>NW_012267226.1:16171287-16398156 GCF_000151885.1 Dipodomys ordii
TTTTAAAGCAAAAAAGAGCTGGTGGCATGGCAGGGGAGGAAAAGGAACCAATCACTGTCAAGGTCACACCCTATCATGCACCTAAGCTTCCAAGGACTGGTTACACACAGAAAGTAAAGCAAATCAGGCTCTGCCCACTCAACTCTCTCTCAGCGCCATCTTTGCTGCCCATGTGTTCCACATCTTCCCTTCTTGTTTCTTTCTCTCTCAGATTGGTGGCTCATTCTCCATTTTACATTTTCTGTCCTTGCCACCCATCTGAAACCACGCTCTAGAGCTAGCCTATGTCTTGCAAGACAGTATCCATTTCCCCCCATTTTTCAGACCTTTCTGCTGGGTCTGGCACTGCCTTGTCTGTCTTCTTGAAATGCTCTTCTTGGGCTTCATTTATGACTAGCCAGTGTGGCCCTGTCTCATTCCTTTCATGCTCATGCTGTATATGTGGACGTGTTTGGCAGTTCTGACTTTGACTCATGTTCGAAATTTCACTCCCACTAAATGTCCTTTGAGGTGCCAATACCAAATTTATCTATCTCCCTCTTGGACTCTTGACTCAAGTATATATGTCATTGTCACCTCATGCAACCTGTTGACAATGGGACCTGCCATCCTTGGCCAAAGTCTGCTTTCTGACCCCATCTCCCTGTTACTGTCAATTTCCAGTCATTTGCGGAAATAAATTTGAACTTTAGTCAATATGCCTCATTTTTCTTCCTCCCTCATCCGCTCCTCAGTCAATCGGCCACTAAAACTGACCTATCCATGATTTCTTCCTTTCACATGTGCCTGATACTGGAATCTGAGGCCTCAGGCTCAACTTGAGGGGCTCCACTTGTCAGATCAGAGATTATCCCCAACATGCTGAATAACTAGATGAATAGTGGTGAAGATGAAGGGAAAGTAGAAAAGTAGTTTATTATGTGGCATGGGTAGCTTTGGGAAGAGGTAAAATTGAATGTTATCTCAGGCCTGTTCTGGGAGGGTTTAGAGAAGTTATAGGTGGTCTCACTGGAAAGGAGCAATCTCATCAGGATAAGCAAATCATTTTTCCCTGGCAAGTGCTCTGTCCCGAGGATGTTCTGAGGTTCCTTTTCTTGGGGACCAGTTCGTTTCTTTCTGCTCCTTATTGTTATCCATCAGTCCTCTACTTCCTGGATTTCATGGTGAATGGCTCACAGCTAAGACAGCTACGAAATGGAGACAGAGATGCTATGCTCTTTTCCTGCTTTCAGTTAATTTGTAAGACCCAGTAAGGAGTCAGTGATTTATTATTATTTTTGGTTCCTATGTATCTCTCATGTGTTGTCATTTCTACTTCTACCACTTCTAGCCAGGCTGAAACACAAAATCTTTTAACTTGTCCAATTTCTTGATTCTCCACAAAGGATCTTGGTGTTCTCCTGTATGCCAATACTCTTCCTGAAATACCACTTTGCACACTCCTCTGTGCTTTTCTGCTTCCTGCCTTTCCAACTACCACTGAATGAGGGGTAGGGGGGAAATCCCTCCATTTCCCTTCAGGAATTTGAGATCCACATGTGAAAAGAATATCAAGATGTTCTCAGAAGGTAGAACTTTTCATGAGGACTCATTTTAGTATGAGCAAGGGAAGCTAGGGGGCCTTGTGGGTAGGGATGGGAAGGAAAAACTGGGAGAGAGCCCAGGAAGGGGCGACATTGTCCAAAAAGAAATATAGTCTTTACCTGTCTTGTGAAATGATTACCCCTTTATGTATCATCTTTACAATGACACTAAAAAGGAGAATAATAATATATCCTAAGAATGGTGGAGGAAAAAAAAGGAAAAACATTTCTGGGCAGGCAATAGGAATGAAAGACTCAAAATGGCGACTCTTATCTATGACTTTGTACTTTCTGAGCTGGGAGAGAATGCACCCTAATTCTAAAACTTGGGGATGTGATCTAAGCCTGCCTAGGGGGCAGAGATAATGTTTATAGGATTTCCCTTTGTCAGAGATAATACATTCAAATTCCCTGACTATTTACCCACTGTGAAGAACTTGCAGCTCCTTAACATCTCCGGGAACACAGATACAGTCTCCTATTCCTGAAACTTCACGTATCAAAGAAGGGGTGAGTAGGGAGTTGCTTTGATTTTTTTCAGTTTTTACTTACTGATTTTTAATGTGGGAGTCTCAATTTTAACTTCCCCGTCTCCTCCCCTCTTCTGCTTCACAGTCATTTACCATCCTTTCAGAAATTACAGATTAGTTTTCCAAATTCTCTGGCCAACATTCAGACACTCAAGATTTGGCCCGACTCTAGTCTGCTCTCCCTTCCTATTTGTTCTCTGACATGGACCTGTCTGTCTCCCTGGACAACATGCATTTCCCTCATTCTGTGTGCCTGGCAAGTAAGTTAACTCTCCACCAGTCTGTTTGCACATCTCTAAAAGTGCCGACTCCTCCTCTGATTTCTTGAGGGGGTTGTGAGGCTAAAATTTACTTATTCAACCAATATTTATTAGAAAGGGCTAGGTTCTGGGGATTTGCCGAGGTAAATAAGTTAGGACTCCTTCCTGGAGTTGCTGAGGTTGTTGAGGGAAGTACATACACCCCGTACCCCACACCCCCCCGAAATCAGGAGGATGGTATGATTAGGGTTGGGTCTGCAGGTATACCAGATGTCCTGTTTGGCCCTGCCCCACCACACTGTATCCTGTTCAGCGTATTGAGAAGCCACCTTTCATCCAGGACTACCAGCCAGTCCTCTTCCCAATCCCACAGGGCCCAGCTTCTAGAAATGCGAAAATGAGTGATAATGGATGCTAATGTAATGTGTTACTTCTTGCAGGTGACATATTTACATTTTAATAGGAGACAATTCAAAGGAGGGCATTTCAAGGCTGTGGCAGGTGAGTGGGGCCCTCTTTTGAGTTACAGAGGATCTAGGGAGCCTCAAATCACACACGGTGTGGGCATCCACTCATTCTACTGTGTGGGGTTTGCTACCCTGGGGAGTAAAGAGGGGGAGATTGTCTCCCAAATGCTGCCTGCCTGCAATGTGGGAGCATTGGGGAGTGGGAGTGTCGGACTCCTGGTGCAGTGATGGATGAGACATCTGTTCCATGATGGGCTATTACCAACAATTCATTACTGCAAAATGGACTTACCCTCATTAGCCCAGGAGCTCTGCGCTTAATGTGGCATTCTGCAATCTCCCAGACTCTGTGGCACACATTTGAAGGCGTGCATCACATTTTATAGAGCCAAGAAACCTGAACTTCAGAAAACAATGGAGATTTAGCATGCCTCTCGAATTAGTTGACATATTTACTCTTCATGAATAAGCCTGTTTTGTAGACAAACCCTGTAGCTCCCAGCCTCATTATTAGAAATTAGTTCGCTCCACTGCTCTGCCCAAGGGCATGGTTTTCCTTGGGGAGCCCTTCTGCCCTTATCATCCTAGTACTTGTAGTAGGTGAACAGGTTTCTGAGGTATGACCTGAGATCGTTTCTCCTGGGGTATTCTGGCAAAGGCTGGGTTTGCAGTCTCTACTGGCCTTCCTCTCAGGCCCCCTGAGTGGAATTTGCATATTCTGATTCCAGCCATTTTGGAAAGATTTTTTTTTCCTTTGTGATGCTTTTGAGTAAAAATCTCTACTTTTTTTTTTTTTTAAGAATGCATTATTCAGAGCTTGTAATCAAGTAAGGTGTGGTAGACACCATGTGGATTTGTTAAGAACTTGAGGCCTGGATATTGATGTGTGAACTGCTTCCGGGCCTCAGTTTATCCTCAGGAAACTACCCAGCCACTTGTTACATGCCCATAAAATGACAGTTCCTCCAGCTTTCTTCTCTTCAGTAGCTCAGGCATCTCTGAGTTACAGTTCCCCTCCATAACTACTGTACATCTCCCTCCTCATTAGTCCTAGATTTACCTCACCATCAGCTAGAAGTTCCAGGTTCTAGCTTGCTGGGTGTTTGCCTGAATGTGTCTTAATTTCAGTGTGCATTGGAGTTATTACCTGGCGTGGTCTAGGGAGGAGACTGCATTTCTGGTAAGTCTGTGGGTGATGTCAATGCAGCTGGTCCATACATACATTGGCTGGCAAAGACCTAGACTGACTTCATTCCCAATTGTGAAGTCCTTGCTGGACTGTGGTTTCTGTACCTCATTTCAGTCCCTCCCCGCCCCACCCCCAGTGTTCAGCACCTAGGATAGCCCCACTGAGCACCCTGGGTTATTGAAGTGATTCTTCTCAGTTCCATTGTGCAGCCACAACTAGAGAACCTTCTGGAAACTGGAGTTATTGAATGCTAGCATAGTAATTCTAGCATAGTAACTTCATGCTAATTAGCACCAAGGGTGTCAGGTGACTAAGTGACAGCCTGAGGTTCAAGTTCACTGATGCCCTTACTGGCAGAAGTGGTTCTTCCACAACACTCACCAGGCAAGTCTAGGCTGAAGACAGAGCATGTGAATCATGCACATGAATGCGTAGGATGCTTTAGAGAACATGTGTTTAACTGTTACTCCACTGGAGCCATCGAAAGCCATTCAGGAGGAAGGTTTGGAAGCCATGTTGGAAAGTAAGCAGTGATGAAGACTTGAAGACCAAACAGGAGGTCATGTGTTTTAGGGGTACAAGAGGACGTGCTTCATTGGGTCGCCCGTGGCTTCCATGTCTGCCTGCTCCACAGAGAAGGCCTCTCCCCTGGCCTCGTGTCTTAGCAGACAGACAGCCCTGTCTGCTGGCTATACACAGGTGGCCCATGTGTGTATATGTTTTCTCTTTTTGCTCCACAGTGTATTTACAGTCAAGATGGATATAAACATCCATTTGCTTTAACACATGTGAAAAGCAACCTTAGCAACTTCCTGCAGCTCTGGCCTGTTGCTAGGCAGTGACCTGCTGCTACCATGGCAACATCTGGGGAGCGATGGGAATGTCAGCCTCCTGACTAGACTTGGGGCCTCAGGAGCACGCTCACTCTTGAGGGCAGCCTTGTTCTCTGACAGTGGGGCCCCATTAGAAGGGCTTGGGCCTTCCTGAGGGAAACTGCCTGAGGAGAAGAGCCCTCCAGTGCTCAGCTGGTGAGATCCTGTTCCTGTGACTTCACCTTTTCTGTCATCATCCCATGATCCCATGAGAGGGGGATCCCTGAGGACAGGGGCAGAGTTCAAGATGGATGCCCTGCCATTGCAGGTTTGCAAAGTTATATCTCAACTGCTTTCCTGAGACACCCCATCTGAGGCACTTCTGTCTTGCAGAGGAGAGTTGTAGCACAGCTTGGGGTGTAGTCAGTTAAGACAGATGTTGCAACCAGAAATAGAATCTCAGAGCTCCAAGATTTGGAGGAAGGAACGATTTATAAAGAGGTGAGGTGCGTGGACTGACGGTGATGCTGTGTAGGGGTTAGAGGTCTGTTTTTTTTTTCTTCTGTGGATTAGAGAATTAAGAGGCAGCAAAGTGTTTCAAACAGATAGCAAGTTTATTTAAAAGCAAAAGGAAAACAGCGAAATAGACTCACTGTCAAGAGTGACCCCAGAGCTGGGAGTCCCATGGAGTCCTCTTGGAGGATGGTTATTAAAATATGGGGGCTCCCCTATACCTTCTCCCCTGGGCTTTGTGCTAATGTAGCATCTTGGCTCTCTTCACTGGTTGAGCAGGAACCCAGGGCATTATGGGAAAAAGAAGTACCATGATGGGGCACAAGTTTTCTATTCCCTGTTTTGTCTGCCATGAAAAAAAATCCCTATTCACCTAACTGAGGAGGCCTAACTCATTCTCCCGCAAGGGACAGGTTAAGGTAGCGATGCACTGGAAATACAAATAGCAAGTAGTCACTACCACCTGTGGGAGAGTTTTGCAGAAATGGTTTTTTGGTTTTACAGCTGGGCACTGGCAAGTTCAGCTGAGGCCTGCATCCTCGGGAGGAGAGGAGCGCTGAGTCCTAATAGGGCAAGAGCAGAAAAGCAAAAAGGCAAAGATCTCTCTCTATAGAGCGCTTTCATAAGGGCACCTAATGTTGAAATAAGGATACTGGGTCTAACCAGCATCATCTTGGCCACATGGATGATGGGAAATTGGGCCTAACTGGCGCCATCTTGTCTTCATGGTGGAGGAAGGTGAAGTCCCACCTCCCAGGTGATGGGCATGCTTGAATTCCTAGAGGCAGGGGTGGGGACTTGGACAATAGGTTAATGGACCTGCCAGTCTTGGGTCATGAACTCTCAGGCTCGCTCTGACCCTGACCCCTGACCAGGATCCTGTTTTGGCCTGGACCAGCTCAGGCACCATGACGCCATGTCTCACGTCTCCTGGCTTTCCTTAGGCCACCATGGTGTCCCACTTCTGCTCTCCATTGGGGTTGATCTGGTTTGTTGGTGGTGTTTTTCTGCTCATTCTTTCCTACTCTCATGGCTGTTTTCTAACAGTGTTAAGTGTATTTGAGGGGCTGCAGGTCCTTGAGACAGGAGTCTACCTGCAGTTGCTAGTGCTCCAATAAAAAGTCCCAATTTGACCTCTAAAAATTTGGCTTCTCTGTTTTCTCACGACCGAGTTCCCGTACAACAACCTCTCTTAGGGCTATTCACTTACTAAAGGCATTAATGGATAGGCCTAAATTTTGGAGGGGACTCCCTGAATATTTGAAGAATTTTAGAAAGATGCAAATGCCTGGGCTTTGCTCACAAGGGTTCTACTCTCCTTAAATCACAGAATTGGGCTGATTCCCAGTTCATCTTGTGGTCAAGAAATCCACTCCTATTTGAAGATCAGTCATCTAGCCAAAGTATGTGAAAACAGGCTCAGAAAATACAAGTGACTTGATTAAGATGTGTTCACTTTGCATTGTGCCCAGCTGAATTCCTGGTTCCCCAGACTTTGTACCTGGCTCAAGCCCTCCAGGAGCTGTGGGTGCTTCTGCAGCTCAGGACCTAACTCAGCTCTGGTCAGAGCCTCACCTGGAACCTGACAACTGAGTGCACCAATGCTGGGACCAGAGGGAAGGTTTTTCTTCATCTTGTCAAGTAGGAGGTCTGGGTTGCTAGGCAACCACACAGTCTAAGGCTGCTCTGTGATGGTGCTGTGCATGTTAAGGTTCCTGGGATGGTTTCTGCAGACCCTCATGAGTTTTCAGAGGCAGTAGATGGGAGCTGTGTGTGTGTGTGTGTGTGTGTGTGTGTGTGTGTGTGTGTGTGTGTATCTGAAGAATATTCTGATGTCCTACAAGATTGGATGTGGGGAAAGCAGCGGCTTTGGATCTTCTCCCTTGGGGAGGGATGGGGTTTGAGATAGATAGAAGAATGATGGAAGGGGTGATATTGATCAAGAGACCTTGTACTCATAAACTGACATGTTAAATTGAAATTGTTTTGTACAACTAAAGATAAAACATCACTTGTAAGAAAATGAATAAGAACAGTAAGAAGTATATCTAGATTACTCTATTTTCATAGTTGATCCATTTAATAGTTAATCTACCCTTTCTCTTCGTGGCCCCCACTGACTTCCTGAAGGAAAATTGGATACATCTTGGCCATTTACCCTGAAATGTATTTCAGTGCCTATTTCTTCCCACAAAAGATAGATTCATTTTCTCTTATTGGATCTCAGGATGGTTCTAACTTCCAAAAATTTAATAGACTACAATATTTTTATCTACTTCATTTTTGGTATATTCCATTTTTTGTCAATTAACCCTATGATGGCCTTAAAAACTTCTCTTCCTTTCTAGCACAGGATCCAATCGAGGCTAATGTGTTACATTTTATTGTCTTATCTTTTAATCTCCTTTGATCTGCAACATAGCCTTTCATGTTGGGTTATTTTACACTTCCTTATCATGGGTTTGGGGAATGCATTACAGTAAGAAAGCTTCATAAATGATACAGTGTCTCCCGTAAGGTTCCTCTCTGGAGTGGCACAGTGTCAGTCAGCGACTTGTCAATTTTGCTCAGTTGGTCTAGGTGTACAATTTTCCCCACTGCATGGCTACTATTTTATCCTTGCAGCTAATGAGCAATGTAAGTTCACACAGCATCAAAACTCTCTAGGTGAATGCGATCAAAGTGCTTCATGTGCATATATGAAAGTAGAATAATGAAACCTGGTAAAATTGTTTTAAAAGGGAGGAGATAAGAAAAAGTAATAGAGGAGGTGAATTTGATCAAAGTACATTTTATATATATGCATACATAGGCATTTGTGGAAATTTCACAGTGAAATCTCTTTGTACAATTAATATATACTACTGTAAAATTTACCTCCAGAGTGAGCATCAGTCCTATTGATAATTCTTGCTTGAAACAATCTTTAAAATTTTCATAATGAGCTGGGTGCTGGTAGCTTATGCCTGCAATCCTAGCTACTCAGGAGGCTGAGATCTGAGGACTGTGGTTTGAAGCTAGCCCAGGCAGCAAAATCCATGGGACTCTTATGTCTAATTAAGCACCCTCCCCAAAAGAAAGTCCAGAAGTGGACCTGTGATTCAAGTGGTAGAACACTAGCCTTGAGCAAAAAGAAAGCTCAAGGACAGCACTCAGGCCCTGAGTTCAAGCGCCAGGACTGACAAAAAATCTTCATAATGATGATTTTCCAACTCCAGCATTTTGAGGGCTCTTATACCTTTCTGATTTGGGTTCTAAATCTCTTCTGGACCTGGGTTTTAATTTCTATTTTATATGTTACAGATGCCATTTTAGCTCATAATCGATGTTCCTGAGTTTGGGGACATTTCCTTCAGTTGTTTGCTTGTTTAGACATTTAACAAGGATCTGAGTGTTTTATAATTACCATGTGCTGCACTGGGGCTTGGTACTGAAAGCTTTAAAGTCTAGTGAGGAACACAAACCCTGTGCAATAATTAATAGGAGAGACTGAACTTTAGGATAGTGGTAAGTGACCATTGCCTTCTGAGCCCGGGTCAGTGGAAGCTAGCCTAATCTGACATCCCTGGCAGCCCTTCAGAAGGAAATAAGCTTGAGAGTGAGTTGAGATGTCGTCAGCAGAGGGGCAAGAGGTGGACGCAGCCAGTGCAAACTCTCAGTAATAACAGTGCATGCGGGGCATTCCATCTATAGGGCCAGGAGTGACCTTATGGGGCTAGGGTAGGAGAAGCTCATGACGAGAATAAGGAATAGAAAGGATCTAAGCCGTGGGTTTGTTCCCTCTGACTTCCCATCTCTCAGTAGGCATCATAGATATTATGCAGTTTTTCAGTGCTCAAGAACCATAGCTGCTTTGTTCACACACATGACAGAACCATATGACACACACGACGGTATCCTGCCGGAGGAAGCAAGCTCTTGACCTTACTGGAAAACACATACAGAATTATTAAGAAAGAAGTTTACTCAACTCTACACACACAGAAAAGTAACGAACTATGGTCCAGGATCTTGCTGGTGTTGATTAGATTTGCCGGGTAATATGTCACTTGCTTTTTTCTATTATTTTTATTTTTTACAAAAAAAAGAGTTGATTCTATTACTAAGTATTTTACACTGTAATTTGATTTGTGTAACCATTTGCACTTCAGGAGCATTATAGACATGGCTAATTTTGGCCCCAGACAATACAGAATTATAATGGAATCTTCTCCTCAACCCAGCATTCTTTGCTTTGACTGCAGTTTTTATGGCACACGATACATCCCCATTAACTTTTATTAGCTCCATAATTTTTTTTATTAACATTGAGTAATAAGTGTTTTCAGTGGTCTCACTCTTCCAAGGAACCCTCAATTAGTAGACCATGAGAACAGTTGCTAAATTGAAGTTTCTTCTGCCAGAATTTCACCCACAGTAAATCCAACCATTCTACCTCATCTTGCTTAAAAAGCCATGAAATTTCCAGACATTATCAGAAAAAAAAAATGACCACAGTCAACGTGCTCTAAATGGAGATGGAAATTGGGCTCTGGCCTGTTCCAATCAAGATGGTTCAGAGTTAGAGGCGGGGAGTGGGAACTTCAGCTTGGAGAGAAAGTTCCTCTGTGGGATTTTCTCTAGAGAGATAATTGGGGACCGTTGGTTCCATATTGGAACTGTGGGTGACCAAAGAAAAATAACTTGTTTTTCAAATAGTAGCTAAAGTGATGGGTTTACTTCCCTTAGGTTAAATTTAAAATGAGCAGCAGGTAGGAATCTACCTAAAATAGAGTTGGGGGACAGGATATGAGTCTAGCTGTGACTGGGGTGGCGTGTCTGGTTCAAACTTTCTTGGGATTTGTCATAGGGTCACATCTTTCTATCAGGAGGACAAGTAATAGGTTCCTACAACAGAGGTACAAATTACTATTTTTTAGATTGCTTTAAATTGGCATATATTGCCGGGTGCCTGTGGCTTAGGTCTGTAATCCTAGCTACTCAGGAGGCTGAGATCCGAGGATCACAGTTTAAAGCCAGTCCAGGCAGGAAAGTCCATGAGATTCTTATTTTCAATTAACCACTCAAAAACTGGAAGTGATGCTGTGGCTCAAGTGGTAGAGCACTAGCCTTGAGTACAAAGAGGCTCAGGGACAACACCCAGGCCCTGAGTTCAGGCCCCACAACTGACAAAAAAAAGGACATATATTAATTGAAAAAAATAATGGGTTTCCTCTCCCTTCCACATCTCCCCTGTTGTATACCTTTCACCATCTCTTCCCTTCACAAGGCAAACTGCCTGGATTACCTTGTAGTTTTAATCTCTGCTTCCTCTCCAACCTGCTTCCTACTTTGCTTTGAGATAGACTTTCAGTTTCATGGTGATGTTCAGATGTCCTGGCATCTCTCTTGTGAGTTCCAGCATTCTTCCTTTCTCTCTCTGTCTCTTCACAATATAGCCTCTCCTGTGTTACCTTGCCACTTCTTATTTAGAGAGTCTCTTGGCAGAAACTTCTAATCTACCATCTCATCCCAGAAGCAATTTTATAGATTTCTTTGAAAACATACTCCCTTTGTTGTTGAAATATTTAGGAAAGCAAACTTAAAAATAAATATTTTTTACCTAAGAGTTGATGGGGGATGTCTTTTGGCACCCAGGTAGCTGGGACATTGAGATGTATGCATTATCTAGTAGCTTACAATTATCATCCATCAGGCTGGGAATGTGGCTTAGTGGTAGAGTGCTTGCCTAGCATGCATGAAGCCCTGGGTTCCATTCCTCAGTACCACATCAACAGACAAAGCCAGAAGTGGTGTAGTGGCTCAAGTAGTAGGGTAGCCTTGAGCAAAAGAAGCTCAGGGACAGTGCTCAGGCCCTGAGCTCAAGCCCCAGGACTGGCAATATATATATATATATATATATATATGTATATGTATATACATATATATGAGATATATATATATGTATATATCATCCATCCATACCTCTACCCATTTACTGAGTATTTGCTATGCACCAGACATCATATTTACAGCTAATATATGAGTCCACACACTCAAGGTCGGTACATTAATAGCATCATGAGTAAACATTGTAATAGAATATTAATTTATTTTTCACGCAACAAAAATTTATTGAAAACCATCAGCATAATAAGTGCTCTTCTAGACACTGAGAATAAACATCTGAAAAATCCATTGCTTTATCAGAAAAACCAAGGTGCAGATTGGAACCAGGTCTAAAGGGGATGTGTAAATACAGTAGGAGAAGGAAGGAAGCCCAGATCAGCCTGGATGAACTAGGAAATGGTTTCCACAGGAAATAACTCCTGGACAAAAGCATGAAGGAGGAGTGGAACTTTCCCCAGGCAATTTTGGGTCTCCATCTTCTTCCAAGTCTAACCTTGGGTCTAATAAGCATTGAAGGCATTAAATCTCCATTCTGATTTTCTTCTGTTTTAATATATCATGTGTGGCTGAAATTTGCTGGAAGCTTTTGAATAATAATTCTTCCTGTGGGTACCCAGTTGGGTACTATGTCTTTGGGAATATTTCTTGTGAGAGTGGTATGATAATGGGAGATATGTACCATTTTCCTTGGTTTTAAGCAGGGCTGCAATGGCAGTGTTCTCTGCTCACTGAGGTCTGGAGGGGCCTGGCACCGTACTTCTGAGCCATGGCAGGAACCAAAAGTGATTGTGTCTCCAGAACAAAATGGAGAGTCTGACAAAGTACATCTTATCAGCGGAATGAAATTAGATATCTGTTGAAATGCATTTGTCTTCTAAACAACCATCCATATGTTTTATGTTTTGGTATAAATAGACATTCATCAGTTTATCACAATAGCTCTGTCAGAGTTCGGCAATTCGAAACAGAATTTTAAAGATCCTTCTAGAGCAATAACCTAGCAAGACTTTTTTTTTCTTGTTTCTTATTTCTTCTTTTCTTTTGATTGCCTTTGGCTTCCTTTAAGAGCCCACAGTTTATTACCAAAGAAAGTGAAACATCTATTTAAAATCAATCCAATAATAGCATGTTCCAAAGCATTAATTCCTGCCTGCAGTTAGATATTTGCAGAGGTTACCCTTGGTCTTCCCTCTTCAGGTGGGTTTGTGTGTATGACAGAGAGAGAGAGAGAGAGAGAGAGAGAGAGAGAGAGAGAGAGAGAGAGAGGCAGAGAGGCAGAGAGGCAGAGAAAGAGAGAGGGAGAAGGAGAAAGAGAAAGAGAGAGAGAGATGCTGAGTTTTTTTTTTTGTTGTTGTTGCTACTGGTCGTGGGGCTTGAACTCTGGGCCTGGGCACTGTCCCTCAGCTCTTCAGCTCAAGGCTAGCACTCTACCACTTTAGCCACTGCTTCTGGTTTTCTGAGTGGTTTATTGGAGATAAGAGTCTCACGGACTTTCCTGCCTGGGCTGGCTTTGAACCGTGATCCTCAGATCTCTGCCTCCTGAGTAGCTAGGATTACAGGCGTGAGCCACCAGCGCCTGGCTAAGTATGATGAGTTTTGACCACTGAATTTCATAACTTCATGATGGCTGAAGAATGTGGCTTTAATGGCAGTGGGTGGGGAGGCTTGCTCTGTGCCTTTTCTCCCCTCTGGGCCACCATCCTTCCGAATTTGTGCAGGCAGGGGTTACAGGCGTCAACAGATGTCTAGGAAGCCTGCACGCTTTGATGGTGGGCATTCCAGTCTGACTGTTTCTGTAGCAGCTAACACAATGACTATCTTGTCAAACATTCTGTCCACTGAAGAAAATGAATATAACTTTGCAGACCAAAGCACATTTTGACCAAAGCCCAAACACTCTGCATTTCAATAAACCCTGGACTTAAGGCTGTGATTAGCCTTAGTATTTGCCAAGCACATAACCTCATTATAAAAAGTGGTTTAAGCGTCAAGCCATCCCTGAAAGATGGAAGAACAGTATGGAATTTCAATAAAGTTTCCACCAGGGATACATTGCAATTCCTGAAGCAAGGGAGGATTGTCTTCTCCTCTGATCCTTTGTCCACTGTTCCTTAGTGCGCCACCTAACGGAGGGAAGGGAAGATGGTGGATGCAGACCATGAAAGAAGATATTAAAGAAAATCTGTTCCTAGAACCTGGGGTGGGGGGTGGGGTTTGTCTAGCCAGCACTCCCTGGACCCAGGTTATCCATGTGTTTATCTATCCCCACTTCCTTCCAGCACACTTGATCGTATCAGTCAAAGCAAAGTTGCTAGCAGATGGAACTCGATGCTCCCAACCATTGGCATTCACTCATCTTTTCTCAGTCCCAAATTGACAAAGCTCGTTTGTGATACTTGAAGCTCAAGCTCATGTAAACGTCCTCAGGGTAGTATTTTTTTTTAACTATCTGAATGTTCTTAGAGACAATGAATGTCTTGAAGAAAAGAAGTTGATCCTTTCATCTTTGCCAACCAAACTTGCAGCACTATCTACCAGGAGAGGAGAATGTCCGCTTCATTGACTGTATAAAGTCCTTGGAATTGTTCAGTACATGAAAGGAGCTTCTCATCAGCTGCTTGTGGCTCATCTGCCTGTATCTGTAATTTTGTATGGATAATGTGTGGACTATGTTGTAAACATCCCAAGGGTCCAGAGCAGGGAAAAGGATCCCCGCCTCTGTCATTTTTGACTCCATAATGATGAATGGCATTTTGTCCTGTGTTGGGCTCTGCTTTTGACACCGTAATCCCAGTGAGAAAGCTGATACTGCTTTGTGATCAGTAGTGTGTTCTTGGCTTTTGCAATGGCTTGGAGATGAAGTTTATATCTTTCAAAGTGTCTAGAAAGGCACCGCAGAACTGGCTTCAAAAAACAATCTAACAAATCTTTCTTGGATTGCATGTGTCTAGAATATCCTGGGAAGTGTTTATAATTTTCTCAGGGATTAGATATAAAACACGTTAGCCCAAATCATGATGAATGCCGGTGGTTGAAATAACCGACACAAATATAAAGGATAACAACTAAAATCACACATGGTTCATTGGTGAAGTGCAATTTAGACATGCAGAATGGGATTCCAGGAAACTGGGCTTGTTCAAAATGGTGGCACCAGTACATCTTCAGCTGGGGGCCGATGACTCACACCTGTAATTGTAGCTATTCAGGAGGCTGAGGTCTGAAGGATCAAGGTTTGTTATACCGGAATTCGGGGACCCCCAGAAGACCACCAGAGACCACGATCAATGTAAGCAACAAAGAGCCAGTTTATTGCAAGCTCGAGCTTGGTCCTATGTGCACACAGTAACCGGTGACACTAAGAGGCCCCGAGCATAGAATCAGCACAGTTTTTATAGTATTGAACAAACAACTTTAAGGAACTTTTACATAAGAAATTGCTTGATTGGTTAACATTTAAAGCAAGCTAAGCTGGGCAAATATGATTGGTTGACCTTTATAGAAAAATGTCCTTGGTCCATAGCTTGACCAAAAACGGTTATGAGTCACACCTGGACCAACAGAATGCATGGCATATCTCACCCTGGGCTCTGAAGAACCGGTTGGTCAGAAACTCTTAGTCCTAGGTGGCTGGGGGGGACAACACCACTTGGGGGCTAACACCTGCCTTAAGCAAACTCCATCTATGGCTCCAAGAATTGTGCATGGCTTTCTGTCATAAATTCCTAGCATTGGGGCTAAAGTGGGTCATGAGTCAAATCGTAGAACTGAGATGGAGTGTTAAACAAAAATGGAGTTGTTTAGGTTTCTTAAAACATTATATTTACTGTATGAAAAATATTTTTATGTTCTTCAGGTTCAAGTCCATCGGGGCAGAACACGTGGCTAGACTTCATTTCCAAAACAAGAATCAGCAAAAAGCTGGGCTGGAAGTCATGACTCAAATGGTATAGTGCCTGGCTTATAAGTGCAAGACCTCAAGTTCAAACTCTGGTAATGCGCACAAATGTGTGTACACGTGTGTGCACGCATACACACACACACACAAGATAAATGTGCTTTATCCACAGGTCTAATCTCTGCTAATGTGGACCTTGAGCCCATCTGAGATCATGTTTGCTAGGTTTTCTATATAAAACGTTATTTCTCATCCCTTTTCTAATGAAGCGCTTTCAAAAAAGTCTCTGCATGAGCTCCATTAGAATGTAACAAGAGCTGCACTCCACTCATGATGGCTGGGGTTGTTTGGAATTCTTCAGCACTGGGGATCTGTTTCCTACCCTCTTTCCTCATTTATTTATTGCGGAATAAACTCATGGACATTTATTTTGTGCTTTAGTTTATAACCCAATCCATTATTTCTTTTCTTGCTCACGTTGTTCCAGTCTTGGTCATTGGTAATTGGGCTGTTTGTTTTCTCATGGTAGAGTGTGGAAAAGTTGTTTTTTTTTTTAAATTTTACATACACGTCCTTCATCAGCTATGCGTGACAACATATTTTCTCCATGTCTGTGGCTTGATTTTTTTATTTTCCTTCACAATGCTTTTCACAAAGCAGAAAATTTTAATTTTAATAAAGTCTAACTTGTCAATTTTTTTCCTACATCGATTTTGCTTTTGGTATTATATCTAAAAACTCATCATCAAATTCAATATTATATTGATTTTCTTCTGGAAAGTTAATAGTTTTGCATTTAGATCTGCCTTAATCTGTTTTGTATTAGTATAATAGAATACAAACTGGATAGTGATAATGAACTGAAGTTTAGAGACTCAAGTTTTAGAGGTGAGGGAGTCCAGTGAGAAGGTCTGGCATCTGCTCAGAGCCCTTCTTGGAATGGTCACTTGGAAGGTAGAGAGGTAGACTTCCTACCTGTTTATGTCTCCAGGGGCTCTGTTCTACCTCAGCAAATCTTAGCCATCTCTTCAGGCTTTGTCTAATATGTCTGTCAGATTTGGAGACTCTAGTTTTCTATCTAATCTCAGTTCTCTGCTGGGTCCAAGAAAAGCTTCCATTTTTAAAAAATAATTCAGATGTTTCTTGATGCAAAGGTAGATGGGAATGATAACTTCCAACGTTTTTGGAATTTCAATTAAGTCCATGGTGTCCTCTCTCTCTCTTCCCCCCCTCCATCTTCTGTTATCTTTCTGTTTCTTTCTGGAAATTCTCTTCATAAACCATCCTTTCTTCTTAATCTGTGGTTTAACCCCCACATTGGGTCATGGCTTTCAATGAATATAGCAGCCAGTTCTAGAATTTCTATTTTGAACTTCGTAGTTCTTTGCCCAAATGTTCAATCTTACCTTTTTTGTATTATTGAACATAGGAAACCATCATTGTTTTAAAGTCTACGTGTGATGAAACTAATATTTAGAGACCCCGTGGGCCTGTTTTTATTGTGCAGTACCCTTGCAAGTTTTATCCATATACCTTTATTCCTCCTGTGCCCAGTTATTTGTGATTGTGTGCTGGATATTACATGGAAAATTGCTTGTAGGAATACTTTGAGTTTCAGATACCCTCTCCTTCTAGAGAGAAGTTATATTTGCTTTTGATATGTGCTTGGAGTGTATTAACAATTTAACACACCTCAATCCACTTTTAGGGTTCAAAATGATTAGAAATCGAGCCACCGTCCTTAAAACAGCTAGTAAACTTTTACATTACATTATTGGAGGGTATGTGTTGGTTTCTGGACTCTTATTAGATTCTTATTTTTGTGTTTTCTCTCTCTGTCTCGGTCTCGGTCTCTGTCTCTCTCTCTCACACACACACATACACACACACGTTCCAAGGGTATTTGTCAGACTCACTCTAGATTTTGCAAACATTCTTCAGTGAGCCTCTTCACTAACAATAACTCAAATTCTTTCTTGTTTTGACTTCCCTGCCCACCTTCTCAGTTCAGACCTTTGAATTTCACTACCACTCTGTGGATAATACATGTTGAATTGTTAACCAGGTGTAAGTGAATCCAACCTCTAACATATTTCTGTCAGGACATGGATTACAAAACCCTTGAAGGCAGACATATGTTATCTTCTTTATAATCCCTTCTGCTCCGAGACTTGTAGACCAGAGATGCTCAATACATAATTCTCCCCAAACTGTGGCATGCACAGGTCTTCAGATAACATGATGTCAGAGTGCATTATATTTTGTCACTGTCAGACAGTTCCCACTGCCTACTCAGCCTATCTGTTCCTACTCTGGGATCCTCTGGATCCTCTGTTGAAGGCATGGGCCCACGCATGAGCCCCCGTCTTCTTGCTACAGATAATTTGACAGAGATCTAGTCTTGGCCCAATCATTAATCAGTTCCTTAGTCCATAATTTAAAAAAAGATGTGAAGTATGACATTGAAATACTTTCTTAACAGCCTTTCTTTAGAAAATATTATGTAAATTCCACACAAGAAATGACAAAGAGGTCCAAGAGTTTAGCTCAATGGAAGAGCACCTGCCAAACATGTCTGAGTCCCTGAGCTTGATCCCTAACACCAGAAAAGAAAGGCCATATGAGGAAGTTAAAGTTGTAAAGGTGAAGAAATTCTGAATAATCACAGAAAGCTGGCTACTAAAAGATGAAAAAGGAACTCCTATTAAGAGACAGAATGAGAAAGGTCCAAATAGCATTGCAAGTCACCTTCTATACCCCCAAATGTCCAGTATCTTTGCCTATAAGGCCTCAGGCTCTGGGTGTCCCATCTGTACTTGAGGCCAGTCCTGTGGCTTCTATTTCTTTTCTTTTTTTTAATTTAATTTAATTTTATTTGTGAGCATACTGTACAGAGGGGTTACAATTGCATGGGCAGGATAATGCGTACATTTCTTACCAAGCATTGCAGCCTCCTCCTTTGTTTTGTGGCTTCTATTTCTAGCATAGACTCGCATAACTGTATCTCTTTTCAATATTCTGGTTTTGAACTTAGGGTCCTGTGCTTGCTAGGCAAGGTTCTACCACAGCCCTTTGTGTTTTTGGTTATTTTTCAGATGGGGTCTCATGCTTTTTGGTTGAGTAGCCTTGGGCTTTGATTCTCCTACCTCTGGCCCCCCTCCCCCCCACCACCCCAAGTGTCTGGGCTTACAGGCAGGATCCGCTGAACATGTATCTTCTTAGTTGTATCAGTTATGGGGGCTTTGGGTTGCATATAACTCAAACCTGTTCTGGCTATTTTAAGCAAAGAGAGGGCGCATTGGAAGGACAAAGAGAGGTCAGTATCCCTGAATGGCTGGAGGATCAGACTTGGAGGACAGAAAGATCTGGAGTAGGGCTGGGAAGGTGGCTCAGTGGTAGAGCGCTTGCCTTGCATGCATGAGGCCCTGGGTTCGATTCCTCAGCACCACATAAGCAAAAAGAAAAAAAGCCAGAAGTGGCGCTGTGGCTCAAGTGGTAGAGCGCTAGCCTTGAGCTGAAGAGCTGAAGGACAGCGCCCAGGCCCAGAGTTCAGGCCCCATGACTGGACCCCCCCCCAAAAAAAAATGACTAGTGATTTCTTCATCATGGACACTTTGCAAAGGAGTAACAAAGACTCCAAATGAGAAAGAGAACCACTAAGAACATACCTCAAGTGTTGAATTTTGACTTTTTTCTAAGTGACAAGGTCATCCACCTATTCTCATTGATAAAGCAGTTGATCTTGGCATTTAAAAAAAAAAGACCTGGAATAGGACTGTAAGATCAAGAAGCAATAAGACCAACAACTGCCTGTTAGCAGGACCTGTTTAACCAGAGGACTTCTACTCTTGCTGAGATGATTTGAGTATAACCTTTTTTTTTTTTTTGTAGTTTTGGGGATGGAACTCAGGGCCTCAAGTTGGCTAGGCAATTGCATTCTTTTTTTTTTTTTTGGTTGGTTGTGGGGCCTGAACTCTGGGCCTGGGCGCTGTCCTTCGGCTCTTCAGTTCAAGGCTAGTGCTCTACCACTTGAGCCACAGCGCCACTTCTGGCTTTCTTCTTTTTGCTTATGTGGTGCTGAGGAATTGAACTCAGGACCTCAGGCATGCAAGGCAAGCGCTCTACCACTGAGCCACCTTCCCAGTCCCTGCATTCTTTTTTTTTAATGACCTAAACACCTTTTACAGATCTCAGCTCTCAACATTATGGCAACAAGGACACATTTCAACATATTTTGAGGGGGGTGGGGAAGGTGGACAAACCATATCCAAACCATAGCAGCATCCAAAAGGCCCTGGCAGGTCCTCAGTTGGATAGGTGAATCTGGGGTTTAGGCTGAGGGTAGAGCTTGGAAATATTTCAAGGCTCACGGGGCAATTGGGCACCACCATATAAAGATAATCCCAGGGAACTCCCAGAGAGTCCAAAAACAAAAACCAAAAAACAAAGCATGCTGTCTCCTGTGTCTCATCAGCTTGAAGGGGAGGGGAGAAGAGGAGGAACCAGCTAGTGATGTCAGAGGGAGTCAGGAACTACTGATCTCCCCTTCGGGGGGGTGGTATATGCTGGCATTTACCCCCACATTTGTGTGAGTACCCCCCAAAGACTTGTCTCTTCCCACCCTGCTGCCCACATCTACTTAACACTTCGGAGATTTATTGTCATGTTTGTCTCCCTCTGTTAGATCACGGCCTCTTTTATGACCCTGGGTCGAACACAGATCCTGACATTTGGTAAACTCAAAACGTTTGGCGCATAAACGCTCTGGCATTTTGAGAAAGAGGGTGGGCTGGCAGGTTCAATATTTGTTGTTGTTTTTGAATGCATTGAAGGTGAAATTGTGAAAGCCAATTTAACTCTAATATTCCCTTGCATTTGCAGCAGCGAGTATGGGGGAGGTGAATACAGCCTTCGACCCATAGTGCCCCCCCCACATTGGTAGATGGAAAGATGGTCGCCATCCTGGCAAGCTGGTAAGCTGTGAAAGATAGACTCTTCACCAGGCAATCATGTTTCCCTGGCCCCAGATTCTCCTGTCCCCACTAGGAGAATTCCCCAAGGGAATCCCCAGGCCAGAAGCTCAGCCGTGAATCTGCACAGAGCAGAGGACCCCACCCTTGGGAGTCAGCCTCCACACTGGCATGTCTTGCACATCAAACTCCATTTTGTGCATATCTAGAATGGCTGGGCAGCTATTTTATTATTGATCAAACAGGGCTCTAGAAAGAGCAAGCTTAAGATGAGAAAGGCTCCACTGGCTCACTCAGGCCGCTGTGATTACAAGTCAGGAAAGCCAGCTCTTTGTCCATGCAAGGACCACAGAGCTGCCTGTGTGAAGACAGAAAGCTGAAAGACTCAGTGTGACTTCTGGATCCTGTGCTGGGTCTGGAGCTCTGGGTAGTTAGGACGGCACTCCATAATGCTTTCATGTCTGTGATCAGAGCAAACCCCAGGCCTCCTTCTTCCCAGGCTGCTCTTCTTCTAGGGGCAGACCTCAACTGCCTGCTTCTGGGTTGACATGGACACATCATTCATTTGCCAGCATCCAGATGCAGGGTGTTTGTGTAGCCAGGGACCTTGCTGAGCAGCCTCCTGGGTGTGTTGTTGGTGGTTACCTGCTTCTCAGTGCTGTTCATAGGGACATTGTGGCCTTTTGTTGTTGTTGTCATTTATGATGATCCTGGGGCTTGAACCCAGTTCCTGGGCTACTGTCCATGAGCTGCTATTACTCAAGGCTAGTGCTCTACTATTCTGTTCCACAGTGCGACTTCTAGCTTTATCTGAGTAGTCTGTTGGTGATAAGAGTCTCATGGACTTTCCTGTCTGATCTGGCTTCAAACCAATCCTCAGATCTCAGTCTCTCGAGTAGTTAGAATTATAAGTGTGAGCCACCAGCATCCAACTAAAGTCATATATATATATATATATATATATATATATATATATATATATGTAAAGAAAGATGTCTGAAAAGGAAATAGGATTTTGGTCTAGGCAGACCATATATCAGGTAGGTATGATTTAGATGTAAAGGTTCAAAGAACTTATGCAAAGTTCACAAGCTTGTAAGAAGCAGAAGTGGAAAATCAAGCCTAGGAAAATATCTGAGGTGAGATTCAAACCCACTACTTATGCTGACCAGGAGAAAGAAGTAGCAGAAAGGAGGTTAGACATAGGGCCTGGATGGGTGGGTGGGTTGGGGGGATTACTGATGGAGTAAGAGTACTTTGGGGGGGAAAACAAGCTCCCCACTTCTGCAAGCCTCTACTCCCCAGCTGAGAGAAAGAATGGCATCTTGTGGAAGAACTTACTTCATCAAGGCTTTATAAATGGGATTTAAAAGCATCAGCAGGGCCTTTATGTAGCTGAAGGAACAGCCATTAAAGGGTGGGAGGCTCAGTAATGGGCCCATGTTTTATTCTCAGAGGTCCGGAGGGGTGCAATTTGAGTGGGGTTTGGGGACTGGGAGGGAGGAAAGGAATTAAATTAGTACCATTCTGCACAACGATGTAGAATAGTAACTCTGCGGTGGGCAGAGATGGCCTTGCAAATTAGGGAATAGTTAGGTAATATTTCTTTTCCTCCTTATGCTCTGAGAATTAATGTTCATCATTGATACGTTCATCCAATATCTGTGAGGTGTTTTGTGTCTGATAAAAAAAAATACTCAAGACCTGAACTATCGACCTCAGTAGCCACAAGCCATATATATATGTATATATGTATGTATGCATATATATACATACATACATATATAATCTTTAAAGAATTCAATTTCTCAGTTATAGTGGAGACTAGTAGCTACTGTTTGGGCTAGCACAGGTATGGAAAATCTCCATCACTGCAGAAAGTTGCATGGGGACGGAGAGCTGAGGGCTCTTGAATCATCAGGTGGCACCTCAACCCTCCTAGCTAAATTTGGAGTTCCAAGTCACACCGGAAGTGTCCTGGGTGTGATTCTATTTTGACTGGTTAAATAAATGAGTGAGTAGATGTGATGACCAAGGGCAAGGGCACTGAGGACAGAGGAGCCGTGTCAGGCTTTGCCTTAAGATGGGAACAGTGGAGCGGAGGGTGTGAAGGACTGGTACAGTATGCAGGTAGAGGACACAGGGATTCAAGGCATGCCCAGCAGAAGTGTGTTTGAGTTGCCACGGATGACTTCCATCTCTTTCCTCCTTTCTGATGATTATAAGAAAAAAAGCCAAACAGAGGCAAGGAGCATCAGTGGTTTGGGTCCAAGTGGCCTCTACTGAGTCTCTCATGATATTGTCAGCAGACTTTAAGGGAGAGGTAAAGCACCTCCTGTCTGTATAATACCTGGATGAGTTTGCTGGGGACTGGTGATAGCGACAGAAACCGATTCTCTCACAATTCTGGAGACCAGAAGTCTAAGATCAAGGTGTTGGCAGGACCAACCTTCCTTAAAACACCATGGAAGAGTTCTTCCTGGCTTCTACTAGCTCCTCCCATTTGTTGGGGAATTCTTTTTTTTAATTGTATATTTTATTACCTTATGTGGGTGCACAGAGGGGTTACCATTTGACAAATCAGTTTATAAGAACGATATGCATCTTGATCATATCATCCCTTTCATCCTGGGAAGTTCTCTGCAGTCCCTGGCTCTTGGGTTATCTCTTTAACCTCTGCTTTGCTTTTCATACAGTTCTTCCCCCTCTCTGTCAATCTCTCTGTGTCCATATTTCTCTCTTCTTATAAAGACACAAATCATATGTGACTTAGGCCCTGTTTCCAAATAGGGTGGTGTTCATGAGTTACAACTAGACACAAAGGATTTAAAAAATATTTTATTTTTTTTTGCGGGGTGGTGGTGATACAGTCTCTCACGTAGCCCCTTTCCTGCTAGTTTATTGCAAGTAGAATTTGGGATCTTATTTTTCCAGGTTCTCACTGAGTAATTTTAGAAAATGTATTGGTATGAGCCATGCCAAAGGAAACTGAATTGACACTGGGAGTAAAAGAAGGACGGACACAGCTACTGACCAAAACCTTGTGTGCAGATCAACCGGCAGGCTGTATGTGACTGAGTCTGAATTTCAGTTGTTCTCTAAGAGGTTACTAGGAAGTCCAGGACTCTGGGATATTTCTTAGGAAGTTGGGATAGGCATATGCTGGAATATCTCCCAAAGGCCCATTTGTGAAAGCCATGGTACCTAATGCATGGTGTCATTGAGAGGAGGTGAACTCTTTAAGAACATGGTCTAGGGACATTACAGAGTTGATGTTTCCATCTCTCCACTCCTCCTTCTCCACCTCCCCCCTCCTCTTCTTCTCCCTCTCCCCTCACCCCATCTTCCTCTGCTTGAACTTTGTGCCTCACACTCTTATTTGGCTTTTTTCACTCAAGGCTGGTGCTCTATCACTTGAGCCACATCTCCACTTCCTGAGGTTGTCTTTGAAGGGGACTGAGGAGCCTTGTTCTCTCTCTCTCTCTTTCTCTCTCTCTTCCTTTCTCTCCTTCCCTCCATGAGGTGAGTGGACTTGCTCTCTGAGGTGTAATGCCTTTGTCATAGGTAACAAAGCTGACTAACCTGAACTATACCATCCATAACCATGAACCCAAACCGACGCTTCCTCTTTTTAAACTGTTTGCCTCAGTTATCTTGTTACAGCAACAGAAAACTGACTGGCAGAGTATGTGAGGGAAGACATCAGAGGTAGTGCCAGAAGCCTAGGGAATAAGTCCTATGGTGTGGAATCATAGCTATAGCCAGGCTCTGAGCTTGAGACTCTGCTTACCCGAGAGGCTTCAAGAACTCAAATCTGACCTCAGATCTGACAGAGATTCAACAACATCACCGCCACATTATCCCTGGGAAAATACCATCTTGGCCTAGTTATGTGATTCATGTTCATGGTCCTCCCTTTGCAAAGGAAATCTATTTTGATGTAATGGTAATTTATGGCAGTAAACAATTTTAAGATGCCCAAGAGTTATCTGGATGTCATAATGAGCCATCCCCCAAATGGGAATCTAGAAAAATGACCTTTTATCAGAATTTGCTATTGACTCACTAAATAATAATTTCCCTTAATGCAGTTGGTGGGGGGATCTAGGAATTAATTTTTTTCAAATGAGCTTGATGAGACTCAGTGGTCAGATGGCATCAGCCCCCTGTACTCTGTCCCTGATGCTGCTTCTCTTCCCTGGGGACACATAGTTCTGCATGCAATGTTTTCCATTCCTTAGGAGGTAACTATTGCGCACATTTTCTGTAGGAGAAAATGCTTGCAAAATGGCTGTAGAGCACACAGGGTGTGTTATTCTGGTGTGCAGTTGAACTTTGCATTAATTACTTCCTGGCCCCAATCAAAATGATTTTCTCTTGCAGTGAGTTGCTTTAGGCTGGTCCAATTCCCTTTGGGGTGGAAGAATGCTCTGTCTGATACCGGGTAAATCTGATAAACAACCGCACCATTACTCACAGGAGTCCTTCAGAAGGATCTATAATGTCCCCCCGCCCTGCCCCTCACAATGCTAATGCGAATGTTGAGTATAGCAGGGCTCTCTTTGGGTGACCTCCAATTATTGTGTCATTATTAATAGAAGCTCTTCTTGCGTTTCCTCTCATTTTTCAGCTCAATTATAGAGATGCCCTCTCTGCTTTTATGTCCTCTGCATTTGTTTAGCAGTGGTTGGGGAATATTTTCAGGGTAGACCGTCCACTGGGTGTTAAGGAGTATAGACAGACAATGTCTTCTAATGGAGGCGTGAGTCACACTACTATTTTTCTAAACAAGAAAATTGTAGTGGGAACAGAGAACCTTGATTGCAAGTGAAGTGCTCTCGATGCAATTAAAGGGCTCAGAAGGTGAATTTCATTAATGTTGGGTTACTGTGAGAGCTCAGCCCCTTGCTAAAAACTATGTGGCAAATCTCATTTTCCTACTTGGGTGGGAAAGGTCTGTGGAGGTCTCAGAGAGTCTAATGAAGCCATGGAGAAGCTGGGTCCTGAGGGGGAAGACTAGGAATTGCACACATTTCCTCTTCTGATTGCCGACAGGAATTTAAAACAAACCTTCCATTAACAAGAAGAATGACCTCTCTTCCGCCAAGATCCCCTGTACTTCAGGGGCAATTCTGGAAATCAGATGAGGTAGAGAAGGAAAATGAAACAATTCATTGAATCCAAGAACTGTTATAGAGGGAGAAAAATGTTCCTAGATTCCCTTTTCCAGATTTATCTTTTACAAAGCACACATAAACTCCAACCCTGCAAATTGACTTCAACCAAAATCTTTCTTTTAGCATAGTGGTCTTGACCAAAATGTCTCATGATGTAAAGAAAGGCAGGCACAGCTAATATTGTCAGAACAGACACATGCAATCAGAGATCAAGTGGCTCAGAGCCATTGGGAAAGTTAACCACTCCCAAAAGATTCCTGTTCCTGCTATCTTCTATGGTAGACCTATTGCTATCATAGCTCTATTACCTACCATAGACCTAGCGCAGATCTCTCTACTGAGATAGATGCACCCCTCAATGGAGATGTATAGATTCTCTTCCAAAACACTTGCATGCTAATGTGGTCCAGTCCAGACAAGAGATGAGACTCTAAGGGAAGAGGGCTTTAAGTATTCCGGTGGAGCCAATGCAACTGGCCAAGCTGGAGCATCTTTAGCATCTGTATGCAAGCTGTGTGATGTTCAGTGAGCACACATACCAGGGCTTGTCACTGCAGCTTCAAAACAACTTTCCGATGAAATTCATTTTTCCAGCCATTAGTATAATCACCATAATCAATCTCCTGGTTGCCAAGCACACAGAATCCTTGCTATAGCCAATTCTCAGTGACGTGAAGTAACTGATATGCCAATCAGATAAATATTGTGTTAAATGGCGCTAAACAACAGTGACAAATGGCATGTTACACACTCACATTAAAACCGTGTTTCTCCTTAAATCCATCTCAGGATTCAAGGACATCCCATTAAAGTGCATCATCCAATCAGTTGAGTGATGGAGTCGGGGTTCACAGGTGCTTTAGGTGGTTCAGTTCCTATCACAAAACAGACCATAGCAAAACTTGATCGCTTAAACAAAAATGGTGTTGTGCTTTTCATGACACTGCAGTGGGGGAGGGGGGTGCTGGCCACACTTGGGGTAATCCTTTGGTTCCATGAATGGCTGCCAGTCAGAAGATCCAATATGGCCTCCGCCTTAGCTGGGTTGGCTGGAGTGATTAGAGATGGTTGAAGCTCTGTCTTTGCCTCTCCATATAGCTTTTTCAGTGGCTTCCCCTCCTCACAGTGGCTGGGGGAGCCAAGAGAGGGTATTATATGAGGATGAGCTGCAACATTAAACCCTAGTCCACTCTCTCTGCTTCCTGGTGTTGCTTTGATCAAACCAAGTTCTGTGGTCATGCCCAGAGCTGCAGAACAGTGTGGCTCATTTGTCGCCATCGTATTCACAGTCCAGAAGTGTTTTCAACCGAATTTAAGCAGCCCTCCCACCACACACGCTCACTCACACATTCTCTCCTCAGTGTGTGGACCATCTGTGGACCAGCGTGCAATACTTCTGGTCCCCAGGAAGCTATCTTCTGTGCCTCCAAAACAAATGTCACCTCCTCTTTTCTCTCCTTCACCCAATCCTCCCTCTCTTTCTTATTTGATTGATACATAATTATATGCCAAAAATTCTACCTGCTTAAAATGTATAGTTTAAGGGTTTTAGTCTGCAAGCTATACAACCATTCGCATCAGCCCATCTTAGAATAGTGCTATTATCCCCCAGAGAAGACAATACGTGTACCTACTGGAACTTCTATCATCCCCTCTCCTATACTTTCTGCTCCCCAGCCATTGGTTAACACTAATCTATCTTTATATGTTTGTTTTCTAGGTGTCTCACATAAATGAGTTTGTGGCATATGTGGTGGTTTGCTTTTTCTTTAACACATTATTTCCAAGGCTTTATTCATTTTATTGATGAATAACATGGCATGGTTTGGATAGAGATACCATATTTTTGTTCAACCAGTTATCAGATGATAGATCCTTGGGTTGTTTCCATTTGTGTCTGTTCTGATTAATGCTGCTCTGAATGATCACGTGTAAGTTGTGTGGCCATACATTTTCATGTCTCTTGAGTTGATATCTTGGAGTGGGATTGATGGGTTGAAACCCTGTGTTTAACATTTTGAAGAGCTGCCAAACTGCTTATTTTTTTTTTTACAATGGCTACGTCATTTTACATTATGAAGCTTCAGATTTTATACTGGTGGAAGAAAGATAATCCCCTGTTCAAGATGGTGTAGTTAGGAGAAAGAAGAGACAGGATGCTATCGCAAAACCAGTTTCGGTCCCAGAACATTGTAACTCAAGACATGATTCCTGATACTGAAACAAATAATGGAATCAGCAGGAAGGTCTGCTGATGTCCTACATTCTCGTCCTTAATTCACCAAAAGCTGTGGTGACCATGGCCCTGGGTCTCTTGGCTCCCTGGGTGATGTGTTCCATATCGTGGCCAGTTAGCCTGTGTTTGCAAACACTATTCCTAGGTCATGCAGCAGGGTTTCCTCTGCAGGAAGGTGCCTGAGACCCCCCCCTCCAACACTGCCATTGGGACCCACTGTGGGACTTGAGCAACTCTGAGAGTTCAGAATCAAGTTTACTTTTTAGACACTTGTGGTTTTGCTACAGTCATCCTGGCCAGCCAAGAATCTTGTGGTCACATTCCCAAGGTTGACTGGGGAGGGATCTGATCAAAGGAAAACCCCAGCTTCTGTGTCCTGCTGCTTAGAACCCAAAGAGGGCATACCTGTTGTCAACATGGGAGGCTCGGAAGGGCCCACAGATTCAGGTAACACAGCCTGGGGCCAATCTCTGCCCTGCTGACTTGGTCAGTGTTAGAGAATTAGTTTTCCTTTGCTCTTCCCAACCTCTCTTTGGACGGTGAATCGCCTGATGCAATGGCTCAGGTTTCTCTTACGTACAAGGAACTGTCTCTTCTTAGCCAGGTGTGGGAGGATTGCATCTCTGGTGCTGGGAAGAGCCGGATATCCTCCTTGGGTCCCTTCCAGTTCTGAGGGCATTTGGCTGTGGAGTGACTTCTGTTTTTCCAATATCACCTTAAAAGAGCTTCATCTCTTTCTCACAAATTAACTGCATCTGGCATTTGGGAAACACAGAGCATCCTTGAGACCTTGTGGTAGAACCTGGGGAAGGTGCTCCCTTCGGACGTCTCTCCTCATGTCTCACTGGCCACCAGTCCTGTCTCTGTGTTTTCTTGTGGTTTTCTTCTTCCTGCTTTCACTCTTGAGTCTTCTGCCTTCTCTCAGGATGTCTCTTCGCCCTGCTACACCCCTGATCAGAAACTCCGGACCTGTTTGCTCACCTCTTAGTACACCTGGGCTCACACCTCAGCTCTTTATTGGCCATAGTCTCCACCAATGATACACTGATGCTCACCACCTCAGCTCTTTATTGGCTCTAGCCTCAGCCAATGACAAGGACTGTCCACTTGCATCTTTTGTGACATTAAACATGTTCACATTTAAAGGAAGGAAGGGAGAGAAAGAAAACAAGTGGGAAGCCATTCTTTCTTTCTCCTCCAGGAGATCCTAGAACCTTTCTCCCTCCCTGCCTTCAACCTTTTCTCTATGAGGGTGGATGGTGAAATCAGAGAATGGGTGGGTGTGGGGGAAGTGGTTAGTATTCCTCTAGAAATAGAGTCAATGCCCATCCTTCCCTTTAGAAAGCTTGCCAACCAGAATGGAGAAAGCTTCTGATCTGCCTGTGGAATTCAAACACAGGGACTTCTTCATTGGGATAGGAAAATTGTAAAGTAAGAACTCAAAGGGAGGAGACTACAGGAAGAAAACAAAGTAGGAGACAGGGAGTGGGGTTGGGGTCTCCAGGAAATCTGACTTCCAGGAGGCTTGCTCTTTATACGGTGCCAAGGGACAAGGTAGCCAGACCAGAGACCAGAACTGCTCCAATGATCAAGCTGGGTTCTCTGCTAGTTGAATGAATAGAAGAAAAGAGCTAGGAAGAGAGAAGAGAACCAAAGTCAGGTGCAGAAGGGAAATTGCAGGTAGGCCAGGCATGCTCATCAGCTCATTTGCATGTCTTAGGAGCGCTTGGATGATGGAAATTGATGCCTGTGATTTCAGGACAATCAGATCCAACAGGCACATGCCCGCCTCTCCTTTCCCAGGTGCTGTTTCCAGGACCAACTTTGCTGCTGTCCTCCAGATCATTAAGGAATGATGGGAAGAAACACAATCAGCAGGTAACCTAGAGAGAGAGAGAGTGTGTGTGTGTGGTGGTCTGCAGAAGAAAGAAATGTTTCAGGAGATGTATGGGGAGGGGTTCTAGGAACAAGGTCTGCACCCATCTCTACTGGCTTGCTCATGCTTGCTCACCCACTGCCCAAGGGTCTATTGCTATTTTTTTTCCTTGTTTATTTGAAAGGACCACATACATACACACAGTTGCTTGCACACACGATTAATCAGGCAGAGTATTTCTGATGTGTGGTTTAACCTTGCCCTGCACTTAGAAGGTCTGGGTCCCGGGTCCTGTGGCTGGCTCTTACAGTCCCCTAGCAACCAAATGAGACAAGGAAATGTGCCAGGTTGCATCACCACAAGATGTTAGGTCAATTAATATTCATTAGCAGTGCCTGTGTCGGGCTATTAGGAGATATTCTACAGAAACAAATCTTTGTTGCTGGAATGGAGGATGGAAGCTAGGAGAGTGAATATGTATATTGTGCACTCAAAACATGCTAGCTGATAGCTAGCGCCAGGGCCTGTCTGCACATGAATGTGGATCTTGAAAAAAAAATCTCTAGTTTGTATTTATAGTTCTTCTTCTATACTTCTTATGTGGAAACAGATTTCAGAAACAATAGGGAGGTTTCTATCTCCAAATAGTTATTATGATGGCCCCTTTAGGACCCCTCAAATTGTATCATGAGTAATTATTTCATCATACCCATGATTCATTTCAGACTATTTTGTGTGATCAACATAAGAAACTCAGATTTTTGAAAATAAAATATAAAAGAATCATAAAAGTAAAAAAGAAAATCCAGAAACTTTCCTGTGTGCTCACTAGATAAAGATAACCATTGTTAACCTTTGGTATGTGTCATTTTCATGTATTTTCCCTTCTAATGGGGGTACCCAGCCATATACAGTTACAAAAATATTATTATTCTATGTGTACCATTTTATAAGCTGCATTTTACAATCTGGCACTGTTGCTATGCACATTTTCTTGTGTCTATGGTATCATTTTTTTATTACTTACGTACTCTTTCAGCAAATGTGTTTCCTAGGGTCCATTTAACCAAACTCTTGTTTTTGGTCATGCAATTTAAGTTGCTTACATTTTTTAGCCATTATCAATGGTGCTGCAGTGACCTTGTACATCCATCGCTGGGCCCCTGTCCCATTATTTCTTTAGAGCTGATTCCAAGAAGAAGTAGACATTTAATTGTCTTTCCTATGCTGTTACAATTCCTTTCAGAGGGAAGAGAACAATTTCTATTTCTTTTTTTTTTTTACCAGTAGCAGATGAAGGTACTCTATGATCTTCATTTTGTTTGTATTAGCTATATAAAGATATATATTTAACTTTTAAATTAAATATATATTTAATTATACACACACATAGACACACACACACACACACACACACACACACACACACACACATATTTGGTCATACTGAGATTTGAACTAAGGTCACCACTTTTGCCAGGCAAGGAGCTACCAGTTGAGCTTTTTTTGTTGTTGTTGTTATTTTTGCTTTTTAGTTAGATTTTTTTAAAAAAAGAGATTCTTCAGTTTTTGCCTCGTGGTGGCCTTGGTCTGCAGCCCTCCTCCTCCTCCTGTTTCCTGTGCAGCTGGGATTCCAGGCATTGCACATACATACCTAGTCACCATCTTTTTAAAGGACCTTGAGGAAGATCATGACATCCCCAGTGTTTTCTCAGAGACTTCCTTTCACAGTTACCACGACTGGAGTCCTGAGGCCTTGGAGGAAGAGGATGCAGGTAACATATTTGAGGGCGGGCGATCTGAGGTTATAGAAGAGTTAACATTTTGTCTGGTGTGGGCCACATGTTTCTGAGTAACTTTTGCTTTGCAGTTCTGAAGTGGAGCCAGAAGCCGGCCTTCCGGAAGCTTCTCCCTGCAGTGATGACATAGTCGATGGGCCTCCAGCCTCCTCCCCATCCTGTATTCTGGAGAAGTGAGTCACAGATACTTGACCCATAGCTCTGGCTTTAGTTCGCCTTCTAGCAAGAATGGTAGGAGGGCCAGTGGGGTCCTTAAGGGTTCATCTCTGGGAAAGAGAGACAGCAGGTCAGCCCCCTCAAGAGCTAATGAGGTGACAAAGGTAATAGTAGCCGCGGCAGGGGACATCTGTGGTCCAAGAAATCCTGCTGGTACTGATCTAATTTGGGACAGCAGAGGGCTCCTCCTACCACATCAAGCAGTTGGGACAGGAGGTGAGGAAGGGGAATGGGAACAGAAAGCTGTGTGCCCCCTGTTCTGTATTCTGCTTAAAATCTAGTCCTGGTCTAGGATGGTCAAATACAAATTGAGCTTCCAAGTCAATGGAACCAGGGCAGACACTGGGCAGACACTGGGCCAAGGAGCTCGCCGCTGGGGAAGATCAGTGGGCTTAGCAGAGGTCTGATGGCTTGGGATAAGGATAAATGGACAGAATGGACCAGTACAGACCAGAGCTGTGACCCGCCGTGACTGTGCCTGGCTCACAGGAGACACTTGATACATGGAGGCCATCTCTCTTCCATTCTGTTCATTCTCCTTCCAGTTGTTGACCAAATATCTTCCTCATGGTGGAGATATGGTCTGGCCCAGATAGTCTTCCCCTGAGATACGCAACCCAGGTTGGAACCCAAGTTCCGAGGGCTCTGTGCAGACCTTGAACAGTGTGGAGAAGAAACATTGCTTGTAAGTACCTTGGTCTATCGTTTTCCAGTACAGCGCTCTGCTAATGTAGTAGGGTGGCCTAGAACGACTGGAAACTGCATTTCCTGAAGGCAGAGGCAGTCTTTGAGAAACTCAACCCGTGCTGGATGGACGAGTTCATTTGTGTGGTACTGAGAGTCTCTGCCCATTGATTGCCCTATGAAAATCTTCAGTGAAATCCTAAAAATTGGAGGTAAATTAATTAAGATACAACTTCAACACCACCAGCTTTCCCTCATCAACAGTTCCTAAGACAGGACAGGCAGCATTAATTGTTGCAATTAATTAGGCATTAAACTGATAATGGGTACAGCTGCTAACAATTAAGAGCTAATTATGTCAAGCACTTTAACCATTTCACAAAAGAAATGGAAATCAGAGGGAAGGGAGAAGGGAATGAAAAGAGAGAAAGCCATTACCTTGTAAACAAATGAGAAGCAGTTAGCTCTCCATGCAGCTGGACCAGGCTACAGAAATGACACAAACAGTTGATATGAGCCTTGTCCGAGGCAACGCGGAGCCTCATGGAAACCACGTGAGTCTGAACTGGAGCAGGAGAGACTGGACTCATGACGGGAGCCACCATATGATAACTCCACCCCTGCACCCTCAGTGCTGGCCTGTGTCCGCTCAGGTAACCCCCACAGTAGTCATTGCCTTTATTAGTCTTCCAATTTTGTGGTTGGGGAAACTGAGGTACAGAGAGGTTTCATGACTTACCCAAGGCTATTCATGTACTACTATTAGAACCTGCATTCAAACCCAGACACAAGGACACCTTAAAGTAAAAATTGAGGAGCTGGGCACTGGTGGCTCATGCCTGTAATCCTAGCACTGAGGAGGCTGAGATCTAAGGATAGCGGTTTAAAGCCAGCCTGGGCAGAAAAGTCCGTGAGATTCTTATCTCCAATAAATTACTCAGAAAAAGCCAGAAGTGGTGCTGAGAGTCAAATGATAGAGCACTAGCTTTGAGCACAAAGGGGCTCAAGGACAGCATCCTCAAGCTCTGAGTTCAAACCCCAGGACCAGAAAAAATTACAATCCTTTCTACCCAGAGACAGCAATGTTTTATTGAATCAGAGGTTCAATCGATTAGTTTTTAGGAATAGTTCACATTGGAATGAGCACTCTCCCATAGTGGTAAACTGAGAGAAACCCACAAATTCAAACCGCTCCCAATCCAAACTCATTATTTTGTTTGTGCTCCCAACTGTGAGGACCCCATCTCTGGCTCCCGAGGGAATCTGTCATCTTGCTGGGAGCTGCCAAGGGGCTCCTTAGGGAATTCAAGATCTATCTCCTCATTGGGCTTTGGTACACATCACTGGTTGGTTTTTTGCCCAGGGCTTTTCCCAACAAGCTTTATCTTTCTTATTTCATGTGAGAAGATGAGGAAGGGAAATGAAGAATCAGGCCAACCCCCTCCCCACACACCACACACACACACACACACACACACACACACACACACACACAGAGTGTGCGCAGAGAAATGCATTTAGTTACATGATTATATGAATAAGGAAAGGGTTGCAGCAAAAACTATCAAGCCCACTACCTTCTCTTCAAGAGAAAAGACTTACCCAGTGTCACTTTGGATGGCAAAGCCCAGATTGAAAATTCAGGCCCCTGTGTTCTGTGTCAAACTTGTTCCCACACTTGTTGTAGGTTCCCCACCCCCATTCTTGGGTCTCACCTCCAGAGATTCCAACCCTATGTAGGTTTGAGAGGGGCCCAGGAAAGCTGCATTCTAATAAGCTCCCAGGTAACTGGTAATTAATGGGATTATAGATCATGCCTGCCCAACTCTGATTCCAAACCGGTCTTCCCACCACACAGCCTTGCCTTTCTTCTGAAAGGATGGAGGGAGAATCTTACTGCCATGTTCGGACATAGGTGAGATGGAGGGAAAGATCTCTGAGAAAGTTCCCTAAAATGAACTGACCAAACATAGCTTATCTGGAGAAATGATACACAAGCTGGTTAATGTGCATGGGGACAATAGCAAAATGCAATTACCCTCTAGCCCAACATGAGTCTATAGGGAGAAGGAAGATATCAAATTTGAGGGGGACTCTGGGCTTGGAGAGCATGTGCAGTGGCCTGGGACAAAACCGTGAGTTAGAAATGACTGATTCTCTCCTCTCTCCCCCTTCCCCATGGCACATGGTATGAACTCAAGGCCTCCAAGGTAACCCTACTGCTTGAGCCATACCCTCAACCCATTCTTGCTTTTCATTACTGTCAGGATAGGGTCTTGTGTTTTTCTCTGGGCTTAGCTTTGGGCCATGAACCTGATTCTTGCACCTATGTTTCCATGCCCCCCCCCCCCCACATAGCTGGGATTCACCATGCTACCTTTTGGCCAGACTGGCCTCGAACTTCAACCCTCTTGATTTCTGCCTCCCAAGGAGATTGCAGACACAAGTCACTACAGTTTTTTAAAATAAATTTTTCAATAAATAATTTTTTTTAAAAAATAAAAGAACATTGAGTGGGACCAGAATAGAAGGTGAAAGTGTGTGACAAAGTCTTTTCTGATGTGTTGACAAATTTCGTTCCTCTCTTCCTTCCTGTGGTAGAAGTTAATGAAAACTCTGGGAAGGAACCAGAGGTAATTATTTTCTTCTTTGACAGGTTCAGACTTCAGGTAGATAAGGGTTGATGAGAGTAAAGCCTCTTCTAATGTCTGCGGCTCTTAGAGACCCTTTAATTTAAAATTATCCAGGTACCAGGACACCACATTTTGGGCCACCAGTCCCTGGGCTCATTCAGGTGATTGGCTTCCTGGCAGAGCCTTAGGATGGGAATCTATCTCTTGGAGAATCCAGCTGTCAATCAGCCGAGGACAAGGTCCTGGAGGTTGAAAGTAGAACAGGTGGACTTGGCCATGGGATGTGAAGGCAGGTGGTAGGAAAGAGCAGGGGGCAGGAACAGGCTCAGGAACAGGGCCTGGAGGAATCAGAAAGATAACACACACTTGGCTCTGGGGCAAGCCCTAGGACCCTTGGAGCAGCACAGCGAGCTGTTCCTGCAGCATGGGAGCCAGCCAGGAGCTAATAGGGAGACACTGCTGGCAAAACACCACTGTGGCCTCAGGCCTTCAGCTCTGAGAGGAGGCAAGATTCATATGCAGTTGTGCTAGGCTAAAAGAACGCTCACTATTCTAGATAGCTGAGTCTTGCCCCTGGCTCCTGTCTATGTGACTTCATCTGCCAATGGAGGACTTTGCATCATGAGAGGTAGGCGTGATCATGGATTATCTGGAGAGGTCCTAAATGCGATCACATCTGTCCTTTGATTGGACATAGGAAAGAAGAAATGAGAGCACAGAGGCAGAGATTTGAGTAATGTGAACATAAGTCAAAGCCAGGAGCCCTGACTAAAGGCTGAAAGAAATCAAGAAGAGTTCTCTTGGAGAGCCTCTGGAGGAAGTATGGCTCTGTGGACACCTTGATTTCAGTGCAGTGATACTGATGTTGGACTTCTCGCTCCAGAACTCTTAGAGAATGAATGAATCTAGAGTTGGGCAATCCCATGTTACCCTAGAGAGCTCTGGAGGACCAGGCTCCTTCTATCCAATTGTTCCAGTCTGTGCTCCTTAGCCTCATGGACCAAGATGACTGCTGGAGTTCTAGACATCACATCTGAAATCCTGAAGCAGGATGGAGAAGATGGAAAGAAGAGCCATCCCTCTCCCTGTTAGGAAGGCCCCCAGGAAGCTTCCTCCGCATTTCTTCTTGCATCGCTGGTTACAAACTAGTTTCAGGGTGACCCAGCTGTGATGGATGATTAAACTTAAAACTCTTTTATCTGGGTAACAGTTTTCTCAGCTAAAAAAGTTTGGATCTTGTGATAAAAAAGAAAGAAAGAAAGAAGGGGAAGCAGATAGACGTTTCTACTTTACCAACCATTCAAGTTCTGTCATTCTGTCTGTGAGGGTGAGGGAGATGGAGCAAATGACAATGGACTGGTGTGTGTGTGTGTGTGCGTGCATGCGCGCGTGTGCGTGTGTGTAATAGATTTTGGTAGTGTCCCCATGGAAGGGCTGATGTTTGTTTATAATCTGGACAGGGTCTAGGCAAGTGTAGAAGAGAGAATGGCTGTGAATATGAAATCTTTAAGGAACAGGAGAGGGAATGAATTACTTAGGTGAATAGACTTTTTAAAAAAAGTTTTGGATAAGGACAAAGTGATCTGTTTCTAGATACACTGAGGGCTCGCCCTATGCACAAGAGTAAACTACATTTGTGAAAAGACAAATGGAATGGGGTAGAAGGAAAGCCAATGTTAGCTCCGTATGGAAAGGAACTACCAATAATCGAAAGCCAGTGATCAATGGATAACTGCCTGGGGCCTTGACTCCCTGCCTGGGCTCTGGGCTGCGAGCCACGAGGTTGGATGGGGGCTGGGTCCAGTCCTGAGGGAGAAAGTACTCTATAGCTTCCTTGTGGTCATGTGACTCAGTGGGCAATCAGGGGGAACCCTCCCAGAAGGTTGTCAGACTATACCAGAGCACATGGCCCCCTAGGGGTCTGTGTTTAATTAAGAACTGAATGAGTGAGGCTGTCCGGAAGAAAGAATTCTTCATGTCCCAGAGAAACGGAGCTCAGGCTGTGCCTGGGTAAGGCCTGGGGCCTGTGCCAGCAGCCCCAGGACAGGCTGCGGGGCATGTGGCTTAAGCCAGGAGTTGAACTCCAATTACGGACAGACCACACGGGAAGGGACCAGGAAAATAGGATGGGGGAGATCTCATTTAACTCAACTCCTGCAGGTCTGGACTTGGTAGGCACGGCCAGCCTGTTCCCAGCATCTTCTGAGACAAAATGGGTCACCTGGTTTCCCAGGTGTGTGTGTGTGTGTGTGTGCGCGCGCGCACGCACACACACACACAAGTGCACGTGCCCACGTAGGTGCCTGCATCTTTTATCTGATGAAATTCATAAGGGGTTAAAGACTAAAATCTTAAGCCAGGTGCTGGTGGCTTACGCCTGTCATCCTAACTACTCAGGAGGCTGAGATCTGAGGATCACAGTTTGAAGCCAGCCTGGGACAGAAAGTCTATGAGACTCTTATGTCCAATTAACGCCTCCCCTCCCCAAATCAGAAGTGGTCGAGGCTGGTGTTTTTGTGGGTTTGGATGCAGGGGGGCTTTGTGGGGAGGGGCTCATAAGCAATGCATGAAGAAGATGGGTCTCTGTAGCCAGAGGTGCCACTTGTTACCAGATAGTGGTCCCAGGCCTACCAACCCAGACACCGAACAAGGACAAGGCTGTGCCTTAGGAGCCTATGGCGATCTGGCTTCTTTGGGTTTTCCAAGTGAGCAGAAGGAGGTTCTTTTTTCCCCCCTCTCTGCAATCTGAAGTGGATGGTGCTGTGCCATTAGGGATCCCCTCCCCCCAACTTTGCTTTGGTTTTTGTTGGCCTGGACTCTGCTTTCCTCAGCCAGGCTGTCACCTGGAAGAGCTGGTGGCTGGAGCACCAAGCCTTCTGTGCACAGTCCAGCCACCCCGTGTCTTGTTTCTGCATCTCTTCTCTGTTCTAAAGCCAGACGCCCGAGGTCTGTGGGACAATTGTCGGGATCAGAGGGCCTCAGGAAACAGGAAGGTCCTTAGCAGGGAGCTTGTAGACAGGGCCCAGCATGGTCCTCTGGGCCTGCCGCGCCTGCCTTCTTCAGCTGCCCAGGAGTCTGGGAAGGTTAATTCGCGTGTTGTCCTCCACCAGGCGCCCTGCCAGCACTTCCTATCGCCTGGCTGGGGCCCTTTTAGGGCTTACAGCAATGGCTGCTTGCAAGCACTGGGGACGTGAGCTACAGCCAGGAAAACTCCCGGCCGAGCTCTGCAGTCCCCCCATCACGCTTCTGGCCTGCCCCCCACCTGACACCTCCGATCTCTCAAGCCCTGGACTCCGGTCTCTGCTTGGCATGCACCTGCTGGCCGAGCCAGGCCTTGGTTCTCAGCGTGGAGCCCACCTCCGGAATGGTCCCAGTCAAAGCAGCCTGGACTGCTTCCACCACGCGCAGGCCCGTGCTGTCCTTCGCAGGCAGGGATGGCAGGGTCTCTGCTCTGTTGCCTGAAAATCGTTTTCTTTGTCTGGGGGACTGGATGTACATGGATTGTGAAGCTGGATATTCAGACTCCCCTTCTACATTGACACCCTATGTCCTTGGGAGTTGAGTCTGGAAGGATTGGGATTCCCCAGTGGAGGCAATAAAAGCTTCTCCCCACATCAGTAGCACCTGGGGACGCAGGCTTTGAGGCCCAGTTGCAGAAGAACGTTCCATTACAGGTGGCAGAATTGGCTGATGCGAAACAGCTGTGGCCGCCGCCGCCACCGCCGCCGCCAGCTGGAGGCGCCAGGTCACTCCACAGCCAGGAAGCTGACCATCACCACCGCGGCTGCCTGCAGGACCCTGCCACCTCTGGGCCAGCAACGTCACCCTGTCATCCTCTGCCACCTGCTTGTGTCTTACTTGTGGAAGACATCAGGGGAAATGGTGCCCTGCTCTTTCCACCTCTGGGAGGCAAAAATCCATAGGGTGAGAAAGTCCCGCAGTGTTAGTAAGGCATCGAGAAGCTGCATGGCCGCTGATTTTGTTAGTTCCCACCCACTGGGGCTGGAATTCAGGGTCTGGGCGCTATTCCTTACTCTTTTCCACTCAAGGATGGTGCTCTACCACTTGACCCATACCTCCACTTCTGGCTTTTTGGTGCTTAAATAGACATCGGAGTCTCACAGACATTCTTGCTCCGGCTGTCTTTGAATCATGAGCCTCAGTCCTCAGCCTCCTGAGTAGCTCGGAAGACAGGCGGGGGCCAGCAGCTTGAACATGTTGATAATTTCCTGTTCCACCAGCCCCTTTGTGAGGAGGTGGCTTCTGTTTCCCTCCAGAGTCTGATTGAGGGTCGATCGGTGATCCCAGACTCAGAGGAGCGTCTTGAAGTGGGGAGGCTGCCAGGACCACGTTTTAGTGGTCCTGCAAGAGGGGCTGGGAACCACAAAGGAGGTGACAACAGCAATGTCTGCAGCTCCAAGGACAGATGTTCGCTGTGACTTCTTGGGTCTGGACCCTCCAGCCCTGCGTTGTCAGGAGAGACTTGCAGACTTCCTAGATTTGTGTCTTCCTGGAGGTGCCTGAAGAATAATGCTGCATACCTTCCTAAGAGTCGCTGGGATGAGTCCCAGGAGGAAGGCAACTCATGGGGCACCAAAGTGTGCTTGAATCCTTTGACATCTCTTATAAACAAATCCCTTCTTAGTGTTCCCAGCAAGGTGTGCTTCCCAACACCTGGAACAGGTTTCCAAAAGTCAGGCTGACATTTATCGAATACCATGTGCCAGACGCTGTATGGAAGTTTTCCATAAATGATAATCCTCATGGAAGCATCTAGAAGTTAGAAGCTATTATTACTCTGATTTAAGAGGATCGATCACTCCATCAATGCTTAATCCATCACTAGCAGAGCTGAGATTTGAACTCCAGCAGCCTATCATCTAAGTCCATGTTGCTAAGCAAGCGTGCTAGTTTCTGGCCTTAGGAAATATTTGCAAATAGGCTCAAGTTCCTTTTCCTTCCTTGCTTGCTTGCTTGCTTGCTTCCTTCTTTCCTTCTTTCCTCTCCTACTTCTTTTCTTCATCACCTCCTCCTCTTCCTCTTCCACCTCCTCTTACTTCCCTCCCTCCCTCCTTCTCTCCTTCTCTCTTTCCCTCCTTCCCTCCTTCCCCCCCCCTTTCCAGTCTAGTCTAAATCAAAGCTAGAAGCCTCCCTGCAGGGTGGCGCTCATGCTCACAGGGTGAACGCCTCTTCCTGGGCCACACAGCCCATCAACCTTGATGTTGATTGCAGCGCTCAGCGGAGTCACCACGGACTTGATACAGAGGAACCAGGCATTGAAGAACAGGGATGGCAGCTGTGTGAAATTCTCTCTCACAGTGTGGTGCAAAGTCCTGAGGTCTGGGGGAGAGGAAAAGCAGGAATCACTGACGAGGAGATAGATGGGGGAGCAGAGCTGTGCGAGTCAGCTGTCCACCACCCAAACAAGTCCTCGAGTGACAGTCCTGTTATTAACCACCGCAAGGTCTATTTGAGCCGAGGGTACATTGACCCCGGATCTTCTTGGACTCTCCATAGCTGATCTTCCTTGGGGGTTGAATGGGACCCGAGGCCTGAGGGAACTTTTCTGGCTCCACGGTTTGTGATCTGAATGAAACATTTCCAGGGGTTCACTCTTCATCGGAGGAGCGACCTTCAGCCGGACTTACCTCAATATTTAAGGTGCAGAACGTGGACAGCAGCTCTGTTTGTACTGTGCAAAGAACAGCTCCTTGTAATTTGGTTCTTTTTGAACAGTTGCTAATAATTTTGCACTCAATTTCCATTTAAATGGAAGCATTAACCTCTAGGGCCTTCAGAGGAGCCTAGAAGGGGCTCATAAGTACAACTCTTATCTCCACGGCTCAGAGTGTCCCGGGAGTAAATCCAAACATACCTCTAAATCTCTCTCCTCCCCCACAGAGGGGGGAACTCGCTTCTATTTCCCAAGATCCAGGAATAGAGCTTCATTTAACCATCCATTCCACTGCCAGGAAGTTCTTCCTCAAGTCTAACTTACGGTCTTCTAGTGGACTCTGAACGTCCTTTCTTTCCCTTGGACTATCTGTGGGGAAGACAATGGAAATCTGCCTTCTGAGTTGACAGCCAAGCTCCTGGCAGAGGACCAGGGACTCCCGGTGGGGTCTGAGGTAGAGCCCAGTGGTCATCAAAAACTTCATTTGGCAGGCAGCAAGAAGGAGAAGCCATATGACAAGAAAACATTATTTATGCAGCTTCCTCTTCATTCTTATGAGCCTGTGAAACAAACAAATACTTCACTTAACCAATTCTTTGGACAAAGAAGCTGGGGCAAAGTGTTACCCCTTCCCCCAATCAAATGGGAATTTGTGAAGACTGGGCGCCCAGAGCTCTTGCCCTGTTCTGTGCAGAGATTAGGAAAGCAGGGAGCTTCTCCACCAGCGTGATGGATGGTGGTGGTGGTGGTGATGATGACAGCAGTGGCAGTGACGATGATGATGATGACGAAGGGATGGGAATGTGACTCAATCCTTGCTTGTCCCTAAATCCTCCCGCTTGATGACTTCAACCAACACTGGCTTCTGCTGGCCCTCCCTGGATGGCAAAGAAGCAAGGTTGAAGCATTTCATTCCTGCCGTCAGTGCTGCTCACTCTGCTTTTGGGCTTTCTGCTTTGGGTTTTCCCTTTGTGTAGGAGTTTCCCCGCTTACGGAAGGGACGAGCTATGGTGCACAGAGGCGAAGTGCTGTCTGCCTGCTGCGCACAGGTGGGCAGATGCACCCCTGCACAAGTGCGTCCTACAGGGAGGCTGGGAGCCCAGCTGCTGGCGCCCACCTGTCAAGTGGGGAACCTGCTGGCCCCTGGGGTGCTAACGTCAGCCCAAGGGGCTTCTCTTATTTGTCTGGTAGTCCAGAGCTGGCCTCCAGGAGCACATTCAAGTGTACACATCTGGAAGTCTGGTGGCCAGGGGTGTGAAGAAGAGCAGAGAATGGGGTAGGGCAGAGGGACAGGCCTTCCTGGTCAGTCCTCGGGGGTCAGTGTGGCTTTCCCATTCCTAACTTCCCTGCATGGCTCGTGTCAGCCTCCTTTCCTCGGTTTCCAGTAATGAAGGAAACAGTGGACTCTTTGGTCAGCTTCCTGCTTGAAGGAGAACCATTCTTTGTCTGTCTGTCTGTCTGTCTGTCTGTCTCTCCTCTCTGTCTCTCTGTCTGTCTCTGTCTCTCTCTCAGTCTCCCTCCCCCCTGCCACTTTCTGTCTGGCTTCTAAAAATAGTAATAATTAGAGAAGTCTGCCCATCATGGCTGTTTTTTTTTCTTTTTCTCATCTTCATTGAAATTCGGTTGGTTTTTATCTCCTGCAATTTCTGACGGAGCAGGAACAGCGTCTGCAGACTATGATGAAGGATGGTATACATGTGCAAATGCATGTGTGTGCACGTCTTTTCATCATGTGTGCATACGCACAAGGGAAGTGCATGTTCATGTGGGTGCACACATGCAGATTGGCATGTATGTATATGCCTGTGTGAGATGTGTGTGTATACACGTGTGTGTGGATGCATACATGTGTGTATGGTGTCAATGGTGTGAGTGTGTCTATGTTGTATGTGGTGTGTAGACAATTTGGAGATGAGGAAAAAGCAGAAAGGAGCATAGGCTACTCACCCACAGTGATACCCTGATTGTCTCTCTCAGGTCTTCGACACACAGGTCCCTCTCTTTTCTTGGGTGTGGGTGAAAGCCTCAGATTTGCCCTCCAGCCTTCCTGCTCTGTTTTTTTGCCACCAGGTTGACCAGATGGACTTCATCGACGGGCTCCTTGTGCTCCAAGCTGTGTTGAGGTTTGCCCGTGGGAGCCCCAGTGGTTGATGGGAAGGAAAGTCGGGACATTTGAGTCCCTGTCTGTTGAGTCCCTGTCTGTCCTGCAGGGAGCCTTGGCTGCCCGTGTTCCTTGACCCTGGACTCTCAGAAGTGGGCCTTGTGTGCCAGCTGATCTTGATTTGTCCTGTCACCGTCCCTTTCTTTATCCATCTGGATTCAAGCACCTTCCCTGTCCTCCAGACCTTGCATTATTTTGTAAATGATCTTTGTTACCCCCTCTTTAAGTAAGCCTAAAGCGAGCGTGCTGGAGTTTTCTGATGGCCTTCTGACATACAGCACTTACTTTCTTTAGAAAAGTGTCTTCCCTCTGGTTGTCCTTTTCCCTAAATATCTCCTTTAAGATCTCCAGTAGAGAAGTCTGTTTTACCCCACTGCAAGGGCGGCAAGGCAGAGTGGCTTTGTGGAGAGACCCCTCCCTTGGTTGAGGGAGTATTTTATGTGCAGCTTAAGTAGGCCATGGTGCTTTAGTTTTTAGTTTTTGTTTTTAAATCAAACCCTACTCTAAATGTTTCTGTGTAGGCAACCTTTTGACCTGAATAACATTTAAATCAGTAGACTGTGGGTAATCTTCTTCTAATCAGTTGCTGGCCTTGAGAGCAAAGATGGATGTTTCTAGAAGCAATGGTACTTCAAACTGCAACACAGAAGCCCTTCCTGGGTATCCAGCCTGCTACTGCCCTGAGCACTGTAGGCTGGAGATGAACAATAGCTTTAGCCTCTGAACAACCAGTGCATTTTGCATTTCCCCAGGCCTGCAATTGTGGGAGCCAATTCCTTCCCATGAGTCTCTCATTCCTTCTCCTATTGGTTCTTTGTCTGCAGAACGCTGGTAATGCACCTCCCTGCTCCATGGCCTTCTTCAAAGATACCCATGGCTGAGTCTTCCTGCACCGGCTATAGGAGCAGCATGCTTTAGGTAAGTCTTCCCTTTGGAAGAGATAATGAATAAAACCCTTTCTTCCCGCCAGAGACACACAGCCAAGCTGAATTCTGCAGCTCCCTTTTGCATCTAGGTGAGTCTCATGACTCAACTCTGGCTGATAGAATATGAGTTGAAATGATGTGTGCCATTTCCAAACCTGGCCATCTATAAAACATTCGATTTGATCATCTATCGTCTCTACCCTTATTCCAGACCATGTGACAGGAAGTGAAGGTGTGTGGGGATCTGGAAGGTAGAAGAGTCACACAGTAGGAGGGACCCAACTAGGACAGGCGCCTGAACAGAACATCACAACGGGTAGACTGACATTTGGGGGTTGATGGTTACAGCAGCTTAGATTTCTTGCATTGACTAACATACCTTTGAAGCAAACAATGCAAGACAATACTACCTATGCACAAGAGGTGATATTTTGGGAGAAAAGAAGCGAAAGGATGGTGGAGAAGAGGAATGTCTGTATCATCCAGGGGATAGGGAGCTCTGTGAAGTGTCACGGTAGAATCAGGAAGGCGATCTGATAGACAGGGCTGCAGGTTCCTGGCCATGGCAAGTCTGTGGATGAGAATACCAGTGATTGTGGTATTCAGGATTCACCAGGTACAAGTAAGAGATAACAATGTGACTGAGCTTAGGCTTGGAAAAGGAACTTTAAGTATATGGGATCATTTCACAGTGGCCCAAGAACAAGAACTCAGCTTCTGAGGGGTCTGGGATCAGTTAGCTCTCTGTGGATTGTAATTCCAAGTCCAGAAATAAAAAAAACAAAATTGGTCCTGTTTGGTCAGATGTCCACTCTGATCTAATCTTCTATGGCTAGACGGTGAAACAGGAGACAAACATGGCTGCCAGGAATGTTCCCTGTAGACAGAGGGAGGTAGCTCTCTGAGAAAGTAAGGTAATTGTTGACTCGTGGCTAGCTACTGGATCCTTGTTGCCTGTGGAGAACAGGGAGGAAGGGGTAGGGGTAAAGATGTACAATTCCTTTCCTCAACCTACCAATTAGGTAACTCACTCCATCTTCCAGACAAAGAGTAAAGGATAGGGCAGCACAGGTCAAAGTGTAACCCTGGAAGATGTCCTTCCTCAAGAGGGAAACTTCTTGAGGTAGGTAGAAAGGTTCCACTTTCCTAACAGTTATGTATGGGAAGTGCCTGACAGAGGGTAGAGGTACAGGTCAGATCCCTTCCCCCATCCCTTTCTTTCCTCCTTACTTTCTTTCCTCCCATCTCTTGTTTTCTTGTCACTGACAATAACAGTAACATATGAAGCCATTTTAGAGCCTGAGGCAAAAGGGGGAAAAAACTACCACATTAATACCCATGCTGTCTTTATTTTGTTCTTCATGAATTACTTGAGCTAATTTTATAGTTTAAAATATTGCATATTTTCACATATTCTTTATCTTGATTACTGAGCATTTCACACCCTCTTAAATTTTGTGCTTGAGGCAAGTGCCTTATTCACTTCACCCTAATACCAACCCTGCTTGTCAGAGGTGGTTACAAAGTAATCTGAGATATATTTCATTCTGCAGCAGCCAGCTTCTCTTGACTTCTTGGGTTAAAGTTTAATTTAAATCAGTTTTGAAAAATAAGAAGAGTTGTGGGTTTTATTTTTTTCTTCACTTAAGCTTGTATACATATAGACTCACTGAGAACTTAGCCAAGGAAGCGGCGATTGGTATTGCTTTTGAGAAGGGGAAATAGAAAGGAATGGGAGGAAGACTTGCCTTAGAAAAAGTATGCGTTGTTGTTGTTGTTTGCCATTATTTTCTGTGATGCAGGGGATTGAATCCAGGGCCTGTATATGTTAAGCAAAGACTTTACCACTGAGCTATATCTCCAGCCCGTATTTTTTAAAAAGATAAGGAAAAATGGATGTGACATTGATCAGATATATTGTATTTACAAACTGCTTGTTAAATGGCAACTCCTTTGTACAACTACTTCATTTTTAAAAAAAAATTAAGGAAAAATATTTCCTTATTAAAGAAAAATAACACACTCTGGAAAACATTGAAAATGTGGATGAAACAAGAAATAGCAACTGCTAAACATTCACAATCTCACTCTTCTGTTAATAGCTTTAGTGCTCATCTTGTTCTATCCCTATGTATATAAATTTTAGAAATATACTAATTGTGAATAGTATTTTGTGTTCTGTTTCCATTTATCATGCATTTCTAAGCTAACAGAATTATTATTTCTGTTATTATTTGTGGTATAAGATTTGAACCCAGGACGTTGTACTTGCTAAGCAAGCACTGTACTGTGGAATCATGCCTCCAGTGTTTTCGTTCTACTCGTTTTTCAGACCAAAAACGTGAAAAAAGAGCCCCCCTTCCCCTTATTCCTAATTCTTCTTACCTTTTAAGTTTTTGCTGGATCTCTATGCTCCCCTAAAGAGCATTTATTTGGTTGAATCATCAAGTGGCAATATCTTCTCTAAGACATTGTGGAGAAAGACCTTTTCAACGTCGTGAATGCTATTTTCCCGAGTGTCTGACAGAGATGTTTGCACAGCCTATGATCACTGTTATTGTGAGGTGAAGAAGCCCTGCGAGGGAGGCTGGCTTCCCCCAGATTGTCATGCTTTTCTTTTTACACAAGAGAAACATGGCGAATAAGCTCCACTTCTGTTCATTCTGGGCAAATATCTCCAGATAGAAGTTACCTGATGCTTTCTCCATTGCCTAGCTTCAAATACTGCTACCCAAGGTATCAGGAGCTCAAAGCAAATGTGTGTGTGATCCATATAACCCAGGAGAGGACTGCTGTAGTTTATCTACCATCCCTAGAAGTCAGATAATAGAATTTGAGGGAGGGACTTGGAAACAGGCCCTTGGCTATGGCCATACCTTTGGTTTGCTCAGTTTCTCAAGTTACCCTCATCCTCACAGATCAAGGACCCTGAATCAAGTGCTTTCTCATTTGGCTTTGCTCAGCTTCTTGTACCAGGAGTGTTGTAAGCTGAGGTCTGGGAGACTCCTGATTCACTCTGGGCTCAGAAGAAACAACAAAGGCTGGGAGATGCTGCTTTTCCTGCCTTTCTTTTGTGTGTGTTTGATCATAATAAATAGATGTCTTTGCTTTTATAATTGCTTTGCGTTACAGAGTGTTTGACACAGATAAGCCATTTGAGTGGACCATGGAGAATAGAAATGGGCTGGAAATGATTGAATGTAGTCTAATACGTGGTTTTCCAGCAGCCTCCAAGTTTGTCTCTGCAGGAGGATGCAACAATCTTGTATTTCTCACTATAGGGATTTCATTTTTGGGCGGGGGTACTGGTCCTAGGGCTTGAACTCAGGGTATAGGCACTGTCCTTGCACTTTTGTGCTCAAGGGTAATGTTCTACTACTTGAGCTACAGCTCACCTTCTGGCCTTTTTTTTCCCCCTTGTGGTTCACAGGCTTTCCTGCCTGGGCTGGTTTTGAACTGAAATCCTCAGATCACAGCTCCGGGAGTGGCTAGGATTATAGGCAGGCAGGATTACTGGCACCCAGCTACTTTAAGAAAAATCTAAAGGCACTAGTTAATAGAAAGAAAGAAGCTGAGGAATAAAATCAGCGAGTGCCAGGTGCTTAGATCCTCTTGTACTCCACACAGAAACACAAGCAAGGCTGCCGTCTTGTTTTGCAGACGCCTTGCTCAGGTTGCCTTGTTGGAATACTGAGAGGAAGAAGCTGTATTTTCCTTTAATGGGGTTGTGTTTCTACAACCTTCTCCTGTCCTGGGGCATGAGTCCCTCCCCTTGCTCTTAAGGCCCCAGGAATCAATGACTGATGCACTATCCTCAAGTAAAACTAAGCAATGAGGAATGGGTGCTTTTACTAGTATTTGGAAAGCATGACATTAATGGAAACAATTTACAACATTTTAAAATGTTACTGAAGCCTTTGGTACAAGCTATTCCACCTATTTAAGCTAGAACCTGATTTAAGATACTATTGATATCATAAAGAAATTTATCTTGAGCTATATTGTATGTAGTATGTTCCTATTGCATGATGTTCTTGGAGTGGTACAGCCACAAAGTACAGGACTGAGAAACATTGGAATGGATAATCTGTAGGCTCCTTACATCAAGTGAGGTGTTTACTTCCTGGAAAGATGGCTGGTCTACTAGGCACCAGTGGCCCATGCCTGTAACCCTAGCCACTTGAATGGGCTGGGCTAATAGTGGTGTAGGATAAGACTGGGAAGTTGGTGAGATTCCATCTCAAAAGTAACCAGTGAAAAACAGGGCTGGAGGCATGACTTGAGTGGTAGAGTACCCAAGTTTGAAACCCTGAATTCGAACTCCAATACTGTACCACCAAAAGGGGAAAAAATAAAAAGGTTGGTCTGGAACAAGGTTTGTATTTGTATACACCTTCCATTTGCCCGTTAACAAAGCACAGATTCATTCAGCACCTCTCTGCTAGTGACCTTATCATGCTCAGCCAATTCTTCTGTTTTTCTGGCCCTTCTCATTGCTGCAACCGTCTTCTAGGCCTTGAAGTCAATAGAAATGGCACCATTTCCAGCCCAAACATTGCTCTACCTTTATTGAACAGACTCCTCCTCTATCATGGGCCTTTGGCTTCATTGAGATCCTCTGTTATAATTTCATATGGTTGTTCCCCTGAGCTCAGACAAGAGTTTAGTTCCCCCTAAGTCTATGTTAGTGGTATTAAGTGCATGGAAACTTCATCTCATCATGACACTTAGAGGTGGGGCCTTTGATAGATTAGCTGAGTTTATTGGGGTATAGGTCCCCAGGCTGTATAAGAAGGAGGAGAAAGGTGTGCACAGACATGGAAGTTTATGCCCACTCTTTTTCAAATTTTATTTACTGTCATTATTAAGGTGATGTATAGAGGGGTTATAGTTACATAAGTCAGGTGGACAATGTCACCCCTTCCCTCGCTGTCTCCCAGTTTTCCCCCCACCCCCACCCACAGGTTGTAGAATTCATTATTATCGTAGTGTCTAGTGAGTACTATTGCTGCATTTGTTCACCCTTTGTCCCTCCATTTCTTTTCTTCTTCTTCTTTTTTTTTTGTTGGTCATGGGCCCTGAACTCTGGGCCTGGGTGCTGTCCCTCAGCTCTTCAACTCAAGGCTAGCGCTCTACCACTTGAGCCACAGCGCTACTTCCAGCCTTTTCTGCTTATGTGGTGCTGAGGAATTGAACCCAGGGTCTCATGCACGCAAGGCGAGTGCTCTACCACTGAGCCACCTTCCCAGCCCCTGCCCCTCCATTTCTGTTGCTTCTCCCTTATCCTCTCAAAGACAGATAAACAAACAAACCAGACAAAAAGCAAAGAAAAACAACAAAGGAAAAAAAAACCACCCCTCTTGTTTCCATTTGCTGGATATGCTCAATACGAGGTTCAACTCTATGCTGTGCTGCTTGGGGAGCTTCCAAAACGAGGAAATATATAACCTGTTTTCCTTATAAAGTAGCCTGCTTGGAGTATTTTGTTATAGTGATGAAATGAGTGATATGACTTTCATCTTTGGGCGTCACTCATTTTTTACTTTCTATCGGCACCTACTTAGCTTCCCTTCCTGCTGAGTCCAGCCTGAAGTCTGCCATCTGTCATTACGACCCCTTTACCAAGGCCATCAGCTCCTTTGCTTCCCTCTGTGCATTGTCTCACAGTTCGACCCTCAGTGGGACTGCTCAAGGCCACTTCCCTCCTAGGTGTCTGCTCCTGAGAAGTCACGAACTAAATAGCTCTTTACTAATTCATGATGACCACACATTACAATTGGCCACACTTCCCTGCCCGGCTACTCCATGCTGCCTTTCTAGTGCACTGACTCTTCATTTCACACCTTCTCCTCGCTCTTTAAACATTCATTCACAGTGGATGACCTCAATCTCCTTTGAAGAAATAGAAATGATTGGATGCCAACTCCCCCGTGAACCCACAAATCCCTCAGTATCAGCAACAATTTCCTCTTTTCCTTCTATAATGGGAGAGTATCTCTTTCATATGAAAGGGGGTGACTCTTTTTTTTTTTAACCAATCCTGGTTTGAACTCAGGCCCTGGGTGCTGTCCCTGAGTTTTTGTGCTCAAGGCTAGTGCTCTACCACTTGAGTCACAGTGCAACTTCTGGTTTTTGAGTGATTAATTGGAGATAAGAGTCTCTTGGAGACTTTTCTGCCCGGGCTGGCTTTGAACCACGATCCTCAGATCTCAGCCTCCTGAGTAGTTAGGATTACAGGCATGAGCCACTGGCAGCATTCAGCTGAAAGGGTGATTCTCACTCTAATAGCTGGTTGAATCTCCTTTCACCTTCTCCAAGATTGTATTTCTCTGATTATAACCTATCTCCACCCATATAATTTCCCCCACTCTGCTTAGTCCTTCACATCATGCACACATGCTCTCGTGTGCCCTGATTTAGAAAACACCCCGCGGAATAACCTTCCTTTACCCTCATGCAATCCAGCCACTGTTTATCTTGGTGGCTGGGGACTGGCTTGGGTCTCCAACCTCATATTTACAACTGAACCCATTCCCCACAGAATAGAGGAACTGTTCTTCTCAAGTTCTGGCCGCAGCAGTTCTCCTCTTGATTTCTCAGCAGAATTCGACACTGGTGGTGGCACTTGATCTTTGAAACACAAAACTCAGAGGATTCTGTGTCTTCTTGGCCTCTAGCCTACGGCTCACGCCTTCCTTCTCTCCTTGCCTTTATTGGCTGGCTCTCCTGCCTCTAGTGTAGGCTTCTTAAAGGCTAGGTCAAACATGTCTTCTTTATTCTGCATTCTTTTCTGAGATGTCCTTATTCCTATGAATTTAAAATGCCATATAGATTCTAATAATTATCCAAGTTGTGTTTCCCATCCAGCACGATCATGCATGTCCAAGAAAAGAGCTCTTCTCATCCATGCCTTTACTCAGAATCCCCCCACCTTGTCTGTTCCACTAATAAGTGCCATGGACACCCATCTCCTTTCCTATCTCTTAGGCACCATCCTGTCCAATCTGGTGGCAGACTCTGCCAACTAAACTTCCCAAAGCAGCTTCTGTCATCAGTGCCCTCTCCAGCCCTCCGCCATCACTTGCCAAGAGAGGCTCTGAAATGTCCTTCTAATGAGGCTTCCAGTTTCAGCTTCAATCCCTGCATCCCCCCCTCAAACATCAATATAGATGGCCTCTTCGAAAGTGGATCTTAGGTCATGTTCCCTGCCTCCAGAAAACCCTCAATGGGTTAAGACTAAATGCAGTGTCTCCCCTTGGCTGACACCATTGGCTGTGGTCTGAGCTTACCCTGAGGTACCGCATTCCCATTCTGTCCCAGTGAATCTGTCTTCATGGAAACACCTTGTCCATTGATTATCTTACCTCTGGACATAGCCATCTACTCCAGATAATCAGTCAGGCCTATGCTTCTGAGGTTTCTCCTCACCTTTCCATGAGATTTCCCTGCAACGACCTTCCTTAACCTAGTGTTCAAAGAACATGCCTTCTTTATACGTAACATCAATTCACCTTAGTTCTTCAGTTCTTTCCTTCATTGTAGCATAAGGCAAAGTTGTTGTTGTTGTTGTTTTGCCAGTCCTGGGGCTTGAACTCAGGGCCTAGGCCCTATCCCTGAGCTTATTTTGCTCAAGGCTAGTACTCAACCACTTGAGGTACAGTTCCACTTCCAGCTTCGTTGGTAGTTTATTGGAGATAAGAGTCTCATGAACTTTCCTGCCCCAGTGGCTTCAAACCCTGATCCTCAGGTTTCAGTGTCTTGAGTAGCTAGGATTATAGGCATAAACCACTAGTGCCCAGCTTAAAGGTTGTTTTATTGGGGGGGGGAGGGGGTTGGATTGTTTACTTTAAAAATAATCTTTACTAGAAATTGAAACTCTGTGAGGACAGGACTTATGTCTGAATTTGTCATTATGTCCCTATGCCTGGCACAGTGCCCGGCTTTCAGTCACATTGTACAATGAATGGATAAATCAATAAGAATGTTAATGAAGACTACTTTATACCACACCTAGCCATGCAATGTGTTTCATGAATCCGAGTCTCTTCCTTTATTTGGGGGGGGGGAGAATATCCCAGCGAGGCTCATGCCTATAATCCTAGCTACTCAGGATGATGAGATATAGAGGTTCATGGTTTAAAGCTAGAATTGTCTCCAAAATAAGCAGCTTAAAGCTAGGCTGGAGGCATGGGTTAGGTGATAGAGCTGAGCAAGTGTGAGGCTTTGAGTTCAAACCCCAGTATGTCAATTTTTTTTAAAAAAAGAATAATGTCCCATTCTGAAACTGTTGAAATTATTTCTCCTGCAAGATTAGTGTAGCCCCAAAGCCATTGGAGCAGGTAACCATGTTTTAGGAGAGAAACAGAGCTATGAGGAGAAAAGCCCTGATTGGACCCCTGCACTGCCAGTCACTGGCTGTTTGACCTTGGGCAGCCCTCAGCCCTCTCCAAACACCACATTTTCTCAGCCAGAAAATGCTGAGTGAGAACTGTATAATCCACTTGGAGGGGCTGTGGGGGGTGAGTCAATGGGATAATGTGGGTGAAAGACCTTTGTAAACTGTAAACTGCTGAACAAATGGTTTCTAGAAGTTTCACCACTGCTTTCTTGTCAGGAAGTGACGTGCTTTGCAGATCCTTCCTGGGAGTGGATGATGTCCATCCCCATGGATGATGCTTCACCCCCTCAACATCCCCCAACTTCGCTGGGGCTTGTGAACTCTTCCCACCCCAAGCTTGCTGGGTCCTGGGAATACAGCAACTGTTTGGGCCCATATGGCGTGGATCTGTCTGCAGACAGATGGAATGTGGGGCTCCCCAGCCATGGTGTCAGAACCCTGCTCCAGAGCCAATGAGTGACATGGCCTCTTGGGGTCAACTAAGGCTGAGAGTCTGGAACAGCCAGTTACACCTGCTGTTCTGCCTGCCCCTGGCACCCTCGGCCCCTGCGGAAGGGGAATTAAAGCTATGAACACACAGCTCCCACTTCTACTTCCCTTTCAGGGGGGGGGAACAGAAGCTGTAGCCAGTGCTAATCTCCACTCCCATGAGGAGATTCTCACCTCATCCAGCACCTGTTTGAAGCCCAGTGCTGGCCATGGAGCTCACCATAACATTTCCCCATGCTCCCCAGCCTGGGAGCCTGTGTCCCAGCATGCATTCTGATGCTCTACTTTGACATCCAGGACCCTTCAGAGTGGTGGGCCTGGATGGGTCCCACCCTTCTACCTTCTGCCCCACTCACCTCTGCCTCCATCCTCTCTCCTTGTATTCTCTCTCCTAACCTGCTGTCATCCTGGAGCTGGTGTGTGTGTGTGTGTGTGTGTGTGTGTGTGTGTGTGTGTGTGTGTGTGTGTTGGGGGCAGGGGGAGTCTAGTCACTGAACTACACCCTGTCTCACAGACTGAAAGGCACTTAGGGCAAGTGTGAGGAGCAAGGGAGAAAGAGAACATGAACACTCAAGAAACTCTAGAATGATTCATTTGGCACACCCTGCTCTCTCTTAGTTGACATGCGCACAGCACAGGGTAACATCTTGGTTATTTTGCTTCATTGTTCTAGTGCTTCTTGAGTTTTCATGTTTTCTTTCCTCCCTACTTGACTCTAGGCTTTTTGAGGCTGGAGTGGGAGCTTTTTATACTGCTTAACAGTGTGTTTGGGGACCAAAGACAGACTTGAGCTCAAATTGCATTTCTACTAATTACCAGTTACATGAATGGTAGGAAGTGATCTAACTTCTCTGGGCCTTTGATTGTTCATCTATAAAATAATGAAGATAATTGATTTATCTCTTAAAGTCAAAAGATAGGAAAGGAAGAGATAATATATTGAATTTTTTAACACAATGTCTTGCATATAATCAACATTCAGTAAGTGACAGTAATAGTGTTGTTGTTGTTTTTTGTGTTGGTCGGTTGTGGAGCTTGAACTTTGGGCCTGGGTGCAACCCCTCAGCTCTTCATCTCAAAGTGATCACTCTACCATTAGAGCCACAGCATCACTTCTGGTTTTCTGGTGGTTAATTGGAGGTAAGAGTCTCACAGACCTTTCCTTCCTGGGCTGGCTTTGAACCGCAATCCTCAGATCTGTCTCCTGAGTAGCTAGGATTATAAGCGTGAGCCACTGGCACCTGGCTTGTACGTTTTTTTTTTTTTTAATGGGACTAGAGTTTGAACTTGGGGCCCTATATTTGCTAGGTAGGTGCTCTACCACTTGAATCATGCCTCCAACCCTGCTTTTTTGCTGGTTACTTTTGACATAGGGTCTTGATTCTTGCCTAAGTATATGTTTGAACTGCAATATGCCTACTTTAGGCTTCCTTTACTTAATGGGACCAAGGTATGTGTGTGTGGTGTGTGTGTGCATGTGTGTGTGTGCGCACGCGCGTGCATGCTCATGCACCTGTGTTGAGCTTCCCTTGTGGAGATGGAGCCCCATGGACTTTTCTGCCTGCGTTGGCCTCAAATTGTGATCCTCTTGTTCTCAGCTTCCAAAGAAGGATTACAGAACTAAGCCACTGGTATTTGGCTAGTTATTATTTTACAGATGGACCTCCAGTGTATGTAATTGGCTTAAGATCATGGAGCTAGTAAGACCAGTCCAGTGGTCACACCATGAGGCCCTATCAATGAGCTTCTTTCTACTCGGGCTGAGGAGGAGGTGATAAGAAGCCATCCAGGTTGACATTGGCCTCTGGGCTGGGGACTGACCTTTCCAGTGTGGCTTATTAAATGTAGTGCTATCTTGACCTCCTCAATTAGCTGCTGGACAGAGCCAGGCCCAGGGGAGATGAAGCATGGGGCTTAATGGAAATGAGGGTGCGGGTGATGATATGAGCCATCTGAATGATGGTCTCAATTTGCTCAGAGGCTGATGGATTTGCAATAATTCCAAACCAGGTCAAGTGCCTGTGTCTCCTCTTTTGCTGATTGCACACAAAATCTCTCAATGTGGCCGGCTCTGACTCCTTTCTTCCTCCCTCCATTCTCTTCCTGTGCCCTGTCCCCGGGGCACCTTTGTCGCTGGGGCTAGAGGATGAGGCTGCCCGGCTGGTCCCTCCTTCCTCTGCTCTTTGGTTGCCCCTCGGTTCTGGCCTGCACCTCAGCATTCTTCCCATTCTTTCTCTCCCAGACTTCCCTCATGTGCTGACCAAGTGGGGCCTGATCCTTGGACATCTGAAAAGTTACCATCTGGATGGCCAGACTCTCAAGGGGCCTTCAGCCTTCTGGTGCTCAGGGGCCACTCTGGCTAATCAGAGTAGAGTTGGCCTGGCTGGGGAGGTATCTCTGCTTTGGGTCTAATCTCTGTAGCTGAGGCCCTGTCTGGCAGGAAGCAGTCTCTGGCATGTTTGTGTGCATCTATTTAATCAATGGACACCCACAATTCCTGAGGAAGCTCCAGAGACAGATGGAGCTACAAGGAGAGGGGCGGGGGAGAGGAGAGAGGAAAGAGGAGGGAAGGAGAGGAAGAGGAAGACAGAGACAGACAGAGCTGGCTAGGAAGAAGGAGGGAGAAAAGGAGGGGGGAAGAGGAGGAAGGGAAAGAAGATCAGAGTGAGAAAGGAGAGAGGTAAGAGAGTAGAGAGGAAGAGAGAAAGAGGGATGGAGGGAGAGAAGAAGGACAGAAAGAGAATGTAGACTATGAGATAAACATCTAAGGCTTCACAGGCCCTTTGCTGGGCGGCCTTGGGGGAGTGGTAGTTGCTGGGTTCCTTCTTAAATGAAGGCAGCCCCTACTCTTCACATGTGGATCTGGAGCTCATCAAATCCTCTGATTCTTGGAGAGGATCGCCCCTCCCAGGCTTCCTGTGGAATGTTCCATCTGAGAAGCGGGCAAGAACTCAGTCCCTCCGTTTCTCCTAGGGGTGGTTTTAATGGAGAAGGGCTTGGAACCAGAATTGACTTCACCTAACTCCAGAGTGAAGAGTTGGCTGAGGGCAAGGCTGTGGAGGAGTTTTTCTTGGCTTGGGAATGGGTAATTGTTTTTCTGAGAACACCAATAACATCCCACAGCACTGTTTATATTTGCTGGGGGCCAGGCATTCGTGTTGAAAATCCTGGCCTAGGAAACATCTGGTCTTGCTGTATCTTAACTCTGAGCTGCCACCTGGTAGCTGTGGCCCTCAGATAAGACTCTCAGCTTCTCTGAGCTGTAGGCCTTCCCTCTGGAAGTAAGAAAAACCTACTCACTTGGTTCGGTCATTAACCCACGTTCAATATGGAATGGATGGTAGCTCTTTTGTGGTATACATTTTCTGTAAAAGGAGCATGGTTTTATGATGCCCAACATGGCAAAGAGGATTAAAATGCTTTACAAATTAGAAGGACTATGTGATGTGTTTCTCTTATTGATTTTATTATTCACGCTATCAATCTAGTGTGACCCTCAACCCTTGTGCCTCCCCCTTCCCCCCCTAAACCCCATATCCCATCATCTAGTCTGGTTCCATTCTTGGAGGTGACCAAGGGGGAAACTCAGTTCTGCCACTAGGGGGTCCCATGTAATTCCCTTCTAGACTCTTCCTGAATTGGCTTTCAATTCGCTAGTGATTAGACACATCTGACACATACTTTTTTTTTTTTTTTTACAAAAGGTCAGAGATAACTCTCCCCCTGGCTCCTCTACACCTTGGTGAGAGGAAGAGAGTTAGCATGGATCATATGAGAGATCCACAGGTCCCAAGTCCCGTTTTCTTCCCATCTCCTGACAGCCACGTGGGCTTGCTCTGAGAAGCTCCATCTCCTCACACTCCCTTCTGGCCTCTCAATGCTTTTTTAAAAAAAAACTATTTAATTATCTTTAAGTAAGGAGCTACCATTTAACAAAACAGTTTATGAATACAATATATCTCCCTTGAAGCTTTTGTTCAACAGCTTTGTGCCTGTTTGCAACTGCACACTGTGAATACTTCTCTCATTGTGCATTTAGATTTTTTTTTGTAGCTGTTTTGATTTCTGCAGAACTTCCCCAAGGCATGTGGTATAAAGGAAAAAGTTTAGGCTTTAGCCTCAGAAAACTCACTTCTGACACTTACTTGCAGAGTGATTTAGGAAAAAAAAATAATTTGATTTCTTTGTGCCTCTGTTTTCTTCCTTTAGTCAAACAGGGATAATAGTCATACAGCCAAATTATTTAATAGCCATAAAACTGCCTTGTATGCTCTGGGATTGTGGCTCAGTGGTACAGTGCTTGCCTGGCATGCATGAGACCCGGGGTTTGATTCCCTGGTGCCACATACACAAACAAACAACAAAAAGATCACTAAGTAAATCATATTTTTTAAAAAAACTGCCTTGTAAGTGATAAGTATGAAATATATCTAGTTATAAGCCTTCTTTCCTGGCCTGGACTGGCTTCTACCTCGTTATTCAATAAAAGAGACAAAGAGAAAAGCTAACAGTTATTTCAAAGCCACTATGTACCAAATGATTTTCATAAACTTCATTGACTTTATTCTGGAGAGGAGAAAACCTTGGCTTAGTTTTATGTAGTAGTAGTACATTCAGGATCACAAAATATTGACCAGGTATCGAATTCAAATCTGTCTGATGTCACATGCGGAGCTTTTACTTTGCTTATAAGGCTAAATAAGGGCTCCTCAAATATGTCTAAACCCCAATGCCTGGAACCATAGTGCTCCCTCACCTCACATAGCAAAAGGGACTTTGCAGATGTGGTTAAGTGAGTTGAGATACCGATCTTGAGATGAGGACATTATCCTAAATTATCTCAAGGACACAGATGTGCTCAAAAGGGTCCTCAAGAGTCAGATTTAGACAGGAGAAGAGATCTGAAGACTCTGAACTCCTGGCATTGAAGATGGTAGGGGAATAAAAGAAATGCAAGGTTTCTTCTCTGGAGTTGCATCTCTATTGGCAAACAAAACTGAGTTTAACTTCTAGCTTTCAGAAGTGTGTAAGAGAGTAAATCTATCATTTTGTGTTTTACCTCCCTCCCTTCTTCCTTCCTTCCTTCCCTCCCTCCCTCCCTTCTTCTTTCCTTTTCTCCCTCCCTCCCTCCTTCCTTCCTTCCTTCCTTTCTTCCTCCCTCCTTCCCTCTCCTTCCCTCCCTCCCTCCCTCCCTCCCTCCCTCCCTCCTCCCTCCCTTCATTCTTTTGCTTTTTAAATTACAGCCATAGGAGAGCAACACTATATCATATTATTGTGCCTTAGTTCAACATTTAACAAATCCTCTTTGCTGTCCTAAAGGTACAATCTTTAGAGTTTCCTAAGCTCTCCCAGGCCCTCAGTCCTTTCTGGTCAAAGTCATCAAGTGACAAGTACCTGACATACGTCTATTAGGAGACTAACTTGGTGCCAGACATCGTAAAAGATGCCACAGAATGGTCCTTAAGGAGCTCATGAGTCGTCTGTGGTATAACCCTGGACTTCAGCGGCTCCAAATTACACAGATTTTATTGCCTCCCACAGTTTATGGGCATCAGAAATGTGCGTGCTGCATGGGGAGTGGCTCTAGCTTGGAGCCCCTCCTGGGGGGCTCCCCCCTGGTGTCAGCTGGGACTACAGTTAACTGGGGTTTGATTGGGGCTTGGAAGATCTTGAACTCAGGGCCTGGGTGCGGTCCTTGAGCTTTTATTGCTTAAGGCTACTCAAGGCTAGCACTCTACCACTTTGAGCCATACCACCACTTCCAGCTTTCTGCTGGCGAATTGGAGGTAAGTGTCTAATGGACTTTCTTGTCTGGGCTTGCTTTGAACCACGATCATCAGATCCCAGCCTCCCAAGTAGCTAGGATTGCAGGCATGAGCCACTGGTGCCCAGTTCAGAAGATCTTTTGAGATGGGGGAAAAATAAAATAAAACACAGTTCTTAAATTTCTTCCATTCTATAGGAAGTGACTTATTCCATTGCTGGAAGACCTCAGTTTCCTATTGCCTGTTGGGAAGACTTACCACATGGGCTACTTGAGTGTCCTCAGGCATAGAAGCTGGCTTCTTCAAGGGAAAAGAGGAGAGAGCCAGGGAGGGAGTGGAGGAGGGGGAGAGGGAGAAAGCCACCATGCCTTGATGACCCAGACTTCCAGCCATCATATAGTAAATAGGGATAAATGGCACAAGCTGATATTGAGGGCCAGGAGTTTGAAGTCTGGAGCCTACAACTCCATTTTCAGTATGTGGACAGGGTGAGGTTGGAGATGAAGTTCTGAACATGGTAATGAGTCTACCGAAAAGTAAAGCTGGTGTGTGGAGATCCTAAGAAATTTGGAAAAAGCACGAGGGTGGGAACCAAGAAGCAGAGTGTCCAAAGTAAGGGTCAGGGTGAGATCCTGTATACAAACCCAGGATAGCATGTCCAATAAGAGAGAAGGAAGAAAGTATTCCATCAGCAGGCCAAGGTGAGCCAGAGGGGCTAAGGGCTGTGCCCCTAAGGAAAGCAGCTGTGGAAAGGGAAGACTTTTGGAGACCCTAAGGCACCAGAGTCAAAGGGCAAAGGGCCAACCCCGAGAACAGAGAACAGATCTTTCTCTTGGTCTGTGAGTTGGAGAGTCATTTGATTAAAAATAACCATGGCTACCTAGAGGTACTACATTTTTACTATGCATTATCTGGTCTCATTTTGACAACAATCCAATGAGATTTTACAGTCTTCTGCACCTGATAGATACAAATTTCACTGAGTGTAATCTAAAGCTCCAAATAACAGTAGCTAATGCGCACAAGAGTTTATTCTTGCACGTGAGGACCAACCATCCCAGGGCTAGCATGGAGTCGCCTCAGAGAAACTCCATCTCTGCCATGTCAACCCCAGCTCATTTCCTTTATCCTTTTGGTCATCTCATGGTCCAATATAGCTACTTAAGATCCACTCATGACCTCCACGGGCTCCAGGAAGGAAGATGGGGTGGGAGAGGAGACAAAGGCTCATTCTTCAGCCAAATTAGTTCTCTGTAAGCATCTTCTTTGCAAGTTGCCCACAGTACTTTTTTCCATCTCAGTGGCCTGAAGTCATTCGTCTGGTTCCATCTAGCTTCAAGAGGACTAGGTATTCAGCTCTGCACATTTGTGCTCTGAAGTCAGAGCAAAGGTCTCAATGTGAAGCCCAGGCTGGCCTGGAACTTACTATGTAGACAATGCACATCTTGAACTCATAATCCACCTGCTTCAGCCTCCTGAGTGGTGGCAGTGGGAAGTTAAGCAGGCTTAGTGTGAAGACTGACTTAGAGAGACCTAGAGTTGTCTGGCAATGGAGTAGTGAGGCCAGTAGAGTGGCAGGGTAGAGTGATTCTTTATCCTAGTTTTTATCCACCTATGGTATTAGAGTTCTCTTGTCTCAGATTCCCCTCCTCTCTGCCTAATTTTTGGTCACTTCTCAGACAATAGGTGGTCTTTCATTTTATTCATCCGGGAGATGGGAAGAATATGGGGCAAGGGGGGAAACCAATGCACTTGAGTGTCTAACACACCTCCCTGAAGTTCATTGCTTACTCACCCTTGAACTTCATGCTTTATTAACCAGTTGAATGCAGCTCACTCCATTGAAGTAGCTGGATTATTCTCAACTCATCTTTCCCTTTTGTCTGTATAATAGGAACTTCTGGAAATTGAGGATGGAGAGACCAGATTCTGGTGTCTGAAATGAGGAGCCTTGCAAATAATTTACCTGAAAGCATGATGAGCACATTTCATTCCTGCCTCTGTAGATACAAGTCACCCTTCCATCAAGGGGCATCTTTCTGATTTTTTCCTCCTGTCTAACCACTCTACTTTGAATATTTTAAAATTTTCTTTAGAAGATAATTATGTATGATTTTGAAAGCAGAGTTCAAGTTTTGATCTATATATTTCATCTTGTCCTAACACACATCCTTTTTTATCCTGCTCAGCCTTAATTACCTTCAAGTCTGTAAATAATATTGAATTCTACTGCAGTCTCTCCATTGCTTCTGTATCAAACTTCAAGAAAGAGGCTTGACCAAGGTCATTTCCTTGACCTTGGGCTACATGATGCCAACATGTTCTGATTTAGAGAAATTAGTGGGAATTCAGAGTTGGAGCTGGTTGGAGCGGGGACAGTTGAGTGATGGTTATGGGGTTATGTTCAGGGTGAGGTTTGGTGGGAAGACTTTGTTGCTGGAAACATGGGCTGTGATTCACCTAGGAGTCAGGTACCCGCCACCCCTTCCCTTCCCCCGGACCATTCCCTCTGACCGTGGATCACAAGCCTTATATTTAGGGGAACCTCTAAATAGATTGAATGACAATCTCCTTTTGGAGGGTTTCTTTGTCTTTTCTCCCCTCTTCTTTTCCTTTTCTTTTTCCAACCATGAGTAGTCATCAACATAATAGAAGTTAATCCAGTGTCCTGAGCTCTTGAAGTTCCACGATGCTGCTTACACACTGTTGCTTAAACACTGAAGATAACAGGTGTGTGTGTGTGTGTGTGTGTGTGTGTGTGTGCGCGCGCGCGTGCACTCATGGCCTCTCTGTCCTGGCTTGCTTGTGTGTTTGGAAGTAGCCAATCATCCCACAGAACAGAGGGTGACACATTCCAAGGATAGTTATTGGGCTTTGCAGCCGAGGCTGTCAAAGCCTTTCCCATATACCTTGGTATTTACTTGCATTCCAGATAGACTGGGACACTTTCTGGTCACCAGAGTGTACTCTGTCTGCCATTTCCACTGGGTGGAAATGCAGTGAGCAGATGTGGATCCTGTCTTGGCCTCCTCTACACTTAGGGGAGACTCCTCTGAGCCTTCTCTTCTATAGGATCCTGGAGTTCTGCTGCAGGGTTGAGGCCCACTTGTTACAGTTGTAACTCCTACATCTTGGCTTCCCTCCCTCCCTCCCTTCCTCCCTCCCTCCTCCCTTCCTCCCTGCCTCTTCATCTCAGCTCTCCCTTCCAGTCCCTTCTCTCCCTCCCTCCCTTCATCCCTTTCTTTCTTTCTCTTTCTTTCTCTTTCCTTCTTTCTCTGTCTTTTTTCTTTTTTCTTTCTCTCCTTCCTTCCTTCCTTCCTTCCTCCCTCTCTCCCTCCTTCCTTCCTTCCTCTCTCCCTCCTTCCTTCCTTTCTTTTCTTTCTTTTGCCCTGGGGCTTGAATTCAGGGCTTAGGCACTGTCCCTGAGCCTCTTTGTGCTCAAGGCTAGCACTCTGCCACTCAAGCCACAGTGCCACCTCTGGCTTTTTCTGAGTAGTTTATTGGAGATAAGAGTCTCACAGACTTTTCTGACCTGGCTGGCTTAGAACTACAATCCTCAGCTCTCAGCCTCCTGAGTAGCTAGGATTATTACAGGCATGAGCCACTGGCACCCAGCTCTCCTCTCCTTTGTTAAAGTGCTTTGCAATCACTTCCCAGATAAACCACCTGCTAGAGGAACTTGAACTGAGACAGACTCCCAGGACTGAATGCCAGATACCATGTGACTGCCACCACCCATGTCTCCTGGGAGGCGGCATAATATGGTGATCACAGTTCAGCTTCAACCGCCTAGGATCACCATTTGGTAGTTGTTTGTGGCCTTGGGGAAGTGATGTAGCATTCTCTGCATTTGTCCAATATAGTAACAGTCCACACACACGGTTGTTGTAAATGTTAAATGAAATATCCCATGAAAAGCAATCACAGAGCTGTCTGGCACAGAATATGCCATTAATATAATAAGAATCACCATGATTATCTCAGTCAGCAGCTCTGCTCTCATCGTGCTTCATTTTGGCAATCTCCAGGTTGTTCTTAGTGCCCCACCCCTTCAAGCCTCTTAGCCAAGTCTGATCAGGCCTGGATTTTCAAAATCTCTCCAGTTTGTCCGTGCTCTCCATACTTCTGCTGCTCCTTGAGCTCTTTCCCGGTTTGCAGAGGTAGCTGCCTGCCCAGACTCTTTCCTCCCGTGCTATCTTCTACTCACGCTGTCTCCACAGTGATCTTCCGTCAACGTTCATTCTCCCTGCGCCCACGTCTCTCCCCAAAGGCTATTGAAAGGCTTCCCATTTTCTCAAGAAAAAAATCCCAAGCTACTCCCTGTGGCATGAAGGGGGCCTGTGAAACCCTCCCTGACTTCGTCCTTTGGGGCCCATCAATGGCTCATATTTATTCTATCTTGCATGAAGCATCTGGACACGTGAAACTTCTCATTTCTCATATGCACCACAGGGTCTCACATGTTGACCTACACCTAGGATCACATTGGTTGGGCTGCTTGAAAAACACTTCCCATCTCTTTTTTTTTGGGGGGGGGGTTGCTTTTTGTGACAGTTATGGGGCCTGAACTCTGGGCGCTGTCCCTCAGCTCTTCAGCTCAAGGCTAGCGCTCTACCACTGAGCCACAGCACCACTTCCAGCTTTTTTCTGCTTATGTGGTGCTGAGGAATCGAACCCAGGGCCTCATGCTTGCGGAGCAAGCACTCTACCCCTGAGCCAACTTCCTAGCCCTTCCCATCTCTTTTTATCTGGATGGGTTTTACTTATTTCTGAACTCAGTTCATATGGCTCCTCTTCCAGGAAATCTTTCTACCTGGGTCTACTGGTCCTTCCCACTGTTCCTTTAGTACCTTGTAGACTCTTAAACCAACACTTACCACTCCATGAGCATAGGAACTGTTTTGCTATGTAGATGGAAAACTCCTAAAGACAGAAAGGGCTCAATCTAAGTAGCCACCTAGAATCCAGCCTGGTCTTTGGCACATAATCTGTGCTCCACGTATTTTGGTTGAAGTAAATTGATTTACTGGGAGACAGAAAAGCTGACAGGAAAGGCTGTGTGGAGACAGGACTTAAAAATGACTGTTAAAAAGAAGTTTGAGCCAAATCTCCTTGCCCAGGGTTGTGAGTTCAAACCCAAGTCCTCATTCTCTCCTCCAGAGCCCCGCCACCACCTTAACTCTGTAAGTGTTCCTTCCAATTTGGTTTTAAGCTGTGTTCTGGCTCTGAGTTCATTCGCTGTTCCCTGTGCTGCAGAGAGATTTGCTATCACCTTGTTGTGAGGTCCAGGCAACTCTGCATGGCTCCCTGAGGTTAGGGGAGGCTCCAGAGCTTGCAGTAGACAAACAAGATGGTCTGTGGGCTGCGGCTTGCAGGCAAGGGTTTGGAGGGAAACATGAGAAACTCCAGTGAGGCGGTCTCTGCCTGCCGAGCGTATGTTTATTGTTCTGGCCTCTGTATTTGGAAATGTCAGGCTCAGAAAGGCTTTTCACTCCCCTGGCCTCATCATGGGGCCCAGAAACCCACTGTAGCCACATGGGCTGTTTAGAAGAACCTCCCCTCTCTGGCTGGCTCTGCAGTTTTGGGAAGCCATAAGCCATTTGTTTTCCAGAGTTCAGAATGTTTCCACAGGAGTCACGGAGAGGGCAAGTTCAGGGTCTGACTGGAAGGTTGCTGGGGTAAAACAGAGTCATGCTTGCCCTAGAGTGTGATTCTGGTATCTAGGCCGGCCGGCTGGTTTGTCCAGCAGAGGAAAGAGGCTGATGACTCTCAGTTAAGTGTGGTGTGACTTTTGGTCCTGACCTATGGGCTAACCAGGACCTTACATGGCTGTTGGCTCCAGTTCAGATCCTCTTTATTATACTCTGTCTGTCTGTCTGTCTCTCTTTCACACACATACACACACAATTTCTATTGGGCACCCATATATGTTAGACAATGGGAAGAGAAACAAATGATGACACCCTCCCTTCTTCAAGAACTCAGTCTAGTTGAAAAGGGAAAGACAAATAATGACATGTAGTTAGTGCCCTGACAGAACAGGTAGAAGGGGAAGAGTGACTCCACTTGTTTGGGTGTGGGCCCTCTAATTAAACCCAGCGATTCCCAGTGGACAAGACCTTCTATCTGCATCATTACTGATCTTCATTCAGCAGTGCCTCTCCACTTCATAGCCCTGTGCAATAGTCAAGAAGTTGGAACTTCCATGTTATTCCTTCATCTATAACTTGTGCCTTCATAGCTTGCTCCCTCTCCTCAACTACTTCCACTTCAGAGGAGATTCCAGGCTAGATCAGAGTTCATGTTGGTCCCTGGCTTTAAACACCCCAGATTCATCATCAGTAAAAACTGAGATGTTAGCCAGAAGCGGCCAGCTGATAATAGTGTTGAAGATAAATATTATATTTGCTCCTTTGACTTCCAAAGCCCCAAACATCATCAGGGCCAGAGATGAAGGAGGCCGGACATCTTGACACCCTTTGCAGTAGGGTGGAGCTGCTTTTGTAAGACAGAAGTAACACACACTGAAAGACCGGAAACCATGGCTGCACACAGACTCTATTAGTGGAGCTGGAGGAATAGCTAGCACTGTAATTAACAGGACCTGTAATTGTGGCATAAAAAAGAGCCCAGGCACTGACAACTATTGTTATTGAAATGTCATGTTTTGAATGCAAAAAAATACAGTTAAAATGTAGGGAAGCGGGGTGATATTAATGTATGCAAATATGCTTTAATTAAAGCTCCACAACCACTGGTTTTTTAAAGTAAAAGGGCTTGGTTTTAATACTTGAGCAAATATTATAATATGACAGGCGACATAAATGGTAAGCAACACTGCAAACACCACCAAGAAAAATCAACTCTCAGACCTCCCTGTGGGTGAGATGTGGGCTGAAGTAAACCAGAACATTTTCCCAGAATGGGAATGCCCTGAGCTGGTCCCTGGGATGTTTGTGGTGTTTATGGGGAATCAGTCCTGGAGTATCAAGGACTTCAGAGGGCATAAACGAAGCAATGACTGCATTAATTGAAATGATCTGTTGACCATGCTTCCTCCATTGGATTTCCCCCATCTGAGGGTAGCATTCAGCTCTCAGATCCATCCGTCTGTCCTTGGTCCCTGGGTCTGGGCTCTGCACACACTTAGTTCTCAATATATATATTTGTTATGAGGAAATTCTCTATATGTGGAGCTCCGTTCTCAATATATATATTTGTTATGAGGAAATTCTCTACATGTGGAGCTCCGGATCAATATTCACAAGGGATTTGTTTTTGGAGGGGGCAAAATTGGGCCTCATTCTTGCTGTGCTGATACTCTACCATCTAAGCCACGCCTCCAGGTCTGCTTTTGCTGGTTATTTTCTGCTCAGTCTGACCTTGAACCATGATCCTCCCAAATAGTTAGAACAGTGAAGCACCCAGCTTCACTGAGGAAATTTGACAAATCTCAAGATCAATGTTCAATGTCAGCCTGGGCAGAAAATTATATATGCCATCTCTATGTCTCTGCTCTGGCTGGAATCCCAGCAGTCTACCTTTGCTGTAAAAGAATGAATCAGTGCTGTACGTCAGGTGGGTCATATGGGCTCATTAAAGGATGCCTTAACTCTGTAAATCCGCAAAGGCAGATATTGAGGGGCTTGGGTCCTTGCTTTGACAGCCAGTAGTAAAATTCAAGCATACTCAGGGTGGCATAAGAGACTGCTACCTCTTGATAAGATAATTTCAGGGAGGGTCAAAAGAGCTAATTCAAAACAAGTAAATGTTAAGTTCAAATTAAGAGTTCATTCAAATAAATAAGTTAGTGAAAGATGTATAAATTAGACCTTAACGTATAAAGCTTATCAATTCATCATGCTAGAACATTATAAATAGGAGTGATATGTAAGATTAAACATATGTAGCAATTTTGTGTCACTTTCTGAGTGACATAAGAGAAATGATGCTTTTAATAGAAAGAAGGCCTTATGTGTTTGTGATTATACCTTTCCATTAGTATGTTTCTTAGCGACAAGAATATAGGACTAAATGAATAGTGGCCCTGAAATATTGCAAATGGATTTAGCAACTATTAGTGGTCACTGTTAATGGTCATTAGTTGACAGTTGATATCATTTATTGGGCACTTATTGTACACTAGGCACTTAACTATGGCACCTAATTTATCTGTATAATAGCCATACATGGTAGATACTATTATTCCCCTGTAACTGATAAAGAGACGGATCCAAAAGATTAAGTAACTTTCCAAACTCTCATAGCCAGTACACAGTAAAGGTAAATTTCAATAGAAAATCCAATCCAACAACCTTTGTCTTTCAACTGGTATGTTTAGACTACTTGTAGTTAATATAACTTGATAGGACTGGATGTAGCTTTGCCATCTTATTATTTATTTGTTTGTCCTTATTGTTTTTACATTAAACATATACATTATTTTTTAAAAGTTTTAAGTTTACAACAAAATACAATGGAGGATGCAGGGATTTTTCCTTATAGTCCCTCCTCCAACTCCCATACAAGGTTCCTCATTGGCAGACCCCAGCCGGAGAGTCTACATTTGTCACCTCTGATAAATCTACCTGGCATGTTATCCACCAAGACCATAGTTTATATTTGAGTTCACTCTTGGATTGTATCCTATGAGTTTTAACCTTATATTTGTTACCTATTACTTTTTGAGATTTTAGTGTTACGTTTACCTTTGAATGCAACTATTTCACTTGGTGTCTTCCATGATTGCTGTAAGAATTGCTACATACGTTTCTGACCTTTGACTTTTGTCAACTGGAGTAAAATGAAGGAACCTCAGGGACTTCAACTTCTACAGACTCCGTCTTCATGGTATAGTTATAGTTACGTTATCACCTCCTCACAAACAAAATTCCACTAAGCACACACAGGTATTGTAAGAGGAGAAGGAAACAGTCTTCTGTTTATCCAGATGTTTACCATTGGTGCCATTTCCCTGCAGAACTTCTTGTAACATTTCTGTAATGACAAGTCTGCTGGTTATAAAGAGTGCAAGTCATGTTTTCTTCTTCTCTGAGGATGTCTTGATTTCACCATCACTTACAAAGAAGCATTTTTGCTAGACATAGAATGCTATTGGAGAAAAGGGGAAGAGGCCCCAGGATCTCTTCCTCACATGGCTTCCTGCTTCCGTGGCCAACACATCCCCACCATCTGCTTTTGTTTACTACGGGTCCCTAAGAGAGTTGCCTTTTCTGCTTTGTCCAGAGCTCTTAGCTCTAATCAGTGAGAGAGACAGGCTTCATTGGGCTTGTTCTACCATAGGATGTTCTGACATAAAGGTGGGAATTGAACCAGGCTCTGCTTTCCCATATTCTGCTATAGGTTTTTAAACATATGTCTCCCAAACTGGCCAGAATATTTTTCACAAAGCATCACCTCACTGCTTTAGATTTGTATGTGGTGTTTCTGATGTAGTGGCAGAGGGGAGGTAGAACCAGTAGAAGCAAGCAGTTAGTTTATCTTTGCAAGGGAGAGAAAAAAAATTAATTACACGGTGATTTGCCTTCTTAGTTACCATTGGCTTCTCTTATGGATGATAACTCTTCCCTGAAATTCATTCCACATTGAACAAAATAGTTCTAAGAATCCTTGGTTTGTTTGTATTTTATGCCTATGGCCTAAGGATGGAAGAACCTGAGGGGAAAGAGAAAAGAAAGAAAAAAAAAAGAGGGAGTGGAATAATTACAGGACCAAGTACAAATAAAACCTTCTTTTTACATCTTACACAGTGAAAGGAACACAAGAAATACAAACATGTGAAGTAAATTCCCCCTGAGGAAATGGATTTAATTATAGAACAGATCCTGCCAAAAAAAAGCTGAAAAATAATTAATACCAGTGTATCGAACTTCAAACACACACAAAATAAGGAGTTATGGGAGGTAGATAAGTGAGCACAAAAGAGGAACACGTCCTACATATGTATAATTCATAGGTTCTGGGCAATGCTCTATTGTGTGTGTGTGTGTGTGTGTGTGTGTGTGTGAGAAAATGCTACTAGGGCTTGAATGTAGGGCCTGAGCACTGTCTCTTGGCTTTTTTTTTTTGGCTTAAGGCTGGTATTCCACCACTTAAGCCACAGCACCACTTCCAACTTTTTGCTGGTTAATTGGAGATAAGAGTCTCACAGACTTTCCTGTCTAGGCTAGCTTCTAATTATGAACCTCCGACCTTAGCCTCCTGACTTGCTGGGATTACAGGTGTGAGACACCAGTGCCCAGCGGCAGCACTCTTATTTTGTGTCTGAGGGTGTACAGCGTGTGGGTGTGCATGCATGTATGTAGGATTCCTTTCCTCTTAAAATTCTACCCAGAATAAGTTATGAATGGTGCATACTTTACTGTTTCAATTAGCAAAGATTACTATTTGTTTTTCTTTCTTTCTAAGTGCTTTGGCAGTAATTATGCCCAGGATGAGAGAGTTTTTTTCAGGCCACTTTCTCATTCACAGGCACTCCCTGAACAAAATACAATAATAAGCCATCATAAAATAAAGTTGGTTCATTGGAGAAGACTGGCCAGTCCTAGCAGACAGGCCATTAAAGGTAGATTGTGCAAGAGGATCAGCAAGCAGCCATCATAAATGGATCATCGGGCAAATTAGCAAAGCATTTACTACTCAATGGTGGGAAAAAGTCCTTTCCAATAACTTTCCTTAATGCCACCGTAATTGGAGAAATATCTGCTGCCGCACAGCTGTGCAGGTCATTATCTGAACAAGTGCACACTCTGCTTGCTGGGATGGGGGTCTTCTGCTGAAAGGCTGTTTGTGAGGTCCACAGGCCCTAGTTATGCAGGAGTGGACCAGGTACCAATGCATTCCTGTTCCCATCCACGATACTGAGTAGGGTTTGTGGGAGAGAATGGGGAGGGAGGGGTTGTGTAAGAGTCTTCTACTAGTAGAAAGTAGAAGCCAGCTTATTTGGGTTTTGAGATCTAGGAACTTTTTTTTTTTCACTAAAGCTAAACCTTCCAGAGCAAAATCTAGGAGGCATGCATTGTTTTTTTAACCTGTAGATAATTGGGGGCTGCCTACAGATAATAACTATCTGCTTGTCTCTTTACAGTTTTTAAAGCATTTCCACAGGCATAACTTAATCTTCCCATCCACTTTGGGGGTAGATTATTATTATTCCCATTTTATAAGCTAATGAGCTGAAGCTCCCAGAGGAATAACCAACTCACCCAAAGTCACTGAGTTAAATGACAGCAGCTGGGATTTTTTTTAAAAACAAAACTCCATTCTTCCGATAAGTGAAAACACACTTCCTAGCAGCGTCCCATCCAGTGGTAGCTTGTCTGGTTGCAGAATGAAGCCCTGTGTAGGCCATGCACACTCCCCCGCCTACAAGCTCCAGCCAGGGACTAAACACGGTCTCTGGCATCACATTCAAGACCTAGCCTGTTCCTTGTGTTTGAATGTAAATGACCTTTCATAAGTCTAGGTTGAAGACTCTGACATGTAGGCCTGCCAATATCTTGTATGGGGGTAGATGCTCTATGTTCAAGTCATGGATGAGTAAACATAATTAAAAAGTAGCCTTCTGGGGCAAATATGAAGGCAGACATGCAGAATGAGAGAAAGTGGGAGTCAAGATCAGTCTAGCATGGAGATCATCTATCATCATCATGACCAGAAAAAGACCTTTTTTGAGGTAGTAGTGGTTGGTGGGGGGTGGGCGGTGGGGAGTCAGAGTGTGGACAGAGTCTACTCTTCAGGATTTCTATGTGGCAAGACTGGAAAAATTGAGCAATGATCTATTCCTCCATTTAAAAGGAAGATGTGTTGGGCTGGGAAGGTGGCTCAGTGGTAGAGCGCTTGCCTTGCATACCTGAGGCCCTGGGTTCGATTCCTCAGCACCACATAAGCAAAAAGAAAAAAAGCCGGAAGTGGCGCTGTGGCTCAAATGGTAGAGCGCTAACCTTGAGCTGGAGAGCTGAGGGACAGCGCCCAGGCCCAGAGTTCAGGCCCCACAACTGGACCCCCCAAAAATAATAATAAAAGGAAGATGTGGGGAAGAGGCAGCCCATCCAGGGCTGGTGTGAGACCTAGAACTTGGGGTTTAGACTCTGATATCTTGAAAGTGATCTCAGCTCATCTATTTCTCCTGTCTACTTCCTTAGTCTCCTGGCATAAAAATAGGGACCCTTCAGAGTCTAGTAGATTCTTCGTATCCATAGGCAAATCATTCTAAGGAGACCACCACTGAGAAAAAAATATGCATCTGTCTCATCTGCTCATAAGCCACCAAACAGAACTAGTCAGACACATATTTTATGTCATGAAAGGGAAAATCAGAATGTTGTTTGATAGTCCTAATGGCTGACATAGGGCAGGAAGGAGAAAGCAGTCTGTTGGAAAGTGGGCCTGGGAGGGGCAGGCAACATGGGTAGAGGGGGAGGCTGGCTAGGGGATGACAGGCATGGTGAGAACAGGAGGGGATGGGGTCTGGCACTATCCTAACCACAGTGGGAGAGGAGAGGAAAGGGTCCCTCTATTAGAGCTGACATGAGATTTGTTCATGGTGGATCTACAAGGCCAGAGACTCAGTGGTGATGTTCAGACAAGGCCCATGTCAGACTCGACTCCCTGTCTCCTCCTTGTTCCCAAAACCTCTTGGTACAGGAATTCCTCCCCTGGAAGGCTTTCCTCTCCAATGTAATTCCAGAAAGGATCTCTGCCTCCATAGTGTCATCACAGAATCTCCCATCCGCAAAATTTATTAGCTAAGAGTTAAGGCTTAAAGTGCCAGTCGAGGAGTGTTTGCATTTTAATGACTTTTGAAGCCTTTGGAAACTAAGTTAATAAATCTCCAATCATAGGACTGTAGGACACAAGCGAAGAATCAGTTATTTAGCGGAACTAGCTATGGTTTTTTATGGACTGGGGCCTCAGCAATGACCAGTGAAGTCTTTGCCATTCTGGGGCCAATATTCTTTCCAGTAGAAAGAGACAGATGATGTGGAAATAAATGAATCCAAATGTCTAAAGTACCATGGGGAAAAATAAATAAAGCAAGATGATGGGATCAGAGAGAGAGAGAGAGACAGACAGACAGACAGATACACACACACACACACACACACACACTAAGATAGGAGGATATATAGACATATGCTATCTTTCAATGATATTTCCATGAAATTTCTTTTAGGGAATTCATAAATGACAACCTGGAGACTTTCTTATGTTTTCCACCTGGCCAAGGGAACCACAGCTCGGGACACCTTAGGAGGTGTCTCCAGGATTGCTGTCAGGGGCCAGCCTCAGGGTATGGCACAGTTCTGCCCAGCCTCCCATCCTTGCCCTGTCCTCCCCGCGCCCTGCCTCCTGATCGTTCAGGGACAGCTGGCTCTTGAGCCTGAAAGGACAACTGTTAGAGCAGGTGCCTCATGCTGTCTCAGCAGCCTTGTCAGCCTGTCAGCATGAGTCACTCAGAGGGATGAAACATGACAAGAGAACTGCCAGCCTCCCAAGCAGCTCCAACATTTGCAGGAGCCCTGGCCTCAGGACTTTCTCCCTTCTTGTCACGTCAACCTCAAATGAGAGCCAAGTAAACAAGTCCAAAGCATGCATGCTCTGGTCTGCTAAGAGGAGGCTGTTTGCCCATAGAACTAAGGCTCTTAACCCAGGCTGCCGAATCCCTCTATTGCTTTTTGGAAAAGAAGAAGAAACCCAGCATCACCACCCAAATCCAGCCATGCATCTTGCCTGAGAGCTGAGCTGTTTTTGCAGGAGCGCCTTTCCCTGTCTGTCTGTGCTAAGCCTACTCCTGGGCGGGTGGCAGGGTCCACTGCTCAAACAGTTAATATTTTTTCTGACACAGCAGTGACTGTGTTTGGAATTTTAAATGTAAAGGATGTCGGGTTCTACATTTCAGAGGGAAACTTGGGAGATCAGCCAGGCCATTCATCTGCCAGATTCTGTGCTTGCAATAAAGGAGGAGGGGGTTGGGAAAAGGATAGGTGGCAGAGGGAAAGAAGAACAGTTTCTAAGACAAAAATCCACCCAAAGAGAAAGCTAGATGCATGAGTGTCCATTGGCAAGACTTAGCATTCTCAAGGTCTCCCCAGCTCCACTGGGAAGGAATGGTTGGTTCAGGTGAGACCTATCTGTCTTCTTTGTGTTCTCCTCTATTTACACATGGTCTTCTGTATGGGCTAGCTGTGAGATTTACTATTATACAAATGGAAAATATTCTTCCAGCTGGTGAGAGGGAAAATGCTTTACTGACCTAAGGCATCATTATTATTGTGTCAGCGGAATCTTAGAGTAAAACACGAGGAGCCTGGATTGCCAAAGTTTAATTCCAAGAAAAGTCTTTGGATTAGATGAGCAAATACTTTGCAGAAAGAGATTATGAGTTAACACAGAAGCATCAATAATAGGAGTCAGGAGACCTCAGAAGTCATCCACTGGTTTCACCTCCCACCCCGGCTTCAAATCCTCTGAGTTCCCCCACAGAGCTCGTAGCTCCATGCACAGGATCATTTACTTTACTTTCTTTTCTTTCTTTCTTTCTTTTTTTGTCGGTCGTGGGGCCTGAACTCTGGGCCTGGGTGCTGTCCCTCAGCATTTCAGCTCAAGGTTAGCTCTCTACCACTTGAGCCACAGCGCCACTTCTAGCTTTTTGTGCTTATGTGGTACTGAGAAATCGAACCCAAGGCCTCATGCATGCAAGGCAAGCACTCTACCACTGAGCCACCTTCCCAGCCTGGATCATTTGCTTTTGGGAGCATTTTTGATCCAGTAGTTCTATTTTTTCCTTTTAATCCAAGAACAAGATGAGAGCAATAAGCACTGTGTCAACTAGATAAGTAATTGCATGACTCTTCCTCCAGACTTCCCTAAACTTGAGTTTAAAAATCCCAGGGAGGGACACAGACTCTTCCTTCTTCATAGGGCAGCTTGTTTTATTCTTGGAGGCCATAATGTCAGAACATTCTCCCATGCTTGAGCTAGAGGGGAACCTCTCAGATTGTACCCCCCTTTTGGAGCTTCCATAGAACCATTTGGGCCTCAAAGAAAGAGGGAAAATCCTAAGGTTGCCTTCTTTAGCCCCTCCACCTTTTCTGCCTGCTAAACCCTCTCCATTTTGGTCTTTTTAAATCTGAACAGACTATAATTTGTAAATGCTGGCCCTAAACTGTGATGCCCAGACTTAACCAAATGCGATTTCGCTGGCACTTGATTCGGAGGGAAACGGGTACTAAAGTTGATCATTACGAGGTCCCAGGTACCTTGATGGGCGCTTTATGCCTGTCAGCCCTTCTCATTTCATTAAATGTGTGAAACAGCCCTGTACAATGGGGATCATTATCCCTATTTGATAAGAAACTAAGGCTCGGTGAGTTCATTCAACCTGGCTGTGATCTCACTGCCAGGACAGCAGAACTGGGGTCAGGCGGTCTTCCTTCCATTCAGCAGTACCTGCCAGCCTTTGTACTTCTCTCTGAGGAACCATCTCAGGGCTGGTTCTCTCTAATGCCCCCAGCTGCCATCTCTGTTTCCTGCCTGGAGTAATCTGTGTTTAATGCAGTGATTTGCAAACATCACCAATACCACACCTAATGTGAGAAGTCCTAAGAAAGCATTTGTTGAAGGCGTGAAGTGCTTCTTTGCTGAAGCCCCTTCCCCCACTTCAAAGTTATGCCTTCTATGCCTAAAGGTCGAATTTTAGCAAGGAAAATTAGAGGGAAGGGTCGAGGGGAGGTGAAGGGGAAGGCGAAGAGAGGAAAGAGAACAACTTTCTAGCTAGCCAGAAAGTCAAGTTATCCTGTCATTGCTCAAATGACGGAGAACCTGAACCAATGCTGTGTCCAGAGGGTCTCTGAATTGGTCTTGGAACCTGCTACCTATGAGTGTGGCGTCTCGGGGGTTGTCGGCTCCTCCAGCTGTGGCACACATTGGTTGGCATCAAGCTCGGACACCTTAATCCCAAATGCTTGAAATCCCAAGTGTTTTTACTTCAGCAGTTGTAAAGGCAGATGAGTGGTGTCGCCTGCTCTATTTTAGGGCCAAAATTTGGGATTTTGTGACTTGGTTAACTTTCACCTATATTTTGTTGTTGTTGTTGTTGGTGGTGGTCATGGGGCTTGAACTCAAGGCTAGTGCTCTGCTACAGCTCCACTTCCAGTTTTCTGGTGGTTAATTAGAGATAAGAGACTCTTGGATTTTCCCATCTGGGCTGGCTTTGAAATACGGTCCTTAGATCTCAGCCTCCTGGGTAGCAAGGATTACAGCTATTCTGAGCATTGGTTGTCTGCTTATTGTTTTATTTGACCAGCATGCTATTACCAATGGATGCCACCCACAAACTTGATTAGCCTGTTTTTGAATTTTTTTTCAATTTATGGACATTAATAATAATAATAAAACAGTGGGATGGTATGGGCCAATCAATAACAGAGTCTCAAGGCCCCTCCTGCCAATGGGCAGGCTTCAGAGGGACTTTGTTTGTCCAATAACTCCCAAATAACTAAGATTTGATCTGATCCCATCCTTACAATGTCTATATTTTTAGTTTGGCTTCAAGAGTATTTGTGGGAGTCACTGCAAAATATCTCACTGAAATCCACAGACTTTCTAAAAAGAAATAAGATAATTTGGGTTGGATATTCTTTATAGAAAGTAGTGGTAGATAATAGGATCGCCGGTGTATTTGATCAGGATTCAGAAATCATCTCGGCGATTGAGTCTGGACTTCTACTGAGGTTCAGCATGCAGCCTTCATTTCTAAAGTTCCCTCCCAACTTTTGTGTGGAAGGCCAGAATAATGTTCCTGTCTGTTTCTGACCATTGCCAGCATCAAATACAAGTATGGGCCCCACACATACTTTCAGAAAATGCCAGTACAAAAACTTTTGACAGAGAGAACTGTCTCAAAATTGGACAGGAGAAAACAATCACAGTCGATGAGAAACGGATGCCTCAAACAGCACACTGCCGGAGAACTTACAGGCGTGACCTAAATATTTCTAGCAGTACATTCCTAGAGATCCTGAAACAGAATCAAAACACCAGCTCGCCACGCTCATCCTGCTTTGTGATAGAATCATCCCAGCACCTGACCATCGTTCTGAGTCTCAGTTCTTCTGAGGTGATTAAATATTTACGTACACACATGCCCACACGGATCTATTAACTGTCCATCAGGACCTAGCCTCCAGCTTCTGCCTGGAAGGGCTGAGCTATTTTGAAACCAAACCAATTAAGATCAGCAAGGCCCTGAGGCTGAGGGAAGACCCAGCGCCCACAGATTCTTACAATGGACCATCCAGGAACTAAACTGGCACATGTGGATAAGATGTGGACTTCTGGTTTGGATGAAGCAGTTCTTAAGTCTCACGTCTAAGTCCATGTATGGCTTGATCTTCTATGAGAAGGTATCGGAGTACTACGGATGCTGAGGGCAGTTGTGAGATAGGGATGAACCTAACACATGATGACAACCTCCAGCTATGTGTGGAGAGGAAAGGCATGCTTAGCATGTATGCCACCAGTCCCTAGTGATACTCTAATCACAGCTCAACATCTGTCAAATACTTACATGCATCATTTCATTCAGTCTTACCAATGATCCTCAGAGGTGGGCATAGTGATTGCCTCCAATCTATGGATGAAGAAACTGAGATTCAGAACAGTTAAGCGGCTTACCCAAGGCCACACAATGGCAGGAGTTGGACTTGGAATCTCAGGTAGACCAGATAGACAAAGGCAAGTAAGGCATTATCTGTGCCCCCATGGAAATGACATTGTCATTGGGCAGCTGTAGTCAGGGCTTTTATATGAAAGGGAGACATTTCTTCCTGAAGGTGGATTTAGCCCCGAGTCAGGGTGCTTGACTAGGTCTGCAGAGTGAGGGCTGGACTTCAGCTGGCTACCTTGAGGAATGTACAAATTGAAATTGAATCAAGGTGTATCAAGCCCAGACATTTGTCTGGCACTGAAGGGGTGTAGGCAGCAGCCGTCTGGGCTGTAAGATTGTAATGCTGCTGAGCTGTGTGAAGTCATGTAGAGGGTGGAGTTAGGTTAGTTCCCAAGCCTGGGTGGGGAAGTATGTTCTGCCTGCACAGAAGGTGTCCAGGTTGGAAAGCTCTTACATTTAAGTTGAGTCCTTATGGATGAGTAGATTCTCACCAGACAGATGACAGAGTCAAGGCCCTTGCTGTCAAACAGAAGTATGGATTTAGGACAAACATTAGCCAGTAATGTTATGTACCGTAAATACTTGTTGCCCACAATCATTGTCACGGGACGCCCTTGGCCAATTTACATAAACGAGTATTATAAGGACAGCCGGCAAGTGAATTGACCACTCTAGCCCCAGACCTGTGTTCTAGTCCTCCCCAACAGCTGTAGCTCCTTCTGTACAGAGGATGCCTCTGGACCCATAGGTGACTAAACAATAGAATTCCTGCACTGTTGTGTGAGGAGGGAGGGAAGTAGGGGAGGGAGATATTGCTTGGAGGAGCGAAGGGTGAAAGAGTCTTAAAGAGGAGAAGGCCAGGCCTTTGTTACAAGGTCACTAGAGAGAGGGTCCATGCCTCGAAATCAGCCACCACGTTAGTTGGTTGGTCTGGTTGCTGAGCCACCCTGTCTCCCAGCAAGGCACTGACAGCAAGATCTAGAACAGTAGAGCGGAGATGTGTAAGGACAGAGACGCAGAGAGGGGAGTCCTCTCCGGGACAAGGCTGAATAGGGGCAGAAGGGAGTCCAGAAACACAGTGGGGTAAATGGTACCCAGAGAACTGGGGTAGGGAGGACTGATCCCAGAAGAAGATAAACTTTCTTTACCTATTCTCCCGATCACATGTCAACTACTCTGTAGGCACAGGGGCACACCAATCCACAATCTTTTCCTCTGCTTACTTTGATGTCTTTTCTGGGTCTGCTTCTACGTGCAAATCCGTCACTTTACCCATCTTAATTGCATCTGCCTCACGCTTCAGAATTCAGATCTGAGTGATGACAGGATGACAACTCTGTTTTCTTTCCAGAACACTCAGGGGTCAGTGATAGGAGAGTCCCAACACACAAGAAATAGCAGGCTAGTCAAAACGAGAGCAGTGTCCAGCCGTCGGGGGAGGGAGAACAATGGAATTTGATGATCGATAGCTATGCATTAGCTTCTGGATTCTTGGGGCTATAAAAACATATATAACATACATCATCTCTTCCTGGGTAGGGAGAAGCTGTTGTATCTTCTACCTATTAATCACGTCTTCCATTAATCAGGGTAACTCACCATAATTGTGATTACAGTTGGGAATCAATTAATGTTCACCTAAAAATAAAGTGTAGAGAGGAAAGCAATTAACGTAATAGAGTTAGAGCATCAAAACGACACCAATGTTATTGACAGTTATGAATCACGGTCTTGCTGTTTTCTGTCCTCTGCTGTCTCATGGAGAGGTTTACAGCGGAGGAGGAAGGAAGCAGGGTCAGATCGTCCATGGAAGTGTAGGGTCCTGCTCTCTTCCTGTCCGTCCCCCAATGGGCTTCTAGGCTGTCTCCATCTTCCCAGCTCCAGAGACAGCCAACCCACCTCCAAGGGCTGCGTACTTCCAAAGAAGGGCCACGTTTCTCTGACTTATCCCAGACTTGACCTAGCTCCCTACACATTCCCCTCAAAAGCGGTCTGTGGTGTTTCAGATATGGACTGCTTGGCTGTTTGATGGGTGTTATCAGGAAGAGATTTATAATATTAAATAGATTTAACCTAACCTAAACCTTTTAAGTTCATAATGAGTCTATATCTCTTGCTTTCTCTCTTTCTCACTTTCCTTCCTTTCTTCTTTCCTCTCTCTCTCCCTCCCTCCTCCCCCTTTCTTTCTCTATCTTGGGATTGAATTCAGTACATTATTATTATTACTACTACTATTTCTATTATTTTTGCTATGTAGCCCAGGCTGGCCTTAACTGTGAACTCCTTCCTAATCTTGAGTTGGATGGCTCGTCCTATTGAGTGCTGGGATTAGAGGAGTGCATTACCATACCCAGCCATAATAAACTTTTTTCCCCCCATTCTTACTTGTCTTTTTTTTTTTTTTGCTCATGGCTGTTACTCTACCACTTGAGATTTGTCTCCATTTCTGGCTTCTTGCTGGTCAATTGGAGATGAGAGTCTCTCTAATGATGTTCCCAGCTTCCCAGGGTGTTAGGCTCAGGTTATATTGAACTGTGTGTGTGTGTGTGTGTGTGTGTGTGCACACATGCGTGCGTGTGTGTGTGCATGCGCGTGTGCCGGTCCTGAGGTTGAACTCAGGGCCTGGGCACTGTCCCTGAGGTTATTTTGCTCAAGGATAATGCTGTACCACTTGAGCTACAGCTTGACTTCTGGCTTTTTTTTCTTGGTAATTAATTGGAGATAAGAGTCTCATGGACTTTCCTGCCAAGGCTGGCTTTGAATCACGATCCTCAGATCTCAGCCTCCTGAGTAGTTAGGATTATAGACATGAGGCAATGGCACCTGGCTTCATACTGAACTTTTAAAAGAAGCATTCCTTGTCTTTGTTTATGCCCCAACTTTAGCCTCACAACAGTCTTGAGAAGGAAATAGAGACTGAGTTACTATCATATTTTTGTAGATGTGGAAAGCCTGTCTGGGTGAAGGAATGGCTTGCTCAGGCCTGGTAATGAGCTGGAGACAGGCCGGGGCCCAGGCAGGCAGGCCTGGCATTAGATCTGCCTATCAATCATTAGCTCTGCCTGTCATTAGATCTGCCTGTCATTAGATCTGCCTAGCATTAGATCTGCTCTGCCAAGTTGTCATCACACCTCACCTGATGGTTGGTTAAGGTCATAATTCAAGCAAAGTGGTCCATCTTGTTTTTGGAATAAAATGTGCCATAAGAAACACTCCAGGTGATGATCAGAGATCCTGAGTTCAGCCCTTCCCAGTCCTGAAATCAACTTCAGCCCAAACTGCAGTAATCCTCACAAGTGAAATTTTTGAATTGGAGAATTTAGCTGAGGTAATTAAATCTACCCCTTTAATTTCCTGCATGAGGAAACTAAGTTGGTGCGTGTGCGTGCGTGCGCGCGTGTGTGTGTGTGTGTGTGTGTGTGTGTGTGTGTGTGTGTTCCTTTGTTCCACTATTGCATAGAAGCCTCATAGCCTCCTTGGGTAGGGAAATCGGTTAGGGGTGTAATCCGCGAGAAAACAAAGTTAAAGCAACCAAAGAAGAAATCTTTGCAGACTTCATTTAAATGCTTGGAGGGTGAATTTGATTTTGGGTCCCTATGTGATGTTGATTCAACTATCTTGGCCCATAGCAACTTTCCCATCTACCTTATTCATATTTGCAGAGATGCATTTCCTTATCTCGGCTTTTTTGATTGGTTCCCTCAGCTCCTTGGAGACATTACATCTGCAGGTATCTGATGTGCCCTGAACATCTATGTGTCTGTCTGTGGAAGAGCCATTCCAGACAATTGTAAACTCCATTAGAATAGCCCCTGGGGCTGAGCCCTGAGGCCTCCTGGACAGGATGGCACAGGCCTGAGCATAGCTGTTTCATTGTGGCCTTCCCCAAGGTCCACACTGGCAACCACAGCAGCCTGCGTGGACACTGTATGGAACAGAGAGCCGTATCCAAAGCGTTTGCCTTGAAGCTCAGAATGGCAGCTTTGTTTCATAAACACCAGAACATTAATGACCCATAGGCACTAATTTTTTTAAAAAATCTCCTTCTCTTTTAATCCATATCAAAAGAAGAGAAATCGCACGTAGGAATATCCCAGGGCAATCAATCCATAATTCTACCTATGGACCACCCCAAGATCGACAGTCCTAATTAACTATGGCTTCCCTTTAGATCAATGTCTTGTCCATTAGGAGTCAGAGCATCGAAGGCCTCCAACTCCACTAGATGGCAGTAGTCAGTTAATCATGTACAGAGGGGGAGCCTAGAGAAACAAGTCCCTATGGAGCAACCATGCGCTAAGATTTGCAATCAAGCCTGCAATAGCTCTATATAAAGATACTCTCGCCCCTCCTTCTTTCCCCAAAGATGACCCTATTTAATTATTATTTAAAACAGCAGCTCCTCTGACCCAGGCTATGCAAGACTACCGCAGGAAAACATGAAATGGAGACCCACACCCCAAAGCTGTAGCTGGGGAGCAGGCTGCACCAACCTTTGCTGAGTCAAGATCCAGCTGCTAGCTCCTTCCTACTTGACGAAGGAAACCTCTCAGCTTCTTCCAGCCACAGTTCTGCAGGCTGCTTTTGAAGCCTTTAAATCAGGGATCTCAGCCAGACACCATGAACCTCCAAACCACAATTTACCACACAACTGTGCAGAGCTCAGAACTAAACCTTAATATTAATTTATGGAACCACAAAGCTATTGCAAAATTTGTGTTCTATTTTCTCCTGGAAAAAAAAAAAAGAAAGAAAAGGAAAAAAGAAAAGAAAGCACACCCTATTGAAGAGCCAGTTTGAACTGGAACCAAGTATAGGTATTTCCTAGAACTATTGAACCAAGGCTTTGAAATGTCCTCTGAACCTAAAAGATTCTCCATTTCATAGCCCTGGTCCCCAGGCTGAGATTGTGGTTCTTTATTTTCCCTGAAGCTGTTTCCAGTCCTGTCCTGGCCTCTAATTTTGGAGAGCCCTCCCATAGAGTTTTCTGGAGCTGTGTCTCCCATGGCAGCCTTTCATATGGAGATACCCTCAACTCTTGCTATAAACTCCTTATTTGGCTATTTTCAAGTTGGTTTTGGTCATTTCTGTAGCAGCCAGAGAGTCTGGTGGTTGCATCTGAGATTTATGTAGGACACTTGGCTAAAAGATAAACAGTGGTTTAGAGAAAGGGAATCTGCTACGTATCAACAGTAATACGAGGCTGGGGGCCTCTGGCAAGCTGAATTGGATGTTTATCCTCTGCAGACAAAGTCACTACATCATCTAGTCCTGTCTGACTAGGGAGGCCTGGCTGAAGAGCACAGGCTCCTAGCCAGCTCTACAGCGCGTTCTGAGCCTGAGGGAGGTCTTGGGGGCTGCCTCTCTCCCAGTGTTCACGTCACCTGTGTAGACAGGTGCTAAGCAGGGACCATAGCGTGAGATTTAATGAGCATCTGTTTCTGGCTTTCTGTGAGCCAGTCATCTTTTCTGTGACCACCTCCTTTAATCTGCACACAGCCCTCTACGGTCCTTGGAGGTGGATCCAGGCTTTCTGGGGTTTGAAGTTGGAAGAATTCTTGAATTCCGGGGTTCGAGAGTTCTGTAAGAAAAACAAGAACAAAATTATGCCCTTATAATGTTAGATAGGAAAGTAAATGTTGACTTAGAATGACACAAAATGAATCTTATGCTTACAAAATGACTACAGCTTGGAAACGTTACTTTTTTTTGGAGAGCTTTTGTGTTTAGTTTGTTTTTGTTTTTAATTGGTGGTAGTGGGAAGTGAACTCAGGGCCTCATGCTTGCTACACACACACACACACAAACACACACACACATGCACACACACACACACACACACACACACACACACGTGATCTATTTTTGAGATAGGATCTTGCTTGATTCCTGGTCAGACTTGGGACTGTGATCTTCCTATTTGTGCTTTCCTTTGTCACTGAGCTTACAAATAGGTGCCATTGCATCTAGCCATCATGCTCCTCTGTGACTTGGGATGACAGGCACACACCACTGCATTTAGCCATTAGTTGAGATGGAGTCTCATGAACTTTTAGGCCCGACACTGGCCTCGAACCATGATTCCCTCATCTCCACCTCCTAAATAACTAGAAGTATAGCCTTGAGCTGCCATGCCTGGCTCTTTCTACTGAGAAGTCTTTGGGTTTTGTGGCAGAAATGCTTACATGGTATTGCTTCCTGCTGCCTGGCACCCTAGCTGGCCTTCATCTCTCCCTACCCCCAACCCCTCTCCTCCCACAGAATACTCCAAAGGTGGAGGGGACTGAAGCGCTTTTGAACCCCCAGGTCAACCTGCTCTTCAGGTAGTGTTCCAGTGATGGAGGGCGATGTGCATATGTGTGTACAGGGACAGCTCTATGAAGATGTGAAATCAAAAGCTTAGAATCTCAACCTGATGTGTGCAGCCGCCATCTCCCCATACTGCCTCTCACCATCCACATGCTTGAGTCTGAGTTGTATATACCTAGGTAAGGTGGAGGAGGTGATCCTTCCAGAAATGGACCTTCTTCCCACTTACCACAGCCCCTTCCATGGCTGGGCTCTCCCCTCATTTTTGCATAGTGACCTCTGTCACCTGGGGGGCTTCCTGTCTTCTGTAGGGGCCTGGCTCCCAGTGGAAGAGACTCTCTGAGGGAGGGAGAGGCTCCTAAGGGAGGTTCTGGTCCTAGCCTGTTCCAAAAGATTCATAGATCCACTGGGCCCTGTGTGTCTTTGTTATGACCTTGCATCTAGCCTTTCTCCTGGAGAACTTTCTAGTCTCATCTGTGATGAGTGTCCTTCCCCTGAACTCTGGCTCCTCACTCCCTCCTCCCTCTCCCTATAAAAATGTTCTCTCTGAGCAAAGATCTATTGTTAGTCATTTGTGTCTTAGGGTGAATTTAAGTCATTTGATTCTTTCCTCCGGATGAGTTGTAATTCTCCATTAAGGAACAAAGCTCTAGCCCTTCGAATGAATGGGAGGCTGGGGCGCTGTGAGGGACAGGAGGGTGTTGGTGGTGGGGGTGGGGTGAGGACTGGATGGATGGATGGATGGGTGGATGGATGGATGGATGGATAGGTGCGTGGCTTTCCCACATTTTGGAAATTGTACCTTGGAGGCAGTTGTTCTGTTATGATGCCAGTGTTGATGAGGATGATGTAAGGAAGGAAGACAAAAAGTTAAACTGAATTGACCATGTACCCGGCCCTATGTTAGATCCTTTTAGAACTGTGACTTTGTTTGATTCTCCACAGGAACTCTGCAAAGGTATCAAGATGCCCTTTGGGGTAGACAGTGTAGCTGAGGTCAGAGGCAGGTAATGACACACAAAGGCAGAAGGAGCAATCTCCGAGTAAGTGCTACGTTTGTGCCCTGCCCAGGGCCTTCCCCTTCTCACGACTCTTGTTTGTTCTGCAGTTCTGCTGAGTGTGTGACATTAGATCTGTCCTCTTTGCAGGGAGAAATCGGAGACTCATAGTAGTGAAGAGACTTTGCCAAGGTCCTAGCCGTGTGTGGTGGCAGCCCCGGGAGTACTAGACTAGGTAAATTTATCCTCCAGGCTTCGGAACAGAAGTGCTCACAGACTGAATTACAGTACCCAGAACTCAGTTTAGTGAATCTGTATAAAACAGAGCAGGTGCAGGGGGTAAAGGACAGCATAGTTTAATGCACCCAGGAAGGATGAAACTTAATAGCAGGCGGCATAGGCTCACGTGCCCCCACTCCTCTGTGCAGCTTCCATTCTCCCTGCTGATAGTAGGGGTTTGGGGTTCGGGGGGAGGGACCAGAACTGATATTTGAACAAAAAGGCCTAGCACACAAGGTCTTTTTGGCCAAAGCCTTTACTATCTGATAGGATAGTATACTATCAGATAGATCTGATAGGAGGAGAATCATGGCCAGAACGAGTCTGATTGGCCACTGTTATAGCTTCTATAATTTTCCTTCCTAACAATGAAGGATGTCATTTCTTTCTTATACGAAGACCCTAATGAGTATCAACCAATGGGTAACTGATTTAAGGGGGACACCGTTTTCAGGTAGCTTGATGATGACTTGTTTTCTCTCTGACGATCTAAGGAACACACTTATCTGTTTCCTCCCACGTTCTGTTTGCTGTACATGTCTGTAGCATGTCTTACAGGTCTATAATTAGCATATCTTATGAAGACTTCCTAGATCGCGCTCACTTAGTCATCATCGACACTTGCACATCCTGCATTCGGAGACTTGCTTTTCTGTCTTGGCTAGTAATCGTTATCTATGGTTGTGTAGTAAAATACCCGAACACTTAGCAGCTTAAAAATAACAATTCACATCTCTCACAGTTTCTGTGGGTTGGGAATTGGAGGAGAGCTTGGGTGGTGTTTCTGGCCTTGGGTGTCTTGGGGCTTCCATCAAACTGTCATCTCGGTCCGCGGGCATGGGAAAGCTTAGCTGGGATTGGAGGGTGGGTCTGCTTTGAAGACATCACTGCCATGGCTGGCAAGCTGGTGCTGGCTGATGGAAAGGCTCAGTTTCTCCTCACATGGATATCTCCATAGAGCTGCTGAGTGTCCTCAAGACATATCAAGTATCCTCCCACCTAGAAAGCAATCAAGAGACAGCAGTGCCTTTTATTACCCAGTAATTTTGGAAGTAATTTTACCATCACTCCTGCAATAGCTTCTTACTTATACAGGACATCCAGGCTCTGTATAATCTTAGGACATGCATAACCCAACCTAGGGGCCTGGAAGGGAGTATGCAGGGCCATCTTGGTGGCTGGCTTCCACAATGAATCGTAGGTGACATGACACTCACAGGTCCTTCTTATGAGTTTCAGCCATCCAGTTTGTTTCCATGGTGCCGTAACACATTTGGCTCTTGCAAATACGATTTAGCAAACTTATACTACCATCCTGCATTACAGTCCGGCTAGCAGGTGGTAATAACCACTTCCAGAACATTCTGCTTTCCCAAGCTGCATCCTTGGGAGGTTTGCCTCATGCTCTTCAATTCTAAAATGTTCAAACAATAAATTATATTTATTAAGAACAACAAAAACAATAGTAACAGTGCCCATTGGGCAAAGCAAGAAGGAGAGAAGAGTAAATTAGAGGAATTTAAATTTGCTTACTTAGCTTTGGCCACCTCTTCTAATGAATTCTTATTAAACACTTCATGATGAGGTGGGATTTCAGGAAGTTTGTGGTAATTTCACGTTCCCCTTGCATGAATCATTGTGTCTGGCTGGTACAGTATTAGTGTGCAAATACTGTAGCTTTAAAAAATAAAACCATGGCTACTCATTATTGTATTGACTACCTTATGGCTGTCTTATTATGCTGATCACCTTGTGGCTTCCATAATGTTGCCCAAATAAATGATTTGGATGATCATATTGAAGAAATACATTAGATGAAGTCAAATACCTCTAGTCAAACACAAAGCACTTAGGTTTCAATATTTTCTTAGTCTCTATTGGATAGCATGAGAGTTTCCTTTGTCCCTGACTTAGTAGTGACAACACGGTTTAGATGGAAAACATTGTCATAGGAAATACCATCCATTAAGATGATTAAGATGGTCAGTTTTTCTTGAAGTCAGTGTCTTTCCTCTGAATTATTAAAGAGAGCTTGCATATATTTATGATCCAGAAAACAATGTATGTGATGAGATGTTTAGCTTTTTTACTGCGAAATAAAATTCATTTTAGGTGTCCAAAGTCTCGATTATTTACGTGATAAGCATTATATCGATCTACATTAGAAAAGTATAAAAACTACAAGTGCCCCCTTTTCAGTGTTTTACTTGGGTTAGATCCTGCCTAGACTCAGTCAATCTTGGTCATACAAGACCCTGAACTGGTGGCATGGCTCAAAAGCTAGAGTATCAGTTGTAAGCAAGCAAGCAGAGCAAAAGTGGAAGGCTTTGAGTTCAAGCCCCAGTGCCGTCAATAAAGAATGAATATGATAGAGAGATGCAAGGGTCTGTATGCTACAGGGGAAAATGTATAAACCTAGAATTTTTAAATAAATAAAAATCATAGTTTTATTTAAAATTGTAGTATTTTCCCCAGTATTTTACTTTGAAAGCTTCTAAACTGATCGCTAGAAAAACGGTGCAGTAGACACCTATATTCTCATCACATAGATGCCTGAGAACATTTTTTTTTGCCATATTTGCTTCCTCTCTCTTTCTTTTTGGAATTCTTTTGTATAGAATTAATTTTCATACTCAGGACATTTAACAAAGACAGCACAGTTTTATTTAATATCAAACTCTTGTTCAAATTTTTAAGATTGTCTTAACAATGTTTTCCTGGCTGGCTTTTTAAATATTATACAGTCAATAGTCAGGAGTTGCACTGAACTTATTATGTCATTTAAAATTTTAATCTACACTAGTTTTCCTTCCTCTGTTGGTCTTTTACAACACTGACCTTTTGAAGAGTCTAGACCACTTGCTTTGAAGAATGCCGGATATTCAGTTTTTTCTATGTCATGATTAGATTCAGGTTAGCGTTCTTGGTAGGCCTGATACAAAGGAAGGGTTACAACCTGCTCAGAGCGCCACCTGCCAAGACACGTGCTGCCAACTTATCCCATTACCAGAGATGTTGGCTTTGATCAGTTGACTAACTTAGACACTTTCTCCTTACCTGGTAGGTGGTATTTTATGTCTGTTTGGATATCCTGATTGCCAAAATTCATTCCTTCATGCTTTTAGCTTTATTGATTTCCTTTCTCTGAATCAGTGTTTACATTGGTGGCTGAAAAAAAAATGGAGATTTCCTTATTCTGTAATGCCCACTAGCTGGCATGCTTGTGGAAAATAGAGCTTCTCTTCTTTCAACTTTTGTTTTCTAGTGTTATTATGGACTCATAATTTTTTAAAATTAAGCTTATTATGTTATGATTTATTACTATCATCAACTTACTTTAAAATTGAGGTATAATTTAGATACAATGCACTGTCCAGATCTTAAATATACAATTTTATGAGTTTTGGCCAGAGTTACACCAATGTAACTCATTCCCCTATCAAGATATAGAACATTTTTACCACTATAGACACCTTTCTCCTTCCTTCCTTCCTTCTTTCCTTCCTTCCTTCCTGCCTTCCTTCCTTTCTTTCTTCCTTCCTTCCTTCCTTCCTTCCTTCCTTCCTTCCTTCCTTCCTTTCTTTCTCTTTTTCTTTCTTTCCTTCTTTCTTTCTTCCTCTGTCTGCCTGTCCATCCATCCTTCCTTCCTGGAGTTTGAACTCATGGGCCTCACTTGCTCAGCTTGTTTCTCATTGTGCTCTACCACTTGAGCCATGCCTTCAGTCTATCATTTTGTTAATTATTTTGAGGTTTTTTCCCCTTGCTTTTTTCCCCTTGCTGGCTTTGAATCCCAACCCTCTAGGTCTCAGCCTCCTGAGTAGTAAAATTATAGGGGTCAGCTAGTAGTGACTGTTTTTCTTCCTAATTTATTGTTGTACTCCAAGCAGTTTTCATTATTGTTTAATTAATTTTTATTGTTATTGTAAAGGTGATGTACAGAGGGGTTACATTTACATAAGTCGGTACATTTCTTTTTGAAAAGTATCTTCTCTTGTTTTCCTTATTATTATTTTAGTGCCAAATGACTGAATTTGGCCAATGAGAGCTTCCTTAGGTGGATTCCAGGGTTTTTCTATCCCTATTATTATTTTGTTTTTGAGTTAACACACATTGTAATATGAGAGGGATTCATTGTGGTATTTCCACACATGCATACGAAGTATACTTGAACAAATTTACTTCTCCCCCCCCCCATTCCCACTCCTTCCCTCCTTCTCTTCCTTTTCAGATAGCAGATTTCATTATTCTGTATTCATACATGTACATGTGCACGCGTACACATGCATATATGTGTGTGTATGTGTATAGTGTTGTTTTTGAATTCCTAATCTGAATTGTTTTCACTTGCACAAATGTGTGTTTAGGACTATTTAGTCCAGATTGAGATATTTATTACCGCTTTCTTTAATCTCATGGGGATCTGAAATATTTTAATAACCTATTTTTATTTTATTCATCAATTGATCAATTACTTTAGGTAGTACTGGAGTTTGAACTCAGGGAGTCCTGCTTGCGAAGCAGGCTCTCTACCAGTTGAGCCATGCTCCCAGACTACTTTGTTTTTCTTTTTATAGTAACTTTGTACTGGTACTGCCAGTCATTGTCAGTGTGTTTTGAACTACTTATTTTTCTGGACAAACAGTACCAGATCTGGGTAGACAGGAGTTAGAGAGGATTAACCATGATCTCTGAAGTTCAACAAGACCCTCTTGCTGAGATGGGAAAAGTAACTTCTGTACTGTGTGGGTACCTTTGACAGAAGAGCGGTCAGCATGCCTTCTGATGGGTGATTTCGCTTTAGTTTTTATAACATCATGGAAGTTTGCCTTCACTTGATTTTTGGCCATCAACTCCCCAAGTCAACGGCCAGCCCTCTCTTCTCCCTAGAACCAGCCCCTTCTCCAAGTTGATGTCTTGGGCCCACTGTACTGTCAAGCCTTTTCCAATCAATTTCCCAGTAGCCAAGTCTCACCAAGACTCTTACTATTCTCATCTTCACCCCATTTGAGAGGTGGTCTCTCTTTCTGAGTTTTCATCCTTCAAGTCTATGTTCCCCTCCTCTCTCTGAAACAAATGCAATTTTAATTTCATAATATTCTTGGCCTCCTACGTATGCTGTATACTTCAGTTATGACTGATTTTATTTACCCTTGTGTTGATTTTTATGTCATTTCCACCCCCCCCACTTCCAAGGATATGTGAATTGATTGTAATTTTATTTAATTTATTTATTTGTTTTGGTTGGTTGTGGGGCCTGGAGACTCTGGGCCTAGGTGCTGTCCCTCAGCTCTTCAACTCTAACACTTGAGCCACAGCGCTACTTCCGACTTTTTTCTGCTTATGTGGTGCTGAGGAATCAAACCCAGGGCCTCATGCATGCAAGGCAAGCATTCTACCACTGAGCCACCTTCCCAGCCCTTGATTGTGCTTTTAAATCACTATTGTTATTCTACTAGAACTTGGAGCACTCATAAATTGACATTTGAGATATGTGTTAGAGATTACGTAAGCCAAACCCCTTTATTTACAGATGAGAAACTTAACTAATAGTGACTTGAGGAACCAGGTCATGCAGGGTTGTAGAGGAGCAAACTGAAGGCCGTCCCATGTGGACGGAATTCCCCTTCAACACGGGGAGAATCCTCAAAGCCACACACCTCCGGGAGTTCCACACCTGTGTTCACTCTCCTGAACGTCTACAGGAAACAGCAATTGTTCTTCCGAATTACTTGAAATGGAAGTTCAAGGGACTATCTGTGGTTCTACTGAATTGTCAAGTTCTGGAGAAAATTGTCTCCATATTATCTCTGAAGATCCTGGCAGAAAAGTGCAACCTCTTGGGTCTGATCTAAACTAGACTTTTTCTTATATATGGGAAGGTAACAAAAGAGATGAAACCAAATCCAAAATTTTCTCCTCTCTCCCAGAATTCTTAGGAATTGCTTTTATCATCATTTAAAATTCTTCTTCTTCTTTCCTTCCTCCTCCTCTTCTTCCTCTTCTTCTTCTTTCCTCCTCCTCCTCTTCTTCCTCTTCTTCTTTCCTCCTCCTCCTCTTCTTCCTCCTCCTCCTCTTCCCTCTTCCTACCTCTTCCTCCTCTTCCTCATCATCTTATCTCTCCTCCCCCTCCTTCTCTTCTCCCCCTATTTCTGCCAGAGAAATCAACAACACTAATGTGCAAGACCCTCTGCTGATTTTGGGAGAAACAGTAGGATGTAAAGAGCCAACGTTTCCCCCACAAAGGGCCCACTGTCCAACTGAATGTGCTCGCACGCATTACGCAACCCGTGTGGCAAGTGCTATCAGATGTAAAAACAACTGACAATGGGTGCATAGAGGCGGAAACAACGGCTCTGCCTCCCGGAGCCAGAAGTCTTTGCTAATGAGGTGGCGTTTGAGGGGACTTTTAAAGAATGAATAGAGGTTTGCTAGACAGAAAATACAGGCAAGGGGCATTTCATATTTGGTGAACTGGAAACACTTGGGGACTGGTTGGAAGATTAGACTTGGCCACGTAGCCGAGTCTAGGTCTCCAAAGTCCCAGTCAATTTGGAACTTTGACTGGAAGTCAATAGGAAGTGGTAAGGGGCCATAACTAGGTCAGTGGCATGATGAATCTTGTGATTCAGAACGCGGGGACGGAAGTGGGGACATGAATGAAGACGCTACTGTCATGTAACCGAAAGATAAGGAAGGCTAGGCCTCCAAGTATCTGTCTTTGCTTGAAGCACAATCGCCATCACTTTGGAAGTCCATCAGTTATCTTAGACTCAACTTGTCCAAACCCAAATGCGTCATTTCCTCTCTTATTCATCCCCGTTTGTTGAGACCAATAACCCAAGCTAGATATCAAGAGACCATTTTTTTCCTTCACTCCATACATCCAAGGCATTAAATGCTCAAATTCTTAGACACCTTGTCTCTCAATTCCATTCCCATAGAGAGCATATGAGGGAAAATAATGTAGAGTTAAAAAAAAAAACCTATGTAGGAACAAACAAGTCCCACCTGCTCTGTTAGCCCCAGGGGGTGATGCTGAGTGCCTACATCATCCATCCTGGTGATCCCAGACTATGATCGGCTTTTCATTGACAGACAGCTTCCAGCGCTGGCTCATTCAGGGGGTAGACAGTTATTTCCTGTTCTCCAGCCATGACAAATCACTGATTGTTGGCATCACTGATGAAATAAATAAAGCCCTTGCCACCCCCAGCTTCTATTACTTTTTAATATGAGTTACTTTAATAGAAAGACTTAAATGCTTCTTTCTTTTGCTTTGCCTCAACATTTCTGGGGTCATAAATTCTTCTCCCTCCTGTCTGCTATTCCTGGCATATCAACCCTTTCTAGCTCTGTGAGCACTAAAATTGAAAGAAAACAAGGCTGGAGCTTTATGCATTTTTAATTTCATGAAATCCCTGCTTTGAAGTTGAGGGGGACAGTGCTTATGGTGGTGGGGTGTGGGCCATTCCGGAAAGCCTGCGGAGGGCAGGATCAACCGAAGCTTTGTGAGCGATCTAAGTTCTCTATTCTTATGGGGGGGAGGGAGAGTGGAGAGGAGAGGTCCCTTTATTTATGCTTCTTATGAATTCCGATCAGGTTGGAAATCTTCCCCACTCAACCCATTCTCCCATCTCCCCCCCCCCCCTTGGGAACATCTGGGAAATGATTAGGATGGAACCATTTGTCCTTGGAGTTTTTCATGGAATCATGTACCATCCAGGATGATATGATCTAAGATGCTATGATCCAGGATGAAGTGTTTAAGCTGGTTGGGTAATAAGGAAGAGGTTAGAGAGTCTTCATTCCTTAGAAATTCTCTCTTTTCTTTTTTTGTCAGTGCTGGGGCTTGATTTCAGGCCCAGGGCATTGTCCTCTTTTGCTCAAAGCTAGTGCTCTACCACTTTGAGCCACAGCACCACTTCTGGTTTTCTAGTGGTTAATTGGAGATAAGAGTCTCACAGACTTGCCTGTCTAGGCTAGCTTGGAACTGAGATCCTCAGATCTCACCTCCTGGGTAGCTAGGATTATATATGTGAGGCACCAGCCCCTGGCTTAAAAATTCTCATTAAAGTAATTAAGCACTTAGCTCCAAGCTCTCATCCAAAGTTCTTCCTCACCTCCAGCTCCCATCCTGTTCTTGCAGGGGGGTAGGAGGAACGTCTACTCATTCAGGATTGGAAAAGGTACAGGTTGGCTCAAGGCCCAAGAAAGAATGAAATAAAATGTCCCTGTAGGCATGGCCCCGAGGCATGATTAACGCCATTGCTCATCAGCATAAAATATCTTCAATTATGAGGGATTAAGAGGCTTGGGAAAGCAAAATGCTCAAGCAGATGAAATATGAGCACATTAGTGGAAAACAGAACCCCAGGAAGGCAGAGGCTGAGGCTGCCCCAGGTGGAAGTGCCCGGGCAGAAGGTGCTGTAGTGGCAAAGGAGAGGGGGACACACCCTACTGGGGACCAACAGGATGGCCCCGTCTCTAGTCCAGGGGAGGGGGCCTGAGGCAGGATTGGCTCAGACTGCCTGACAATGACGAAGCTTTGCAAGTGCTTTTGTCTTACAGCAGTGGCTGCTGAATTCAACCACCCCACAAGGAGCTCCAAGCTCCTTATGTGGGCACTGAGGTTGTACCCTGTATGAGTAAAACCTTATAGAGACCAACCCAGGTCTCTTTTGTGAATTTACTCAGGTTTGGATGGGTCCTGCAAAAGACAGAGAATCAGAATCGTCATAAGAGAACCTCTCCAGGAAGAAATGTAGGAACTAAAGGGTAGAGCCTTAGTATGTGCACCTTGCGTGCAGTAAACACCCAGTATGCCTTCATTACTGAGACCCAGCTGAGAAAGATGAGTGGAGAATGAGAGAAATGGGAAGTCAGCTTGGTGGGAGAAGCAGGTGGAGGATCTGGTGTTTCTTCAGGAACATGTTATCTGGCCTAGGACTGTTTCCTTAGACTAGGGATATAATGCAGGGGGGTCTTTAGGGCTGCACAGCCTCTGGTAGCCAAGGCAGGGTTGCCAAACAAGAATGGAAATGGAAATACAGCCATTCAGGAACATAACATGAGCTTTGTGCTCTATATGAGTTGGGTTGAATTCATGGTTGATAAGTAGAGTCATCACCAGGTAGAGACCTCCTGTTGCTTCCCCCATGTGGCACAGAAGGGGAGGGGCCCTGATATCAGGCCTTTCTGGGGCCTAGGCAGAAGCACTCTATTTAGATTGGCTTACAGAAGAATCGCTTAAAGCAGCTTTGCAAATAAGGCTTAAATGTGTCTGTTTCCTGCTTATTTAGAAATGACTCACAATCAAAATGAGAATTACTCACATTCATCCCAGGGGAATGGAAGGATAGCTTCTTTTCTTTTCAAAGCTGGCTTCTGAGCTTCTCGCCTCTCTTCTCCTCTCCTCTCTTCTCTTCCTCTCTTCCTCCCTCTCCCCATGCCAGACAAATGCTTACCACTTGAGCCAAGCCCCTAATACTCCTGCTTCTTTTTTTCTTAGTTTCTTTTCCAAATAGGGTCTTATGCTACATTTGCTTGTATGAGCTCAGACATTGGCCTCTTCCCTTTACTTCTGGGATTACCAGCCTGAGTCACCACTTACAACCAATTTTTGAGATAAGGTCTCAGTAACTTTTGCCTAGACTGGCCTCAAATCATGAGCCTCCTGTCTCCACCTCCCAAGTAGCTGGTATTATAGGCATTGCCACTATTCCTAGCCCTTCAAATCTTCTTTTAGATGAAAACACCGAAAGGGGACCACATGTGCTATTTTATAATCCATTTCTTTGTTCACTCATTTGATCAATATGTATTGAAGAAGAAGAAGAGCACTGTGCTAGCACTTGTAAATATGCAAAAGAGCCCTCAAGAAACTCATAAAGGCACAAGTCATTACATCTGTAATCGAAAGAGAAGAAAGCAATAATGAAAGTCAGAGAAGAACTGACCTATGTCTACTGATGTTATTAATGTTCAGGATAGGGAAGATAGAAAGGTACAAAAGGGAGCCAGGATCATTGGCTCTCTGTGAGACTTTGCATGCATGACCACACCATGACCAATAAATACGCCACAAAGAAGTGGGATAAGAGGTATGGGAGGGGTGAGACATTTGGGGTGATAAACGTGCAGCATCTCTGGGATCCCAAAGTCTCCATACCATGCTAGTCTCTGTGATGGTCTTAGCAAGAGCTAAGAACCAAGAAGCTTGGGACATGTGCACCACTGTCATCTACCCTCTGAACCACATTCTCCAGGAGAGTAAATCTCCAGGACTTGGCTTCCTGGAGGCAGAAGTCTTCACTTGAGAATCAGTTAGTTGGTTTAGTGCAATAGAAAATAAACCTGAGAGAGGAGAATCTGTTACAAGGCAAAGAAACGGTACTGGGAGTGTAAGCCTTTTATATCCCAAACAGCAGGAAATTCCTCCCTCCCTTTAGGGCTGTGTTAGTCTGTCTTAGAATGACTGTGGAGAAAACCAACATGGGCAACACCAGACCCCAAGCTGGAAAGTTGGAACGGACACCCTGCCCCCAACAGGGGTTTCTAAATGTCTATTGAATGGATGAATGAACTGCATATGTACTCACCATATTCTTTCAGCCCAAGATTTGATTTGGTTTCCCTGGCTGGAGGCCAGATGCCGATTGGGAGGTCTTCCAAATTTCCAGTCTTGATCTCTTCTTAACTGCTCTCCGGGGATGCAGAGAACGACTCTGCTATCTGGCACCAGTAGTGTGGTGCCGTGCCCCAATATATACTGCTGGCCTTGGCCTTGGATCTGCTTTGTTGCTAAGCACCGCCTACCACCCACCCAGATGGTATAGACTCAGATTCCAGTCCACTTGGAAAGGCCAGGACTTGCCAATTCCTCCTCCAAGGGACCAGTCTGCCCAGAGTCCACAGGCCAGAACACCTAGGAGTTTGCCAACCAAAACATAGTGAGTGATGTTGACCTATGAGCACCACCTAGAGTGGGCAGTAGATGGGAAAATGGGGCAGGGATGGGGAACAGCTGCATGACATCAGCTGCACCGTAAGTGCTGAGGGATTTGAAGCCATTGTTGAATTTCCCTCCCTGCTTCCTCTTGTAAACAGTTGCCCTATCTCCGGGGTGGGGACATCAGAAGGTTTGGTGGTCCTTCATTCCTCATCTTCTCTGAGTCTCCACCCTTCTTCCTGACCAGCAGATGTGCACACATGTACATACACATACACAAATGCTCACATGCACATGCATGCACACATACACATGCACATACGTGCACAGATGCACATACACACATCACCAGACCAAGGTTTCTGACTGAGAACTAAAACCTTATTATTTACTGTATCTAAGGCCTGGAACGTGGGCTTCTTCCTCTCCGAAGTCTCTTTTAAAAGTCAAATCTGGCTCTGTGGGGCTTCAGTGGGAAAACTGAATCCAAGATACAGTGATTCAGGATATTTATATCCTCCTGTCTGTTGCTCAGTTGGTCGTGTGCAGCTGTGGTTTGTTAGGGATTATCCCAACAAAAGGAATAGCAAAAATATACATATTTAATAAGACCCCCTCCATTTCTTTCCCTAGTTCTAAATAGGCACTGGAGGGAAGGGAGCTCTGCCAGGGAAGATCTTGGGACCAAAGGGAAGTTCCCCAGGAACACAAGGGGAGGACTTTGGCCTAATCTCTGAGACAGAGGACGAGAAGGGAGCAAGGAGACACTGTCCCTGAGTTCTGGTCCCAGCGTTCATACGGGCGAGAAGTAAACAGCTCAGCTGAGCCTTCACAGAAGAATTCAGAACCCAACCGGGCCCAGTGGTTTATACCCATAGACTTCAGGAGGCTGAGATCTGAAGATCACAGTTTAGAGTCAGCCCAGGCAGAGAAGTCTGTGAGTCTTATTTCCAATTAGCTGGCAAAAGGCCTGAAGCAGAGGCATGGCTCCAAGTGGTAGAAGACAAGCCTTGGACCAAAAAGTTAAGCGAAAGCATGAGGTCTTGAGTTCAAGCCTCAGTACCAATACACCCCCCCCCAACTTTGAAACCTACTTCTGATTACGTTCTTTAGCCCCAGATTTAAAAGCCAGATGTTCAGTGATCAAGGTCATCTTCAATCCTTGGGTCTTTCTTCAATACTTCTGGGTAGAGTCTCTGCCATTCCAGGGGCTTCTGCTTCTCACACTGGCTTTATGAGGAACTCTTTTCTGCAGGCCCCCTTAGGCCATGAACCTGGATCTCAATCTTCAGTAGCCTTGGATATTTGAATGCCTACTCCTCTCTTCCTATTTGCCTTCAGACTCCAGTAACAGGGTCTCTGGGTGGGAGCATTTGCTGAAGGATTTCCTGAATCTTTTTCCTATAAGCCATAAGCCCTCAGTCCAGCTAAGGGTTTCATTCTTTCTGAGAAAGAGGTGGGGAGTGGGGAGGAGAGAGAGACAGGAGAAAGAGAGGAAGAGAGGAGAGGAGAGAAGAAAACAGGACTTTCCTTCACTTTAAAAGCCATGTCCTTTTCTTTAAGAGCTATCCGGTCCTCTCTCTGCATGGTGGTGAAGCCTCCCTAGTCTCAGCCATCAAGTTGTGGGAGATCAGCATAAAAATTACAGCTGCCTTCGGGGCCACCTGACCCTGTTGCATCAAGCCCTGGAGCGAGGCCAAACCTCCACTTAAAATGACAGTCCTGTGCAAAGTGGCACAATGACATGTTAACAAAATAGAGGGATGGATATGGGTGTAACATGGAAAGAAAAGAAAAAAATATCTATTTCCTGCTCTCCCTGCCCAAAGCAGGCATGTTAAAGGTATTAATCGGCATTCCTCTCTGGAGGAATCCTCTAGCTATGTACTTTGGAACCCAGACAGGAATCATGAATCATACAGCAATGCAAAATTAATCCAGACAAAATGAAAAGGGAAATGATGTAGCAGAGGTATCTGGGATGCGAGTGTCCAGAAGCCTAGAGTGTGTGTGTGTGTGTGTGTGTGTGTGTGTGTGTGTGATCTGCTGCTCCTCCGGTCCTGACCTTCCCCAGGCTTGCTGGGAGAGGAGAACCTGAGTTCCCAACGCAGAATGAGTTGGCAGGCCCTTTCATTTATGAGGAGCCAGAAGGCTCAGGGAGGGAATCTCTGTGCAGTGATCCAGCCCAGCCTCCCAATGACTGTCCCTGACTTCGATGGCACCTGGAAAATGCTGGAAAGCTTGGCAGGCGGACACAGAGACACAGATGTGGCTTCTGCCCTCCCTCCCCCACGGGGCTGGCTGCAGCGTTGGAGGTGACTCAGACTGTGATCTGAGGTCATTAGTTAGTACTTGCTTATAGCCAGGCCCCTCCCCTTCCAGGGAAATGGAAGCGTCACAGACTGGATTCCTTCCTCCAGGATGGAAAAGACAGAAACAACCTTGCCTTTGTTTCTGGGTTTTAATTTCCTAAAAGCTGTCCCAAGGGGAATGCCTGCATCTTTCCTTTTTCTTCCCCAATCACCCCTCAGTTCAGACAGAAGAGAAAACCTTTCATTCTTCTTTAAGGGCAGATGACTTTTTCTTTTTTTTTCCTCTCTCAAGAAATGCAGCATCTTTCCATTGTGAGCTATTTGTTCTGGTTCTTGGTAGTGTGGTGAGAAATTCTTGGTGCTGACAGACTCCATGGATGGAATTTCCAGGGAAAAAGAGAAACTTGGTAACTTTCTCTTGGTGATGTCTGCTCCTTACACAATGATTGATAACCCACTCACACTGGAGTTTTCTCCAACTTACTGATATCCTGATACTGAGATATGCCTACTCTTCTCCCATTATACTTTTTACTTTTGTGGTTGGACTTCTAATGCCTGCCTTTCTCTACTGCTTAAACTGATTTATAACCTTGGAGTCAAGAGTGCATTCATCTTCCACGTGCAGCTCAGCGAATGTTTCCATGTGAACCTCTCTCACTTTTCCCACTGCAGGTGAGATTTGTCATGTATTCTTTTGTGCCTGGCTTTTGTTTTTCATTCAGCATTACGTTTCTAAGATTCATCTATATGGATGCATGTGTCAGCAAGTTAAAAAAAAACTAAATCTTTAAAGCTCCATTACATGAATGTTCAGAATTGATCTATATTCTCTTTCGATGACCAAGTGTGTTGTTTCTCACTGGAACTAATGTGAACAAAAGCTTCCTGAACATCTTTTCAAATTTTGTTGGTTTGTTTTGGTGGATAGACATTATATCCTTATTTCTCTTGGTATAGCCTGCGTGGCATCTCTGAGCCACAGGGGATGTCCAGGTTTAGTGTTCTACTTCCAAATCATATTGTGTTGTAGCTATTGCCATTCACATTCCCAGCGATGTACAAGAGTTCCAGTGGCTCCACATCCTTTTCAACGCTTGCTCTTATCTCTTTGTGCTTAAGGTTGTGTCCACAGGAAGTTGATGCATGCTCACTTGCTTGTGTCCCTTCTTCATCAAGTCATGCCTGAAGTTCCCTTCAAAACAAATGGCATCTCTGGACTGCACCCCTGTGAAAAACAAAAAGACCCAACCTTTTTATTCCTGGGCACACTGGGATTGCTGGCCACCCCAAACTGGCATAGGGGGAAGGAAAGAGTGGCAAGTAATGGACCTGGTTTGAATCCTGGTTTACTTTCTATCTGTGAGGACTCAGCCAAAGGAAAGAGAGCTGGCTAGAAGACAAAACAAATGCACAATAGCATGTTAATTAATACTAGGTCATGGATGGTGAATATATATGTGTTAATTGGGAAATCCTTCTAATTTTCTGTATGTTTTGAAGTACTACTAATACATGTTGTGAGGAAAATAAGAAGGAATCAATGCTTCTGGGTCCAGGGTGCCAGATTTCAGACCTCAGGAGAAACAAACGATTTCTTTCATGTTGAGGAGCATCCGAAGAGAACAAATGTCCTTCATCATTCTTGTCTCCACTTTCTGCCCCACCCTGTTCCTCTCATTCCTACACATCTTTCAGAAGAGGTGAGACAAAGGATTAAATAGCAAATCAGAGTAAATGGAAAGAACTTGTCTTTATATTCCCGCAGTCACATTGCTTGAGAACAGAGCAGGAAGCTCAGTGTCACCTCTTCTGCCCGCTGCCTGTGACGTTGGGCTGGTCGCAGGTAGAACAGGCTGGACCCTTCCCCATGACCTAAGGCTTCCTTGAGCTGTGGTCTCAGCCTCTCCAGCTTCTAACTTTGCTGTCAACGTTTGCAAAGCCGACTTACTTTTATCCTCTTCAAAGCCATCTCTTGTTCCCATGGCAACATACTGGGGGTCTTCTATCACCATGGGAACATGGCTGCTGGGTTTAAATACACCTTATCACCACAGCATTAAAAATATGGAGAGAAAGAGAGGGAGACTGGTTGTCAAGGAAACAGAATTCAGGTCTTCTCCAAGAGAGATAGGCAGGGGAAAAGGCAGTGCTGTTGAGAGATGAGAATCTACACCACACCCAATCCTAGTCCTGCTGGGTTAGCTGTGTACACACTGTGCAAAGCACAGAGAGAGAGAGAGAGAGAGAGAGAGAGAGAGAGAGAGAGAGAGAGAGAGAGAGTGTATGTGTGTGTGTATAATTGTTATTCTATCATGGCTGTCTGAAGAACCTTGTAAGAAGGCACCTTGAGGACATCAGGTTTGAGGAAGTTCTCATACTATAGTTAGAGAGTGTAGGAAGGTCTTTGTTTCTCTCTCTCATACACACACACACACACACACACACACACACACACACACACACTACTATGGGGTACCTTTCAGGAGGGAAGCAATTCCATGGCAAGTAGCCTAGAAAAATCAAACCCAAAGAACTTAGTGGCTTGGATCAAAAGGCCATTTTATGGTTTAAATGATAAGGCAATAAGCATTCCATTCATGACATAGAAAAAGGTTAGCATTATTTTTTTCTGGGCCAACTACCTGCTCTTTTCCCTTTTCTTTCTGCTAGTCATGGGGCTTGAACTCAGGATATGACATGGGCCCTGGCCCTGAGCTTCCTTTTTTTTCCCCTCAAAGCTAGTAGCTCTATCACTTGACCAGCAGCTCCATTTCTAGCTTTTTTTTGGGGGGGGTAGTTTATTGGAGGTAAGAGTCTCATAGACTTTACTGCCCAGCCTGGCTTTGAACCATGATCCTCAATTCTCAGCCTCCTAAGTAGCTAGGACTACAGATGTGAACCATTGGTGCCCATCTAGCCATCTATGCTCTCGTGAGGCAAATGAGACTTGTCAGAAAAACCCAGTGAAGGCCTACAGAGCCGTGGAAGGTATCTGGCTCCTGCCCAAAAGAACTCTAACAGAATGGCAAGCATGGAGGACCATGCATAAACTCCTGGATCATAGGGTTCCAAGGACTTCCAGCCTTAGGTGCAGTGAGACATACGTGTAGTATGTATGTGTAGTACGTCACTGTTTGGAGAGGGTCGAGGAAATAAACAACTACCACCCAATGTGTATACTATATTACTTCCACTCAAGGCACAGCTGGAAATTTTAGCTGTAGTAAGGAGTCCTTGGAGGGAACATGAGCTCAGATAACAGTTCTTCTCCCAAAGACCATGTTGTTAGCAAAGTCTGGGTTTGAATTGTAGCCTCACTATTCTCTAGACCGGTGGTGGCCTTGGAGAACTCTCTTAAGTTTCTATGTCTGAAATAAATTCCCAAGATTCTTAGAATTAAGTGTGATCACTCATATAAAAGCTCCTTGCAAACTATGGATGTTAGGTCTTTAGGGTAGCACAATCTTATCCTATCGGGGAGATCAGACACTAGCAATGAGTCCAAGAGAGGTTTTGCTGAGAACCAGGGGTGTAGACATTTCTGGGAGCAAGCAGGTTGTAGTGATCTAGAGGACCACATTCTTCCTGGATCTCTGCCCCCCCTCACTCCCCCAGGAGCTGAGCTTTGTGCTAGGTTCATAAGAGGTTCCGCAGTGGCTGCTGATCCACAGGCCTGGTGCTGTTCACTGAGACTTTGGTATTCATGTTGTTCCATAGGGGTGTACAGCAGGGTATCCTCTGTACTTGGGGAAGAGTGAGAACAGAAGTGCCCAGATCCACACTGAACCGAAGCAGCCACGCAGAGCAGCCGCAGAAGAGGGCGGGAGTGATATGAATTGTGATTCTCCTCCAGCACTGCCGTGATTCATAGTCTAGCTGCCAGGCGAGGACCTCTTGGTTGCTCTCAGCTCCATTATCTTGAGCTCCTTCTCTACCCTGGACACTGCCCCATTTTCTCCTCTTAACACTTGTCCATTTGGCAGGCCAGCCTGGTAATAGCTCCAGGAAAGACAGATTATCAATTCCTCTCCAGAAAGGACCAATGACTCATGACATCACCAAGGGTTTTATGAGAGAAAAAAAAATAACAAGCAGGAAGGATGCTACTTTTTGTGGCCATCTGAAGCTTTGCCTGTAAGTGGTACCCAGACCAGGTGAGCTGGAGCAGCAGAGCATGGAATTAGGATGCTGATAGAAAGGGTGTCGGGCAACAGGATGTAGGGGTGGGCTAAGAAATAGCCCATCATCAAGCTCCTTGGCAGGCTGTATCTATTATCAAGGGCAAAACCATACATGTAAACATAAATTATCCTTTGGTAAGCAACCAAAGCATCATTCTTGTAATAAAATGGAGAAGGAAATATTGGCACGAATTTTTAAGAAAACAGTTGGAATGTACAATGTTTATATCTATAAAACATACTTTATATATATTGTTGTTTATGCCTCAGGGTATGTTCCTAGAGACCTGGAGGTATGAATTTATTCTCTTCTGTACCAGAGTAGAGTTCATTTACTCATCTACAGGATCATTCCTTTATTCAACTATTTATTGCTAGGCACAGAGGTAGAATAAGAACCAAACTCTCATGGCGCTTAGACTCTCTTGGAAATCTTTGAAAGCCTAATGAGCCAACATTTCTCTTTTGTATCAGAAAGCCAGCGAATGGCATTCCTCCCTTCCTAGTGGTTTCTAGAATCTCAGGTCCCAAGATCTTGGGAAATAGTGACCCACCTGACACATAAACTGTGTAAGCCAAGGCTACATGAGCAACAAGTGCTTGGTAAATGACAATGATTCTCTTTTTTCTTTTCTTTTTTTTTTGTTAGCTGCCCGTAATGATGTTAAATATAAAAATGGTCTCATTCCTGCCTGGATGATGTTCTTGCCTAAATAGACATCATATTCCAACTACAGGGAAACTTCTAGTGTGACCCATTCACTTCACGCAGCACTCCCAGACCCAAGCCATTTCCAACACCACTGAGTCAAACCTCCATGTGTGTGGGTCAAAGGGCAAAGGGCACAGAAAGTGGGAAAGGAAGCCAGCAATTAATGCACCCTACCTAAATCCCCAGTGGATAATGTTGGCTGCCTAGATTTTTGTTTTGTAAGATCATCCTCTGCCAATTTAGTAACTTAGTAACCATGATTGATGATCAAGATATTCAGCCAAGTGAAGATAATAATATATAATTTGCACATTGTGTGTGTGTGTGTGTGTGTGTGTGTGTGTGTGTATAAAATCACCCAAAGATTTACAGTGAGAAGCTGGAAGTAGAAATGAGGGAATTGGATGCAGAACTACTGACATGAAAAAACCTGGGAAGAGAAGTGGGTAAAAAGACAAAAACAACACCAAGATTTGGTGACTCTCACATTCTCTCTCCTTGCAAGTCAGTCTGAGTCAGCCTCCATGTTTGTTTGTCTTGGTGTCCCCTCCCCCCAAGGAAGACCCAGCTTCCTCAACTCCCATACTCCTGAAGCCTGCTGAGATCTCATCTTGAGTAGCAGTTCCCAGGGCTTGTGAAAAAACCCAGGGTGAAAGATCTTTCCTAGCTTGTGGGAATGACAGGTGTATTCTTTGGATAAACAGATCACATAGTTTTCCAGTAAAGCAGTCACAGGAGTCTTCCCCCTGCTCAAACCAGGGACAATGCGACAAATATCACCGTAGCAATCTGTGTTGGTGGCAAAGAGGGAACACCAATCTCAACCCTGAATCTCACATTCAAGTTTTAGCTTTTTCTTCCCTGGCTGGCCCTCTTTTATATCTGCTCCATCTCTTTTTCATCATTTATATAATTATGGAGGTCTGGAAAACATCTAAGTGGCTGTTCATGCCTGAATGACCTTCATACCACAGGGACCCAGTGGGGGAGATGGGCAGACTTCAGAAGTTGGAGGTCAGAAAGGAGGATATTCTTAGGAGGGGATCATAAAGGCTCAATAGCTATGTGTGTATGATCATATAAAATGATGTTTATCAAAAGAAACTCCAGAAGAAGAAGAAGGAGGAGGAGGAAGAGGAGGAGGAGGAGGAGGAAAAAGGAATTGGAGATCAGAAACAGAGGTGCTGCAGCAGACCTCAGGTTGATGGAACCATGCGAGAGACTGGCTCTTTCAGTCCTCACTTGGGTCATATGGGACAGCAACACAGACAGTTAGGAAGTGGACCTGAGATGACTTCTTGTATTGAACCAGGGAGGGATTCTAGCAAAGAACACAGCCCATCTTCAGAGAAAGTGGTCTCTTCTGTCAAACACAACATTTTCCCAGCTGCTCTATAGCAGGCTACTGCCTGGGGTCCTAATACCATTGTGTTTTTAAATCTCCCTCCTTGTAGCATGGGTTGCTAAACTCTCCTCTGGCTAGGAATTCCCTCCTGTCTGTGCAGCGGGGTTCCCAGGAGGCTGCAACCTTGGGGGGCTGCTGGGAGCTGTAGCTGATCTCAGGTAGCATCTGGCTCTTTGCTTTGCATGTGGGGAAACCAGATAGAGTTGCTTCCAAACCTCCCATGAAGTCACTTTAGTATTGGTGAGAAAGGAAAGGTATGATAGAGTTTCCTATAAGAAACAAGTATTATATTCTCTTGTCCTCTTCTCCCCAGTAAACAGTGTCCAAATTAAGAAGCATCGAATGTAATTTATTGTTCCACTTCAGTGTCTCTTGTAATGATGAATATTAAACCTGGATCAGATTCTGCTGTCATAAACTCTGCTTGGTTTCTAAATGCTTTTAGAATGGTGGAATTTTGCTAGGACTGATGCATTGTTATAAATAACATTTTGTGGCTCCCAGTCCGGGGTCTGTTTGCATTTTTCAGCTGTCCAAATTACCAACAATGGGATTTGAGAAAATTCATTTAAACTCTTTGATCCTTTGTTTTATCTATTATAAATCTGGGGGGGATTAAGAATAGCTATCCCAATTCCTTATAAGTTTGTTGGGACTGATAAGATTATTTTATAGACATTTAAACAATAACACCCCTTTAAATGTTAGCTTATTGTCTGTTGACAGGACATTAGTTACAATTAGAGAATGTTTTTGGGGGGTGTCCATGTTTCTGTGGAATGTGCTTAGGGATAATTCATCTGTCTCTGTTTTCTAGTCAAAGGTGCCCCATTCCTGTGACATTGCATTTCTTTGCCTTTTCAGAAATTGAGGTAACCTTTCCTTCAACTCCTGGCTCATTTCGATTGTATTTTTCCCTAGCTGACATATAGGGCTTTTAGAATTGTGATATCCCTTAGATTTATGGGTGCTGGGTTTACGGGAAGGATTCAAGCAACATGCTCTCTGCCAGGTTCGATGCTGAGGGAAGCTGAGCTCTACTAGAGACATTCCCAGTGGCTCAGTTTGGTCCTGTCACCACCCACAGGAGATCCTGAGAACTCACCAGAGAAGGGAAGAAGAGCCTGATTCATCTTCTAAGGCTGAATTAGAGGCAAAATGCCATCAACAGACAGCTTTCTCTCTCCTTTTCATGATAATATTCTGCTCTCATTTAAACGCCTATGTCCTTCCAAAATCCAAACATTGAAAGCTAATTACCAAGAGAGCAGTACCTCTGGGGGGTGATCGGGTCATGATGGTCCTGCTCTCATGCATAGGATTAGAGCCCTTATGAAAGGTTGTGAAGAAAGAGTCGGCCTCCTTTACCTTTCTGCTTTTAATATTTTGACAGCAGAAAGCATCACTCCCCAGATACTAAATCTTCCGGCATTTTGGCCCTGGATTCTCCAACTCCAGAACTATGAGGAAATAAATTTCTGTGCTTTTTTTTTTTCTGTTTCAACTCAGTCTCAGGTATTTCATTACAGTAGCAGAACCAGACTGAGGCATTGTGGAGCTTGCTGCCAATGTCACGATAAACAGGTATGCCCAGAGCTTGAAATGTTGTAATGAAGAGAATGAAAAATGTAACTGAAGTAAAATACAGGTTTCATGTAAGTCGGAGACATCTCAAACCTGATCTGACAGTGCCAGCGTGTCAGCCATGACTCCTTAAGTTCGATATTTCACCCTCACTTGTTGCTTGGATGTGGCTGGAGAGCATCCAGCCACGAAATCATCAAGTGAAGTCCATGCATAGCTTCTGACTCAGTCACTTCAGGGGCCTTGTACACAGTAGGGCAAGCTCACAGAGGACAAGTTAAATGTCATCTAGAAATCATCTCTGAGAGAACATGAAGGTACAAGGAGGCAGGCTTATAGCTCAGAAGTCCTCGGAGCAGTCAGAGGCCACAGATTAAATGAGACCAGAGCAGCTTCAATGGATGACTGGATCTTAAAAACTTAACTAGTGGGGGGAAAAGTAAGAGTTAGAATGCAATCTGTAATACAACATCCACACAAACTAAACTGCATGCATATAAAGTAATCTCCATCTACAATAATCTATACCAATAGGAAAGTATAGTTTAAACCTTTACCTTTAAACCTTTACTGGATGGTGGTTGGGATGATGTGGAGATAGATGGGTATGCAGCAATACTGGACCGAGGCACCCCTTGAGCTGATCAAGAGAATGGAATGGACAAGAACGTATAGAAGAGAATGGAGATATATATATATATATATATATATATATATATATATATATATATATATATATATATAAACAAGAGGAGGGCCTTGCATGGAAAATATCAGAAATATGATTTACTCAGTCCTTTACATTTGAGTCCCAAAATAATTAAAATGATGAAATCTCCCACATTTTGGAGTTAATTTGGGTTCAATCGTCTAAAAGATTTTGATGAGCCAATGGATCTGACATTGAAAGGATGGAAATTTTGATTGGATTAATTTTTTTCTAAAGAGAAAAGAAGAGGAATGAGCAACTTGGGCATGGATTTCTCAATGTGTCTCATATAAATCCCTCAGGATTCTCACAGCTGCTCATCGATTCTGATATTTTTTTTTCTCTTGGATGTTCCAAACTGAGTATCACATGGCTCTTCCCAAATGTCACTCTTTAAGCCTCTGGTCTTAGTTCTTTCTTCTCCTCTACTCTCATTTTATGAGCTCATCAAAAACTTCACCCACAAGAGAGAGATCTCTCAGACATCCCCATATATGAAGGTCACACAGCAACTTTGACCTTCCTGAGCAAACATTTGGTACTGGGGCTCTGACAGTGATATGGATTAGTAAGGTCAAAAAGGGCCTGACCCTAGAAGTAGGGTTGGACTGATCTGAGCTTCTTTCTTTTTTTTCTCTTTACTTCCTTTTGCTATCCTTTTTTTTAAAGCTAGGAGGCATGTGAGCATGTATTAAAATTGATGTAATAGAACCTGCATGGGCTAGGAATGTGTTGGTGGTGTTTGTAGAAGGAATCTATGTATAATGAATTCACTTGTAACGACAACATTCTCATTCGTTCTGCTGTACCCCACTACTTCTATTTCCTCCCTGTTTTTCAGTTTCAAATTTCCATACCTACTACTCTGTCAAGAGCATCATCAGAAACCTTTACTTCACATATACAAGGCTCTGCCTCCATGTCCTACTCCTTGGCTCTCTCTGCAATGAGGAAATCATAGATCTCTGGCCCCTGGCTTCTGTGATGATGTCTTCTTCAACATTTCTGACCATCACTTGGGGCCTCTCTTCAATACTTCCCTCTGTCTTCTACCCCTTACATGCAGATCTTCTACAAAGTTTAGATTTCAGTGACTACATCTTACTACCTCTCTCTCAAGTCCATCTGGACTGCAACTAGTTCATGTATCACTCTAGGGAGCTGACTCCTAAATCTCTTTTGCTCAGAATTCCCTGCCAAGTGCTAGGCCCACACATTGAGTAGCCAGTGTGCATGATTGCATGGATGTATTGGTGAAACTGTGTCATTTGGTGTGGCTGAGAGGGGAGGAGGTAGAGATAGGGCAAGAGAATTGTACAGGGAAGTCAATAGCAAGAGATCCATTAAATGTCACATGTACCTTGGTCAGAGTTGTTACTCCTAACAGGATCCACTTACCTAATGCAAGGAGGGGTTTTATTAAAGGGAGTTGGGTGCTGAAAATGTCTTGAGAGGCGTTAACTCTCAGAAGCACTCAGCTACTGGTGTAATCAGGAAAGCCGCCCACTTCCGCTGTGCAGAAAGCCATCAAATTGGGAGACACCTCCCAAATTAGGAAGCTGCTGACTCTAGAAAACTCCAAGTCTGCCTAATCAGCATAAACATTTGTTCTGCACCCTGCAGAATCGCAGGGCAGAGACAGAGCACCTGTGAGCTCACCTGATCTGTGGAATCTAAGTTAGATTCAGAGTTTTGCCTTCAAGAAATCCTGGGGAAAAGCATTGTTTGGTTCCCATCCTCTGTCTGTTATAACATCTTGGTCTAAGTGCCGGACAAACCAGACCATGGCTTCTGCCATGTTTCCTGTGTTAGGCAGAGATCTTCCTATTGCAATTGGCAGCCATCCAACTTGATCTGACTTTGATTTTCAAAAGAAACATCTTTGTCTTGTAATGAATGTGAAAGAAGAACAAGGAAAAGTCTGGCTTCAGCCCCTGTGCCCTCTTCCCTTTCTCTACTTTCTATTTCTGCCTTTATCTCTCTCTGTTGGATCCCTACTGTCCTTCCCCCCTCCCCTGCCCTGTACACTCATACTGAAGACCCTTCTGCCATGAGCCTCGAGATGTGACAGTGTATTCCTTAGCACCCTTCTTTCCCTGTTGCACCATTGCTGTGGACAAGGGCTCACTTCTCTGGGTTCTAATGATAAACATATTCAGGAAGGCTCTTGTTTGATGAGCTTGACTCACATGCTATATGAGTCCATTTTCCATTATTGTAACAAAGTACCAAGGTTGGAAAAAAATGTAATTAGAAGAAGTGTTTATTTCAGTTACAGTGTGGGAAGCTACTGGTCCAAGCAGCAGGAAAATGGCTCTAGAGAGCCATCCCCCGAATGTATCACATCATGGTGGATGAATCTAAGAAGGGTTCAAGGGATACAGGAAGGATCCCATGGTAAGACTGGAAGCCAGAGAGAGGGAGTGAGGAGGAAACATTTCCTTTTTCTTTGATAACAGCCCTGTTACAAGGACTCACCAGGTTTCTACAGGAACTACCTTAATACCTTCCACGGGCAATACTTCCAGGGACCTAATGATCCTCTACTAGGTCCTACTGTTCTTGTTTTTTTCTCTCTCTTTTTTTATGCCGGTATTGGGGTTTGAACTCAGGGACAGGGCACTGTCCCTTACCTTTTCTACTCAAGGCTGGAACTCTACCACTTGAGCCACAGCTCCACTTCCAGTGTTTTGGTGGTTAACAGTTCTCATGGACTTTCCTGCCTGGGCTGGCTTTGAACCCTCTGATCTCAACATCTTGAGGAGCTAGGATTCTAGATGTGATCGCCCAAAAGGGAGACATACAAACCATATCTAAACTAAATCATATACATACCCTTGTGTGCATTAGAAGCGGGATTTAATGATTGGCATAAAGCCAATCATAAAAAGCCTCACTGGAGATGGATGAGCAGCAGCTCCATGAGGAATGGGCTGAGAGCATGGTCAGTGCCACGGGGGTTAGCTGGGGTCAGGAAGGTGCCTTGACTTGTGGTCTTTCACACTTTGATCCAGCTCTTTTCTTTCTGATACCAAACATGATAGAGAACAAGAGCAGAATCTTAAGTGACAAAGCTATATGACAAAATCATAACATATTCCTATTCAACAAGTGTCTCAATAAGATAATGAGCGTATATATGATTTAGTATGGCGCAGAGTGCATAGTAGGTAGTTAGTTGTCTTTGGTTTGAATTTCCCTGGAAGCTTTTTGCTGCTTCTTTTATTACTTTTTGTTCTTCATGACATAAACATCCAAGTGGGAATTGTTGATTTCAGAAGTGCTGGGGACACAGGTAGCAGAATGGAGAAGGGAATCCAGACAATAAAGGCTGCGTTATTAAGCCACTACCACAGTGTTTGACTGGAGCTAAATCCCATGAGGAAACTTGGAAGTAGTACAAAACACATGCTTCAGAATTATCCCACCTGAGGGGCAAAGAGCTGGACTATGTATAAATCAACTCTTGACAGTCATTGGCTAAGGCCTCTTTCTGGAGGTGGCGCGGGGGTGGGGGGGTGGGTGGGAATTATTCCTCAACACTACTAGCCTGTTAACCACGCGGGCAAGATGGCCTCCTATAGTTCCAGCCAGAGCCCAGCCATGTCCAAGGGGCATCAACAGAGTATGCAATGCTCAACACCTCTTAGTTCTTCACCTGCTCTGTCTCGTCCCACCATTGGCTTATGACTCTTTGAGTATAAGAAACCATCTCCCAGCCCAGTGCCGGTGGCTCACACCTGTAATCCTAACTACTCAGGAGGGTGAGATCTGAGGATCTCTGTTCAAAGCCAGCCTGGGCAGGAAAGTCTGTGAGACTCTTATCTCCAATAAACCACTAGAAAACCAGAAGTGGCACTGTAGCTAAAGTGGTAGAACGCTCACCTTGAGCTGAAGAGCGCAGAGACAGCACCCAAAACAGAGTTCAAGCCCCACAACTGACAAAAAAGAAAAAAAAGATAAAAGAAACCATCTCTCACTTCTCAAATCTTCCACAGAGCCTCACACAATATTTTACACACACTAATGATCCATCAACATTTATTCTTTGTTTAAGTAATGGCACTGCTAGACAGCTTTTTTTTCCTGATGATCTACTGGTAGTGTCTTTCTTCATCTTGAATTTTCTGCGATAGAATAAATTTCACATCATTGTGTTTTTATCCATTAAGTGTATAATGGAACATAATCTGATGTTTGTACTTTTGCATTCATAACTAATTTGAAAAGTCTCAAACTATAGGCCCTAGATCATTCTCTTTCTCCATTCTTTTCTATGAGACACTATCTCCAAATCAGGGGAATGTGGAGACTTCCGGTGTGTAGATACTTGTTAACGTCTTTGCTCACTCAGCAGGGTTTCCAGCCAGTGGTAATATAACCTATTTCCTGTGTACTCTGGCTTCTGTAGGACTTGAGCCAATGAGAACCAGGCCGCACATTTTATTGAGGCGTCCTTTTGTGGAGGGGAGTCAGACAAAGTCTGCTGTAAGTTCATGGTCCTAATTCCACTATCCAGCTCATACCACCTGGGTTCAGAAAGGAATGATGAGAGCCCTAGGAGCTAGATGAGCAACCATTCTTGGATCTTCCTTTCATGTCTCAGTGCATGGGGCCAGTTTCCCAGCAGGACCGTTGTCTCGCAGTCTGACTCTGATCCCTGGTCAGTCATCTCAGACCCTAATGACTGATATTTGGGAACCCCTAGTTCCTGGGTTCTACTTTACAGCCCAATAACCCTCCTTACCAAACAAAATCCATGTTACTCTTGACTGTGTCCCTAAGAATTGGCTCTGCTTGGAAAACATCACTACTCTTCTTAGCTATTATAAAGGGTGGGCCCCTTAGATATAAATTCTGGTACTTATCATATGCCTTATGGTCAGATCCTGGATGATCTTGGTCAGTATGTTTGATCCTCAACTCTTACCAGCCTTGGTCAGTCCTCCATTCAGCATCTCCTCTGTTCTCTTTCCAATGATATCTTTGTACTGATAGTTCACCAGCAGAGGTAGGACATTACCAGATGGACTAGATTTGTTGTCCATTTTGGATTCTCCTTTGCCATTTTTATCTCTAGAGGACTAGATTTTTGATATCCTTCTATACCCCTATAGATAGAAAAATCTCAAGAGATGCGATTTGAAAATGAGCATCTAACAATGGGTTGTTGAAAGTCACTAAGTGAGTGCCCTGTTCACACCATGAGATATCAGATTGTTTAGAAAATATTGTCTGGAAACATATCCAGTAATTTCTTCTTTGCCCTTTGATGGCTTTCTTGATGTGGTCATTTCTGAAGAATACCATCTTTATTTGGTATGCTTAGCCAGTTGACATATACAAGATAGGCTATTTTAATCCTTCCTTCCTTCCTTCCTTCCTCCCTTCCTCTCCTCCTCCCCTCTTTCCTCCCTCCCTCCCTCCTTCCCTCCCTTCTTCCCCCCTCTCTCTTTTCTTCCTTCCTTCCTTCCTTCCTTCCTTCCTTTCTTTCTTTCTTTCTTTCTTTTTTTCTTTCTTTCTTTTCTTGTCCAAGACCAGGACTCAACTTCAGTACCTGATGCTTTTGCTCATTGGCTAGCATTCCACCAACTGAGCCAGGCCTCTTACCCCAAATGTGGCTATTTTTATACATCCTACGATTTGGTGTTGTACCAGAAAATATTTTACCATTGCTCTGTAGGACTCTCCTGTCAGCCAGAGGTTCTGACATTCCTCATTACCTCTTCCCTTGAAACTTGCTCCATCCTCCTTCTCCTCTTCCATTTCTTCCTTTCTCTTCCTCTCTTCCTTCTTTCTTCTTTTCCTCCCTCTCCCCTCATTTTAAGAGGACAAACTTAGATCCACTGTTTGCCTTTTCATGATCTTGAAGACTTATTGCATATTCTTTTTGAATTCCCTTACTTTAGTTCTATTTCCAGAAGAGTTAGATTACCTTGGTACTTTTATTTCCTAAAGGATGCGTGTATTTCTTGAAAAGCTTCCCAAGAAGCAAACAACAGCCCAGAAAATTATAACTCAGATGAATTCTTTGCAAAGTCACCATCATAAAATTCTAGAGCTTCTTTGGTCCATGAGACCAAAGCCTGGAATGGGAGGAAAAGAGGAAGGGTCATACAATTTCCATCTAAATTGAGAATCTTTCCCCAGAAACCCAGAAGTCTCTCTGCTGGCTTCCCGCTGTTTGCTTCCTTTCGTGCATCCTATTTGGAGGATGGTATGATTATTCCCTAAACGTATTACTGCAGTTCTTCCAGCAGACTCTCTCTTCTAGGAATGTCACAAATGAATTACCATGCAGTACTGGCATAGGGCCTCAGCCAGCAGGAGCCAATTATTTAAAAAAATTTCCAAGTAAATCAGATCAGTGTTTTGCAAGTTACCAGCCAAGAATCTTCAGAAAGTTTCACAGACTTCCTTTGCTATGATTATGTGTTGCTGACCTGAATGAAAGCCGTCTTTCCCAGGTCCCTACCCCGAATTCCATAGATTTCATTAGAACACCACCCATTTGCAGTAATTGGCTAATTCCACTTGCTGAAACTGTAAAAGGATGTTTGATCAGACCAGATCATTAAATTTCTTAATTAGATCTCACAAACTTCCCCTTTGCCAGATGGATTGAGCTGCACATATTAGCGACACAACTTAATCACACTTTGCCTTGCTGTCAAGGCCATGTTTCAGGAGGAAATATGTTCTCTTGGCTAGATTAAACACATGCCATCCAAATCTGGCATCTCTAGCTAAAAGAAAGAGGCTTTGCTGAATTGGAACATGTAAAAATGTATGTGATCGTTAAAATACATTAGCAATCTGCAGATGGGGAGATTTTGCTAGGCCTGATCTGAATTCTGAACAACAAAAAAATCATTTGTTTATGGAAAGGATGATCTGTGCCGTCATTACTTTGCACAGCAAATGAGGATTTAAGCCTGGCGCACTTTGCAATCTTAGCTATTGCTCCAGAGGTGGAGATCCAGGGGATGTGTTCACGACTAGCCCAGGCCAGTCCCCCCACCCCCTCCTCCAAAAGAGGGAAAGTTCTTGCGACCTCATCTCAACTTGACTCAACGAAAAGAACTGGATGTGACAATGACCTGTCATCCCTGCTCTGGGAGGCAAAAAGCAGGAGGATTGTAGTCCAGGTCAACCTTGGTGAGAAAAAGCAAAGCTTTAACTGAAAAATAACGAAAGCAGAAGGGGCTGAGGGTGTGGCTCAAGTGGCAGAGGACCAGCCTCCCAAGCTCAAGGCTCTGAGTTCAACCTTTCAGGACTTAAAAAAAAATAATAATTGAAAAATATTTAGCTTGTGGATAGAAGAGTCAAGCATGAGGTCAGTGTATCACTGTACCAGGTTTTTGTTGTTTCTGTGTGAACTGTCAGGCTGTGTGAGATGGCTCTGTTTCCCAGGGATGGTGCTCCGAGTACTTTGGACAACTATTTCAGGGCGTTTCTCCTGCCATCAAAACAAAACAACAACAACAAAAAAACATTTTCTGTTATTTTCATTCTCTTGCCTTTTATCCTTTCCTATTATTAGCATCGATTGATTGCACAGGGATTTCATTTTGACATGGCCATATTCACATACCATGTACCTTGATCAGATTTACTTCCCCTGCCTCATAACTCTCTCTCTTCCTCCTTCTCACTTCCCAAATGAATCTATTATTCCAGAAGAGAAGTAAAGTTCTCTGAGCTACCAATACTTATCAACCACAGCACTTTTATTAGTGGAAAAGTTCATTTACATATTAAGGATGCAAAACAAAGACATTTTTCTTTTTTTTTAAAGCGCATAGTGAAAATTCTCTAGAAGTTTTGGCCTAGACCTTTGTCTAAACAGAATTGTTCTCTTTGATTGTTTTGGGTGTCACATTTAGACCAGCGTATTGAACGTAGTTACCATCATTTCAGAGAGTCACCAGTGGCAGAGATGAATGGGAATCTGATCTCTTAGATGTGTACCGCCCAACACACACCAGTATATCTGGGAGAGTGTTTTGGCTGATAGTTGTTTATTTGCTTGCTTCTATTTTTCTTCCAGGAGTTAAAAATGCTCCTGTTCACTGAGGTACTCATTTAGGTTATTGTCAGTAGCAATGCATCACATGAACACCGAAACACACACTCTGATTGCATATTCATAGGTATATTCAAATCTGACTCGGATACAAATCCAGGTTTCTAGGCATTCTGCTGAGGTTTCCTTATGCATCAGGCGTTGGTCCTGAACATCACTGGTCATGCTAACCAAACTAGGACTCTGACTATCTGCAGGATGGCTTGCCACAGAGTCCCGAGTCTTTGATACCTCCAGGCTTTGAATCTGCCACTGCTGCTTACACAGATCAGACCACCTCTGGAGCACTCCAGCACACTCATGTTTTTGTAGAAGAAAGGAGTGATCACTTCTCTCTACATTTTTCCTCAGGCAAGAAGTTGGTGGGAGGCAAGGCTGAGCTGTAAGGTTATGGCTTGGAATCTTTGGTTGGAAAGCTTATTGACATGGCTCCCTTCAGGACTGCAGGACAAACTATTGCTGCCCATCTCCTTGGTTTGGGCTGAATTCTTTTTGCTGCACCTTGCCCTGGGTAACCTTGTGTGTGTGTGGGGGGGACGGTCACAGAAGTTCAGGGGATGTTCTGGATGCTCTGCAATGTGTAAGGAGGTGAACTGTTGATGGGCGGGGAAGGTGCCCTGATTCACACTGGCAGCGGGTCCCAGCTGGGTGCAGATTCCCCAGTGTTACCCGGTTTTGTGAATCACTCCTTTCAGTCCACAGACACTGCCCCCTTTCTCCTCCCGAGCACACAGAACCATGGTGGCCGCGCTGGGCTGGCTTCCCGCGACAGCTGCGAGTTACATCTGGAGACACCAGTTCCCTCTTTTCCTTTGGTTCTGGAGCTCTGTCTGGCTCACAGTCATAACCTCATGGGCACCACGAGTAGTGTTTGGGGGCATTTTCTTCACATCTCTTTGGCCATTGTGTATCTTCTTTTGAGAAACCTCTGTGCAGATCACTTGTTTATTTTAAGTCAGATTTTTTTTTTTAAACCATGGAGTTGAGCTCCTGATATATTCTGAATAGTAATCTCTTGTCTGATAGAAATCTTACTTGCAAAGGTCTCTTTCCTCCTCCCTCCTTTTATGGCTTATCTTGTTTGCTTTTCTGAAGCTTTTTAGTTTGCTCTAATCCTCCTCTGTCTATTTTATAAAAAATTTGTTACCTGGGATTTTTTAGGGTCTTATCCAAAAATGTATCTTTTCCCAGAGCAATGTCTTTCTTCTAGTCCTTGCACAGTCTCTGGTTTTATATTTAAGCCTGACCCATTTGACGTGCATTTTCTTTTTAAAATAGGGTGACAGAGAAAGGCATCTAGTTTCATTCTTTACAGAGAGTTATCTAGTTTTTCCAGAACAATTTGTTGGAGATTGTCTTTTCCCTAGTGTATTTTGTTAACAAAAAGTCAGTTTGCCCATAAACATATGGGTTCATTTGTCAATTCTCTGTTCTACTTCATTAGTCCATGCATCTATTTTGACAGACACCAGTACCATGCTGTTTGGGTCACTATAGTTTTGTAGTATACTTTGAAGTCAGATGATGTGATGTTTCTAGCTTTATTCTTTTTACTCAGGAGTGCTTTGGTTATTTGGGCTCTTTTATGCTTCTGTATATATTTTAGATTTTTTTCTGTTTCTGTAAAAAGTATAATTGATAATTTGATAGGGATTACATGGACTCTATAGATCATCTGAGGTAGTAATATTAATATTAGACATGGGATGTCTTTCTCTTTTCCAGTCTTCTTTAGATTTTTCATCAGTGTTTCATAGTCTTCATTGTATAAATCTTTTTATCTCTGGTTAAATCTATTCCTGGGTTTGTTGTTTGATTTTATTCTGATAGCAATTATAAATGGAACCACTTTCTTGATTTTTCACTCAGGTAGTTTTCGCTAGCATATGGCTATGCTATTGACTATTGACTTCTGTATATTGGTTTTGTATCCTACTGCTTCACTGAACTTGTTCATTCTTAAGTTCTCAAGGAGAACCATAGGTAGAGACTCTGGCTGACAGTTCCATGTGAGATGTCCAGTGTCAACTACTGAGTATTGAAGTAAAGATTCCTCTGGATAATTGAGAGATCATCATTCAACTAGGGTCCAGAGGCCAAGAAAGAAAGATAAGTCAACCCTGTTGCATTTTGTATGAATTATTGACTTGCATAATCTGTGAACATATAAAATGAATTCTTCAAAACCACTGAGTTTTTTTATTGTGAAGATACTATACAGAGGGTTACAGTTACATGAGTGAGGTAATAAGTACACTTCCTCTTGAACATTGTTACCCCCTCCATTGTTTTCCCCCTACCATCCCCTCCCTCCTTACCTTCCCCAGGTTCTTTTTTTTTGATTGTGATTAAGTGATTACATAATTTCCGGAATTTCACAGTATTGTGGAATAATGATGCTCATTTAAAGTCACAAGTTCATTCTAACTTTCCTGGAGCAAATTGTCTATCACAGTCTGTAACATATAACAGTGTTCACATGTTATACACCATACATGTGATCAGCAGCATGGGGATATTTAGTAGTGGTTCAACCAGATGAGCAGGAGTTCTTTGTTTCTTAAGTCCTGTTAGTTTTGTCGTATCACCTAACATTTTGGATTTAGCATCCACTTATCAGGGAGACCATGTACCGTTTGTCTCTTCGCTCTTGGCTTACCTCGCTCAACATGATTCCTTCTAGCTCCATCCATTTCCCTGCAAATGCCATTATTTTGTCATTTCTAATGGCTGCATAATATTCCATTGTGTATAGATACCACAATTTTTGGATCCATTCATCTGTGGTGGGGCATCTGGGTTGTTTCCATATCCTAGCTATTGTGAACAGTGCTGCAATAAACATGGAGGTGCATGTGTCGTTGTATATTGGTTCCTGTTGTTCAGGGTAGATGCCTAGAAGTGGTATGACTGGGTCATAAGGGAGGTCAATCTTTAGCTTTCTAAGGACCCTCAGACTGCTTTCCAAAGTGGTTGTATAAGTGTACATTCCCACCAGCAGTGTAATAGGGTTCCTCTTTCTCCACATCCCCTCCAGCATTTGTCAAAAACACTGAGTTTTAAAGAAATTTATTACGATAGAAATGGAAAGATATGGGCATAGGCTCACTCAAATTATCATCATTTAAAATACTGCTTAAGCCCAACGTTAAGCTTCAAAAGAATACCTATACCATATATGTTATTATTATACTAATCTGTAATATCTGTATATCATATGCAATATTTTTTTTGTCGGTCATGGGTCTTGACCTCTGAGCCTGAGCACTGTCCCTCAGCTCTTCAGCTCAAGGCTAGTGCTCTACCACTTGAGCTACAGCACCACTTCTGGTTTTTTGGAGATAAGAGTTTCACAGACTTTCCTGCCTGGGCTGGCTTTGAACCGTGATCCTCAGATCTCAGCCTTCTGAGTAGCTAGGATTACAGGCATGAGCCACCAGTGCCCAGCTGCAATATGTTATGTAAGGAGGCTGAGATCTGAGGATCAGAGTTCTAAGCCAGCCTGGGCAGAAAGGTCTCTGTGAGACTTTCATCTCCAATTAACCACTCAAAAAAATCAGAAGTGGAACTGTGGCTCAAAGTGGCAGAGTGCTACCCTTGAGCACCCTTGAGCTCAGGGACAGCACCCAAGCCCTGAGTTCAAGCCCTATAACTGACAAAAATAAAGTTATGTATATTATATGAAAATTAGGAGAAAGGAGAGGCAAAAGTCTTCTAAGATTATAGATTATTTTGTATATACCTATTAAATAGCTATACTTATTAAACATTAAATAAAGAATATATATATTAAACAAGGAATATGTTCTAGGGCCAAATGTTATCTGGAGAACTGAAAAGGAGTTCAATACTAATCTAGACAGGTTGACTTTTGAATGTGGGCCCCTTCCTTTGGGTTTGAACATTCCTTCTAAAATTAAAAATCTATCAAAAAGACTTCTACTTCTGTTCAAGATGGAGCAAGAAGTATCAGAGTTGGCACGATTATTCCTAAACTAAATGCTGCTCCAGTGATGCCTGCCTGATAAATCTTAAAAGCAAGATAAAAAAAGGATCAATGTATTTCCAAGCATTTGAACTTAGTCTCAGGGGAAAGAAGATCAAGAATATTTATAGGAATGCATAAAAAAATATCCAGGCAGCACCCAGTAAGGTACTTCACAAAATCTGGCATCAAATCAAAAACTAATAGGCGTGCAAAGAAACAGAAAAAGAAATGAGGGGAAAAAATTAATCAATTGAAACTAACCCAGAACAGGCACACATGTCAGAAGAGAATATTAAAATAGTTCTTAAAACTTATTTCCATATTCTTAAAGAGATACGCAGACACAAGGGAAACATTAAAAAGACCCAAGTAACACTTGGGCAGATGAAAATTATAAAACCTGAAATAAAAAATAAACAAAGCCCTGTAGATGAGATTACTGTGGACTGGATAGGATTAACATTGTAATTGGGGACAGAAAGATTAGCAAACAAAAGGATACAGCAATAAACACCATCCTAAACAAAACACACAGAAGAAAACAGGCTTTATAAAACAATCTGTGGGATAATGTCAAGCAGTCTAATATGCAACTCAAGTCTTTGAAAGACCGAGAAGGAATAAATAACATTTGAAGAAATAATGACCAGTTTCTAAAAATTTGATAAGAATCTACAGATCCAAAAATGTAAGATTAGTAATCCAAGGCCAACTCTCCCCAAACAAAAAAACAAATACCAGCTTTCTATCAAAGCACATGATAACCAAAATGCTTGCAAGTCAGTGTTAAAATCTTAAAAAAAATTTTTTTTGTAAAGATACTGTATAGAGGGGTTACAGTTACTTGAGTAAGGTAAATGTAAGATTAGTAATCCAAGGCCAACTCTCCCCAAACAAAAAAACAAATACCAGCTTTCTATCAAAGCACATGATAACCAAAATGCTTGCAAAGTCAGTGTTAAAATCTTAAAAAAAAAATTTTTTGTAAAGATACTGTATAGAGGGGTTACAGTTACTTGAGTAAGGTAATGAGTACATTTCCTATAGAGCATTGTTACTCTCTCCTTTGTTTTTCCCCTACCACCACTTCCCTCTCCACCTCCCCAACTCCTCCCTCCCCACCACCAAGTTGTAAAGTTCATTTTCAACATAGTGTCTTGTATGTCTCATTGTTACTATGGGTCAACCTGTATCCTTGCTTGAGCATTTTTAAAAAATTTCCCTTCCCCTCCCCAAATTAGAAAAATGTATATACAAGGTACAGGGCACTGGAATCAAATACAGTGAAAACAGGGGTTATACCATGGGGGAAGGACATACAAAAGAAACAAAAATAAATCTTAAAAGCAACCCATAGTTTGGGGAGAGGATCTGACTTACATACCAAAGAGGCTGTTTGGGAAAGAGGGAACTGATGAGAGCTGGGGAGGGGGAAAGGGGGAAGAGTTAGATTGAAACACATTGGATAACTGTGTGTATGTGTAATTTCATAATGAAGCCTGTATCAAAAACGATATTCTTATATACCTCAAAAGCTGTTAAAAAGATGAACTAATCTAAATAGTATCACTGTCTGTTTTAGACACATAATAACTGGGATTTAGGAATTCACTTGCAAGAAATAGCTAGTTGAGCTGCTTTTGCTTAATTTTTTGACCCCCACATTCCTTACTTAGGGAAATACTTAATTGAGGCCTTATTAAAAACCAACAAACTTACTTTTCTTCTGACAATAAATTAGTTTTCTCCTGACAGATTAATAACAGTGCAGAATAATTTCTTTAGGGAGTCCGTGGACTGAGGAGTTCCGTTCTTGGTCTGTTTTCTGGAATGAATACCCCACAGGCCTAGTAATCTTTAAATGCATTGACTTTGTGTCAAGTTCAACTCCAGGTTAAGGACCTACAGAGGACAGAAGGAGAAGTTGAAGTTATGGATCTTTTCATGTTAACTTATTATGCAAGTTTGGGTACTCGGGGTTTCTTATTGTACTAATATAGCACATGCCAACTCCTGACATGCTTTTGCTTGTTAAACTCAGGAGTCTTTCAATGTTTTGGCGGATCCAGCATCTCTTTCCAAAGCACATGAACAAAGTGCTTGGGAACTGGCCTACAGATTGGATATGTTAGTCAGCTTCCCATTACTGTATCAGCATACCTGAGACAAGAAACTTTAACAAGAAGGAATACTTATTTGGCTCATGGTTTTGCAAGGGTCAATTCTGGTCAATTGTTCCTGTTGTTTGGGTCTCTGATGAGATAGCACATCATGGCAAGAGTACAGAAGTATATATTAAGCTCATCATGTCTAGGAAGCAAAAGAGAGAAAGAGAATGAGACAGACAACCCCCATAATGCCCCCTCCCACTGGTCTCAAATCCCCCACTGCTCCCCACCTCTTGGAAGGTTTCCAACTACTTTCCATTAGTAAGGACTGAGCCTTTAGCCTATAGCCCTTTGGGGGACATTTCAGATCTGAATTAGAGTAACTGAGGAAATGCATTGTGGGTTAAAGACCAGTACCCCTGGGAATCTGTCCCCCGTTCAGTTTGTGACATTATTTATTGACAGTACTTCACTCATTTCTTAAGGAGGGAAATGGCTCAATGTAAAAGATACATACCTGTTAAAGAAGAGAAAGTGGGAATAGTAACAAAAGGAAAAGATAATCTATCAGAGAACTTCAGCTAAGGATGAAAGCACTGAGCACAAAATGTAGCTGTGAGTTTACTGGCAGTCAAAGAGAAGATTATGATGGATTCATTTAATAAAACAGAGAATACTCATTTATCAGGAAGGACAAGCTTCTTCCCTAGCATTTAATTCAAGGAGGAAATAACGATACAAAGAACATCTTCAAAGACGACTTTACAAACGACCAAATATCATTCTTAACATTTTTTTTTCTTCAACTCAGTTCATAGTGTTAAAAATCCTACTTGGGCATTGCTGTTTCTATGGAGAGTCAGTGTGATATTATTTACCCTTAGTGAATTTCCTTTTTCACTTTCTCCAAAGAAAGGCCAGTCTACTACTAGAGATGAGTGTGTTCGGCTCCCGGGACAAAGCTCCATGACTAGGAAATGGGAGAACAGCATTGTTAGGACTGTGGTTAAGCAGAAACCAAGTAAAGAACAACAACAATGACCAATCAAGTCAAGAAGCAGTGTCTATGGCCCATGAGTTATCGGCAGCTTAGGGCTTCTTGTAATTCTGTAGGAAATGGAAGAGCATGTTTGATATCTAGGCTAAGAAAGAGCATTTCCAGCAAGACATTGTCCATCAAATGTTCCTGTGGTTCAGAGATTCTGACCAACATGAGCTGAGTGAGAAGTCACAGCCTGATAACACAAATGTGTTGTTGCCATTTCTGAATTTCCATCCAGTTCCTGGATCCTTACCCAAGATGATGGAGTCTAGGCAGTGGAGAACAAGGGTCAGAAATGTTACATCTCTATACCAAGTTGGTGTAGGAAGGCGTTGGTGATGGCTGTTTCACTGCTTTGAGGTTTCTGGGGCCCCTCTATATGTAATAGGAAAGAGCATTATTATTGAATAGCAATGTCTGCCACACACATGGGGATCAGCATAATTAACATAATCTAGTCCTAAAACTGATATAATTAATCAGTATTCATGCATTAATAGACACAATACAATTAACATAATTAGTGTTGTTTGCCATTTCTGATGCAGAGTTGGTAATAACTGGCATATCAACTTTCTAACCAGTACTCAATCAGGTGCCCAGGGCTATAACCATTGCCAGAGAGGAGAAGCAGAAAAAGAAGGATGCTGCTAGCATCCCATTTCCACTCAGGCCTTTGAGCCAGAGGGAAGAAATTGGATGGCCTGAGTTGTGCTATTCATGTGCTTAGTGGCTGTAAACCCAGCATATCACTGAACCACCTATTGCTCCAGTATATATGTTTCTGGGGTAAGAATGAAAAGGAAAGTCCAAACAGGACTAAGATAATGAGACTTGGTCTAAATTATGACAACCTGGAAAGTGAAGATCTAGCCTAAACCATTTCGTGGTAAATTTTTGAAAACTAATCTGTGTATGTGTGTGTATGTGTGTGTGCATGCATGTGCGTGTGTGCACGTGTGCACTCACTGGAGGGAGAGGTGAAGGAGACCGTACACACACCTGTAATCAATTTGCTCTCTCTGAGTGGAGGAATGGATGGCTGGGGAATGCATTGTCTCTATCTTTGGCCAATAAGTTTCAGGTCTCATTGAGATCAAAGTGAATGTAACTTGCCCAAATACTTGCTGGGGTGGATGAAGAGGAAGTCCACCTGTCTGTACTATCAAAGGAAGAAGAGGCAAAGAGGACATGTAGATGTGAGCAGGTGGACCAAGTTGGCAGAGGTACCACAATGCTCAGAAGCTGAATCAGTGTGGCTCCACAGGCACTATTCAGTGATTGTTCATGAGCTTGACTGGATTTTCAATGGAAGTCTAACCATCCAACACAGAATGAGATCACATTGACTTGAGAGATTTAAAATTCCGGTGTTGCTTTAATAGTCTTGCCCAGCAGACTGCATTTTGGCCAGGGCCTGTATCTTCCTGCAGATAACGAAATGGACCATCCTGTTGAATGGAGATATTCAAATCTTATCCATCTGGATGCCTAGGACCCTCTGTCACATAAGACGGTTTGGATTTAGTACAATTGATATCGAGCTGTTCTTTCTGAGAGTAATTGGCCACCTGGTTCATGACCATCCCTCTAATATTAGTAGTACTGTGTCATCAATATATTAAAAGCGATTTCTCTCTCAGTCTAGCAGCCAATATTCTGGGCAGCTAAGGCCTGAACTACCCTTTGTAAGTGTTGCTTACAAAACAGGAAAGCCAAGCCAAGCCAAAGTCATCTAAGATTAAAAAATCTGCTCATCTACAACTTCCTTCCTATCTGGAAGTCTCTCTTCCATCCAGTCTCACTTTCCTGTGTGAACTGGGAAATGCAGAGTCAGCCCACCCCTCACTCAATGTCTAGAGGCTGCCAGGCAGAATTAAGAAGTCAAATGTGGTTTTGAACTTGGTCATTGTTTTAAAGGGTGAAGTTCAGCATGACGGGAGACAAAAGTTTGTTTAATTCTCAATTAGTGGTGTTGGAGGGACTTTTATCAGCGGCGCCATTATTGATTGTGTAGGATGCCCTCATTGGAGGTGGATTGAATCTTTTGATCTTTTGATTTCCTTCCCCATTAACATGCTAATGGAGAGGGGGTGTGGTCCCTCTCAAAGGCTCCAGCTATTCCAAGGGTAGACAACTCTGACCTGTACAGTTCTCTTGAGAGCCCGGGGGAGGAGGGAGCTTCTAGGCTTTTCAGTGGCCTCATTAGCATACTGCAGTGAACTCCCAAGGGTGATAAATTTAAAGAACATGAAACACAATTAGGAAGGTTTTTTTTTTTTTTTTAAGGTTACAACTGGGGGATGGGTTCCGAGACGGGTCTGCGTCTACATGCCAAGGGCATCCGAGTGAGTCCTGAGAGCAGCTGGGGCCCAAAGGCCAATGCCTCTCTGTGCCCTGAATTTACATACGCTTTGAAGATATTTTTAGCTTCTTGTACTCCTCTTAATATTCTCTTGCTTCTCTGCCTCTCTCTCTCTCTCTTTCTCTCTCTCTCTCTCTCTCTCTCACACACACACACATACACACAAAGAGAAGGCTGTAAGATTAGGATTCTGACCTTCTGGTCTTCAGAAATTCTGATGCTGTTTCGTTTTCAGGTCTTCTGGGGATGCATGGAAGCTGAAATTGATGGGGCCGCCATTAGTGTGCTGAACTCCAAGCCCTTAGTGGCCGGTACCAGGGAGGGGTTGAGGCCACGCCTTTCTGGGAATGCCTGTACAGTTAGTATTGCTCATCTTAAAATGAGACCAGCGGAGATGATCTTTATTCCAGAACCTGGGTTCAAGCGATACACAAGAACTTCCTATGTGAAAACCATCCCTCTGGCATCGAAATCTCGGTTATGTTTGGGGGTCATAGATGTCTTAGAAAGGTAAATATTTATTAATGTTCATTCTTCATTTTATTTATTTATTTAACAAGCATTGATTGAGCTGTGCAACATACCAAGCATTGAATTTGAAATGAAATAAAAAGATAAAAGAGAGAGAGAAAGACTTGGTCTACATTTAGAAATCCAGGGGTGTGTGTGTGTGTATGTGTGTGTGTGTGTGTGTGTGTATGTGTGTGTGTATGTGTGTGTGTGTGCGCGCACGCGTGCATGTGCGTGCATGCGTGCGCGTGTGTGTTTTATGTAGGCTGTCCTCTCATCATGGAACCAAGTTGGTTCGCTGTCTTCCTTTACATCTCCTGTTCATACAGATCACAGAGAGTCCAAGTGACAAGTGGGGCCTCCTTCTCTGCCAGCCTCCAGATAGGCCTCCAGTCACTCAGAGTGTGTAAGACATGCAGTCTCCTCCCTCAGCCTCCACCCCTGCCAAGTGAGACCTTGTGGTTGGAAAGATGTGGCCTTGCAAACTGCATCTGCTTTCTAAACTGTTACTTCTAAAAACATAAGGAGCAGCCAATCAGAGCCTTGACTCGGCTCCACACAAGTAGCATTCCCACTCCAAGTTGATATCATTCCAATTTCAAAATAGGCTTTGTTGAAAGACTTAGTTCCTGCCTTGTGGGACCCGGGTGGGATCACTGGAAAGCGCAGGCGCTGCATTGGCATCTCCCCTGCTCCTCCTGTACAGTACGGTACAGTACTGCTGGAGCAAGCGAGCCTCAGGAAATCACCTCAGCAAGCTGCCTTGGAGCCATAGGAAACCAAGAACACTGAAGAGAACCTCACTTCCCTCGACGTTTTCTTCCCTGATCTGTGTGTACAGTATGATCATTGACCCCCCGGTTTATATCCACCTGTGGCTTCTTGTCTTGGGCTGCAATTGTGGCATATGGGCTGTAGATAACCCACTGGAATTCTCACGTTCTTCCCCCTTTAAATCCTTCCCACTTTCCTGTCCTTCCTCTCTTTCCCAATTCCCTTCTCTCTACCCCTTTCTCCCTTGTCTTCCTTTCCTCTCTCTCTTTCTCCCTCTCTCTCTTCTCCTCCCTCCTTTGGTTGCTGAGCACTCAGCCTCTGGCTGGCACCACAAGATGACTGTGTTATCTGAGTCATTCCAATTTCAGCTTGGTGACTGCAGATCATTTCAAACATTCTCTGACAGTGCCCAGCAGGGAGTACATCTCTGTAACACAGCCCTTCCCTGGACTGTTTGTGGAAGGCCAGTTAAGCTATTGTTCCTGAAGTCACAGAACTTGGGAGATAGAGAGAAAGGACAGGCTCTGCCAGGGCTGTGCAGACTCCCACTTTGGGGGAGCAAAGTGTCCCCCCACCTGCTGCGAGGGGACCAAGAAAACCTCCGGAATGCACACAGCCCATCCCCTGGCCCTTACTCCCTCTGCTCCCCAAGCATGGCTTCTGTCTTTTCATAGTCAATGATTGCATTTCCCCTTATATCCAACGCACCTAGATCCTTTGTGTAAGGTGTATTAAATAGGTAGGTTTCATTAGGTAGCCGATGAAGAGAACACCACGTGCTATTCAGGCAGGAGAAGAAGTTTATTTACTGAACTGCTGCCCCCACCATGCATGGAGAGGGATGGCTAAAAAGAAAAGAGGTGACCCACCCCTGGGCCAGGACTTATTAAGGCCAGGGACAGGAAGAGTTATGGCCAGGTCGGGGAAAGGTGTGGCCATACTGGATCCGGATATGACCTCAGGGCGTGGGACCCTCCTAAGGTCAGATGGGAGGCATGTGACCAGAGGTGGCCCAGGATGTGACCTAGCAGGAGGGGAAGGTGACTGCTTCCAGGTCTGCCAGTTACTTAGGAAACAGATACTGGGCAGAAAGCTAGCCAAGAGGGAGGGAGGTGTCCCTGTGCAGATCTTACATCCCAGCCTTTTGATAATTATGAGAAAGAGTGAAGATTCTCTCTGGCTACTTCCTGCTGGCAAGGGGCATTGACAGTAGCGGTAAAAGGCTGAGATGTGGTCTCCTCTGGGAGAAGGCAGCAGGCAGCAGCCATCACTTGGTAGGTGTGAGTCCTTGGATGAAGTCTGGAGGAGGCAAGTCTCTTGGATGAAGTCTGGAGGAGGCAAGTCTCTTGGATGAAGTCTGGAGGAAGCCTCATGAGGCAGAGAGGGGCTAAGCAAAAAAATACTAGAGAGCAAACAAATAGCAAGAGGAAGGGTTTGGGGCAGAAAATTATCTCCTGCCTTCCAGGCTGTCCTGGAGTTGGTGGAAATGTCCCTAGCTACTTCTGACATGTGGTGACTAGGTAGGGAGAATGTCAGGTAACAAAGGCAAGAATGTAAATTCCTGTCCAGTTAAAAGGTAGACTGGTATGGACACTAGAGGGGCAAGGCTTCTCACTTCTATTGACCTCCCAGCTCTGGTTAACTTTGAAAGGGCAGGCACAGAGTGGCTGATGTGATATCATCTCCTCTTACTCCTCTCCATAGTCCCTTGTTTCCCAGACTGGCTGAGTCTAGGTGCTCGTTGCTGGGATGGCTTGTCCCAGTTAGTATTCATGGAGGTTTGAACTCAAGGCCTGGGCACTGCCTCTGAGTACTTCTGCTCAAGGCTAGTGCTCTACCAGTTTGAGTTATAGTACCACTTCCAGTATTTGCTGGTTAATTAAAGAGTCTTAAGCCATGCTTTCAGCCTGACTCTTTGCAGGTTAGTTGGGAGATGGAGTCTTAGGGATGTTTCTGCCTGGGCTGGCTTTGAACTGCAATCTTTGCCCCCAAAACCCTTTATTATTTCCAATTAAAACAACAAGGAGATCAAACAGAATAAGTGGCTTACCTGGTCCTTATCAAGAATTGACCAACAAATATTCTGCTATGACAAAACTCGTTAGATGTGATGAGAATTTTAGCACAGCTATAGTATTGATTTCTTTCTGGTAACCCTAACACTTTGTTAGGATTGCTTTAATTTAGAATATCTTATAAAAGTGATCAGGCCCTACCCTAGACACAATTGTGCACTAGGATGTTAGATTCACAATTCCTCCATTTCCTTGCTGGGCTCTTTTCTCTCACCTTTGCCCTTATCTTCCATTTATTTTGGGAAGAATTAATTCACTCCCATAGATCATTGACTTAATACCCACCAGTCACGCTCAGGGCCTACTTTCTCCCTCAAGGGAGTAGAGGGCTCATGAATATGTATAACCCAAAGGCTATGCTCATGGCAATTTGGAGCACACAGACCCCTTCCACCAGCTCTACCTAGAACACCAAGAACTTACCTTGAGTTTTGAAGCTGGGAAACAAGAAAGGCCTTACCTTGTACCTTATCTTCTTCCCACCCATCAGGAGCCTGAATTTCAAAGGTGCGGAGTCAACTTTAGCACCCATTCCCCTCTCCCAGTATATTTAATCTTTCTTTAACACCTGCTTACTTACAGGGACCCCTCTCGGTTTTCTATGGTGATATTAATTTAGCTAACCTTCAACATTCTGTAAATGCTATTATCAACCCCATTTCACAGACATGGTTACTGAGGCCCAAGGAGGTTTAGTATGTCTCCCAAGGAACCGAGCTAGGATAGGACAGAACTTCTGCTCTCACTATCTTCCTCACTATCTTCTGCTACTCACATCCTCACCGTGGGGCATGGACGCCTTTGAAGCCTTGTGGTGGCAGCAGTTTTCTACCGTTTTCCATTCTTTCCCAAGCATCGCTGCCTCAGGACTGCTACTTACCAAGCATCCCACGTTGCCACCCCTCCTAAGGCCACCAAAGCCGCCTAGAAAAGCCTCCATCCAAGCAAGAGTTGCCACGGTTGCCTGACAGACCCGCCTGCCCGCGCCTCTCTCCTGGCTGCGCTGTCACCAGGGCTGTTATTAAAGCCAGAAATAGGATCCCGACTTCCGTAGGCCTCCTCCAGACTTCTCACCCAGGAAGTCCCCGCAGTCTGTGATCTCATAGCATCCTTTGCCTCCACGATGATGTCAGCTCCCTTCTTACCTCTCCCCCCTACCCCGGACCCAGCCCTCTCCCCCGTTCCCCAATTCCCACCTGCCTGGGCCAGCAGACACAGGCATCCTCACATGCCAGGAAAAACTAAGCTAAACATGCCATGCAAGAGACGTGAATTGGTTCTCTGGTTACCGATCTTCTCCCGCTTGCCTGAGCTCTTCCCAAGAGAACAAATCCATTCTGGTGACACATTTTCCTACGATCTCCCTAGGAGCAAGGTAGAACTTCACATAGCACCCCTCCTCATTAGACTCCTACCTTTTCTGCTTCATGGGCCAGCTCCAAGAGCCTTCTGCTCTGAAAACTCCCACAGCCACAGGGCAGATCAACCCAGCTGTGTGTGCGCGCACATGCCAATATGTATGTGTGCATGTGTGCAAGGGACACGGAGTTGATCGATCATTGGAAACTGGGTTTAAAATAGACATAAGTTCCCAGGCAAAACATGGATGCTGGCAGCAGGTCCAAATGGGCTGTGTTGCATCCAGAATGGTGAAGCTTTGGGTGTGGTCCAAGGCTTCAAGGGTCGGGAGTCAATGGCTATGGGCTCAGGACGATGTTTTACACAAAACAGGCATATTGTCTCCACTACGTCTCTCAGAAATGGGATTCAGAACAACAGATAGAACTCCATACTGTTCCTCAACTTTTCTTTATTCCATAAAGACTTGGGACATTTATCAAGAGTTCCTTTGTTCTAATGCACTGTGTTTGTGACAGAAGATACATAGAGAAGAAGGGAGGGGAGTCATTTTACAACTCTGGTGCAAGACAAATGAGTTCCATTCTCTGTAACTAATTTGGGTTAGACACAGAAGGACGGGGGGGAAAAGTAGTTCATGTCCAATCTGCTTTGGAGCTCAATTGTATCCCACAGGACCATCAGCTTTACAGAAAAATGCCAGTCTCCTACTAAACAAAAGATGTGTACTCTCTTGTCTTGTTGTTCCTTTGTCCCTTACTCTTCTTCCAAAGATGCAGTATAGCAGAAAGGGACTTTATGGAACTCCTCAGTAGAGGAAGAAGCCTGTTCTCTCTCCATTGCTCTGCTCTCCGGAACCTCACCCTGTCCTTTTGCTGATCACTGTTTTATTGGCATCTTCTCAAGCTGAGTCTGTGTATTACACCACTTATTATCTACGTAGTCTCTTTCTTGGGATTTGGTGGGAGTCCATGTCTCTTATCTGCCCTAGTGGTGTCAACCTCATTTTGTTTTTGCAAACCCCCTAAACTCAAGTTGTGACTTGTAGTTGGACCCTCCTGAGTGACAATATCCACAGCCTTCCCTCATAGCTCTGGTGACCTGCTCTATAAAACCCCACAGAAGAGCTGCTGGCTATTTCTAAGTCCTGGCTTCAGCATACAGGAACCAAGGACAGCCCAGGAAAGGCCCAACCATAGAGCTTACTTCTTCCTGTTCATTCAGTGGCTTCTCCAACCCAAACAGGTTGTTTTCATGCCTGTCTTGTTTAAAGTCGATAGATCCTTAATTGTCCAGAATGGTGCCTTATGTACCTCTTATCAGCAGAAACGATTTCAATACCTGACAGAGAATAAAAGCTCAATACATGTTTATTGAATATGTGAATGAATGAATGAAGCATGATTAGTTGGGCATCCACATTGTAAGATCTATATAACATCCTTTGGAAGGAATTGGCCTCTCAGAGGGAGATGGCAGATGTTACTGGAACAATTGAAAACTGGGTTGTCTACAAAAGTAGCTAAGTGTTGTTGAAAAATCACCAGAGGTCAGGCACTGTTCCAAGAGTATTATAAACATATTTCTACACTCGAGCTCTACAACAGCTCCTCATGGCAAGGGCTGAGGGTGTGCTGTTATTATCATCATTTTTGTAGATGAAGAAATCATGCCTAGATGTGTTTAGTAACTTGCTGAAGGTCACACCACAGCTGGAAGTCAGAAGAACTTGGACTTGAAACCCATATCGGAAGCATGGAGCTCTTTCCTCTTACAGCCTGGAAGCATTCCAGGAGCCTCCATTGTGGCAGGCCTCCTAGGTCTGTAGAGCTGTTAGAATAGTGTTAAGCCCCACTTCCCCCCACCCCCTCCCACCAAAAGAATGAAATTCTGATCTAATGGAGCCTACAAACCAGCAGGAGTCCAAGGCCCAGTTTAGAAAGTAAAGGCAAGTACAAACACAAGAAAGAAATTCTATAGAAACCTAATGCCCTAAAGAAGGTCAAATTAATGTCCATCAGCAGCCTTTACCCTACAAGAAGGACCAGACTTATAGGTCATGATGTCCCTTCAAATGTGGGCAGACAGGGAACTTGAATGGATCCTTGAACATGGCTCATGCATGGTAGAAAAGAATTTTCTCTGCTCTGGGGCTGGCAATGTAATTTCATACTAAATTTACTGTGGTTTATATAATTCTTTTCATTCACACCAGAAGGAGTTCCTTTGCTGCTTTCCCTTTTCAGAGACTTGGAGACCAACTATCTTTATGAAGTAGATTTTTTTTTTAAAACTAAAAGAGAAGAAAAGATGAAAGCAGAGACACTCTCTAGTTTCCTGCTGTTTGCCTGGACCAGCTTCTGGGCTTTTTGCCTTTCCAAAATGGATGTGGTCAATGTTCTAACAGTAGCCCTGGCTGAGGAAAGCTGGGGTCTTCTGAGAATGCAGTCTTTCTGGAGGAATTCTACAGCTCCTCTCTTCCTTGGAAAAGCTAGAGGGCTCAGAGGTAGGGGGAGTCACAGAGAGAAAAAGGATACAAAGATTTGCCCTACTACTGACTACCTACTACTGAAGGCCTAGCGTGTTGGATCTTAGCTCTCGAGTCTCTTCTCTTTCCACCATGTGTCTCATAAAAACATTTCTGACTTCTTCAAACACCCTTACCTGGCCATCTCCAAGTCACCCCTGCTCACTGCATCTAGAAGAATCTTCTTTCTTCTGCTGAGCAAAGGGATGGGAGACAGAGAGGCAAATCAGACTCAAGAGGTATGGAAGTCAAGACATGAGAATTTTGGATATTTTGTTGGTCTTTACTGTCCTCATCCTAATTGAGGATATTTCTTGAAAATGACTTAGAAGAAGACCACCTCTCAACTCTTATAAAGCTCTGTTGTGTATTTCTCCGTTTCTTTCCCAACCTTACCTCATGTCATTCCATTTTATGCCACCTTAACACATTGGCACAGTGAATTCTTCTCTGTCTCACCAAGATCTTTCCTACCTTTAGGATGGCTGTTCTCTTAAAATAGTCCTCTCTATACCTCTCATTGGAATGGCTGCCTCTCAGATTTTGAGTAAAAACCTTCTTGTCTTTTTCTCCAACCACTTGTACCCATCTCACTATTTCTTCATCTAAAATATCTCTACCAGACACTTTGCATACAGGCCAAAAGTTCTTTATATATGACTTATCTATCCACTCTCTGTCTCTCCCAAAGGATCTAAGCCCCTCAGGGGCAAAGACTATGTCTTTCTTAGTCCTGAAAAATCTTCAGCGCTGAGCACAGAGCTTGCAGACACCATTTATCCAATGGGTAACATAATTCCAGTTGTCTATTGTTCATGTTTTCCTTCTCTGTGGGCTGTGAGCCTCTCCCTTTGAAGGCAGGACTGTCTTTCCTGCCTGCATTCTTGGCGTGCACAATGGCTAGAGTGTGTCCTTTGCACACATGCCTGTGAAGAAATGAGTGAAATTGACTTGTTTACTCTTTTAAGGGTCTTTCTGTTCATAAAACCTGAAGAAGGGCCTATGATCAGTGAGAGCCCAGGAAGGTTGAGCAGTGTCCAATTATCTGGTGATGTCATCTCCAGATGACTTGGAAAGAAAATGATCATCAGAAAGAGTCACAGGCCATTGAAAATGTCTCTAGTGTTTATGATCATTATTCTGCAGCTGTATATCATTCCTCCCTTATCTATGCATGCTCCAGTGGGCTGAGGTTTGGCATTTGGTTTCTAGGTGGCTGTTTTCCTACTCGTTGTTAGAAAGGATCCTTGGAGAGCTTCTGGTATCTAGTCTAACCTTTCGTGGTATAAAGAGTCCTTGCCCATTTTCTCAGGTCCCCAACTCCTTGAGAGTCAGAGCCTCCAGTCCTGTACATGTGTCAGGTGTATAAGGTTTTGCTTAAGAATTTATTCAAAATTGCCTTTCTATGACTTTCTCTGTTGATTTAACTCTCCCACTTGGAACCATCTCCTAAGGGAGATGGATAGTGGACTTTTCTCTCACCTGGTCAATTGTTCTTCTTCAGACAAATTTCCATTGCTGGATCTCTGCTATTCAGAAAATCTTGGAGGTATTCTGCCTTCTTGAGCAGAGAAGACAAAGAAACCAAAGTGAGGTTGGAGTATCGTAGTCTCTTTTTATGCACGATGGTCGCTGGTTTGTGACTCTGCCATGTTTATCAAGATGGTGACTTGAAGCCATATGGAGGATACATAAGATTTATGATCGTCTCCTTCCTGCTAACTCTTCTTTCTTGGGAACGACCTGGGATAGGAAGCCAGAACCTACTTTTCCTATCAAAGATAATAGTTTTTCTTACTCTCTTGTTTTTTCTATCCAGAGGGGGTAGATGATGTTGAATTTTCTGTGTTTCACCTTAAACACAAGGATCTAAGACTAACATGTGACCCCAGAGAACACAAGCAGTAGGAATGACTCTGGAGGCTTTCCACCAAGGAGATAATACCATGAGCTATTCTCTGGTCTCAGGTGGGCAGTATGCCTCTCCAAATGTGAACTGTTTGCCCTTCTAAGGAATTGGCTTCACTGGAAGAATTTCCTCACCAACCAGAGTCTCTCCTGAATGGAAGTTAATAAGTCTACTCCTCAAGTTTTTCTCCTATGTCAGGGCTCCAGTCTCTCCTCTAGCTTAGTGTTATACTTCTGGCTACTTTGGCTCATTAGCATCAGAATAATGACTGGCTTCACCAGATAAATTAGCTTCATTATGGTATACTAGGCCAGCAAGTCCCTATCCTAAACCAATCTCTTATCTCCAAAGGTTTCTATATGAGTCATCTGGGATAGTTGTAGCAAAATATCACAGATTCTGTGGCTCTAACAACAACAGACATTTATTTCTCATAGTTTTGGAGGTTGGCAAGTCCAAGATCAAGGTGCCTGCCAATTTTAGTCCTGGCTAAGGCCTTCTTCCTGGCATGTAGACAGCCATCTTCTTGATGTGTCCTCACAGTACAGGAAGAGTACCCTCTGCTGTCTTCTAAGGGCATTAATCTCCATAGGGACCTCACCCTTATCACCCGGTCTAACATTAGTTCCCAAAGACCCCATCTCTAAATATACCACGGCATTGAGGTATAGGGTTTCATGTATGGATGAGTATGGCGAATTCACTCCAAAGGAGTTTCCCAAAGAAAAATATATGCATGAAGTAGAGTACTACAATTATGAATTGGAGTAATGTTCTCAAACCCCCAAACCAAGCTCTAAAGAGCTAGATCTGAATAGTAGAAAGTTCCTGGCTCCAGCTGCCCCCTACCCAGGCCAGAGTCTTTCTGGGACCCAGAACCAGAGCAGCCTCTAAATCCTTCCTGGTTCTTTGTATTCTCAGTGGCCAACTGAGTCTGAGATCCTAGTCTTCAATGTGAGCAGCAACAGACTCAATATCACGTACCAAACCTCAGGAGAGAAAGGCCAAGAGACAAAGTGGGAGACACTGTCAGCTGTGGTATGCAAAGCAGACTGGTTCTATCTTTTTGTTCTCAGTCTTCTTGGGTCAGATCAGGGATCCTAGAGCCCCAAATCAGTGATATGAGAAGAGGAGGAGATAGAGAAGAAGTCAGAGGGAGGGATGGCTGGGAGCAGGCCCTCAACAGCAGACACTAAAAAAAAAAAAAATTAGTCAAAGCAACTGTATCCCTGGGCATATTCATTCTTTAGGAAGTTTCAGCCTTTGGAAACATGACTCAATTAGGATGACAATATCGGAGAGACAAGGCCCTGTTGGAGCTGGGCAAGAGGGATGTGGTGTTTTTTTCCTGGAAGTTTAAAGTCTATATCCACTTAAAAGACAGTCGCTTACAACGGCACACAGGCTTCCAATTTTGTTATTTTTTTTTTAACCTAAACTGGCAGAACATGTAGGAGTCTGTATTTCTGCTATACAGAAATGCTTTAGAGATTTTAGCAGCTGCACCTCACTGTTGGATTATTCTGTTTATGGATGTGTGCTCATCTACCCCCTACTCCCCCCCCCATTCTTTTCCCTATGAACTGCTTCCCAGCCAGCCTGCTCCCCACCTAAAACTGTATAAAGGCTCATTTGCATCTACATTGGGAAGTGCACATTTATGTCTGCAAGGGGTTATCGTGTTTGATTTGGCCCATCAGTGACACCCACGGAAATGGTTTTGCATTATGATTTTGCTGTACAACAGATGAACTATTTCTGCCTTCTCCACTTCACTGCGGTTTTCACTGTAGTGTCTCAAGAGTCCGCTGCTCAAACTAAAAATGTCCTACTTAGTATTCATCCAGCTGCCTCCTCCACTGCTTCCAGAACAGAGCTCAAAGCTGAACTCTCCCAGGAAGGCTTCCAAGATTAAACGGGGGCAGAACTGAGGCTCCTTCCTTCTAGGACGAGAGGAGGCTCCATGGAGCTCTGTCTGTAAGTAGCCCGAGGCGAATCATGGATTTCAAAGGAGAAGCTCTGTTCTTAGAAATGAAGAGCACAGAATGTGAAATTGCATGGTGTCTAACGCGCTGCTTCTGAGGAGAGCACGGGACCCTTAGATGCCCCCTCGGTTTGAGAGAGATATGTACTCCTGCCTTCATGGCAGTACCCTGGCTCTCTAAAAGCCTCCTCAGTTAAGCTCCCAATTCCCTCAAGCCCTGCATGAAGGAAGAGCCAGAACATTCCAGAACATTCCAGAACATTCCAAAAGGCTGAGCTGGGAGGTGAAGCAGATCCAGGGTTGCAAAACTCTGAGTTCCAATACTTGCTTTGTCATTGTTGATGGTTTAACCCTGGGCGAATGCTTCTGCTGTCTAAGCTTCAGCATTCCCTCATCCAGGAGACAAGACCTACCTCTAAAGGAGAAAGTGTAAAGATGACACAAAGACCCTGTGTGGAGAGAGGCCGTGTGACACACCATGGTGCTGGTCACTGAATGTCTCTCTCTTCTCAGCTTCTCTCTGATTACAGTCCTCGGAAATGTCTGTTGTTGGCACCGACTTCCTACTTGCAAGCATGCTGGTCATAGTGTGTATTTAAAACAGACATTTCATCAAAAGCGTGAAAAATCAATAAGCATTATGTTCTGAAACTTGGGGAATCAGTGATGTTCACTGAGTTTCCTTCTCAGTGTCTCTAATGATTGCTTGTGAGTCACCCACTCTTTTAGTTATCTGCTGCTACACACACACATACAACCAAACTAGCCCCCAAAATGAGTGCCTTAAACAGCAAGAGCTGTTTGAGAAATAAGAATTTCTTTCCAAGTCTGTGGGTTGACCATGCTTAAGTTGGCTGTTTTCCTTCAAGGAGTGTTGGCTAGGGTTACTGATGTATGTGCCTTCTCCTAGGAGCAGGGAAAGACTAGCTCTACCCTACCTGGTACTTTAGCCTGGGTGCATTCTAGAATGCCCAGGCCTGGCCAAGCCATTCTTCTCTCCATATACTCCCTCCCTAGCTGGTGGCTTATAATGACCTTTATTATCAGGTGACTGAAACCCTGGAAGATGCAAACAGAAGCTTCACAGAGCCTATCAAGGCTTAGCACAGGAAGGTACACAGCATAACTTCTACAGAGTTCTGTGGGTTCAAACAAATCCCAAGACTGGCCTAGGTTTAAGGGAAGTAGAAATACTATTTCTTGATGGGAGAGGCAGAACACAGGCACAGAGGCAGGAGGGATTGTGGGCATTTTTTCAGCTAACCTGCCACACCTCTAGTTCTAATATCTATCTCAGTCACTGTATGGACCATGCAACCCAGTGTCACCTAAAGGACCCCACTGTGGCCCCGCACCATGGGCAAAGGTAAGCAAGATGGTACTTTTATAACATCTGTCCACAAGAAATATGTTGACCTGATAGTTCTTCAGACCATGACAGCTATGGGAAATATGGGAGCCCCACATAGTGAAGGAACAGCTACCCTGTGTATTTTCTACCTTCTAGTCTTGTAGAAAAAACCAAAACCAAAACGTAAGTACATCCAACCACCAGGTTCCAGGCAAAGGATTCTGTCTTCGTGAGGCTCTAACTGTTCTCCATCCTGGACCAGAAAATAGAGTCTCAGCTGAGATGGAAGACAAATGGTTCCCTGGAAGGCCCCTGAGGCTGAGGTCAAGATAGCCCAGACACAAGATTCGTTGTGTAGGGACTTTAACGCTTCATGGCTGCTCTTAATTTGTGTTCCCTTCCACTACCTCTGCAAAGAGGTGGGGGTGTGCCTATCTCCTAAGGCTGCTTCCTGTTTGTTTGCTACCGGGGAGGTTGCTCTGGATGGGATGATGATGATGACAATAAAGCTGATGATGACAATAACCACCTAATCAAACAGTGGCATTTACTGAGTACTTTCTATGTGGCAGGCACCTTCCTAAGTGCTTTCTGTGCACTGTTATTTGAAACTTACAATTTCCCAGTAAGTTGCCAAGGTCATATGGCTGACAGCCAGGAAGTGGCAACTCTGGCTTCAAGCCCAGGCTACGCTAACCCTAGAGACAATGCTTTCCCTGCCAGACTAAACAGAGGGGACTGTTTTATCCACAAGTCTTCTGACCAGTGCCAAATGCCACTCCCATCCCAGATACAAGGGGGTCTTCAGGTGCCTCTGGCTACATAGCCAGGAGACTGCCCAGTCTCAAAGACAGGCCCTAGGGTCTGGTGAAACAGAGCACAAAGTTCTCTGAAAGGAAGTTTTTTGAGAGGAACGTAGTGAAGGAGAGGGGAGCACAAACCAAAGATGGACAAGATGCCTTGCACAGGTGCCTCATAGAGTTCCTACCGTCTCTTCTTCCTATTGTCTGAGCAGTGAAGGAAAGAACTTCATCTCCCAGAGCCTCCAAAGGACTTCCTGCCCATCCTCTTTAGCTTCCTGAAGCTATGGGTCCTGACCCCTTCAGGAAACTCCTGGGGCTGCATGATTGGACCCCAGGGAGACCACCATTTTAATTAGTCTTCTCTACCACCAAGTCTTCCTGAATCACTAGAAACTTCTTTGAAGTTCTGGTTTCTCCCACAGCAGCTATCTAAAAAGAATTGTTTTTTCTTTTATTAGATCTGCTACCAGCACAACAATGAAGGAGACCCAGCTAGTTTTATATGTTATTTTCACAGCAATGTACACTTTTTTGGGGGGGGGTGAACTCACCACTAAGTTCCTAGCTTTGTTTCCTTTCACTTTCTCTTTCCCTCCCTTCTTCCTTCCCTCCCTCCCACTCTGTCACTTTTATCATTCTGAACTCAGGACCTTGCGCTTGCTCATCTTGCTCAGCTGGCCCTCTACCCATTCAAGTCATGCTCCCAACTTTGCTAGTTATTTTGGAGCTTGAGTCTCATGAACTTTTCCACCTGGGATGCTTTGTTTCCCCCAGATCTCAGCCTCCTGAGTAGGTAGTATTACAGGCATGAGCCACCACATCTGGCTTTCCCAGATGATATTTCTTTTGCCCTTTTGGACATCTCTCAGTCTAAAGAACACTAACAAAGTTGACAGATGTCAACCTAGAAAAACTCTCCCTGTTCTCAGTGTCTATGCCACCAGTTCTCTCTATTATTTTTGTTTGTGAACTATTTACCAGATGTAACACATATCTAGGAAGTAATTTAAAATAAGAGAAAAGAGTGTTGCTCACTGGGCATGGTGGCACAGATCTATAATTGCAGAACTCAGGAGGCTGAAGCAGGAGAGTTCAAGGCCAGCCTGGGATACCTAGTGAGACCCTGTTTAAAAAATATATAAAAACACAGATCAAACAACCATAGAAACATCAGCCAAATAAAAGTGGACCAGAATGCCAGAAATGTCTCCTTATAGGCCTGCTATCCTGTCCCCCCAGCGATAACCAATAACAATCACTTGCTTCTATTTCTTAATTTTATGACTTAATCAGGCATTTCTAAACACTAGCATTTCATAGAAACAAAGTCACACGGTGTACTTTTTGTGTCAGGCTTGTTTTGGTCCACATTGTGTTTATGCGATTGATAGGTATTGTGGCTGGACTTCATTTATTTTTCATTGCTCTATCAAATTCTTTTCTATGAATATAGCACAAATTAGTTAACCATGCTACTATTGATGGACATTTGGGCTGTTTCCAGTTGGGGACTATTGCAAACACAGCTGCTCTAACCATTATTGAGCTAGTCTCTTGGTATCCATGTGGAGTTGCTGGGTAATGGAGTATATGTATGATTAGCTTTAGTAGACATGCCAAACTGTTCTCCAGAGGGATTATACCAATTTTCCCTCCCACCAGTAGTGTATAAAGGTTCTTTTACTCCGTGTCTTTGCCAAGGCTTATTACGGTCATTTCTTTTAATTTTGTCCATTTGGGGTAGTGTTCTCTATGAATATACTTCAATTTGCATTGAATTTTTGCATTTCACTGATTGCTAATGAGGCTGACTCTTTTTCATGTATTTATTGGGCAATTGAATAACCTCTTCAGTGAAGTATCTACTGGTGGGTTTGTTATTTTTTTTGCATGTTTTTCTATTGGGTCTTCTTTTTTTTCTTATTTATATAGGAAGTATGAGGCTTCTAACAGGTGTGTGTTATGAAATCTTTTCCATTTCTTCTTGCATTTTATCTTACTGGTAGTTTTTTGTTGAACAAAAATTATTAATTTATGTGATGTTTTCCTTTATACTTACTTACTGTCTTTTTTTCCTCTCATTCTAAGATGTCTTTGCCTACCACAGTGTCATAAAATATCCTCTATTTCTTCAAAGAGCCTTAACCTTTCCTGCAAGACATGTCTTTTTACTGTTCCCAATAACGATTGGCTTATGTATAGTGTATATCTTCCCAACTGACATTTATTTAATGGATAAGGGAAAATTTTGTTGATGACAAACACCTTCCTCGGCAACAGCACTTTGGTGAAAGGGTTTACTTCTGATTCTGCTCTTGGGCTAAAAGCTGTTCACTTGGTCTGTTTGTCCTTGCATAAATTCCTCACTGTTACTAATAGTATGATTTTATAATCCTTGCTTTCTGGCAAAGCAGTTCTCCTTATCCTGTTCTTTTCTCTTTTTTTTGTGCAAGCAAATTTGATCCTCTAATTTTCAATGTATTTTTAAATCAACTTGTCAAGATCAACAAAATACCCTGATTCTGTACATAAATTTGGAGAGAACCAACATCTACATATTGTTAAGTCTTCCAGTCCATAAACATGGTAGACATCAGTTATATAGGTTCCTTCTCCCTTTTCCTTTCTTTCCTTTCCTTTCCTTTCCCTCTCCCTTTCCCTCTCTTTTTACATTTTCTTTATGGTACTGGGATTTGAACTTGCTAGGCAGGCATGCTGCCACTTGAGTCACTACATCTATAGTCTTTTCTTTTTTCTTTTATGAGATAGGGTATTGTATTTTGCCTGGATTGACCTGGGCTATGACCTTCTTATTTGTGCTTCCACATAGGTGGGATGACTTAGGTAAAATGACAGGGACACACTACTGTGCCCAGACATTAGTCTAGATAGAATTTTCTTTCATTGGCCAGGCTGGTCTCAAACCATGATCCTGAAGTTTCTGCCTCCCAAGTAGTTAGGATTGCAAGCTTGGAGCCACTATGTCTGGCTCTATTGATTCTTCTTTATCTATTAATATGATCATATAAAATTTTGCTTTTGTTTCATCACTGTGAATTAGATTGAATTTTGAATGTTAAACTAAATTTACTTGTCTGTTTGATCTGATGAATTTCCTTTCATACACTGCTAATTCCATCTGTTGGCATTTTGTTTAGATTTCTTATAGCTTTCCTTTCTTGTCAAGTTATGAAGTTTCATATTAAGATTGTTTTGGCCTCATAAAACAAGTTGGTTAGTGCTCCTTATCCTTTATTCTCTGGAAGCCTTTGTGGGAGAGTAGCATTTTCTTGTCTTGCTTAAATATTTGGGAAACTTCATCATGGAATCTATCTGGGTCTGGAAACATTTTTGTTAGGAGGAGATTTTCTTTTTTCAATTGCACATTAAATTTCTTTAGTAACACTAAATTATTATGTTCAAAATTTTTCTCAGGCCAATTTTAAATTGTATTTCTCTTAGGATTTTTAAAATTTCATCCAGTTTTCAAATACCTTGATATAAAGCTATATATAACATCCGTGTCATCTCTCTAATACTTGCTAGATGAAATGGGCTGCCATCTTTGTTCCTGGCATTACTGCCTTCTTGCCCTTTCTTCTGATCTCAACCAGCCTTGCTAACATCTTATCAATTGCAGCAGGAAGTATATTCTTAAAATATAAGGAGCAAGTTTTGTTTTGTAATTTTTTTTTTTACAATTTGTTTCCAGACTATTTCTTTTTTTATAGTGGGAATTCACATTTTTGGTTTTTTGAAATTTGTTAAGACTTTTTTTGTGTTCCATAAATGCTGAGAAATGACCTGTACCTGCTCCACAGTGTTCTATTTGTCCATTTGGTTAAATATACATTTTGTGTTGAAACTATCTCACAATTTTACTGATGTTTATGGACACTTTTGTGTTAGTTATTAAAGGAAATGAGATAAAAATCTTCCCTGGTGATTGTTGTATCTGTATTTCACCTCTCAGTTGTGGCTTTAGATATGTTGAGGTCACATGTATATAAATTTAGAATTTCTGTTTTTCTACCTAGTACACAGAAACCTTCATCGCTATGAAATCTCTCTCTTTTCTCCCAATGATCATTATAACCTTAAAACTCACATTATCTGATATAACAGTATAACCCCAGTAGCTTTTTTTTCCTTGGTTAAAATTTGCATAGATTACCTTCTTTGCCCTCCCTTCTCCCTATTTTTCCCTTTCGGCATTTTAATAACTTACATTTTAGATGTGTCTTTTATCAACAGTAAGTAGCTGGGATTTTAAACATCCAGCCTGACAAATCTTTGTCATTTAATTGGAGCATCTGGCATATTATATGTAATACAATGGCTGCTGTCTTGGGGTTGAAATCTACAATCTTACCATATGCTTTTCTTTCCCTGCCTGTTCTACAGTCCTGTTTCCCCGTATTTGGAGTCAGGTTTGGGGAAGTGTAACTAAGTAGAAATCATGGCGGTCTATAGAGTACAGTCTATGAATTCTGACAACAGTTTGTACCCATGTAACTGCCATCTAAATCAAGCTAGAGAACATTTCTATTATACGCTTTTCCTGAGTCACTCTGCTTTCTAGCACTCCATACTAGCTTTCTATCAACTTGAACTTCATTTGAAAGATACTCTTATGTTTACCTACTTTCACTTGGCATGATGTCTTTGGGACTGATTTGTGTTTGGTAGGCAGATGCAATTTCGTTCTATTGCTGTGTGGTATCTAATTGTATAACTCTATTGCAACTTGTCGATCCATTCTCACATTGACAGTCCTTTGGATTGCCCCCAATTTGTGGTTACTACGAGTAAAGCTGCTGTTAGCATTCTTCTCCAAGTATTTCTGTGAACATGATTTTTAGTTCAGACAGGTAAAGTGATCATTTCTGGGTCCATAGGGCATGTGCATATTTATGAGGCTGCCAGTTTTCTAATGTGGTTGCCCCATTTTTAAAGTATTTGATATTCCCACCAGCAATCCAGGACATTTCCCGTTGCTCCCTGCCCTTGTCAGCATTTGACATTGTCAGTCTTTTCTATCTTAGCTAGCCTGGTGGGCACAGTGTGACATCATCTCATGGTTTTCATATGAGCATCTCTAAGCACGGATGGAGATGAATGCTGTTTTATGTTACTGCATACCCCTTCTGTTTACTTTCTGCTCTGATGTATCTGTTTCAGATCTTTGGCTTAAATTTTAAATTGACTTACCATTTTGTTTTTGACTTGTCGAAGTTGTTTATAGATTAGGTATACAAATTTTCTGCCATGTACACATACAGTACAAACATTTTCTCCTCATCTGTGGCTTACTGTTATATTTTCTTAATGATATCATTGATTAGAGCGTGGAGAAAGTATGATTCACCAGTTTTTTGTGTCTTGGCTAAGAAATCCACCTACAACAAAATCTCAAAAATGCTATTCTGTGTTTTCCTTTAGAAGCTTTGCAGTTTTAGTTCTTAGGTTTAAGCCTATGGTCCATTTCAAATTAGTTTTTGTGTATTATACAAATTAAATTTTGTATTATGGATGCTATTATATACTTCTCGTTATGGGTAATTAGCCCACTATCATACATTGAAAAGACTATTACTTGCATTTTGTCAATGATCAATTACATGTAACTATATTTCTTGATTCTTCTATTGATTTCCTTGTATATTCTAATGCTGATGTTGTCCTATCTTGATAGCAGTAGCTTTATCTTGAAGGTCGTTTCCTGTGGATATTATTACTATAACTTGAATCTTGAAAATAGCTAGGTAAGTCTTTTCCCATTAAGGGGGTGGTCTATTCTTCTATCTTCTGAATCTGTGTGGGCTTGCAATTGTTTCAACTAATAGAATAAGACAAACATATTTCCATGTGACTTCTTCATCTGGACTAGAGGACTTGGAGCCTCTTCCTTGAAATCTTGGGATGTTCGCTATAAATGAAGCCAGGAAGCATGTCAGCAGTAGGACTGTCCAGCTGTGCCACCATTCAGCAATGAGGGGACAGGCTCTGCTTGGGGAGCGATGCCTCACTATCCCCACCTACCCTAGCCCTTTCTTCTCACACTGACTAAAGTAGTTCAGATGACTCTCATCCTCTCTGACTGGAAGCTTGTTAAAAAAGAAAAGAAAAGAAATACCCTGAGCAGGAACAACCCAAGTAAACCCATGCAACCCACAGAACTGTGAAAGATAGTAATTGTTTGGAAACAATGAAGTTTTACCTTAACTCGTAATATAGAGATGAGTTACAATCATGAAGTATTAGAAAAGAGCCTAGATTTTGAGCATCAGGAGGGACTGTCACATTGTATAAGTGTGAACCAAGTTAGCAGCTTGAGGGCTAAGCAATGTGTATGCAGTTTATCTTAGTGTTCAATATGTCTAAAGCATGGGCTAAAGACAATGATGTATGTGCTAGGGATAAAACTGCAAATACAACATAGCCCCCTCTTTCTGAGAATCTACAGAACAGTGGGAGTAAGTAGACACAATCACTACAGAGATTGCTGGGAAAAAATTGCTTTCAGTTGGTTGACAGTTGCTATATGGCAAATTCTAAGAAAAAGAGCTTTGCTAATCTAGATTCACCCCACACTGTTATGCACAAAACATCGTCTAATGAGTATGTCATTTGGCATCTGGCTTCCTTTTTGTACTGGCTACTTGGAAGGTCAGAACAAAGATAAGATTCAACCATCTCCATTTTTAATGTCTCCTTTTTCCTCCTTCAACATGGCTTCCAGTTTTCTATTTCTAATGTAAGAGTATCATATTCGAATGCCTTTAATTCTGTGGAGGAACAAATTGGGGGTACAATCATGAATAAAATGGGCATTATATCAAATTGAATGTCTGTCAGAGTTGTCACATGAAAACATAGAAGTTTTTGGTGTTGCTTTTTTTTTTTTTGAAGGCAGGATGTCACGGATAACGTTGCTACTTTTCAAATATTTTGGAGCAGTTGGCAGGATTTAGCATCTATCAGTTGTTCAATCTCTGGTTTCCTATGGCCTCTAGGAACACACACACACACACACACACACACACACACACACACACACACACACACACACACAGTCTATTGGATTCAAGGCCAATGAATACAAATTTTTACAGGTGGGATTTTTTTTTTGTACACGAAATGGAAAGGACCTTAGCTTATTTTCCATAAGATCGAAGGATACTTGGGCCTGGGTAGGTGAAGACTTTGAATAAAGATGGGCTAGGTTAGACCATCATGTAGCATGTCTTTGCTATAACTAATGTAGTCAGAGTTACAGTATTAACAAGTGATGGCTTTCACTGAGCATGTGTGCCTGGAACTGTGTTAAGTGTTAAAAAAAATGAGTCATTCTATATTGCTTTTGCAGTGATTCTGTCATGTAGATGTTATTATTATCCTTTTTCTTTTTGGTGCCAGTCTTGGGGCTTGAACTTGGGGCTCTCTGGGCTTTTTGGCTCAAGGCTAGCACTCTGCCACTTGAGTCACAGTTCCACTTTTGACTTTTTGAGAGATAAGAGTTTCATGGACTTCCCTGCCATGGCTGGCTTCAAACTGTGATTGTCAAAGCTGTCTCCTGAGTTGCTAAGATTACAGGTATGAGCCACTTATACCTGGTGATTATTCTACTTTTAGTTGAGACTTGGAGTTGAGACATGTAGGTTGCACTGTAGTTGGTGTCAGATGCAGTCCCACTCCACAGCCTGTGTACTTCCTCGTTGGGTGTTTGGTGCACTTAACGTGGGGAGATAGTATTGGGTGGACTTTAATGATGGTCCTACCCAGCTCAACTTTCTTTGTTCAGAGGTTTCACCTGGTTGGGTCCAGGCATCCTTGGATCCTCTGGAAATAAGCTAAATGAGGGGTTCTTTCCCCTCCCAATAGGAGAAGCCTTGTATTGATTGTATAACCACTTGCATTTGTGGACCTTGAATCCAAGTGACTGTGATGATAGTGACCACAGGAAACAAGAGCCTGCACAAGAGAAAGATGTCAAATTCTGGCAACTAGTTCAAAATGTTTGAGAGTTCAAAATGTAGCACTGTGGTTCAAAGAGCCTGCCTCTGGCATCATGAAAAGTCCACGCCTTTAAAACTCCAGGGGAGACAACCAAAAACAAGGACAGTATAATGGGGATGAGAAGACGATATATTTGTTCAGAAGCATGGAGGGAACTAACAAGGATGGCAGCCTTATGGACCAATCATTTTTACATACATCTTTGTCTTTGTGGAGGAGGAGGATACGTAGGTTCCAATGGCTGCCATGGCTCAGGGGCACATTGGGAGGTTGTAGGCCTTCTCTGGACCTCAGTTTCCTTATTTAGAAAATAAAATAGTACTTACCTCAGTACACTGTTATGAGGATTAATTAAGATAAAACAATAGATCTTTGTAGAGTATATATTGACTGTTCAGTAGTATGGTTATTCTGTCAAGTGGTAAGACTCCACAGGGGGAAAGGGCATGACTTTGGACTTGACTTGGAAGACAGAGAGAAGGTGGTTGGGAAGATGAGGGAGTGGTGGGGAGAGGGCTGTGTCTGTGGGGTTGGAGGAAGAGGACATCTGGCAGAGTTTGTGTCCCGGGTGGCTGCTATCCCAAAAGGGTTGAGTGGGCTGTCGTATTCCAAAATTGAAAGTGATTTTGATAATATTTAATAGTGGTTTTCTCCTTTTGAAAAGTCTATGCTTGTCAAATAAATTATATGTGTGTCAGTCCTATCCCAGCCTCATCTAGAATTGGTGCTGATTTTGTCTCTGTGATGAGCTGGAATGTTATTAATGTGATATTGTGTACTAGTTCCAATTTTAGAGTTTCTACCCATATTTTACAGATTCCTTTTTGTTGTTGTTGGCATTTTCAACCCAGAAGCAACTGAGCAAGCTTAACATTTCATGATGTGTCTGGCTACTCTGATGTTTAATGGTAGAAAGGAGCCAGGTATGGGTGTCTAGCTGATCATTACATTTCTAGGAGTGAGGAAGCGTTTTAGTTCCCAGGGGGCACTTCTGGCCTCATTTTCCAGGTTCACATCTCAAAAGGAAGAAGAAATCAGCCACCTTTTCTGGTTAACGTGAAGAAGTAGACAGAGAGCTATCAGAACTCCACCCTGCATGGCCCTCCATGGCAGGGTGACTTGGAGCACACACCTCATCCCTTCTATTCCTGAGCATCTACTCATTCCTCTTTCTGTGAAACTAGAAGGTCCCTTATCTTACATATCTCTCCAGACTCCAGACTTAGGGCTTCAGTATTCCCCTACAGAAGAGCCTAGCCCAGCCTGGCAAGCTGTCTGCTCCATCAGGCAAATTTAGACATACTTTTTGAAGGAAGTAATATGTAGCTTGAATGGAGATGGAGAAATGTCTTGGAGAATGAGCTGCAATTGGCTGTCTAGTTGGATGACAGGCTGGAAGAGCGGGAAGGAGGGTCTGGGCAGACTCAATAGGAAAAACAAAAACCCAACTAGAGGGAGAAGGAAGAGGAGAATGAAGTATCCTACGGTCCTAGGAAGGCATCCTGGACCATCCCATAGGAAGAAAAGTGGCTCAGCTATGGAAGGACATTGAGTAGAAGCCAAGGCAGCAGTAAATCAGAGGGCAGAGCTGCAGGAGCACAGAGAAGATACCAGGAACATAGGCTTTGTCCAGCGGGTATTCTCCAGGCTGGTTCTTCACCTGTGCCATGAAGCAGGTGACACTCCAGCTCCCAACCTAGGAGCACAAAGAACTGCTGTGATGTGTACCTGAGATGATGCAGGTGGTTGGCTGCAGTGTACCTGCGACAGATGGTTGCCATTGGTAGCGTTCCACTAGAAGAAGTTTTGCCAATAGAAGAATGAGATACTGGAACTAAGCCTCTGGCCTAAGGAGGATCTAGGGTGTTCTAGGATGGCAGACTTGCTTGATTGAATGAACATAGAGGGTCTATTGGGCAGAGGCAAAGCCTTCCATAGCTGGTTAAGATCTTAAGATCCTGAAAGTCAGAAGAGAGAAAGATGATTATGACCAAGACTAAATTTCCTGCTAGTTGGTATTTGGAGTATGGGAACAGAGATGAAGTCAGATTTATTTTAACTTGAAGAGATTTTTTTTAAAGCAGTGTGAATATCTTACACACCTGAATTTGTGGAGAAAGACTTTAGATCTGCAACTCAAACATATGGTGTTATTGTGTGTGGAGGGGAAAACTAAATCTAGAAGCAGTGGGGTTTTGGGGGAACAGGAAGAAAATTTCAACCTGAGTTTCAAAAGAGAGGTGAAGGTGTCACATTATAAATATCTCCATGGCTGACTCAGCTCTTGTCTGTGATCTTCTGGGTCTCTGTTTTTTGAAGGTCAGAGCTTTGGAGGAGCAGAGTTTTGTTTTCCTGGAGGAAGAGACTATGCTTAGAATAGGACTTATGTGAGAATATATAGACTATTCTGACATATGCAGAAGGGGACATATGTGTCCCCAGTGAGACTTACCTGGATATTGTCTCGCTCCCCCCTCCTCCATCCACCTGAACTCACCTAATCCACGCTGCCTAACTATATTCAGACCTTAGGGGAGGGGGAAATATGTCAGGCTCTCCATGGAAGCCGCTGAGCCTATGAGTTGAAAGGAGAGCTTGTTTGGATGCTAGAGGACAGCTAAAAGATGAAGGGAATGGCTTGGGTATAACAGAATGTGAGCATGGTGAGACCTCCGTAGGGTAGAAGGAACTGTAGTGTAGAAGAGAGGGAGGCACAGGTAAGAACAGAGAAATGGCGACTTCTCTTGGGAAGCACCAGAAGAAAGACTACTTGATAATGGATGGGCCAGCTGTGGAGCCTGAGAGGCCACATAATCCATGACATGAGTTAGTGCCATTCACGGAGCATCCTTCAAGTCCCAAGGAAACATGATGTAGACCCTTCATCCTAAGAGGTCATCTCTTCTTGATAGCTTTCAGACTATATTTCTCAAGGATCTGGGGTTCTCTGTAGATGGTTTTTTTTTGGGGGGGAAGGTCTTGGGAAGGTGAAGGGTAAAGAACACAGGAAACTATAGGGGGATTGAACAGAGCCCTGGATTTTCACCAAAATGGTTTACAATCTTACCTTTTTATAAATATTGAGATTTTTTTAATATACATGTGATCGGAGAAGATGCCAATTTATTTTTTTTAATTTTAGAAGTAGATTTTAAAATCAGTTTGGTGATTTAGAGTCAAGATAACACTCAAGATAAAAGCTTTCTCAGAGAATATTTCCATGTATCGCTGTCAAGGAGATTGTCCAGAGGAGTAGAGCCCATCCTCCCAGGCCTGAAGCCACGCTGGCTGCTGTGCGTGGCTCTAAGTACCACTCTGAGGACCGCTGGTGATACCGTGCAGTGAGAAAGGTCTATGGCAGATATTGGGTTCATTCTAAAACAATCCCAGACAGAAATGAATGATTCCAGAGAATATTGATGAGTCTCAGTGGCTTGGCGTGCAATCACAAGGCTGGGCAGGGATACCTCCATCCCTGATCACAGGGCTTGAGTGAAGGGCAGAAGCATGAGACCTAAGTAGTAACAACTGGTGTCCTGCCTACGGTTACACCAAGAGGGGCTCTCTCTTCCTCTGGAGCTCCCACATTAGCCTGATGAAAGCCTGGAGCTGTCTGTGAGCAGACATATTGTGGAGGATGAGCAGGAAGCCAGTATGTAAAGCAAAGCTGAGCCTCAAGAAGGAAGAACTGCTAAGGACATCATTTAGGTCTCCAGAACCCCCATGCTCTGTTCTTCCTTAGTTCTATGGATCTACCCATCCCCTTCTTCATTTCCTAAGCTTCAGCTGGCGAATCTCATTCAATTTAATTACCCCATCCTTAGAATCCGGAAAGGATTCTCATTTGATGCCATACTCCTGTATGGGTAGCACGCATCTATTTTGGAGAAATCAATACACATTTTTATGCCAAGGCCAAATTTTGAATTTTCTTTTAACCTCTGATATGGATTTTTGACCATGCCAAGCAATAAAACGAAGATATAACCACTTGTGTTATACCCAAAGTTGCTTGTGTTTATACCCAAAGTTGCTTGATGGACAGCATCTGAACAAAGCAATCTTTCTGGGTCTCTTTTCCTACCACATTTAGATATCACTCATGAACTCTCCAGTGGGATGTGCTGCGGGTGCTCACATTGCTACAAGCTCAGGGAACATCTGTCAATCACCATTAACTGGGCACAGAAATGAGATGGGAAGAATCTCCCTATCCAGGCCAGTCTGGTTAGCTTCCTGACAGCGAATTCATCCATCCATTCCATTCAATCACTTGCTGATTCAACAGTTGATTGTTGAATACAAGTACCGAGTATCAAAGATACAAGTCAGACACATGTCTGCCTGTCCTAACTATAGCTCACAACTCCGCACAGGATGCAGGTGAGCTGAGCACAGTGGACTGGTGAACCTATTGGAAGGAGCACATTAAGGAGAGCATCGAGGAAACACCAAAGTTAACTCTCCCAAGGAAATGGGACACAGAGCTAAACCATGAATGCTGAATGGTAGTCAGGCAGATAGAGGGACCAGAGGAGAAAGGGCAGAGATGATATGAATAGTTCTTGGTAGAATAAACATCAAATATAAGGCTGGACACTACAGCAGAACTTGGACATATACGAGGCTACGTTGGCTCCTTACTTCTTCTCTGCTCCAGAAGTTCCTTTGGTACCTTTCTCCCTACCTATGGAAGAATTCAACTCTGTCCAGTCTGTGGGCTTCATTCTCTCTTTTTTGGGGAAACTTCACTGGGTCAGATGTTAAAAAGGAATGCTGAGTAGGGGAGGGTAAAATGACATTGCTAGGGAAGCTGGAGCAAGTTAGGGAGGGACAGTTTTTTACAAAGAAAAAAAAATCTCTCCTCTCTCCCATCAGCTGTAAAAAAGAAAATTAGAGTGTCAAATAGGTGAGCTGTTGTGCAGGGTCAAGGCCCAGGGCTCATTCAACCACGCAGGCTTTGAAATTATTCTTAGGCTCAGATCCTGGCTTTTCCACTGATTGACTATACAGTGATAGGCAATTTCTTCATGATGACTTAGAACTTTCAGTTCACAGGAGAGAGGGAACATGAACAGATTAGAACATCTGTCCATGTACCTGATACCCAAAACGTAATTCAGTAAATGACAAATATGTTTGCAGGCTACAGATATCATCAAATCATTGTCCAATGATATTTGTGCCATATAATTAAGTGATCTTATGCATGTCATATTTTCTGGGTGCCAGTGGCTCATGCCTGTAATCCTAGCTACTCAGGAGGCTGAGATTTGAGGATCATGGTTCAAATTCATCCCAGACAGGAAACTCTGTGAGACTTATCTCCAATTAACCACCAGGAAACTGGAAGTGGAATTGTAGTTCAAAGTGGTAGAGTGCTAGCCTTGAGCAAAAGAGGCCAGGGACAGTGCCCAGACTCTGTGTTCAAGCCCCACCACCAAAGATAAAAGAAGAACACACATTACTGTTACTTTTATTTACTTGGCTTTTGGAGATATCTCTATCAAGAGAATTCCTGAAATCTTATTGTGAAAAGAGAGATGGGAAACAGACTTTGGTACATAGAGCAAGGCAGGAATGACAAATAGATTCATCACATGTGCCAACTGACCAGTTGGCAGTGGATCAAACTGTGTTTCAAATACAACCTTGAGGCATATCTGGCTCAGCAGAAACATATTTCTCGCATATCTGCACAGTGTACTCTATGATAGATTAGTGATGTCTGTCTCACATAGCAAAGGCGGTGGGGGGTGGTCATCAACATGTATAGGCTATATTTGCTTCCCTTAGGTTTAACCATTATTCTAGACAGATGAGTTGGGAGTCTGTAACAAAAGGCCAGGTCTGACTTGGTGCAGTTGCGCCAATCCGCACTTGTTCCGTGTTTTACTCTCAACACATAGTTGAGACATGGCCAAAAACCCAAACTCAGCTGCCTTTTCCTCAGGAAACTTTGGCTGGCATAAATCAAGACCTGTAAATCCACCATGTGGATGACACAGGCTGTGTGCCCAGCTCAGCCTCTGTGAGCAGCAGAGAGGAGGGAGTTGCTAAGTGACATGACACAAAGGGTGTCTTTGATTCATCGCCCGGCTCCAGGCCCAAGCCCATGGACAACAGAGAGTAACGGCTGCAAATGGGCAATAGAACTCCTTTAAAAATGTCACTCTGCTGTAAAATGTAAATGTTGAACATTGAGACACTAAGGGGGACTCCTAAAATGCCTAGCACTGGGTGGCTCTTGTTTCATTCCTTGAGGACACCTTTGTCCTCCTGCTGGGGAGAGATCCCACAGCATGATTTACACCTAGGTGCTTGTTAAATTGCTGCCATGTCTGGCCTCAGATGGGGCAGCAAAGGAGCAGAGATCTATCTGCAGGGCACTTTATTCCTTGCCTGTGAATGTGGAGTATTAAATATACAATGCGATTCCATCCTCAGCCGCTGCTCAGAGGTGCTGTGAACCCTGAACACCATGGGTTTCATTTTATTTCCCATTATCCTAGACTTCAAAATATAAGATTGTGCCACTGAAGGTCAAGAAAGACTCAAAACTGCAATAAAGAATATTCATCCAGAGCTCTCTCCTTTAGACCTGGCTCATCAGCTAATTCCATCTCAGAGACTCAGAAGCTCTGGGTAAATCAAGGTTCTTAGGGCAGAATACCTTTTCCCCAAAGACAATTCTAATGAGGGCTATCCCAGTAGCAATTTTGGCCCTTCTGCTGATTGGTATTTTGTCCATGATGGGCCAAACAGAAGTCTAACTTCAGACACCTAGGGACTTTCAGAGCCAGGTAATTGTGGCAATTGGGCCACAAGAATCATTGAGCCTGGAGACACAACTGTCCTGGTGGGGGTTTAATTCTCATTTCACTCTACTTCCATTTCCAATAGAGCATAGTATTTCACTTTTTGCTTCACATTCTGCCCTTAGTGTCTCACCCAGAGTCTCAATCCCAGTAGGCACTTAATATCTATTTGTTGAATTAATTAAATAATGAGTCACAGGCAAGCCTAGCATTGGTGCAAGAGATGAGGTCTCATGTTCCAGTGACTGGGTTTTATAGCCTTGCACAAATCTGTTAACCTCTCACGACATGATGTTATGTTATTCGTATAGTCTTTGGGAATAACGAGAGTAAAAGTGATTATCCTTAATTTACCAATAAACGACAGAGGCTTGGAGAGGTGGGGGTTTGTTGAGATCACACTGAGTCAGTGACAAAACCCGAACAAAATTTTGTGTTTTTTGCTTTCTGGTCTATAATCGCTCGTGATGCTGAATGCTTGCCTGAACTGCCATGAAAACAGGCCAGTCAGCTGTGATTCCCAGGCTGGTACCAGGGAGGAGGCAAGGGAGGAGCTGAGGGCGATTCTGAGATTCTGAGAGTGGGTCTCATCTTACAGGGCGTGGGCTACATGACTGGCTGGCTCAACCTTTATCCCAGCCCTGCAGTCCTTACACATAGATGCATGAACGCAAGCAGGGGGCTTAAGGAAAGATGCTGCAGACACACTCAAAAGAGTTCATCTTCTCCAACGTTCCCACCTGGATGTCAAGAACATTTTAGAACAGAAACTGGAGAGAGTTGCTTCTTCAGGGAAGCCAAAAGAGCAAAGAGAGCTTTGTGCAATCAAGCATTGAACTAGGCTGATTCCAAGAGGCCTTCCCTGGCCTTCCCCTGCCCCTCCCCCCCTTCCCTCACTAGTGACTCACTGCTAGAAGCACTGATCAAACATGATTTGAAATGTGGCAATTCTCATAGGGATTTCTGGGACTCATACCTACTGCCTGCTGAGGATACCTTCTAGGTCTTTCTCCCTCTCAATAAAGTAAGAGTACTAGGCTTGGTAGCTGTAAAAGATCCTTTGTTCCTGAAGCTGAATTCCTCCATGATGGTTTCAAGAGAAATAACAACTAATTGATCTCAAAATTAGAAAGTCAAAAAGAGAAGGAATATGTTCTTCAAGAATTAGTTCAGCAGAGGTCTAAAGGAACTTGTTCACCGAATCCAAAGAAGAAATAGTAAAGGCAGTCTAATTTGTATGACTTGCTTTTAAAACTACTTGCAAGCAAAACTTGGGAAAAAGAAAATTTCAATTGTTATTCCCCCATGATAATATCAGTTTTAATTTATTTTATATCAACTCTCACTAGATAGTTCAGGTGGCCTGAAACCCAAGAGCCTCCTGACTCAGCCTCTTGAGTCAGGGATTACAGGTGTTTACCACCATGCCCAGCTGGTAACTTTGTTCACTCTTCTAGTCTCTCATATAAATGGTTGTACAAGGCATAGGTGCAGCATACCTGAAAGTGGATACATATAGTATATGTAAATGAGTTCCTGCCGCCCAGGAAATGTTGACACTATAGAATGGAGAGCCATCTCCAGATTGACCCTTAATGAGAAAATTGTTCCTCTTATCAAAGGAAGTTAGTGATTTCCTTTTTCCAGGGAATACTTAGGGAGACCAAATGAAACATGCATAAACAGTGCCTGTAGGAGTGAAGGGTAAAAAAAAATTCTCAGGATTAGCAAGTTAAACAGGCATCTAGCACTTTAGGATCATTTTGCAAAGAGATCCAATCTTCCAGGAAAATCACCTGCTTCTTAATGACTCCACTCTGAAAATGGTTTAAGCAAAGACTAGAACTTTCTCTAATGAGAAACAAGGGAGCTGAGAGAGTTGGATGCTGGTACAGGGGCAGCACAGGATGTCTAGAAAATTCCTGCTAGAGCTCCGAAGAACAAGTATTTAGATGCGGCCAGCACAGGGTCTAGGCCATAAGTGAACTGGAGGTTTAGAATAGGCATTAGAATCTTTCACACTAGCCAGTGCTGGTGTCTTGCTCTCCTGAAGCTAAATATAAATATATGTATGTGTGTGTGATATACATATGTCATATATGTGATATATATAATATAATTATATATGTGATGTAGATAGATAGATAGCTAGATGAATAGCTAGATAGCTAGATAGATAGATAGATAGATAGATAGATAGATAGATAGATAGATAGATAGATTATCCAAGATTGGAGGTTGACTATCTCTGTCTTCACTGTACAGCAGAATTACCTGGAAAAGTCCTGTTTGTTTTGTTGGGCTTTCTTCGTTTTAATTTAAATACAGATGTCTAGGCTTCTTCCCCAGAGAGTCTGATCCAATCATCTTGCTGGGCTTGAGCAATGTTATTTTCAGTTTCCCGTGCTTTTCTCAGCTGACTAGCACTCCTCCGTGGGTTTCAAAGGCTGTGTAGGTGGCTACTGTGGGTGAGTGGCTTTCCAGCGGGGACCAGCTGTAACCATGCTTAGCATCTGAGAAGTTGGGGAAATTCTCCGCAAACACAGTCCGCAAATACATACATATATGCTCAACGTGTATATGTTTATCTTCATGAACATAACATGCATGAGTGCTACACCAATCAAAGTCATAGAAGATAATGTGACACACAGTTACCTTCACGAATCTCATTTTAATGGCGATGCAATAGTCAACATTATTTACCTACTCATTCTCATCTTCTTAGACATTTCTATTAGTTTTGTTGTTTTTGCTATTCAATATATTTATCTCTTTTGAGTGATTCTCTAAAGACTAATTTCCTGAGATACAAATCCGAAGTTTCAGGTCTTGGGTCCGCCGATACATTAACCATGTGGTGTTAGTCAAGTTATTTCACTCCTTTTGGTTGATGGATGGAAAGGAGTGGCATTTATGGTCTTTCCTAGCACAGAAATGCTTTGCTCTCAGGAGAATACCAGCAGGGCTGCCAACCGCACAATCTCAAGACCCCATTGAGATCATGGGCTCATAGAGTGTACAGCAAAGTGGCCTTTCCTTCATTAAAGTCCTTGCTGTGATCTCTGTCTTATCACCTCCACGTGGAAGCATTCACACAGAATCATGAAAACGCTGGTATTGCACATCTACTCAGGGTTACTTTACTCGTCCATTTCTTCAGAGCCCTGTCTTCACCATTTTTTTTTTTTTTTAGCCAGCTGGTGTTGTTTTTCCAGAGGAGACTGTCTGGGGTGGGGGAGTGGGTGATAACCCAGAGCCCTTCAATCCTCTCAAAGCCTCCCCCTCCCTAGACCTCTCAACCAGAGGCTCTGATTCAATAGGTCTAAATCTGGCCTCGGAAATTACATTTTTTAAACCAAGCCTCCCAGGTGCAGCAGCGGCTGCTGTGTTTTTAATGGAAGTGGTCCCAAGCAATCTCAATCAGTGCAAAGTGACCTTTTCATTCAATTTCTGATTCCTCTCTTGCCTACTAGTACCCTTTCCCACCTGGCCCCTAGGTGGCCTGTGTGATACAGAATGCCTCTACAGAGGAGGGAAAAGGGGATCCAAGTCCTCCGCCCCACCCCCCTCCTGAAGTCAGCGTTGCCTAAGGACTTTGCACAAGCACACAGTGGGATCCAAACCACTCTCCACTGGAGGGGTCCACCCTTGTGGGCACGCTCCAGCTATCCAGCCGTCAGTGCTGGGGGCTACCAGCTCCTGACTGAGCAGTTTCCTGAGGTTTCTGTTAATCCTGCTCTTTGCAAAGAGCCAGAGCTTCAGCAATTTCAAAGCTTGCCTCTGGCTTTATTAAGTTGGATTTCATCAGGGAAGTCGGGGCAGCGGCCTGGCCTCTAACACTGGAGAAATGGTCCTGGAGGAAACAAGCCAGTATCCACGGGGAGTCAACCTCTCATTGATCTCCTTCTGTGCCTGTGCTGGAACACCTCCTTTTCTCGCCTATGGCTGTTTCGAGTCTATTCCAGATGCCACCAGAGCAAATATTGATCCCTCTCTAGTCTGGGATCCAGGACTAGGAAACCTTCTTATTGAGGAGAAATCAGGTGTAATGCTTACTATTGATTGCTTAGCTTGTGTTCATTTTCTATCTCATCTCCTTCCTCTCAGAGATTCCTGAACTTCTTCGTCTCTCTGCTTTGGCCCATGCAGTCACATATTTCAAAGCATGCTGGCCCCACCCACAGACCCAGACCCGAGTGTTATAAGCCAATCGCAGTAGTCTTTCTTTCCCAGTTAGTATGAGCATATGACTTAGTGACTGGCCAATGAGTCTTGAAAGGAGAGCTGTTGCAGGCTTCTGGGAAGGCTGATGTTCTGGGAAGAGATGGTTTCTTTCAGTTAATACATGCATCACAGTTTATTACCATCTAAAGCCACTGTAACTATCCCATCAACACAAGAGAGAATATAATCTGAGGACAAAGTTGGCAACTGAAGGTGGAAGAGAATCGGAATGGAAGAGGACTCAGGTTAGTGTACCACTGAATCCCACTACTGCAGACATCCTCTTAGGTAAGACAATAATTTCGTGGGTTATATCACTTTAAAAATCACTGATTTCTGCCACTTGTAGCAGAAAAATTTTAATTTTCTTGTGTGTGTGTGTTTGAGAGGCTGGTGCTCTATCACTCAAATTATGCCTCCAGTCTTTTATTGCGTATTGTTTTAGATAGAATATTGTGGATTTTTGTTTTGTTTTGCCTGAGACAGACCTAGACCATGATCTTTCCATTCCTTCCATGAAAACAAAACTTTTCCTAAAACATATGAGACAATAACATTATCGATGGGCAAAGAATTTATATCACAGTTCAGATTTCTTCTTCAAACTCTAAACAGTTTTCCTAACTTGAAGAGACATCTTACATTTCTTTTATGACTAAGTTAGATACCAGTTGAGTTGGTAAAATCAGCCAACTATGATTAAGGATTCAGGAATATTTCTTTACAACAACCCATTCCTACAAATTGAATTTACCATAATAGACATATTTCATTCTCAAAATTAGAAAGTGTCCTTACAACAAACAAAACAAGTATTTGGATTTTGTAAAAGGCGAAAGATTTATGTGATCTGAAGAGAAACCAGAGTATAGTATTTGGATTTTGTAACAGAAGGTTTTTGGCCTTCCTAGCAAACAGTTGTAGGGAAATCAATCCATCAGTCAATCAATCAATCAATCAATACCATTATGCTGGCAAGATCCAAATGAAGAAGTAATTCAGCTCCAATTTTAATGTAACCAGCTTGTAAACATCCATATATCTCTTATCATTTGAGAATATGCAATAGCCGAGTATTTGTCTTTAGAATTTTTTATTTTACTTTTCGAAAGTTCATCTTAAATGGTTAACCAAGGCCTGTACATTCAATATTCCACTCTTGTCTCTAGCATAGATAGTTGAAAGACTATGGAGCTTAAAATGTGTTTGTCCACTCATCAGAAGACCTCCTTAAAAACAAGGAGGAACATTTGACAAGTTTGCTTGTATCATCCACATACTGAAATTCTTATACTCAGTGTGCAAAAGGTAATGCAAACTTGTTTTATGCTGCAAAATGCAGTCTGCTTCGTCAACCCCATTCATCCACTTGCAAAACTGCATCTTTTGTTACTGACCAGAGAGCTGTACAAACGTCAATTAGGTTTGAGGTGCATTATCATAGAGTCAGTACTCTCTATTTATGGGTCAAAAATAGTTTTAAAAAATAGCATCTGTACTAAACATGTAGAGACTTTTGACATTACTCTCCTAAATAATATACTTATACAGCTGTTTACAGAGCATTTACATGGGAAGAAATAGTATACGTACCTCCAGGTGACTTAAAATGCATACAGTTTATACACAAATTCCACCCAACTTTGTAACAGGGATTTGGGCATCCATGGCTTCTGGTATTGCAGGGTTGGCAATTATCCTGGAACCAATCCTCAAGAAAAGGAGAGGACAATAGTATCGTTTAAGTTCTCTAAATCCATATGGAATTCCTGTCTACCGTTGAAAGGGTATATTGAAATTGAGAGGCGGGGTATTAAAGCTGAGTTTGGCATTGTAATTGTAGATTTGATGACAATTCTATCAGTATTTTCAAGTTCTGCTACTGGGTGCATAAATGTCTAACATTATGTTTTCCAATGAGCTGACCCACTTATAATTATAATCCTGTTAATATTCTTTGCAGTGAAATCTACTTTGATATTAATGTAGGGAGTCCATCTGTCTTTTGGTGAGTGTTCACACAGATATATCTTTTCCATAATTTTATTTTTAACCTATTTTCTCATTAGCCTTAAAATGAATTTCTTGTAGATGGCATATTGGTAGGTTTTATATCTGATTTGACTATCTCTCCCTTTTAATTGGAATATGTCAATTATTTAATGTGATTATCGAGATGCTTACATTTAAATCTACCTTCTACTATTGGATTTTTGGTTTTATCTGTTCTTTTTGTTCTTTTGAAGACTTCATTTAATTACTTTCATTCCATCTTATCTCTTTTATTGGATTTTTAGCTATAACTTTGTTTTCTTTGTGATTACTTTTGAGTTGATAGTGCATTTTTTAAATTTTTTTTCTTCAATATACCTTCAAGTGGAATATTATCAGATAGTACAAGAATCAGCCAGCAACATATCTTCATTCCATTCCTCTGAGATAGTAAGCTATTTTTGTCATATATTTTACCTCTGCACATGTTATACTTTCCTGTTATGCTATCACTATTATCATCATCACTATTGTTAAACAATCTATTCTCTTTTAAAGACTTCAACCTAAAGAACCTTTATGTTTACCTGTTGGAGGTACTATTTGGGGGATTTTTCATTCCTGTGTATAAGTATTGCTTTTCCTCTTGATTCAGCCTTCTCCTGAGAGATGGTTCTTATAGCACATATGTGCTGCTGCTGAATTTGTCTCAACCTTTGAGTGTCTGAAAATGTTTTTAATTTTGCTTTCATATTAGAAAAAATATTTGTGACAGTACTTTGAAGAAGTTGTTCCAGCTGGGCATATTTACATATGCCTGTAATCCCAGCTACTTAAGAGGTAGAGAGCAAATTTGAGGTCAAACTGGACAGTTAGTGAAACTTTACCTCTGAACCAAAATAAAACTGAAGGATTGAGTTTGATCCCTAGTGCCCCTACTTGAATTTTTTTTTTTTTTGGTCTGGTCGTGGGGCCTGAACTCTGGACCTGGGTGCTGTCCCTCAGCTCTTCAGCTCAAGGCTAGCGCTCTACCACTTGATCCACAGCGCCACTTCCGGCTTTTTTTTCTTTTTGCTTATGTGGTGCTGAGGAATCGAACCCAGGGCCTCAGGCATGCAAGGCAAGTACTCTACCACTGAGCCACCTTCCCAGCCCTTGAATTTCTTTTTTTTTTTTAATAAAAAAACCAGAAATACAATGTCACACTTATTTATGTTTCTCTCTACATAGACACTTTTTTATTTGATTTTTTAAGATTTTCTTTCTCTTTCCTTTTTTGTAAAAAAGCTTCATTATCTTTAAGTAGTTGTAGAAAGGAGTTGCCATTAACAAAGCAGTTTATGAATACAGTATATCTTGATCCATGTCACCCCTTCCAATATTCTCACTCATCCCTCCTCTACCCACCCTATCCGTCTTAATTTCGTAGGAATGACATCAGATTCTTGTCTTCATTTGCAGTTTGATTATGATGTGCCAAGTGTAGTGTCTTCATCTTTCCTGTGCTTGAAGCCCAGGGAGTCTTGGATCTCTGGTTTATATTTCCATCACATTTAGAATTTTTCCATTATTTATTTCAAATATATATATATATATGTATATATATATATATATATATATATATATTGTCCACTACCCTTCTTCGTAACTCCACTTACTATCCATCAGGCTCCTTAGAATTGTCAACAGTTATCTCATGCAATTTTTCCATTATTTTAATATTGTTTCGTTTGGGGGGGGGTCAATTTTTTTTGGATAGTTTTTCTTTTTTCTTTCTTTCTTTTTTTTTTTTTTGGGTCCGGTCGTGGGGCCTGAACTCTGGGACTGGGCACTGTCCCTCAGCTCTTCAGCTCAAGGCTAGCACCCTACCACTTGAGCAACAGCGTCACTTCCGGCTTTTTTTTTCTTTTTGCTTATGTGGTGCTGAGGAATCGAACCCAGGGCCTCTGGCATGCAAGACATGTGCTCTACCACTGAGCTACCTTCCCAGCCCCTGGATAGTTTTTCTTGTTTGTCTTTAAGTCCACTAATTTCCCCCCCTGCAGTGTCTACTATGCTGTTAGCCCCATGAAGTACATTTTAACTCTAAAAATCTTGTGCTTTTTATCTCTACAGGTTTGGCTTGAGTTTTATTAAATACCTTCCATAGATAATTCTAATGCTCAGGATTGCATCTAGTATGTTTTTGTATCTGTATTTTTTCCTAGCATATGGAAGATAGTTAGGTTGGTCATCTTTTCAATGCTGAGACAAAACACCTGATAGCAACAAGCTCAGGGAGGAAGAATTTTTATTTTTATTTTTGTGTTTTGGGTAGCTCATGGTGTCACAGATGGCAGTCCATGGTCCTTGGTTCTGTTGATCCTGGGCCCGTAGTGACCAAAGGGAATATGTGGAAAAGAGTATTTCCCTCATGATGGATAGAAGGCTGAGGGAAAGGAAGGCATGGGAGACCAGGTGTAACCTTCAAAGGCACGCCCTCCCCCAATAAACCTACTTCCTCCAGCTCGGCACTACCTCCTAATGCCTCCATTATCTCAAAATAGTGCCACTACTTGGGAGAATCAAAGCCTTCAACCCATGAGCCTAAGGAGAAACATTGCATAGCCAAACCATAACAACCGTAAATACTGTTTTACCATCCTGTCACATAATTCTAACATTTATGTTCATCCTGGGTGAGTTTCACCTGAATGATTTACTCCCTCATTATGGTCAAGAGTTCCCTACTTCTTTGCGTGCCTGTTACCTCTTGACTGAAAGCCAGACATTGTCAATTTTACCTTGTTAAGTGATGGATATTTTTCAGATCACAGTAAGTATTCTTGATGCTTCTTTCTGGGATATGGTGAAGCTACTCAAACACAGATGAATGCTTTCTGGTCTTGCTTTTCAGATTCATTAGATGGGACCAGAGCATCATTTAATCTAAAGATGATTATCCCCACTACTGAACCAAGACTTTTCTGAATATTCAATCCAATACCTCATGAACTGTGAGATTTTTCTAAGTCTTGCTAGTTAAAACAGTTACTATTGCAAGCCCTATATGACAAATGGACACCTCTCTCTCTCTCTCTCTCTCTCTCTCTCTCTCTCGATGTGGTCCTTCCCCTGACCTCATAATGTGTCTTCACATGCCTTTCCTGCTCAGCTATCTGCTTAATTCTCAAGTAGGATCCTCCGTAGAGCCCTAGAGTCTGAATAGCTGTGTGAATTCTAGTTATCTTTTCTTCTGCAGTTTAAAGTTAGAGACATCTCTCTGCCCTGGATCCCTGAACTCTGGCTTGGAAATTCTCTCAAAGCATTAAACTTGTCAGTCTTTGGACTCTCCATTTGTTCTTGGCCTGTCTCTCGGGAATGACTGTCCCTCATTGCTTGCTATTTAATATCTTAGAGATCATTGTTTTATATAATTTCTCTCTGTTTTTCCTAGTCAGGTAACTTTTTCTTTTTTAGTCAGGATGGTAACTCTAGTCCATGGTGCTTTATGTTGTGTAGAAGCATAAATCTGTGTAATCTACTTTAGAGGAAGAAAACATAGTCAATTTAGACAAACCAACATTGTACAGTGAGGGAAGATGAAATGTGACATGGTATTCTACAGTAGTTAAAAAGAATAATGTAAACTTGTTCAACCACTTTGGAAAGCAGTATGGAGGTTCCTCAAAAGACTTCACATAGAGCTCCCCTATGACCCAGCAATCCCACTTTTGGGCATTTACCCAAATGTTTACAAACAAGACCACACTAAAGCTACCAGCACAACTATGTTTATTGCAGCATTATTTACCATAGCTAAGATATGGAACCAACCCAGATGCCCCTCAGTAGATGAATGGATCAAGAAAATGTGGTATATATACACAATGGAATTCTATGCCTCCATCAGAAAGAATGACATTGCCCCATTTGTTAGGAAATGGAAAAACTTGGAAAAAATTATATTAAGTGAAGTAAGCCAGGCCCAAAGAAACATAGGTCCCATGGTTTCCCTTATTTGCAATATCTAGTATATGTATGAGTCAAGTGGAAAAGGTCAGATAATGTGATGTCAGGAAAATGAACCCTTAGATATGTATCTTAATGTTTTTTTCTTTCATGTATGTGTTGGTAATGCACTTATAAGATTATCTCTTTGTTGCTTTGTATGTCCCTCCCCCACAGTATAACCCCTGCTTTCACTATATTTGATGTCAGTATAACTTGTGGAGGAGATGGGGAAAAACCAGTTGTTTAAGAATACAGGTGGACCTGTTGCAACAATGAGAAGTACAAGTTGTCATGTCCAAAACGAGCTTTACAATGTTGGTGGGGGGGGTAAGAGGGGGGAAGGAGAAAGATTGGGATTGGGGGGGGAGGGGGGAGGCTGGGAAGGGATGTGAAGGGTAAACAAAGGAGGAGGCTGCAATGCTTGGTAAGAAATGTACGCATTATCCTGCCCATGTAATTGTAATCCCTCTGTACAGTATGTTCACAAATAAAATTAAATTAAATTTTAAAAAAAGAATGAAGGCAGTGTAAGTCTGAGAAAAGGTTACACTGTGGATTTGTAAAACAAAATTTTATCATTATTATTAAAGATGTTGTACTGAGGGGTCGCTGTTTCATAAGTCAGGTAATGAGTACATTTCCTTTTGGACAACATCACCCCTCCCTTCACTTTCCCCCAGTTCCCCCCTCCCATCCCTGCCCAAAAGTTGCATAGTTCTTTTTTTTTTTTTGTAGGTCATGGGGCTTGAACTCTGGGCCTGAGCGCTGTCCTTCAGCTCTTCAGCTCAAGGCTAGTGCCCTACCACTTGAACACCACTTCTGTTTTTCTGGTTGTTTTTTTGAAGATAAGAGTTTCATGGACTTTCCTGCCTGGGCTGGCTTTGAACCATGATCCTTAGATCTCAGCCTTCTGAATACCTAGGAATACAGGCATGAGCCACTGGCCCCCGGCTGCATAGTTCATTTAGTTATGGATTTACATTTTGATAAATTTGCATAAGATTTAATTATGACCCACAGAGGTGAATTGTAAAACTGCATAAAATAACTGTCTATTATTATGGACATAAAGACACACTTGGTACATAGGACAGGAGAGTAGAAAGGAAGTGTCCGATGAACTGTGAACTGTCCGATGGCTTGACCTAGAGGATACAACCAGAATGGTCAACAAAGGTTACTTTTCTTCAACAACAATAAAAAGACTTGAAGAAAATAAGGTGTGATCTTCCCATTTCCCTTGGGAAGCTCAGTGCATAGACAAGAGGTGTATTTGTTACACAGGAGTGGCATTTGCTTCAGGGCGGAGCATCTGATTGGAAATGGCTGAAGGGCCCTTATTTTAATGAGACATTTGCATGTGACACTGTTTTCCTTTGCTCTATGGAATCTGCAGCAGATCCGTGAAAGGACCATCATTTAACAAAGATGCTGTTTATATCTCGGTGATAAAGGACCAACTGTCCTTATCTGGTACTAGTTTCCTTTTAAAATTTGAGATGAGTGAGGGTGAAGGAGATGGAACACAAGTCCCACCCCCTCCCCCTCCCCCCATTAGCCAGCTATCCTTTGGCTGGGAGGCAGAAGACAGGAGAGAAGGGATTCGTGTACAAGAATTCAATATGCATATGGAGCATCAAGAGGAAATGGGAAGGCAGGAGGATGAGGAGCTATTTCAGGCCCAGTGGCTTACCACCCACCCCAGGATATTCTTTCCCGCTTGGCCTCCCTTCCCTGGAGCTCACAGGGACAGACAGTCTTGAGGTAACACATCCAGCTCAGAGTAGACAGGAAATGCCTCCCTGGGTGGGGATAGAGAACCCAGCGAGACAAGGCGGGCTGTGTTCACCTCATCCTACATCAATGATTTGTAAGAGTCCCATAAGGCTGGTAAACAGAAGGCTTCCCCAACTGAAGCTAACCCTTCTTTTTTGTTCCTTGTTTTCTAACCCTAGTGCAAAGTTTTATGTTGATGTTGATAGTATCCAATTAGACCATGGGGAGCCTGAAGCTATGTACTTACGACTGATGAGTAGAAACCACAGCTCGTGAGAGGAGCTTGATGTTTAAAAAGCTGCTCCGCGGTCTCAGGAACTGAGGTCAAGGAGCCTGTAATGAATGAAGGGATTCATCTGTGCTGATTGGATAACCTGCCGCCGGGCCATTGCTCTTCTTCTGAGCAGTATAGGAATAGGACTTCATGATAAATAAGATGCTCGGCCTTCCAAGGACATAGGTGCTGTAGGTTCACTCTTCTCCACGCTTCTCATAAGGAAGCAGGAGCTATTAAACATTGAACACTGGGAAGTCTTCGGGTAAAAAATGTAATATATATATTTATATATAAATATATAAGGTATATTTATATTTTTTGTATATCCCCATCCTAAGAATTTTTTGCCTAGAGCTTTCCAACTGTTTTCTTAGGGAAAAAAATCATCTTTGTATATAGACAGAGCCCTGAGTACAAGTTACAAAGCCCAAACTCCATGCTAAGAGTCGGAGGACCCATTTTCCCATCTACACACCTGGACCCATCTCCCCGCCTCAGAAACTTGGAGTCAGTAATACCAAATGGGTTTCTGTGCCCGGCACAGATACTAGTGGCAATGTGTTTTTATCATAACTAATTATAGTCATTATAAAATAATCACCACCACCACCACCACCACCACCACCACCACCATCATCATCATCATCATCATCATCATCATCATCCTTACTTCTTGCTGTATAATCTCCCCAATCCCACAGTTCAGGCCTGGGTTTCTAATGCAGGCCTGCTCTTAGATTCTCTCTTCCCTCTGATTCTCCTTTCTTAAAGTTGTTGTGGCTGCTGCTGTTTTCTGGTGTCTCCCCCTCCCCATCCCTCCAGGCTGATCCTCTGAAGCAGTCTCCTGGTAGCCCTAGAAAAGCCCACATACCCAGCCATGTGTCATTTAACGCAGCTGTGAGTTGAATGCATTTTCCTCCACTCTACCCAAACCAAACCGGAAACTTAATCCTTAATACAACACAGCTGAACGGAGGAGGCTTCTTAGTACACCTCGAAGGCTCTGCCCCTGTGAACTGATTCCTGTCAGAATCATGAGAGGAGCCCCTTCTCACGCATGCTCTGTCAGCATACATCTTCCACGATGCCGTGATGCCGCTCAAAGTGCCTCAGTGGACGAGACCCTACCTTCCTGGACTTACTAGGACTCCAGAGCCATGAACCCCATGAGCCTTATCATTTCCAAGCCATCGATTCTGTAGTATTCTGCTAGAGCAGCATAAAACAAGCCTGGGAGAAAACATAGGAAGGAAGGAAGATAGGAAGATTTTGAGATGGCGGAGGAGGAGGATGATCAGAGTTGCCAGGCAATCATTGAAGCTGGAGTTAAGGGCGGATCTGGGATGGAAAAGGAGAGACTCACACTGAAGATGCTGACAGGGCTGACTCTAGAGCACCCAAGTAGAGTCTAGAAAGATGTCAGTAGCCTTGTTTCTGTGTCTTGTCTCCCTTCTTTTCCCTCTGTATCTCAAAGTCCTTCCCCACTGTCTCCATGGAGCTAAACCCTTTACCCCACACAGGCGTTTTCTCCTTCAGACACCTCTCCATCCAAACTCCTATTGATTCTGGGCCAGCTAAGAGCCTGCTTGAACGGTTGAACAATTCTCACTATAATGTTAATGACTGCTGAAGCCCAAACTGTTCCCTCCTAGGAGGTAGGAGTTGGTGAGGGAATTTCAGCCCAATAGTAAGACAGTGGGAAGCACTTTGGTGAGTGATAGTTCTGGAATTTTTTTTCTGTGCAAATGCTTGGACAATCAGATCTGCCTGCCATGCCCCTCTCCTTCCCCCCCATCTTCTTCCAGCAAGACTTGCTAGAGGCCGGCTCCCCAGCCTAGATACCCATGCTGAGCACAGTTTTAGGGAATTATGCAAAGCTGATTGCGCTCTCCAGGAGAAGCCTATAAATGTTGTTATTTATTCCCTTAAATAACACCTCTTATACATCTTAAGTGCTTTGGCGTTATACGGAAACAGCACAGCAGGTTCTAGGGGGCCAAGTAATTCTTTATCATCTTAAAGTTGTGTGTCTCTGTGTATGTTTGTGTGTGTGCGCATGTGTGTGTGGTTCATAATGGTTGCTTATCATGATTTCCCATAAAGCCCCAAATGCTACCAGCTTCCTTGCCGAACGGGCTGTATTATCGGTGGCAACGGGCAGGATGCTTTGCTCAGAGCTAGCTAGCTTGGTTTTGTAGGGGTCATCCAAGGCTTGGAGAGAGCTTAGATGCAAAACCTACCTGGTACTGGCCTCATACCTTTGTCCAAAGAGAGGAACTCGCCTCTCATCTCAGGCTCTGTCTACGGTCATTGGAATATGCTGAGTATTCTTCACTATTCACTCTGCAACCTCATTCTCCTGCGTGCTGGCATGATAGGAGTAATGATTTTTTCTTTCAAAACAAAAAAACAACCTTTTAAAAAAGTATGAGAAGCCACAAAGGAAGTAGCACTAGAAAGCCTTCCTTCACCCTCTCACTGGAGCTACAGAGTAGGTGACGTGGTCCATCTCCTAGCACAGCCTTGCCAGGGTGACAATGGATGTTAACAGTCATGTGACACATCTGGCTCAGAGCAGACAGTCACCGTGTCATCTTGCCTTTCCCTCTTCTCCTTCTTAGCACGGGGCTCAAGCAGGCTCCAGGCAGGAGCTGCTCCAGTGCGTCTTTATTAGGTTTCGGCTTCCTGTCACGACCGCCAAGGCCCCACAGGAACAAGGAGAAATCAAAATCGATTCTTTATCAGACCAAATCCAGAAGCCGGCTTCATTGCTGAGAGAGGCAGACAGGCACACAGGGCAGATGCCCAGGCTGCTGCACCCGCTGCAGTGACCATTGCCATTCCCTGAGCAGTCTGAGCTCGGCCTGCCTGCAGCCCTGCCAGAGGCCCGAGGCAACAGCAGACTCTGTGGAATTGGTAGGAGGCTGTTCTGTGGACCTGGGCTTGGTGGGCGTCTTGTGTTGGTGCGTCAGCAACTCTCCCACACCACCGCCAGCAAATCTTTCTTTCTCTTCTCCCCAGGGCACTGCCCAGTTTTGACTTGGAGTTAGGGCTCGACTGTCTATGGTGAACCCTCTTGTGAAGGACCCTCCTATTGGCCTTCTAGAAGAAGCTGCCATTAGGATGTTCTAGTGTCAAAGATCTGCAGAGAAAATGGGTTTCCATATTGAAGGGAGAGGGTGGGTTTGGAAGCTCTGACAGAAAGTAAAGTTCTCAGTTGGCCAGTACTTGGTTCTGTGGAATTCTCCTGGTCTTTTGGTCCCAATGAGTGTTTTCCTAGGTATGTAGAAAACAAACATTATGTCGAATCTGGAGTTGCGGGGCTCAAGGCTAAGGAAAGAAGATGGCCAGGAACTAACCTGAAAGAGCAGCGCGAGACCCCATCCGTGGTTATAGGAAGAGGGAACTTGCCTCTTGTGGATTGTTCTTCCTCCCCACCCGGAAGGACCCTCAGCCCTACGCGAGAGCCAATTTTAAGGGGGTTGCACCTCAAATAACACAGCAGAATTTGGAGATTATGGGGTCCAAATGCTTTGGAAGATGATGCACGCCCAGCCCCAATAGATGCGTAGTGACTGTAGCAGGCTAGCATGTGCTAAACACTTCCAAGAGCTCAGAGAGGGCAGGGCCTTCGCTGTCCTCCAGCTGGGGGTGGACCTGTGGGCTGGCATGCCGAGGGAAGGTCCCAATGCCAAGGAGAAGAGTGCGAAAGGGAGCAGAGACAGGCTGGGGGATGTTGGGGGAGGGGAGGGGCCAGTGTGGCATCGGACAGGTGCCCAGATGCCAGGCTTCAAATCCCAGCTCGACCGCTTCCTGGCTGTGACTTTGGGCAGGCTGCTCTGCCTCTCTGTGTCCACTTCTTCACCCGTAAAATAGGCATGGGTTTGTTGTGAAGATAGAATGTGCTGAGATCCTTGAGGACTTGCCTTAGCTTTACTGCACGGCAGCCCAGATTAGGATAGTTCCACCCCATCTTCCTTCTCTCTCTTTCTTTCGGGAAACATCTGGTTTTCCCAGCTCCTTCCTCACAAGTATTTCCTGAACAAAGTCCAAGAGCACTGACTCCCACCTTCGTGTCTATCTGATTTATTCCTCTTTTCTCCTGCATTCGTTACCTAGATCAATCTAGCCTTAGACATCTTTCTTGGGCCTCCCTCCCACCGATGCAGACGGCTGCTGCTGAGAAGCTGAGCGGAGTCCCACCTGCTTGCACAGGGAGTGTCGGGCCAGGGAGACTGTTGGAAAGAGCTATTCATGGGAGCACTTCACTCTAGCACTTTAGCTCTTAATGTGTGAAGGACACTGGGGTAAGGACTTGATCTGAAATACCCACTGACTCCTGAAGTCAGCACTGCCAGACATTCCATTCTTCACATTTTTTTAAAGGTGAGGATAGTGACGTATAACTAATGTACAAGTGGTGGAGCTAGTCTTGAGTCTCCACCTGTCTGTTCTCAGTGCCCACCCCTCAGGAAATGTGCTGTGGCTTGCAGCAGAGGCAAATGCAACTTCTGGGGCCAAGAGTCTCTCAGGGTCCGAGGCAGCCAGACTACAGCAGCATTGGAATGGCCCACCCCACTGTGCAGAGACGGCTCCTCCAAAGACAGTCAAGGAACCTGGGATCCAGACCTTGAGACTCCGAGATCAGTGGCTCAGAGCGAAGAGGGTAAGGAAGGGGGAGGAGGGCATGGGAAAGGGGGAGCTGGTGGGAAGGGGGCACCGGCTAGAGCACAGTCAATGTCATCCTAAATTAGATCATAAAAAGTAAGTGCTTTTTAAAAGCAGTTTTGCTCAGCAGAGGATGAGCTGTCAAGTTGCCCAGTGATTCATTGTCTGCTACCAGTTGCAACCACCCCACCTGTGTAGCTGAATCTAAACCTAGACATCCTTCGTGCTCTTCATCCTGTGTGTGCTTTGTGCTTGAGAGGACTGGAGCCGGGTTCCCAGCCCAGCAAAGGGTACCTGTCTCCATGCTGTGTGACCTAGAACGAATCACTGCGCTTCTCTCTGCCTTGCTAGTTCTTCCCTCTGGACAGAGAAGACATGTTAATACCTTGCCATTGGGTCTCATGTGAGACCGAAATGGATCTCCGGCATAATAAGCACTCAAAATGCTAGTTTTTTAAAAAATATTTATTGTTTTCAATTCTGACACCTGTTTGAAAGATTTCAAATGAGGAGGTTTCAAAGAGAAAGGAAAGGAAAGAAGGCCGTTGCCCAGTGGGGAATTTCTCCTCTTCTTCTGGGGCTTCCTTCATGGGGAAGTGCAGCTGTGATAACTTCCGGCTGATGGAATGTAGGAGGGACTTCATTTCTGGGCCTAGCACATCAAAATCACCTGTGTGTGCCTGCCACCTTCTCACCCATTGGTGACCTTGTGAGAGATACAGTGCTGTGGACGCTAGAATCTGGGTCCTTGCGTGAATGTGAGGAGTGGAATTTCCCCCCACCCCACCCCTCCACCCCATGGCTCACCCTCAGTGGACTGCTTCTGTGTGTCAAGCCATCAAGAATCCGAGATTGTCTGTCTTAGCACTTAGCTCACCCTGACTTTGACATCCAGCCAAACCACAATGATTTTGGAACCTTCTGTGGCTTTAGACTATTTGGAAAATGTGGGAGTGACAGGAGGCCATCCCTAGAGCCTTTCTTAGTTCAGACGTTCAAGGCAGCTTACTGCCCTTAATATGAAGTGAAGAAGCAGCCAACCTCCTTTCTCTAGGGAACCTGCAAGACTAAGAGCCAGGAGCAAGCAGCCCTAAAGAAGCCAGCAGAAGGGCCTGGAGAGGATGCGTGCTTCCCTTCTCCTGAGGCCTCCAGCCCTGGGCCAGCTTGCAGTCATGGTCCATTCTTCATTTTGGGAAGAGCTAGGCTAAACATTGCTAGGGCTCCAGATCACGTGAGCACCCAGAGAGACAGCATGGCTATATCCAACTGTGTGAGCCATGGCTAAGTTGCTTTGCAAATATTTATTTGTAGACCATTTTCCCCTTCTTAAACAGCTGTTGGAGGGAATGTAGTGAAGGAGAGCTGCCACTAATCTCTCTGAGAGTCTGCAGACAGTGCACCAGTCTGTAGCCCTGTGGTGACAGTTGATGGCTGTTTCTCTCTCTCTCTCTCTCTCTCTCTCTCTCTCTCTCTCACACACACACACACACTCACACCTTTCCCCCTTTTATCCTGAGGCATCTTCACAAGTCTTTGTCCCAGGCTCTTGTCACTGGAGACTAGAATCAGGGGCAGATCTCCCTCCTAGGATGTGCAGAAAGAAAGCAAAATGGGGAAGGGGAGTCAAGCAGAGGTAAACAGAGAGAGGCTGGTAGGAAGGAGGTAGGGAGGAACAGAGGGAAGTTAATGTGAACTGCCCCTTCCCCTTGCTCATTACGATTTGCCAGATGGTATTCATTTAGAGCAAGATGAAATTGGGTTTGAATCCTATTGATGCCCAAGTACTGATAATCTCAGTCTTTTAAAGTTTCAGTTCCACCTGTTTGAGGGGGATGATACCAGCAGGCTCTCTGTGATGAGTGAAGGTAAGGGAAGCCTATCCCTCTTTAATTTGGGGGTTCACTGCTAATTTCCCTGTCTTTCCATATTATTTGACACCATGAATCTTGGTTAACTCCTTCACTATTGGGTGGTCCGTAGACTGGCTATCTGTTATCATTTAAGCTTGTTCTGCAACATTCACGTGTTCAAAAGTTAATCCCAATGCAGCAGTGCTCAGAGTCAGTTAGGGAGAAGAGCTCTCCCCCCGCTGGCTAGCATCATTAGAAGAGGAGCGAGTTTGTTATAAAAGTGGGCTTCATCCCCTGGTTCTCTTTCTTGCCCTCTACAGCAACAAAGATGTCACCTCACCAGATATCACCTCTCAGATTAGGCTTCTACTCCTTTAGCACTGTAAGAAATAAGTCTGTTCTTTATGAACTATCCAGGCTTGGGTATTCATGCGAATAGCATAACACACACTCAGATACAATGCGCATCACCACATGCCCGTCACTCAGCTGTAGTCAGGGGAAAGGACAGGACCCCTGTGACAGGGACAGTGAGTCTAGTAAATGCTACTGCCAACCTTTCTAGAACAGTGAAGATGGGGGGTTGGAAGCCCAGAGCCCTTCTCAGGGCTCATCCACTCACCTCCATATTTTCTCCCTTGTGGAAGTCCCCAAGTCTAACCTCAAGGACACAGGATCAGGGGGTATCAAGATGCTATCAGATGAACCATATGGGTTCAATGTAGGGCCTGAGTCTCTAACCCTGTCTCTCTTGTCCTCCTATTCTTTCCATTTGTTTCTGGGTAGCAACTGAGTTTGTTTAGCATTTTTTAAAAAAACAACAAACTAAATTATCAATGTCCCAGCAAATATTTGATGAGTCTCTTGTATAGTAATGTTCATCTACTCAACCTCAGAATCTCACTGGAAGCCAAGAGACAGCCAAAGCACATGAATATTTATTCCAAATTATGTCCTAGTATTTGCTTTCAGATAATACATCATCTTAACTGATCTAATTAACATCAAAGTGAGATCAATAAGGAAGATGTCACCCTTATATTCATTTTGTGGATGAAGAAAAAAGTCAGGGAGGCTCATTGACCTGTCCAGGTTCTCCTGGTGGTAGAGGATTCAGGATAAGAACTTTTGTTTGTAGTATTTTCCTCATGGGGCATCTCTATAGTTTCAATTCACATTTTTGTTGTTGGTGGTGGTCATGGGGCTTCAACTCAGGGCCTAGGCGCTCTTTTTTCAAGGTTAGTGCTCTACCACAGTACAGCTTCTGGCTTTCTGATGGTTAATTGGAGATAAGAGTCAGTCTCTGGGGACTTTTCTTCCTGGGCTGGCTTTGAGCCATAATCCTCAGATCTCAGCCACTGCCACTGACATTTCCTTGCTGGCATTTCCATTTTTTTGACCCTAGATAACTTGAGGATTATCATTTCCTTTTGGATGGGCATGGTACCTACCATATCCTCTCCCAGTGCTAGTGTGCAGGCTGAGCCGTAGCTTCTTTCCAATAACCAGAGAATGCTCTTACTTCTTGTATACAAGCTTTTTATGTCTGTTCTCCTCTGTCCATGGTGCTGGTCCCTGGGGAATCCCTCCTCTTAGCTGGAAGTTGCTGTTGGCTCCATTTCTATCCCTCACCTTCCAGGCCATGGAGATGACCTGACCCCATTCTTCCCAAGCAGTCTATGGAGCAAAATTCTACCTGAGTGTCACACCACTAGAGCCTCACACCTTAGAGCCCCAATGCCTACATTTGACCAGATGAATCTTGGGATTACCTGAACTAGAAGAAGAAACAAAATCTGAGCCGGGTTCTGGGAGAGATGACAGGAAAGGTAAAAAGCCTCCAGGAGGGTTTGGGTTGCTTTTAAGGATCAGGAAGAGAATATAAGAGAGGCCTCTGGAGCTCAGCCTGGCTTGGAGTGAAGAAAGGTAGGTGAGAAGTTTCCCCTTAATCAGAGCCTGGTGGGAAGCCAGGAAAAACTGGATGTCACTGATTGCTGCACTAATGGTGACTGACATAGCAAGCAGTGTGCACGGGCGTGTGCTTGCACACATGTCATTGCTGCCGCTGTTCCATTTCCGGACCGAGGCTTACCTGCCAGGCACCCAGCAGCACCAGTTTTCTGTGTAAACTCCTTATGCCTCTTCCCTGTGGCATTTGTGGGAGTAACCGAGATACTGGCTGACACCTCTTTTGTATAACTGTTCAGGGTGAATTTCCCAGTTAGCTGGATGGTTGGCTCTGTGGGGTCAGGTCATTCAGTCACTCAGTTTCCCTCCATCTTGTTCTTCCAGCAGCTTCTAAAGCAGTGATTCTCAAACTTGGCTGTACATCAGCTCCAATGGCAGTCAAGTTTGAGAACCGTAATCATAAGGTATTGCCTTTGTCAACATGGTTGAAGTTCGGACACACACACACACACACACACACACACACACACACACACACACCTGGAAAGGCATATACAACCGCATCATACTCTGTGGTCATCTCATCCCTGGCAATCACTTGGGGGCCAAGATTCTTAATAGCTACATATGACTTTGGGCTAATTTAGTTTGTTATACTTTCTCTATTTACCCCCAGAATGGAGTTAATAACTAAGACTGCCTCTAAGAATGATTGCCGGGGTGATGCAGGACAGGGCTTGCAGCACTTCCCACATGGCCCACCTGAAGTTAGCACTGAGCAAGCTGTGCAGTAACGGTTATTGACTGATATAGGCAAGGACTGTGAGACCGGAAGCCTGTACAGAACCAAGATATAGCCGGGTCTGGAGTGAGATAGTGCCATTTTCCCTTTGGTTAATGAGTGTGATAAGCAGCCTAGTAGAGTTTCCTGGAAAAAGCTGTTGGTGGTAGTGGTGGTGATGCATGTGTGTGTATGCATGCATGCGTGTGTGTGTGTGTGTGTGTGTCTTGAGATTTTCCCTTTAGAAAAAGAAGGAGAGAGTATAGTTCAGAATTCTAGTCTTATCCAGAATTTGACAGCAGAGGTTAACCTGCTGGTCCTGCCTGGCATCCAGGGAGTGTGACACGTTTAGGGGTAGGGGCAAAGAGCATTCTTGAACCTACCACCTCCATGTCCACTATGTGGCTGGTCTGTCTGTCTGTCTGTCTGTCTGTCTGTTTCTCACTGTGTTCTCCAAACTATGTCTGTGTTGGACTCAATGCTCTCTTCCTGCAGAGTGCCACAGTGCCTTCAGCTTCTGCCTTTTCTGTGAAGAGTTCTCTCCCTTCTTCCACAGAAAGGAGATGGTGATGAAGGGCAAGACTCAGGCATAGGGCTGGGAGGCAGAGCTCAAGGACACACATGCTTCAGCTTGTACCTAAGCCAGTTGGTTGCCCCTAGTTCAGACAAAGCTGGTTTTGTTTGTTTGTTTCTTTTTTTTCTTTTTTACAAGATTTTTCAGAGGTGCTGCACTTCTGCGGCATCCTCAGACCTTTCAATTCTGACATCTCAGGGCCTTTCTCCTCTGTCTGCTCTCTCCTCCCTCTGCAACCAGCCTCCGTCGCTATCCTTATCATGGCCCCGCCAGCAGAGGCCCTGCCTCTCAGTCTGAACCGGTCCAGCCACTCCCTCTCGCAAACCCTGCCTGTCAGCCTCCTTTAGGTAGGTGACTTCAGAGTCTCAGACCAAAGGAGAACGGCTGAGGGTGGGGTGAGGGAGACAGCTAATTTATCTCTGTCTGCAACAGCATCTTCCAGAAATAAAGAAATACATATCGTGTTTCCTTTCACCGTTGGTGGTCACAGCACTGGGAGGAGGGAAAGCAAATGAGAGGAGAGGAAGAAGGGGTTGGGCAGGCCAAAGATCACCTGCACACCTGCCACAGGCTTCTTACGGTCTACCAATGGTTGGAGAATTCTTCCCCATCTTTTCAACAAAGGGATCACCCCTCTCTCATAGAATGACCCTGGTTAGAAGTCCCTGTTTCACAAGGAGGGGGTTATATGTAAACATCTGAGCCCGAAAGCCACTGTGCCTGATCTGACAGAGCCCAGTCTGATGGAGGAGGCAAGCACCTGAAGATAAGTATGACTGTTGTTCTGTATTAGAACACCAGATGGTAGAGGTGCCAGGGAGAGGATCAGAGGAGTGTCCCCCCAAAAAGCAGCCACTGAGCAAAAGTTTGAGGATAAATCCAGAAGGCGGAAGAGCTGTCGAGCTGAGCAGGTATGTAAAGCCCATTGAGGTGGGGTGGAACAGGTGGTAGATTGGAGGTGGGAGAACAGGTAGGGATTGCTGTAGCAATCTAGGCAGGAAATAATGGGGGGCCCAGATCCGGTGAAAGACAGTGTGGATGAAGAGACTGGGAAAAAGTAAGAGGTCATCGGGAAGTCAAATGAATAGGTCTTGGTGAGTGGATATAAGAAATGGGAGAAGAGTGCATGGATGTGTGGCTTGGACAGTTGTAGGTGACTTGTTCTTTGAGTCAGTGAACACTGTACAGGTCAGGATTGGGCATCTGATCAAAGATGGTCCTAGCCAAAGACTGCAGGTGATGCTTTGCTTTGGCTGCACTAGTGGCCTGTGGCTAGTCAGCCTAATGCAGCTGGTCAGTAGACAGATAAGCACACTCCAAGACCAAACACAGGGTCAACTTCCTTGTATATGTAGCTTGACATTTGTCTTTCTGACCTAGGATTCTCTTCTGACCTCGACTGTGCCTCTATGCCTACTCACTTGGATGGAAAACTAGAAGTTTGATACTAGGGCCATTCCCCTTAGTAGATCTTTAAAGTCCAGGAAGGCAAAGATGGTCTGTCTAGTTTGCTTCCCTATCATAAGGCATTTACTCATACATTTTGGAATGACTGGATATGTGGATAAATGATGCTTAGTGAGAACCAGTCTGGTGTGTTGAACATGTAGGCTTTGGAGCCTTAAGATCCTATGCCAGGTTTTCTCCTAAGCTGTACAGGACTGGGAAGTTGCTCAGCCTCCTAGAGCTTTTCTTCCAGTAGTATAAAGGATAAAGGATATTGGCAGGTGTATCTTAATCATGGCATTTTATGAAGAACAATATAGGTGGAACAGACACTTGGTATCTATATTACAATGTCATTCAGAACTAGGCCTTGCCAATGGCTCACACCTATATTTCTAGCTACCCAGGAGGCTGAGATCTGAGGATCATAGTTCAAAGTCAGTGGGGCATAAAAGTCCTGAGACTCCTATCTCCAATAAACTATTCAGAAAAAGCCAGAAGTGGTGCTCTAGAGCACTAGCCTTGAGCAAAAGAAGCTCAGGGACAGCACTCATGTCCCAAGTTCAAGCCCAGGACACACACACACACACACACACACACACACACACACACACACACAATCTAGAACTTCTAGTCAATGTGCCTTTTAACTTAGGGGCCTAGGCACTGCTTTTTCTGCTCAAGGCTAGCACTCTACCACTTTGAGCCACAGTGCCACTTCTGGTTTTCTAGTGGTTCATTGGAGATAAGAGTTTCACAGACTTTCCTGCCTGGGCTGGCTTTCAACCTCAACCCTCAGATCTCAGCCTCCTGAATAGTTAGCCTTTTACTTTTACGATATACCACTCAGTTAGTTGGTGTTCAGGTTCAACTCTTTAAATAGGAACTTGTTTTTATACAAAAAGAAAAGCAAAATTGAGCAACGAAGCAGTTCTTTGTCTCCACCGAGGGAAGAACAAGCGCAAGTTGCCGAAGCCGGGGTGAGGAAGGTCAAGGTCAGACAATAAGAAATAATTCTGGTATGAAGGCTGTTCAGCATGGGCCTGAGACAATGCCATCTGCTGGCTTTCTTCCCTCATGGGCAAAGACCCTGCTCAGTATGCCAGAACTTCCTGGTGGTCTTCTTAATCTTAGGCGTCTCACATGAAAGGTCTGGATGGTTTTACTACCTGGGGCAGGAGCAGTCCTCAGCTCTTGCTTCTCTCTCTCTCGCTCTGTCTCATCATGTCTACCCAGCTAATACATTGGACCCATTTGTTCCCAGTCAGCTCCATAACACTATTTCATGTTTGAGGCAGGTGGACACAGGAGCTCGTGGATCCCTGGAGACATCTACATCATTCATCCGTTTGTGTCCCTGGTTTTTCAGAGTCAGGGAACAGCCAAAGTTCTGTCTAGCAAGCTTTCAGAGAGCAGAAGTGGAGTTGGCAACCCCTAGGTTCTGCACATCTAACTGACCCAGTAAAGACAGACAGACAGACAGACAGACATACAGATACGTGGGCAGGCAGGCAAGCACCTGTCATGTCAGCTCATTTGCATCCTTAAAAAAAATCAACTGAGAATTGTGTTAAAATTAGACTCTCCTGAAGGCAGTTGGAGTCAAGGAAATTAGTTGAATGTTTCCTCAGTAATTGTCAGTGCGGCTGTGCAGGGTGTGCTGTACCTGAGGGAAGCTGATAATAAACAACCCAAGAAGCCAGAAATAAACAAACTGGCTCTTCTCTTTCTTCTGTCTCTTGTAGGCTCCTATTCAGGCCTGTGTGTGTGTGTGTGTGTGTGTGTGTGTGTGTGTGTGTGTGTGGCTTTTTCCTCTCTGTGGACAGAAACAGAAGTGGCCAATAATATCCACCAACCCATAGCAGACGGAAATCCCCAGCTGGGGACAGATTTCATGATATTTACTGATTGTCTGAACTCTGTGAAGCTCTGAATTCAGCTGGGGTAGCCAGGTGTGGACCCAGCCCCCACCGGTGTCTCACAGGAATGGTGAGATGTGCACACAAATAGTGATAACTCAAGAATGGAAGAGAGATGTGAGAGGCAAAACCTAAGTCCTGTGGGATACAGAGGAGAAAGCCAGCAGAGAAGCTTACTCTTGGAGATGTCCTTGGAACTGGACCCGTAAAGGGCAGTCTAGCTGAATTTCCCTGCTTCACACCTGTAATCTTAGCTACTCAGGAGATTAAGATCCAGGGGACTGAGGTTCAAAGCCAGCCAGGGTAGAAAAGTCCATGAGACTACATCTCCAAAATCACTAACCAATAGCTGGGCTAGAGATATGGTTCAAGTAGTCGAGTGCCCGCAAAGGAAGCAAACTAGTAAACAAGCAACTTGAGCCCAGAAATCAAGACCTTGAATCTAGAGGAAGAAAGAAAGAGAGAGAGGGAAGAAGGGGAGGGAGGGAGGAAAAAGGAAGGGAGAGAGGGGATGGCTTGGGCAAGAGAGGGGGTACCCACCCCCTCAATAATGGCACCAACATCAGAGGATCCCAGCTGCCCATGACATGAAATGGAACAACATGAGCCAATCCCTGGCTCAGTTTGCATGGATCCAGGTTGTACAAAATGGAAATAAGGCAAGAACTCAAGAGAACACTGCAACAGAGAGGGCCTTGAAGTCTGAGTAAATCATGAGAAGGGATTAACTGTCAGACAAGAGGGAGCTGTTGAAAGATCCGGAATATGAATGACAAATTTAGACCTGGCTTTTGTGTGGAACCTGGGGTGGCCGGGAGCAGTGAGAACAGAAGTAACGACCGATCAGAGCAGGGAGTGGCCTACCCTGGGACGCAGGGAAATCCTATCCAAGGACTAGGCAATCTTGGCTGCTTGCTACAGTTTGTCACGTGTCTGTCCCTCAGAGTTTAGATAGTAGAAACTTTATCCCCAAGGGATAGGTAAGGCCTTGGTTGCGATATAAGGCTCTGATCTCCTGAGTCAGTTAATTCTACTATTCGAGATTTGGGTTTCTCCTAGGATGAGTCCACCCCTCCCCCTCTATCCTTCCACCTTCTGCCTTGAGATGACACAGCACAAAGACCCCCACCCCAGGGGGCCCTGGGAGCTGGGACTTCTGGGTCTCCAGAACCTTGAGCCACACCTCCTTCAGTTTCTTATCCAATACCAGACTCAGGTACTATGGAATGGCAGCTCATCGTGCGGGAAGACACTGTTCTCCAAATGTAACGCCACTTGCAGCAACCAGAGGATCCTAGCTGCCCAGGAAGGAAGTGTCTCCCTCTGGTCAGCATTTCAGGCATCCCAAGACCACGTCCAGCCTCCATCCCACGTCCTTTCTCCATTTGCACCCCTGCAGAGTTCTTCCAGCAACCCCACTTCCGACCAATACTCATGATCTCACTTCTACACTGTGCCCATGCTAGCAGCACCCACCTTCTCTCTTATCAACGCCTCCTGTACCAACATCCATCTTGCTTTGTGATCCCATCTCCAGATGCTCAGCTAGTTGAATGGCAATACCTGAAAACACCTAGGGACCAGGCCTAGAACTCTGTTCTGGAATTTTCTGGGGGGGAAAAGGCAATGGAATACAGGTACTGGTGTGGCAGGGAAGAATGCATTAGAAAGCTAAGCTCAGCCCAGAGGAGGCAGGCATGGGAGATGTTTGCTTTCAATCTCCCTTCTTCCCTACTCTGCCCCCCAAATAGATTGTTCTTAATGTTTTGCTGACAGCAACTGCTGCTCACCGCCGTTGGATTCCAGCAGATGATAAAGTGACAGGAAGATTGTACCACGTCTCCCCTTCCCCCCCAAAAAAAAGGTCCCCTGGGGAGAATGTTGAGCGAGGGTGATTGATTTAGTGAGACTGTGATGTGTTATTTAGGGAGAAGACAGAGCGAAAGTGAAGGAAGAAAAGGCAGCAGAAAGAGGAGGAGCCTTCCTCCACCCTGTGAGATGGAAGGCTCTGGACTCTGCCTTGGAGCTCACTGACGGGAAAAAGGGGCAGGGACCCAGTCAGCACCCCCAATAGGCCCTGGGGAGGTAGGGAGTACCTGAGTGGCAGCCATTATTCTGGAGGGTTCTGTGGACTCTGCTATCCTGACAGGGCTAATGCACTTAATGGGGAGGGACGGCAGGCATTTGAGCTGCAAATAAGGAGGCCTGAACAGATGAAGAGACATCAGCTGTGTGGAATGGAAGCTAGCCTGGAGGGGCAAACAGCTGGCCACATCTACTCTCCACAGGCAGGAAAGCATGGGCCAGGCAGAGTCGGGTCACATGGTAGGCAGCAGGAAGCTGAGAGCTCACAGAGCCCAGCTACATGACCATCCATAGATCGGGTGGAGACTTTCTCCCACCATCAGAGACAACATAAGGATGATCACAGTCAGATTTCTGCCAGGGCTAGACTCAATATGCTAAACAAAAGGGGAAAGCTCAGAAGGGAAGGGACAGTGGATATTAAACCTCAAGTTAGAGGTATTCTCTCTATCTACTGTATACTCTGGGAGATAATGTCTAGAGCCAAATGTCTGACATAGAAATCTTGTTCAGAGAACTGTGGTTAGCAGGTGCCAGATCCTTTCCTCTCCTGGTTCTGAGCAAAAGACAATGGCTTCGGCCACCAAGGGATAGAGACAGGCTCCGGAGAGAGAAGGAAAATTGGTCCATAGAGATACTATAAGATTCTGAGAGCCAGAGGGAAGCACTAGGAATCCATCCACTGAGCTGCCAGAGCTCTTCCAGACGGCTCTGGAGGGAGGGCCGGCTTGGAGGTTTGGCCGAGGAAAGGACCAAATGGTCTCCCAGTGACATTTCTTCTTGTGTCTCTTCTAGGTTCTTAAATCTTCTTCTTAACAATGATGTTAACCCTTGAGGTCTCTCTGGTGGGAGAGAAAACAACGTCATTCTGTAAGGAGAAGTTCTTGTTTCTAGGACTGTGGTAGAAGGGCAGGAGGATGTGCTGAAAGAGAGAAATGGGTAAAGTAAGGCAGAAGATCCAAAATAGAGAATTTTAAGAAGGGAGTTGGACAGCAGGCATTAGAGAAGGGGTCATAGACGTTCACCACTACCCCAATGAGTCGTCATTATACAAAGCTGAAAGAAGTCTTCCCTTGTTGAGGACACTTTAGTAGCATCTTCTAGAAAATGCTCTCCATCTCATTGTGTGTGTGTGTGTGCGCGCGCGTGCACATACACGTGCAAGCACATTACAGACATAAATGTGTTCCCTAGAATTGTATGGAGCACAACTTGCACAGTTGTATCTGGCACTTCTGCTGCTGGAAACTACCGGATTTTGTGGAGACAGATTAGTAAGCAGGGATTTTCGACTGTTTCTCTCTGCGTGATGTGATCTATATTCCCCTTTGCCATCTCTTCAAGGACCTTCAGGGGGGAAAACATTACATTGCTTTTTTTTTTCTTTTCAAAGCTTTTGGAGTTAGATTTGTTTTTCTTCTTAATGTGTCACTGTATGAAGCCAGGCCTTAAGGCTGGAGCAGTATGGCCGAGATTTATTTGGATGACACTCATCTGCTTGCACAGACAATAAGCAGCTTAGGGTGTGCACTCTGAGATGGAGGACAACTTAGCCTCAAGGTCACAGACATCCGTCTCTCAAGTTCAAGGTCCACTAGGCCAGAGGGGAACTTCCTAGGGTGTCCTTCAGGGTTTCCATCCACAGTTTCAACGTCACAAGTTGAACCATGTGGAGCTGAGATTCTCAGGCCAGCTGGGAGAGCTCCTTCAACATCGGTGCACACCACTAGGTTGGACGATTACAGATCTAAAGTTGATGTGGGAGAGCAGAGCCTCACAACCAAAAAACAGCTCTACAGCCAATGGTAGGAAACCAAATAGGTGGCAGTCAGTAGCTGAAGGAAGTGTAGAGCTGTCTACGGATGCCTGTGGCCATCCCCTGAGAACTCACAGCATGGACAAGTGTGGGCTGCCTTCATTTCAGGAGGCCGTGCAGGGATGAGCAGCCGAGAGCAGCAGGGCGGTGTGTGGCTCCCTTGCTCCAGCTAAGACCTCCTGCTTCTCTGCCAGAGAACCCTGCCCCCCTCGGAGGTTTGCTGGGAGCTAGACTCCCTAGAATTCTTTAGAGCACAGTTCTCAAAGCTAATCAGGAATGTCAGCTGCTGGATGCTTCCCCCAGCTCCACGACCTCTCACCTTCAGCTCCTGGTTCGTCTACATGAGGGAAGCAAAGAAGAGAAGGGGTCAGAACCATGCGTCTCACCAGCTGGCTAGGCAGGATTATGATCATGTAATAAATCCAGGACCAGGCATGTTTATGAGGCTCTCAGAAGCAGCAGGAACAATATCATTTAGAAAACATTTATGCTCACAAGATGAAGGCAATCCCTCCCCCTTCCTTTATTTACGAGGCATGCTGGGTAATTAAGTGAGAGCTGGAAAGGAAGGTGGTTGGGAGAAGATTACCCCTAAATAATCCTGCCTGGTGAAGCTATCATCTGGTGTGCTGTGCAGCAAGGATGGCCCCCATACGCTTGGATAGTTTATTAGTGCAGGAATCCAGGGGTAGAGGTGATACCAGGAAGTATCAGTGGATACACAAACGTGGGCCCAGCTCCTGGAGAGCAGGGACCAGGCCTATTTCCTAGAACACAGCACACTGCCTGGTGTATAGCAGTTTTTTTAATGAATGTTGTTGAATCAATCATCCACCTATGGATTCCATCATGACCTGATGGGTGCCTACCCATGCCAGATTCTACCCTTGATTCAGGTGAGCAAGATGGATGAAGCTGCAGCCTTCTCGGAGAAGCCCGGCAAAGGAGGCATCAAGCAAAGGACTCTGATGATTATTTCACTGTGGTAGATTTGTCCTTTGCCTGGCCACCACAGTGAAAGAAAAACAAAAAAAGGGAAGGAAGGAGATAGGGATGATAGGCCTTGTGACTTGCAAGAATGAACTGTTGTAAAGGAAGCTTGATAAGTCAGTTGTAGTCTCTGGCAACAAACATCATTGGCCAAGTCAAGCCATTGACTAAGACAACCCAAGAATGTGCATTGCCTTTGGGTGCTGGGGCTAGGCAGAGGGACCCAGTCCTGTGGTTTCTAGAATGCAAGACAGAAAGGCGGGCAGCCTGGACTGATGTCTCCCTCCTAAAATGCATAGCTCATATGATATGTGTACCTCCTGTCCTCTTAGACCTGGCTGCAGTCACCTCCAGGCTTAATCAGTAAAATCTGGGTGACTTTTGGAAGGTCAAACATTCCCCTTGCACCTCTTAGAATGAATACTTTTGCACATGGTCTCATGAGAACCAGCCTTGAGAAGCTGCCTTTTGTGGAAAGCTCCTAGAGCAGGAGACCAGCTGTAAGGAGACTAAGAGGCCAAGGACCCGGGGCACCTGATGTAGGAATGAGGCACCATCTTGGAAGAGAGGTCTATCTCTCCCACCCAAACCATGAATGTCCTGGTCAGTTCCTTCCCAACTTCAAGCTGCTTCAAGTCTTTTCATTTCTGGCAACACATAGAGATTCTGGAAACCACAGACCATTTGGTTAGCAGCTTGCATCAGGTGAGTGCTTAGCAGACTCAGTTTACCTAAAGGAGGTCTCCTTTAGAAAAGCAGCTATTTCAACAGAGCCACTCCCCACACAGGAGGAATGGAGCCAACTCCTCTGTGGATGACCTTTTGGCCATGGTGATCACCTACGGGATCCTTGCAGGGCCCCCACTCTCCTAACTCAATAACCAACCAGCTCAGGGCCTCCAGCTTGGCCTGTGGGGTCTTGCAGCCTTTGGTGCTAGAGTGACAGAATTGACTGTAGAGGAGGGTGAGGTCCTGTGAGGACAAGATGCGTGGCTCAGTGCTAACCGCTGGGAGATGGCTGATGGGGCAGAGAATGACCAGGAGATAATGAGGGCCCATCCTGCAGACAGGAGCCAGGATTCGTAGAGGATCAAAAATCACCCAGCAGGGACAGCTTCGGAGAAAGAGTTTTATGCCACTAAGTAATACCAAATTGGGCTTTATGAGTGAGGTAGAGTCTATCTTTAAGACTTTAAAAAAGACATTTACCGCCGATTTCTGCTTAGTGCTTTACTTATGCTATTAAGCTTCCATTTCATGCACAAATGAATTATGCAGGGAATACTGGAGCTTAGTTTCAGCAGGCACACAGTGGGCTGAGCTACTTACTGCCTTTCTATTACTCTGGTGTCAGCGCCCAAAAAGATGTTGGATGCAGTTCTGGCAGATTAACAAATTAGCTGGGCTGCGATCGCCTAAAGTGTTGCCAAACTGTCAGGGCGAGTCTGAAACTGAAGATTGAGAGGTAGCAGGTGAGAGCTGGTGGCTTCCTGAGCCACCTTGGCTGCACTGAATCTTTGGGACCATTGTAGGGAGGGTTTGATTTTTCAAGGGGCAAAGCAATGTCACCATCCGAGAGTCAGCGTTCCCTCCTTTGGAGGCCAACTCAACCCAAGTCCTTGGTGTCCTAGGAGCCTCTGACTTCTCCAGGAACTGCTTGGAGTTCTGCTCCTGGTTTTCTAAGACACAAGTTCATCTTCTGTTGCATTAGGGACAGTTCTAGATGTACAGATCTCCACAGAACTACTTTGTTGTTGGCCTCGGCTTTCAGGCTACAAAGTAAGGCTGTCAGACCCTTTGCCCATTTGACCCAGGCATTCCCCTAGCCTGGGACTGACCTTCCTAACTCTTCCTTCAAAGGTGGGTAGAATAAATAAGAGCCTTAGAGACATGGTATCCTCTCGTCAGGGCTCACCACTCCTGAATTCTCTTGTCTACTGTAGAACTGTGAGCATTCTATTGCATGACTCAGCCTCAGACATACTTTACATTGTTGGAATCATATAAAGCAGATTCATACAGGCGGTGTCATGGGTTTGAAGTGGAAGCAGAGGGGGAGAACTCCACAGGCAGCGATGTTTGGCTTTCCACGTGATTGTTTCATAATCCTGGCACCTAACACTCAGCTCTTATATATTAAGGAATACTAAGATAGTCACTAAATTATACAGGATTATAGCTGGAAGGGATGTTTCTCCTGCCAAAGCAGAGGGGTCAAGGGCTTCAACCAAGATCGCAATTAGTGAGTGGAATGGCTAAGCTGGACGTGGCCCTCAGTGCCTCACGCTGTCTCTCCTCTCTGCTTGTTCTCAGCCTGCTGGCCTACAGAACAGCATGGTTTCTGAGGAGAAATTCGTGTGCACAGAGTACCTCTGAAATACAATGATGATTTCTGAGCTGAAGGCATAACCCAGGCTGCTTATGCAGTGGGCACGCTGAAGGCAAAACAGCCATCTCTGCCAACACATTTAAATCTGTTTACCAAAGGGAAAAGTAGATGAGAAAAACCCACTCCCTAATTCTTCCTGTGACTTACTTAAGTCTATAAAGTGTTCTGTGTCCCTGAGAACTCAGTTCAGATCACGCACATCGATCCATCTGTCAAATGAACATCTCAGGGCGTAACAGTGTACCCAGTTCAGTACTAGGTACTGAGGATTCAACAACAAGCAAGACGGACAGATGCCTGCAATCAGAGGCCTTTCAATCTAATGAAGGGTTGTGTGGAGATAAGCCAGTGATTATGCAGAGCAATGATCGCTATGGTGAGGGAAGCGCAGAGGAAGAGGATGGGATGTGTGGGTGTCATGCTAACCAAGACACTTAGAAGAATGAAAGGAGCAAGAGTTGATGGCCACATGAGGACATGGGTGCATCAGGACAACTGGTCACCCTCGCTATGTAAATAACAATGATCTAAAAAAGAAAAAGATAAACACCTAATGGGAGTGGGGCTGAGGGCAGGTTTCCTAGCAGGGCAGATGCACAATCTGACTTGCCATTACTCTCCTCTAAGTAAAGATTTCCAGAATTCATATTGATAAGAAAACTGTTGCATACAGATGAGATATTCAGAATCTAACTTTGTTCATCTTATCCACTGGGCATGCAACTAATTTTAATTTATCCAATGCCATTCCTTCCTGCAAGGCATCCCCAGTGCCCTCAATCAGATGATCTCTTGATTGCCTTCTCTCACATCCATCCTTCAAGGAAGTCGTTTCCTGAAAGTGCTAGACGCAAGCTCCAATTGCAAAAGCAGCCTCTAGACCTTCCACATGATTAGAATTTTCTCCTGTTATCCAAGATCAGAAATGGTCAGAGCCAAACCTCTTTTCCAGCTTCCAGACAATTTTTTAAAGTTTTTTTTTTCTTTACATGTACAATGAAGTCATTGCCCTGGGTTGAATCAATCCTTTCTTGCAGCTTTCTGCTAGTGTGACTTCTCACATCTTTTTCTCCTCTCTTCTCTTGTCTATTTTTTTTTTTTGATTCTTGTCCCTAAGGAATATCCCAGACGCTCTTGACTTTTGCTACACCCCTTGGCCGCTCAGATTCTGACCCATTGCAACATTAACGTTCCTCATTCCCACACTTCATCCATGAGGTACTCTCAGCCAGAGCAAGAAGAAAACGAAAATACAGATACGTGAGAAGAAAAGACTTCATTGACTGCAATGCTCTGCTGGGCTTTAAGCAGTAATCTTGATCAATTAAGCTTCTCAAGAGGCAATGTTGGAAATGCCGGGGTGCTCACAGCTACAGAGTGATGAAACATAGAGATGAGAGTCCTCTCAGATACTCCATTGGAATGGAGTCTGGTGGAGAAAGCCAGTGAGCAACTGATATGATGAGAGCCAAAAACATTTATTTTCCTATGCAAACAGCCTGGACCATGATGTCTTTTCCATCCTCTTTGGTCCAAGGAGTCCTAGGAGGTTGCTGAGAACACCAGAGCCTGCAGAACTGCCTCACCCAAACCAAGTAAGATTTAAATGTCCTGTGTACAGTTCATCAAGCTGAATGGCTGGCTTTATTCATAAATGAGGTGGGCGTCCCATTGCATTTCATGAAAACTTCCTTTGAATACTTGAAATGAAGCCAGGTCATGGTGACTCAGGCCTGTGCTCTTTGCTACTCAGAAGCCTGAGATCTGAGGATCAAGATTCAAAGCCAGCCTGGGTAGGAAAGTCTGTGAGACTCTTATCTCCAATTAACTACTCAGAAAAAGCCAGAAGTGACACTGTGGCTCAGTGGTAGGCCCTGAGTTCAAGCCCCAGGACCAGCACAAAAAAAATCACCCAGACTTCAAGTAGCTAATAAGGTACTGGCCGTGTGGAATTTTGCTCTTTCATTCAGCCACTTTAGGCAGGGTATGTGTGCATGCGGTGGAGGAGATGGGGTGGGAGGAGAGGCCAGAGATGATGGATTTATCCAAAGGAGATACAGACAGCAACCACAGAGAAACTCAGGGCTTTCTAGTGAAATGGAAAGTCCTCCATATACATCATCCATATACATCTCTGAATCCAGAGATGGACAGTGTTTTAATACACACGTTGTAAGATCATAAAAGGCGTCCCACCATTAATGAAGATATTCAAATTTTTTTTTTTTGGTCATGGGACCTGAACTCTGGGCCTGGGCACTGTCCCTCAGTTCTTCAGCTCAAGGTTAGCGCTCTACTACTTGAGCCACAGTGCCACTTCCGGCTTTTTCTGGTTATGTGGTGCCCTCAAATCAAACCCAAGGCCTCATGCATGCGAGGCAAGGGCTCTACCACTGAGCCACCTTCCCAGCCTCTAATCAAAATATTTTGAGTCAGAATGATTTGGCAAAAGCTTTTTCATTTGGGAATTGACCTTTCTGAGGAGCCCTGGTTATAGAAGGCTCTGTACTGACCATTAAGAGTGAAAAAAAAATTAGGAGCAAAAGGAAGAATGTCAGACCAGCTATGTTACACATATCCAAAGCTGACTAGTTGTGGACAAAGGCTGCTAATATCACTGATCTCCAAATTAAGCCATTTTGGTGGGAGGCAGACCAGGGCACAGCAAACTCCCAATCAGAATCAGGTGAAGAAAAAGGGGGCCAGGCCAGACCAGGTCAGGGACAAACCTGTACTCTTCTATTACATCCCTTACCATCTAGACCTTAAAGCCATTCTTTCTGAATAGTCTCTGTGGTTGGTTGAATTGCAGTTGGTATCTGTGCACAGCTTATCTTCAAATGTGTTTACTTTTTCTTAACTGACCAGTTTAAGTGTCTCAATAAAATACCATTTACATGGCTGGGAAGGTGGCTCAGTGGTAGCGTGCTTGCCTTGCATTCATGAGACCCTGGGTTCGATTCCTCAGTACCACATAAGCAGAAAAAGCCAGAAGTGGCTCTGTGGCTCAAGTGATAGAGTGCTAGCCTTGAACTGAAGAGCTGAGGGACAGCGCCCAGGCCCAGAGTTCAGGCCCCATGACTGAAAAAAAAAAAAAACTAAAACAAAAAAAAAACCCAACCCATTTACAGTCAGGTGTAGTGTTAGATACCTGCCATCCAAGCTACTCAGGAGGCAGAGGTAGGCAGATCTTGGTCTGATGTGAGATTTTTGCCCAGACAAATATGGGGAATCCTATCTAAAAACAAAAATCAAGGAACAACAAAAAAATCAACGAAAACCCAAAGGTGGGAGATGTGGCTGATTCAAGCGCAAGACCAGAGTTTACTCTCCAGTACTGCATGTGTTTACTCTCTAGGACTGGGACGCTAACTAATTACTCAATCAATTTAAAAAAGTGTTACCCCAGTGAGATAAAACAGGTTCTTATTCCACTTGCAAAATAGAACCCAAACAGAAACTATTTCCTAAGTAAGTAGAGCCGCCCCTTACAAATGTACCTCACGCATACATGGTAGGTACAATCTACCTTGGCTTCTGTGTCAAAAGCTCTGATGTTTGGGGGATGACCACCATGAAGTAAGATTAAGATGAGGGACAAATGTCAGCAGCCACCAGCCGGGGAGGCTGTACCCCTGGGAATGGATGTCCTCAGCTGGTAAAGAGACCGGGCACGGACAGGCTGCTGGCCCTCAGCCGACATTTGTGTCAGACTCTTGAGGTCAAGCAGGGTGATCATGGCCTGAAACATGAAGGGTTTAAAACCATTTGTAACATCATTTCTGGTTTATTACTCAGACTTGTATTTTCTGCAGGAGGCTTGAAGGCTTTAGTTTATGAGAGTGCATGAAAGATTCCCTGCATCCTGTGCTTAATTCCGTTTTCCTGCCTTCCTTTCCCTTCCATCCCTCCCTGTAAACCCCCATACACACACACACACACACACACACACACACACACACACACACACACACATACACACATACCCACACCACAAGTATCACTTCTTTTTTCTTGACATGAGAACTGGGACATGAAAGACTAGGAAAATGGGGATGTTAGTGGGGATTGGGGTTCACAATCTTCTCCATCTATCAATAGAATGTCATAGCTGCAAGAAACCTGGGGAACTATCTAGGAGGTGATAATCTTCTTTCCAACTATGGAAACTTGGGTCCAAGGATGATTGCAGCCCAGGTAGAATATGAACTTCCTGTCCAAACGAAGACAAAGCCAATTTCACCCACCATGTACTGACACTCCTAAAGCTGTTCCCAAGGTCATGTCTTGTCTCTGTCCCTGTCCCTGCACAGACCCACAGAAGGCCACCGAACAGCCACAGATCAGGCTTTGGTTACCACAGGGCCTCATTAGGCTCCTGGGGCCTTTGACGTACACAAAGAGAATGAAAGTCTCTAGTACTGTGATGATCTGAGATGAGCCCAGACAGCTGTGGAGAGCCAGGCCTAAACCAGCTCTCCTTCTCCAGTCCTTGGTACTTCCGCTCTGGCCTCTCTGTTCCAGAGGCTGCTGGGACCTCCGGCTCCAGGCCACCTCCACTGTAGCTCATAGCGGTGACCCAGCGCCCCAGCTCCTGGGAGAAGAGACAGAGAACAGAGTACATGAGCGGGTAGCCCGAAGGCCTAGCACAGACTCTCCCTCTCCTCTGCTTAACATAAACCCAGGCCGGCAGAGGAGGCCACTGCGAGGTCACACATTCCTGGTGGATACAGAGCGTCTTTGTCTAAGGCTGCCAGGCCTCTGGCTCTGGCTGACTGGGGTTGGCAGGCTAAAGCTGAATATTCTCTCTGCAGACAAGTGAGCATTCTCAGAGACTCAAGACACAACCATGGAAGAGAAAGCACACAGACTCATGGAAGCTTGAGGACACACACATACACAGAACACACATGCCCCATGCATACATACAATGCACACCATACACACAACATACAACCAACATGCATACCCATAGACAACACACATACACACTTGCCACACACACAATACACATGCATGCACACACACACACACACACACACAAGTCCAACTTGATCTTCAAAAGTGCTTGAAATTGGAAATGGCACTGTGGCTCAAGTGGGAAAGCACTCTAGACTTCAGCACAAAAGCTTAGAAATAGAACCCAGGCTTTGAATTCAAACCCCTGCACTGCCCCCCCACCCCTACCCCCCAACCAAAAAAAGTGCTTGAATCCACCAGCAGTAGGATTTCAGGATTGGATCATTTCTAATTTCCTGCATTTCCTCCTCCTAGAGGATCCTTGTGAGATTAGAGTAAAATATAACCCCCACCCCCAGCCACACACACACACAGATTATCTGTATCAGTAAATTCTACTGTGTGCTGTTTCTATTGGTCAGGACACCTTTCCAGTGCACCATTACCCCTCCTCCCTCTGGTAATGGCCATCCTATCCAGAAAGTGGTGTCCCACTCCAGGGCCCCAGTAAACAACTTCGTGGGAGAGGCATCAAGACTAACAGGGACCAGTGGGAGTTCCCATGCTACACATTTAGAAATGGGACAAGAGAGAAACGAAGTTTGGCAAATGGCTGGGAATCGAATCTACAAACTCAGTGATACACAGTAAGGACTGAGAGGAACTTATCTATAGAACCACAGGAGATGCGGGGAGATGAGCAGAGAGACCCAGAGAAGGACAGAGCTTGCTGGCAGATCCCAGTCCCTGGCTGAGACCCAGCCATGTTTGTTTCTTTGGTTATTATAGGGTGATCCTTGCCACACAGCTCCCCTGCTTTCCTATACAGGCTTGAGGTATTTCTGTTGCTTACAACTAATTTGTCTCCCTGGAAAATGGTGATAAATGATGATAAATGATGATGCTAATGATGCAGTCATTACAATAGTAATTATCTGCACATCAGGATGGATTGGATCTTCAACCTCTGTATCTCAAAGAACGTGGCTTTGGGTCCCTTTAAAAATGATAATAATAACCTTTGCCTAAGCCACTGCCATTAAATATGAAGAAGAAGGTTAATCAGGAGGAAGGATAAAAATACCTGTCTGATTCCCTCTCTATCCAAAGTATTTTTTGGAATGTTCCTGGCTTTACTTAAAAATATGGCATGCTCCTCTGAGCCTTAAGAACTCTGTCATTTACCTTGGGCAAATAGCCTTTTTGAGCTTTAGAAGTGTTGAAATGATACCATCATGAACAGTTGTAGGGAAGGCGTCAGACACAAAGTGGCATGTTCAGTGGGTCATAGCAATTATTATCAAGCTTTTCCTGATTGTGCATCCGCACTGCCTCCCACACACATTGCCAGGATCCTTCTCACAGCTACCATTTCCAAATATGAGCACAAGGGCCTTGGTGAAACAGAAAGGTGAAAGTTTATCTTTCTCTATCACTGGTTGTGGCACAATTCTACAATGAGAGTGCTGGTAAGAGACCCCGAAATCTTGAGACCTTCAGAAACCCCAGCCTGGCCAGTAAGGAGTCTCTGGGCAACCACATTTACGTATTCAACATTTTACTAGGTTGTGTGGAAAGAGATAGAAATGAAGCCAAACTAGGACCAATGATCCCTCTTTTTCCTCAAGAATCTTCCAATGAGTGATATGTTTGAACAGTAAAGCAACCCAAAGACCGGTCAACATGGTACAAATGAAGTATTTCCATGCAAGGGAGGACAGAGGTAAACAAGACTGGCCCGATTTCTGAACCACTGTTGGAAGGGATAAAAGAGCTCATCACGACAGCATTGAGAGGGAAGAATGTGATGTTCTTTGTGTACTAAGCAGCCATCCACGGGAGGACTCAGAAGCAACCAGAAGCTTGAGCCTGAGAGGGTGGGGGTGTAGAGATGCTGATACACCTTCTAGAGTTATCTGAACATAGTTGGGTTCGTGTGAATGAATGAATGCCTTCATGTCGGCGCTTTCAAGTTGGGCTGCCCACTGGAAACATCCCCGGGAGCTTTACAAACATACTAGTGGATGCTTGATCTGGTCCGCAGAGACTGATCTCATTGATCTGCCCAGGAATCAGGGGTTTTCACAGCTCTCATAACTCTAACCTGCAGCCCAGGCTGAGAAGCACTGTGCTACACTGAATGCAATGAGATAGGAGCAAGAGACCCCTGCGGGGTTGTTTTTCCTCTCTGTTGATGGAAGTAACCTGGAGGTGGAAAGCTGAATGTTTGGGGCCAAAGGTGAAGGAGATGGTTTCATAAATGACTCATCCCCACACATCCCGGGTGTCTGATTTCACTCCTACACTTGAGTATTCCTCCAATACCTTCCCTTTGCTGCACTGCTCAGACTCCCCACCCCCATCCCCGGGTCTGATCCCCAGGGGGTCAGTGCCCAAAGGACAACTTTCATTACTTGTGGTCTGATAGACCATTCATGGTGAGAAAGGGAAGCTCCCAGCCCTGCTGAGTAGGTGCCGTGGGTCTCTGGTGGCCATCTGGACAAAGAGACCATTTGTTAACTTCCTAGTGGCAAAGTTTTGGAAGTCATGAGGAGCTCATTCATCCATGCTTTTCCTCACAGACCAGTGTCTTCGCATCTGGAAGGGTGGGGAGTGGATGTAGGAGAGCCAGGACAGAGCTTCAGCTCATCACCTCCACCCAAGGGGGCTCCAGAAACCCCTTTGGTGTGACCTCATTCAAAACTTGAATAACCAGATCCCATGAACAGCAACCCCAGCATCTCTAGTCTACGTCTGTGTACCTCTGGCTCATCCATTTACCTGGTATGTGAGTCACCATGTACTTCCTGTGAGCTAATACAAGGGAAGTATAGGTTGCCCCGCTCTGCGCTAGCAGAAGACATACTTTGGAGTGATGGATGGGTTGATTCCTCTCAGTGACCACCACCAGCACACACTTGCTCCTGCAGCCATTTTTGTGCATGTCCTACCATGCCCCCTTGGGTAGAGTTGATTGGATGAATGTTGAGCCCTTGGCCCAAACTAGGCCAATCAGAGGCTTTGTCTCAGAATTTGAAGAGTTTCACTCTTTCCACAGACCTCAAGAGCTACAGGGGAGTATGTTTCCAGCTAGAAGATTAAGAAGCAGAGGGAGGAGGAAGATTCTCTTGGAATAATCAGGAACCAGTCTGTCATCTGGCGTAAGTACCCACTTTGGGGCCCAGACAACTGTCTAACCTTTAGAGTAATAATAAATCGTGCTTTGAAAATGTGAGCCACCTTGAGTATATTTCTGTCACTTGGAACCGAAGATACTGAAAACCTATATTGACGCAGTGTTTTATTGGGTGCCTGACTCTGTTCTATGTTCTTGCTGTATGTTGCCTCATTTAAGTTTTACAGCACCCTTTTGAAAGTACTGCTGCCTCCAATTTATGGATGAGGAAACTGCAGCACAGAGCATTTAAGTGAGTTGTCTAAGATCACACAGCTATCATCAGATAGCCTGTGGGGATCCATATTCAGATTTTCCCTGTAACTTTCTTGTGCAAACTCCACCAAAAGATAAGCTACTTGGGATGAATGTGGTAGTTCATGCCTATAATCCCAGCTCTAGGGGGGTCTGAAGCAGGAGGCGCAGCCTGAACAACTTAGATTTTTTTAAGGGCCGGAGATTATAGCTCATGGGTAGAGTAGTTGGAAGTTCATAGCAACATGAAATTGGGAACTAGGTGCCCCAGGAGTCACAGTTTAGGAAAGGACATTCCCAGCCAGAGAGGACCAGGAAGTCTCCTGGAGGGAGTGTGGACAGGCTGGTGAACTCTTCCACCGGGAGAGAACAAGACAGGAGGTCAACAATATGGACAGTGGTAGGAGTGACCTCACAGGGGCTCAAACCATGGGGAGCCCAGTCTGTTGGCACAGAGGCTGTGAACCTTGCTGACCACTGGGGAAGTGGATGGAGGCAGGGAGTCCAGTGCATAGAGGCCCTGATAGCACCTGCTTAGGTAGAGACCATGAGGGGCAGGGGAAATGTAGGAAATGGAGGTAGCTCAGATCCCTATATTTGGACTTCTGCTTCTACATCAGCTCTGGTTTGCCTCAAAAGGTCCAAAGATCCTATTTTTATTTCTTCTCTCTTAGTATTTACAGGCAGACGCAGGGAGAAGTGTAGTCTGCCTAGCAGTGATCGGATGGCCACATAGCTGCAGCCCAGGGCTGGAGTGAGTCCCCTGGGGAGTTACAAAGACAAGAGAAGAGCAGACCTCTGCCCCCACCCCTCCACCCTCCAGCAGAGATGCAGCTCCAGCTTGGTTGCAGGAAAGGAAATACTGATTGGTGAGCAATCCAGCCGAGAGCAAAAGCCCCCACGATGCTTCCAAAGCCTTTTCCATTGGTGTTTCCATAATGCAGAGCCTTCAGAGTGCTGGGGTGGGAGGGGGTGGGGAGAAGAGGTAAAACGTGGGGTGGGGGAGGGGAAGGATTCATGACGGAGGCTGAAGCATAAAAATAAAAAGTGGATTTCAATAAAACATCGTATAAAAACAAGAAATAACTGTAAGTGGAGTTGGAAGCAAATGACATAAAAACAAAAATCCTTCAGCACAAGGCTGCTCGTTGCGATTCTAGAAAGCCGGCTCCTTGCAGCTGCACAGCGATCAGCATTCCACCCCTGCGAACGTGTCACTTGTGGTGACATATGGCGGCTCTCTGGTTTTACATGGCTTCGGCGGTCCTCTCAACCTTGGGTGACTGAGGCTGGGCAAGTGTCCAACCCTCTCTAGAAAGATCTGGTTACAGTCGAAGGGGGAAGGTCAAGGCCACTGTTGGAAAGGACCCCCTGCTCTCTTGTTCTCAACTTCCTGCCCTGTTGATAATGAGCCGTGGTCCTCCTGGGTTATCTCTGAGGGATGTTTTGTTGGCTTTTGTTTCTGTGTTTTGTTTGTTGTTTGTTTTGGGGGTACCAATACTACTGGGGCTTCAACTCAGGGCCGCCTGCTGTGGCTTGGCTTTTATGTATTGATTTGTTACTTAAGGATGAGTGCCCTGTCTCTCAAAGCCACGCCTCTACTTCTGGCATTTTTTTCTGGTTAATTGGAAGAGAAGAGTCTTGGTTTGTCTACCCAGGATGACTTTGAACTGGAAACCTCAGATCTCAGCCTCTCGAGTTGTGTGGATTACAGGTAAAAGCTTCTGGCACCCAGACTAGCAGTGGCTTCTCTACCCATCAGCAAAACAGAAGCAATGGCCCCAGATCAAAGAAGGCTCCTGACAGAGGGCAGGTGACAGCCCTCTCAGTCGGTAGGCACAGGTTGTGATGGAGTCGGAGTATGGTGAGGAGAGGCTGGAAATTCAAAGCACCACTACAAACACAGCATGGATTCTCCCTCTCTGACAGGGTGAGTTTTGCAACGAGAGTAAAAAGCTAGAAGCCCTGGCACCCGACCTCCATCAATTTTCCTAATACAATCCTCAAGTCCCAGTTGGATATCTCCATCTTCTGGAACATTCTGTTCTCCCCTCTCTCTGGGAAACCAGCCAGGCCATGCCAAGGCCTGCCAGCTGCCTCCCTTCTGACTATCGGAGTTGAAGGAGGTCGGAGTCAGTGACCTGGAAAGTCTCCTTCCACTGCTGTAGTCTAGGACTCCGCATCTCTGAATTAGTAACATGAAACACTGCTTCCTGATGTGATGGCCATAGGAAAGTTCCTATTGTCTGGGGGGAGAGAGGGGTCTGCCTGTTATCTTCTTCACTTCTCCTCTCAAACCGAAGGAAGAGGCATTTTACACCCATTTTACATCTGGGAGGAGGGAGGACTGAGGCTCAGAGCGGTACAGTAAGGAGATGCAGTACTTACCAGTGAGGACTAAGTACTGAAGCTGACTTGAAGTCTCACCTCTGCTTCTAGCACCAAAATCTCAAGCAAGCGACTTAACTCTCTTGTGAAGAATGAGACGCCTTGCGGGTAACGCAGTACATAATAAGTACTTAATAAATGGGCGCTGGAGGGGATAGCGGTTGTTATTTTTATAGTAACTTGCTGAGGATCTTAAAACTGCCAGCAGGCTCCAGGCGGAGCTAAGCCTGCTCTCTCCATCCCTAAACTCAGCCCACATTGTTCCTCTCACGTGACTGCATTGGGAATGATCATCATAACCATTTACTGAGCTTGGCAATAGGCTAGACCCTAGGCTAGACCCTTTGCACAAATGACTGCATTCCAATTTTCTCAGCAACCGTTAGACAGGTACCATTATTCTCTCTATTTTTAGATGCGGAGATCTAGTTCGAGGCCCCTCTTCCTCAGCTCCAATGAAGGAAGTACAGAGTCAGTTCTCTAACTCCAAATCCAACTCCAAACCTCTGTTCCCACAGCTCTCTGTGCACCTGAGTTCTAGGTAAGATGCATGATCAAATCAGCCAGGATTTCCCAAGACATGGGCTGCTCTGGGAGGAGTAGGAAGCCAACCAGAAGTGAGAGATTCTGATGGCTTTGTGGAGCAGTAGCCTATTCTGGAAGCCGTGTTGCTGCTTGCTCAACATTTCCCAGCTCCTTTGGCCCCCAGATACAGGGATGCTGGGTACCGCTTTGGCCTTCAGGGCCTTTGCTCACTCAGGGAGACTTTTCTCCAGCCACCAGGTGTGGGTCAGATTGGTGGGAGACTGAGTTCCAGCTCTCCAAATCCTGATGGGGGAAGGAAGAGAACAGGTCACAGGCCAAGTTCTGGGAGACACAGGAAGCCAGGACTGACGGGAGATCCGCCCTATCAGAATCCTGGTTTTCCCCAGCATTGGTGTTCGATTACTCCAGACAGGATCCCAGCACCTCCCTGGGGGGGGCGGGCAGAATCATTACCTATCAGTAGTGTGTTCTGGTATGTTCTAAGAATAGCGTTCTGCCCTTACAGTGATTCTCTGAGGACAGTGACTATTCCAGGTACCCAGGCCTCCAGGGGCCTGTTCTCCAGGCAAAGCTGCACCAAAAAGGCCTAGAACATTCTCTGGGATGGCTGAGGCTCGGCTTCTGCCAGGACCTCTAAGGCGCCAGGCTTAGCAGAGCTAGCTGGGCTTGGAAATGAGAGAGAGTCGGCTCCGTGTCAAAAGAAGCGCGTTTGAAGTCTGAGCTTTCATCTCTGGGTGCTCCCCCAACCAGAAGTGACAGGGAGGGATAAAAAAAATGCAATTTATTCACAAGCCCAGGAGGCTCATTTCCAAACACAATAGCTCTGCCAGGCAGCAGGCCTTCCTTAGGAGAGACGAAAGGGAAAAGAGGGGGAAAAAATAGAATGAAAAGAAAAATGGGGGGATGTGGGAGGGGGAACTCTGAGGAGAAGCAGGCTATTAGAGGAAGGCTTTGAAGGGCAATCCGCTGGGCTGGTCCTGCTAGCTAGACCACAAAGCAAACCAGGGTCTCCATTGGATACCTGAGACAGCTCTACCCAGGCCTGGTCTGGGAAAAGAAAATGGCAGCCTCTTGATGGATGGCTCTTGGGTAATGTAGGCAATAAGGTTACAGGTTAGAAATAAAGCTACAGGTACTGAGCCCCCAGGAATTCAAGCCTGAGCCACCTGTCCAGCCCCAGTGCAGACCAGGGCCAAGGGCATTTTTTCAGGCAGTCCCAAGGCTAGAGGAGTTTTCTGGAACCATTCTCTGAGCAGCCTGGGACAGTCACTCTGGCTCCCTGAGTCTTGGCTGCTCTTTCATGAAAAAGAGCAAAAATTACCTCATGCAGCCTGTTGGGTTAGGACTGAAGGAAATAACAGGTAGAAAACACCAGCTCACCTGACAGTCAAAAGGCATTGGAGATAGGTTTTAACTGCTCTTCTTCCTCCAACGTCCTACCCCTAGCTTGTTTTCAGAGCAAAGTTTGAGGCATCCTGGTTTCCATTTTTATCTTCTGGGTGAAGCCTTCCCTGTTTCTTCCACACACACACACACCCCAGCCATGATTTCATCCATATCATCCTTATTATCCTGACACGTGTTGGAATATCCATCACCCAGACAGGAGTAGATTGCCAAATTCATGTTTGGACCAGACCCCATAGTTATAATCAACATTGGGACCCAACCAAACATCACCATTCTAAAACAGTCGTCTGGAATTCGGTGGGGGGGGGGAGAGGAATCTGAAATGTTTCCGGTGAGGGTTATTGAAATTGCATCACTAGGGGTTCAATTGTTAAGGTTTGGAAATTTGGCATCGCCGCTTGATAGCAAGGAACAGTCTGATTCTATGCCGTGGTCCATGAACGTGTGCTTGGATTTGTTTCCAGCCAGGGTGGAGAGAGGAGCAGTATATTGATATTCAGGGCATGTCTCATTTGTTTCCAATGGGATTTTTTTTCCCTTGTATGCTCTTCCCTTGTATGATCTTTCTACTTCCATCTCCTGAGTAGATGAGATTACAAGTGTACACTACCATGCACATTCCACTGATTAACATGGTTACTCTTCATTCCAACTCCAAAATTTGAAGTTTGAAGTTCGTCTAAGTGGAATTTAAAAATGAAATACCAAATACAAACATTAAAGATTCTTTAGATTAATGTGATGAATTATAAACTTCCATTCTACAAAAGATAGGAATTATGACGTAATTGAATCTCTGTATTCAGCTTGTATTCTTTCTTTTGTTGTTGTTGATCAGGGAGCTTGAACTCAGGGCCTGAGCCCTATCCTTCAGCTCTACCACTTTAAGCCACAGCTCTGCTTCTGGTTTTCGGAGGGTTAATGGGATATAAGAGTCTCATGGACTTTCCTACCTGGGCTGGCTTCAATCTATGATCCTCATATCTCAGCCTCCTGAGTAGCTAGGATTACAGGTGTGAGCAACCAGCACCCTGCTCAGCTTGTATTCTTTGTTAACTTTTTTATAACTGTTTCTTCACTCGAAATGGATCATTGTTTAGTCAGTATCCCTTCTGTCTTACTTTCCAGTTAATTATTTGCAAGAATGTGAGACCCAAGGAAGTGGTCCACATCCCAGATCATTGGCTAAGGGAGGTTGTGCTCTGCCTAACGACAGAGGGACACAGAAAGGTCTCTTGAGAAGCTTTCAGTGGCTGACAAAGTGTGAATTTTGGGAAATATTAATATACATATACTAAATAATTTCCAAGAGGATTAGAATCAAACAGGCAATGCAGTCCCAGTAATGATCTTTTTTGCGCATGTCTGCCCATGAAACTGGAGATTCCTGAAGTTGACATCTAGTCTCTCTTTTCTCTTCCTATTCCCAATTCTTAAAATAAAGCCTGTCATATCCCAGGAGTTTCATCAACAGGGGACAAATGAAGAGTTAGGAGACTGTCAAAGGAAACCAACTCCTCTGGCCAAGAACTGCTCTCTCTAGGCCCTGGTTACGTTCTGCCCCCCCCCCCCCCAGCTGCCTGCCTGAACAGCAAACCGGGACCTGGTAACAGTCCTTAGCCATATGCAGTAGAAAGAGTATAGCTAGACACAAGCAAGGAAGAAAAATACTGGCTTCCCTCATACTGCTCAGAGGACAGGGGCCTCCATGGCCTGTTCCTGCGCTGTCTGTAATTCTCAGACAATTGCTTAGTCTCAGTCTAGGATCCCACTTGGTGTGAGCCCCTGGAGCCTCCTCCCCTTCCAAGGTCCTCTACTATACACAAGGCTGGACAGAGCCTGAGTCCCTGGCACCACACAGGTGTCAGATACGACCTTGGGCACCATGAGGTCAGGGAGGCCACTCTGCAAGCCCATGGTGAGTGGACACAGACAACTCTGTGGACAACGCTGTGCTCCTCCCTCTCCTCATGCTTCTCCATTCATCCTGCCTTCTTCTCCATCTTCATACTTGGCCACTCTCTTGGACCCTTCTGTAGTTAACTCTCTAAGGCTCATTAACTACAAAAATCCCTAATTTTACACCCCACCAATTCAGAGGAGTTATTTTTTTCCAGCTATAGTCATTCTTCCTTTTGAGTATTAATTTCCTCTAACACTTACCCTATTTATCACTTTAACAGTGAAATTAAGACAATTATTTTAATGAGGTAATGGGTGATAAAGAGCAGGCGATACACATTTATTATACAGTAGGCCAGAGTGTCTGTCTAGATAAAAGTGAGCCTTGTCAATAATATATGAGGTACCAATGTGTTCTGGGAGGGTTGGGCCAAGAAGGGTTCCAGCTCACTGATTTAAATACACCTGTTCTGCCAGGGTACCTGTGTCCAGGCTTTCAGGACTCATAAAGTGGCATGCCAATCACTGCGACTGACAGTTGCTATTCTCTTTTGTGGAAGGCAGGGCCAGCACCCAGAGGCTGCACTTACTGGATGCCAGCTTCTTTCTTGCCAGTTGTTTCCTTGGAAAGTACTCTTCCTCCTCCACTGCACTCTTCCACTTCCTTACCTTCCACTTTCTTAACCTTCCTGCTCTATCGTTCATCCTTCCCCATTTGCTCTTACTTATTCTCTTCCTCATGAACAAGGAAGTTCTCGCATTTGGGTCTTTGGCACAGAGAGCAGGAGCTCAATACTAGATGACAGAGAGTACACTCACCCAGAACTCAAGAACCCCAGCTTCCATTCAACTCCTGCTTTGGGCACCAGTGACCAAAGCTAGAAGTTCTTCTCACTTCCTTGCTTCATCCAACCCTCCAATATCCTTCCTTCCCATTGGTTAGGAATAATGCACAAAATAGCTTAGCATATACTAGTTGTAAAAAGAAAAAAGGTAGATTTTGAGCCAGGAGCTAGTGGCTCATGCCTATAATCCTAGCTGAGATCTGAGGATTGCAGTTCAAAGCCAACCAGGGTAAGAAAGCCTGTAAGATTGATATCTCCAATTAACCACCAGAGAACCAGAAGTGGATCTGTGGCTCCAAGTGGTACAGCACTAGCCTTGAGCAAAAATCTCCAGGGATAGTACCCAGGCCCTGAGTTCAAGCCTCATAACTTACAAAAGGGATGGATTTCATTGTAACATGTTTATACCTGTCTATAATAAACATTAATCATATTCACCCTTGTAGCCTTCTCTTGTCCCCCACCCCTGCTATTGTTCCTTTACTTTTCCAAAATGGCCCATTTCCACTTTTCCTGTCTTCCACAAGTAACAGAAAGCATGGGAAGAGGAAAATCTATTGTTTGGACTTAAAAGCATAGGATTCCCACAATTCCGTTTCCAGGCATAATATATACTCATGAGCACTGAAATATAGCCTTAAAAAACATTTGAATGTAATCATATAAAGACATACATATATATGATGAATATTATTCAGCTCTTAAAAAGAATGACATTCTGGTGCATGCTAGCACATGGATGAATCTTAACAATATTATCCTAAGTGAAATATTTAATACACGTAGGGACAAACATGTACCTCCTTATAAAAGGTACCTAATATAAACCAGCTCTGCAAACATAGAAAGTAGAATAAAAGTCCAGTGTTGGTGGCAAGCAAGCCAAGCAAAAGCATAAGGACACAAGTTCAAGCCATGGTAGCAGTACAAAGAAAAAGAAAGAAAAGGAGAAAAAGAAAGTGGGATAGAGGATATAAGATTCTGAGGTAGTGGAAGTGTTGCGTTAGAGCTTAATGGGCACAACACTGTGAATATATTTCACATCAACGATTTGTACATTTACATGGTAAAGATGGCCAATTGTATGTTATAGATCCTTTCTACAATTGAAAAAAAAAGTGATGACTAGCTAGGATTACAAGCCTAATGCTTGCTTGGGGAGGAAGAGATCAGGAGGATCATTTCCTGAGGCAGTCAGTGAGTGCGACCCCTCTTCAATCAATAGCAGGCCATGGTGGTGGCCACCTGTCATCCCAGCTTCATAAGAGGTAGAGAGAGGAGGGCTGGGGTGTAGGCCAGCCTGAGCAAGACAAGTGAGACCCTTCATGAAAAATAATGAAAACCAGAGCAAACAAACAAACAAAGAGGCTAAGCGCATAGTGCATATGACATCAGCCTTCATTTCTCCAAGATAAACGTCCGTGAGTACCTTGCTGGGTCCTAGAGTCACTGCATGTGTAGATAATCTCTTAAGAAACCAGCAAACAGTTTTCTTCCTCTGAGGGATAAATCTGTTTCTCACCTAGGAGGGCAAGGATTTCTCAGCACAGCTGGATAGCAGTGAGATCTCTGGCTCCACGCTAGGTCTTCATGATACCATTTGGGCTCTCACGTCTGCCCATGCCCTGGAAGGAAGCAGAGTTCTGGCTCTTCCCCTGGTGTCTTCTGACCCCCCACCCCACCCCCACCCTGGGGTGGGGGACTCCAGCCTGGCCCAGTGGTGGTTCAGGTTCTCTGCCCCCTCACCAATACATCGTGCTATGACTTTTGTTTCATTGGAGTCATTGATTGGTGTGCAGTCTCATCTCACTGTGATGCTCTTTTGTCCTGTGATTAGTTGCCATCTGTCTATCTGCAGTGATATGCTTTACACGCCGTTGCCCATTTAATAGTGAGATTGCTCATGTTGTTTTCAGCCGAGTTTGAGAACTCTTTATATAGTCTCAGTACTAGTCCTTTGATTTAGAAATACGTTGTCCCAGCCTATAGCTATTCTTTTCATTCTCTCACAGGGCTTTTTAGCAAGCAAAATTTCTAATTTGGGTGAAGTTCAGCTTATCAGTTGTTGTTGTTGTTTTTTTTAATTTATGGTTTGTATGTCCTTCTGACATGAAATTCCAAAATGCTTTGGCTAGCGGGGACTATTTTTTTCCTTTTCTTTTTGTTTCCTTAAAAGTGTTAGAGTGGCTGCATTTTAGGCTTAATCCCGTGTTCCCATTTGAGTTTTTTAAAACATGGAATTGGTAAGATTGAATTCAAGGTTGCTTGGTTTGTTGTTTGGTTGGATGGATTTGGCGGCCATGTGTGTGTGGGCGTGGTGAGGGTGTGGAGAGGAGGATAGGCCGGGTCTCCCATGACTGCTTCATCCTTATACCCCCCAGCCAAGGGGTTGGAATCCCTCATGACATCTTGGCCAAGGCAGAAAGTCAAGCTTCCTGCTCAGCCTTTGCCTCTGTGGCTGTGGATGAGGCCAGGTGTTCACCTGTGGTGATGGTTGTGTGTTTATATTGTCTGGCACTTTTCTGTTCTAGCCTTTGTATTTCTGGTCCTTGGACTACAGAGAGCAGGCAAGAATGGTGAGGTTTTGTTTGTTTTCCATTGGTTTTTGGTCTTCAAACAGCTGGCATTTCTGCAGCTGCTGGTACCAACTTCTTTCGCTGGAAGCATGGAATGTATATCTAGGAAAGGATTCGTCTCTCTGTTGCTTCTTGGGTGTTCAAATGTTGTCCCATGGTCATGACCAGAGGCTCAGGATGCAATCATTTGTCATTTACTTTGAAGACGACATCCTAGAAGATAACCCCTACATGGATTTGGCAGCCGGCTGGCGTCTCCTAGGGTTTATCTCTCTTGTTCTGTATGCGTGTGTTATACCACAGCTTCCTCAGGAAGGACTTGGTCTTAACAGAACAGTTCTCTAGCTAAGGCAGGGCAGAAGGAGCCCAGGGCTAGATCACTCTGCTTGGCTTAACTCCTGTTTCCTTCTTGCAATGGGAACTGGGTGACCCAGTGCCATGTCTGTCAAATCAGTGTACCTGATTTATCGGAAAGAAAACAATCCCTCTCAACGGGATGGTACTCACTGAACAGATGAAAATAGAGCTTTGGGAGTTAAGTACGTTCATCGGCGGCTCTACGGCTAGGAAAACAGCAGAGTCAAGCAATCAGAGTGCAGAATTCACCACATAAACCGCGCAGGCCAGTCCGGCTCATGTAAACATTGGCTAAGTGGGTATCCATGATCATTTTTATCATCTGCTAAATAATTAGACTGCACAATGCTGAGATGTAACCTACTATTCAAGTAGCCAGAGCTGGCTTTACTCTTAGACAAGACACAGCAGGATGACGTCGCTTTTAGGTATCTGAGCATAGTGCTAGCGGAGGAAACTTCTGGAAGGACAGTTGATCCCCAAAGCATGGGTCTGCACCCTCTGTGTCCTCCTCTCACTCCTGCATGCTCACCATTAACGCAGGCCTGGCTTTCTTAGGAGAATGAACAAGGAAGCTCCTGCCTTAGGTGGGTATGCGCGCAGCCTTTTGGCTCAGCATCCCCAGGGGCTTTAGCCTTCCCTACCAGGGCCCTTCTGAAAGTAGGTCTTCTGTGCGTGGGGGAGGTGCCAGCTGAGTCACACACATGCCGTCTTTCAGAGCAAGCACCTGGCAGGGAGCCAGCACCCAGCAAACATCCAGACAGGGTGCGCTGTCTCCAGTGGTGGGAGTTCAGCCATCTCTCTGCTCCTACCCCACAGTTTCTCTTCCTCCTTCTTCCTTGGCCCCGTGCCCACTCTTGCCCACTCCTCCTCTGTCTCGCACAGCAGGCATTCAGAAGCACAGGCATTTTTTTTTCCCCATGAAGGAAACAGCCTCCTCTGTCTGACGCCTCCCTGGGTCGATAAGACAGAGGATGCTCAGCCAGGCCTGGAGTCGCTTAAGAGATGGCTGCGTCTCTCTGCAGAGCAGTCAGCCTCCTCCCCATTAAGAAAGGAGATAGGCAGGCTGTCTCGCTGAGATCGCCATGCTGTCTGGGCCCTGACCCGGGCGTCCAGGCTGCCTTCATTAGCAGCAGCAGCCACCGACAACTGCTTACATTGACTGAGGGCTCACTGTTTGCCAGGTATAAGGCCAATATTGTAAGCAACATCTCATTTGATCTCCGTAACAACCCTCTACAGGGAACCACCATATCTCTACTTTGTAGAAATAACCCAAAGTAATAGCATCCAGGAGTTAATATTGTGTGCCAGAAATGGTTCAAGATACTCCATACCCATGGATTCCACCTCCGGGGAGTCGGCATCTGGGGATGGAAAATACTAGGGGGAAAGCTACATCTGGACTGAACATGTACAGACATTTTTTTCCTTATCTTTATTCCCTAAAGAATGTAGTATAACACAAATTTACATAGTGCTTACACTGTAGTAGCTATTATAAGCAATCTACAGATGACTGAAAGTATACAAGTGAGTAGATTATAGTCAAATATGATGCCATTTTATATAAAGGATTTGGACACCAATAGATTCTGGTATCTATGGAGATCCTAAGAACAGTTCCATGGATACCAAAGGCCAATTATACTTAATACATATTATATATATGGTCATATAATATATAGTATATATTATGTATATAATATGTATTCTATATAATATCTATCATTATATGTAATATATGGTATATAGTATATATAATACATTATTATATATAACATATGTACTATATAGTATATAGTATATTATAGTATATAGTATATTATATAGTATATACTGAATATACTATACATCCTATATATTTTATATGCTATATAATGTATTCTTATATGCTACATATTATTAAATATTATATATTATATATACTATATAAGTATACTGTATGTACTATATAAATATACTGTATATACTATGTAATATACTATAGAATATGCTATATATTAATTATATGTACTATATATAATATATATATACTATAGAATATGCAGTATATAGTATATATATATATATATACTATAATACATTATTATATATGTTATAAAATTCCTGTAAGATAGGTTCCATTTTGATTTCCAAGTCATGGATGAGGAAGACGGTACCCGAAGGCTCATGGTCACACAGCATGTGTACGTGAAGACCTGCCGTCTCCACAGCCCACACTTCCGCCCCCTGTGCTCCTCTACCATCCACCCCTCCACCAGCTGAGATACGTCCTCCCTCCTGAAGGGTCAGTTTGGAGCCCTGGTTCACCTGCCCATACTTCTGCCAACAGACGTGCTGAGGTCTCTCCTTTGGATAAGGAATATAATCTCACCGCCTAGCAACGAAACCACACTGACTTGAGGTAAAGCACCTTCTCTCCCGGCCTTATCCCAGCACCCAGCCTTCTCTCTCTGAAGCTCGGTGCTGAGAACAGATCCAAGCAACCGTGCAAGTCAACCCAAGTTCACAAGCCCAGGGTAGAAAGCAAATCCAGCTCTCGGCAGAAAAGATTGGAATTAACATCTGAAATCCCCTCCATGGCCCAGAGAGCAACAATCTGGATTACTGCAGAAAATAAGATTTAATTCTCTTCCAAGCCCCGACAGGTTTTGCAAGAGTGCCTCTGCCGTCTTCCTCACCCTCCTTCTCCTACGGACACTGTTATCTGCGCTCCCAGCAGACAGTGCGCCTTTGAAGGCATGTCTGGATCCGTTCATGGGCACCAAGATAAAGACAGTGAGTCTCCCTGCCTGGAGTGGCTGCATGACACCGTCCCAAACTCTCAAATATAATTCCAATTACCAAAATAAACGATTAGGGAGCTTCCTCTCTCCTGCTCTGAGCGCTCCATTAAGCAAATGAAATAGAAGCATTCAGAGACACTCCCTTTCCCCTTTCCCTCCCATGATTAACTGCATAATAAAAAAGATATTAAATAAGCATACATTTCCAAAAAGCCCAGCTAAGAGACAAACTATCCTAAAGACAACAATAAACAAGAGTTGTACATTTTTAGGTGACTTCGCTGCCCTGTCTTACCCGCCCCTCCATTTCCATCTGGGCCCCTTCATCTCCATCTTACTCCAAGCCGCATCAGTGGTTTGCGTCTCAGCAGAAGCCTTCAGACGCTGGATCCTAACTGTACCAAAGTTGGGCTTGACTGTTACCCTACAGGGAGCGTGCATGAGACTCTGCCTAAGGTGGACTTTGTCTGGAGACAGCTTTGTGCTCTGACGATTGGACAAGATAGTCATGTTCTGATCTTCTCCCTCCTCCCAACCTCTGATAGCACCCAAGCCCTCAGCATTATCTACAGCTCTAACTTCTTGCCAGTTCCAGCCCCTGGGCTTGGCAAATTCTTTTCCTTTGGTTTTGCCTTCCTAGGCCCCAACTCCTGCTTGCCTGACCATCTCTGGCAGGGCCTTACTTCCTCCATCTGTGCCCGGCTTACCATGCATCAAGTGGGGTAAGGTAGCCACCTACCTTCCTTCCAGATGACAGCATCCCAGAGCGAAATGTTCTCAACCCCATCTCTCTATTAGAGAGGTTGCACCCTTTACTTTTTTTTCTTAGTTACTGAGGAAGAGCACACACACACACACACACACACACACACACACACACACACACACAGTCACTAAATGTTTAGACTTTCCCACATGATCTCATAAGCTTAAATAAATATTCGTGCATTCACTCACATTCACCTATCTGGGTACTCACGTGAATACACCCAGGAAAACATTGCAAAGACAAACATCACACACACACACACACACATACACACACACACACACTCATATACACACATCCAATCCTGTATGCACATTAGTAATGAAAAGCAAAGGAAGCTTTGTTTTCCCATCTTATTGTAATTTCAGTGTCTAGTATGGTACCTGGAATGAAAGAGGTATTGAACAAATCCGTTCTTTCCTGTTTCCCCTTCCTTCTCAAACTCTGTGACAGATTTCGGCAGGAGCTATGCCATGCTGGGCCTCCCAGGCCGCCCTCCATAGTACGCCAGCTCCACTGTCTCCCCCACTACCTCCAGACAGGTTGTTTTCCAGCCTCACCAGAAAGAGAAGAAGCCCCACTATTTCTCAGCTCCCCAGGGTGCTTGAACACATGACTCAAGCCCCCTTCCTGCCACGTTGTCCCCTCTGCCTTGAGTGGCATCTCAACAGTCAGCTGACCTGTGGCTTCTTTCGTCAGGGTTGCTGGATTTCCCATCTCTCGTTCAACCCTCACAGCACCCTGGTATGAGATGAATTTCTATGCTTATTTTATAGATGACAGGCTCCAGAGAGGCCAGGCTCGCAGAGCACTTGGCTACACGCTTGTCCAGCTGCTTGAGACCATGGTGTACTCCATAGTGGTTGTGTGAGAATCTGCCTGACCACAAGCCAGGAGGCAGGATGGAAATTTTAGCTCTGCACCAATTGCTGCCTGTTTCCTTATGCATGAGGCCGGAGTCTCCCATCCCTGACTGATCTCATCTCTTGCCATGTAAGCTTTCCTACTTGGATATGTAGTTTGTGGCTTGCACAAAGGAACCTATGTGAACTCCCAAGTGGATCAGAACTTGCACCCATGGCGGGGGAATGGGGTGGGGTGGGGTGGGAGGGAGGGGGGGTCTTATTCTTCCCAAAGCGCATGAAGGCTTTGCATAGGCCGGAACAGTCTGGTTTTAAGAAACAAAGAAAAAGCCAGTACTAGCTACCAGGAGGCTGAGATGACTCTTGTTTCAAGTAGACCACCAAAAAGCAAGAAATAGAGCTGTGACTCAAGTGGTAGAGCACTAGCCTTGAGTAAAAATGCTCAGGAACAATGCCCTGAGTTCAAGCTCCAAGAAAGAGGAAGAGGAGGACAGAACAAAAAGTAAGAAGAGGAGAAGGAAGAATGGAGAAGAAGAGGAGAAGGAGGGAAGAAAGAAGGAAAGAAAGAGAGGAAGGAAGGAAGGAAGGAAAGAAGGAAGCAAGGAAGGAAACAAGGAAGAAAGGAAGGAAGGAAGAAAGGAAGGAAGGAAGGAAGGAAGGAAGGAAGGAAGGAAGGAAATTTCAGTGCCTTGGAAAGCTTACAAGGAAAACATCCTACCATAAAGCTTCTAACTGGAGACTGAGGGTTCCCTCTACCCTCCCTGCTCCCTTCCAGATGCTCCTTACCAAACAGACCCAGAAGTGACAAAGGAGTCATTGGAGGCGGCCTCTTTCTGGGAGTTTCACACTGAATGCAGGTTACAAGGAAGGAGGAGCTGCTGACACATTATTGGGAGACCCACTTTCAAGAATCTTTTTGTTTTCCGTGAGCACTGGGGACGTCCTCTGACAGGAGAGGGTGAGAGGGCTGTCCTCCTCTGCTGTGCCATGGTTCTACAGAGCTCCAGGGAACAGCGTCAGGACCAAGAGCTGGAAGTGACAGGCAGACAGGTTGCAGCACAGCTCTGGGGGAGATCCCCAGAGGGCTTTCTGAGGTAATGAGATAGGTGTTCTGGGGCTGGAGGGAGGAAGGGAGGAGGAATGGAGGGAGGGAGGGATGCCCACATCTTTCTCCAGCTTTCTCCTCTATTACCCATCCAACCCTCCATTCTCTCTGTGGTACAACCACGTTGCCTGTAGCGTCCTCCATCTTCCTTCCCATCTTCCTCTGACTAACTGTGGCTACTTGTCCTCCATCTTCTTTAACACCCAAACCCAGGTGGACATCCTGACTTCTGTTGCATGCTTCCATGAAGCCTACACATTTTCACCATGTGATCAAGGTAAAAACAAAACAAAACAAAAAACAGACTAACAGCTGACAGCACTCTGTTCCTAGGTTGGAATGTCTTTGGCTTGGGAAAATACCATGGTGTTCAGCTTTGGGTAAAAGATAAGAACTTAGCCGGGTGCTGGTGGCTCACGTCTGTAATCCTAGCTACTCAGGAGGCTGAGATCTGAGGATCACGGTTCAAAGCCAGACCAGGCAGGAAAGTCCATGAAACCCTCATCTCCAATAAACCACCAGAAAATCAGAAGTGGCGCTGTGGCTCAAGTGGTAGAGCATTAGCCTTGAGCTGAAGAGCTCAGGGACAGTGCCCAGGCCCAGAGTTCAAGCCCCACAACCAATCAAAAAAAAAACAAAAGGTGGAGAACTTCAGGGATTGGTAGAGGACTCATCTAACAGACAAAATAAATAAGCAGTACCTCATTTTACAAGGGGATGATGAGTGAACTTTATATTTCTCTAAGAGAATAAGAAACTTTGGAGGGGTGTGGACTGTGTCCTCATAGCGAGTAAGATTTGAGATGGCGGGGGAGGGCTGGGTTATCTGGATGTTTTAAGAAATGGGGTGCTTATACCATTTGAAGTTGCTCAGATTGCTAGAACATGAATTCCTATTCTGATATCTCCTTCCCATCAGCAGGGAGCTCTATCTAGATTGTATAAGCAGAGTAGAAATTGAGAGTGGGGTAAAATTTTGTACCTGGAACACTCATTATGGAAGAATAAATATACCCATAGAAGAGATAGGTATGGGCCACAGCTCAAGGAAGGTAGAATTGATCTCCAGGATCTATGCAGTTTTAATGTAACCTGCCCCTTTCACCTCCAAGAAGAATCCTGTGGGTCTGCTCAAATGTGGTGTGGGGGTTTCAGTTGAGTTTACCTAGACTCTAGGCATACCCAGCCATTATTTAGGGCTAATTCAGTAATTGTTCCATCATATGTCCATTAATTGTCTCCCCCCAGTAGACTCACAAGAATGAAAACTGTGTTTGTCCTGTCTCACAGAACAGGTAAATCTTTAGCACCTGATCGCACATCACTATTTGCTGGATGAGGATGGGGAGTGGGGGATGGATGGATGGAAATAGTTAAGAACTATTGGGAGAGAAAGAGAGGTGAAATTAAAGATTTCCTCTACCTCCCAGGCTTCCTGATGTATGAGAACCTCCCTGACAGATTCTACACCCAGTATAGCGGGTGTGGAACGAGAAGGAAACGATTTCCTGTTACAGGTAGGAATTACACCTTCCACAGTAAAATTCTCAAGCATTTAATAATGCCCGCCTCTAAAATTCAGGGTCCCTTTTAAATAACGAATTCATACTAGTGACTTTTTAATTTGAAGTTCTAATTTTATACCAGACATATGCTCAACATTTTTTTAAAATGGGCTACTTCATTTGTTTATTCCTCACAAAAGTCCTAAAAGGGTAGCTAATACTGCTCATAATTAATAAAGAAGCTGGGTGTGATCCAGTTAGGTAACTTGCCTGAGATTATCAGGTGCCGAGATTTGAACACTGATGTGTCTGCTTTCCAATACCCTTGGCCACATAAGGACTCTCCGGCCAACCTCCTTCTCTCCATCGCGTGTCCAACCTCATGTCACTCATGTCATCCCCTTCTGGTGAGCAGGAAGAGGACCATGATTAGCCCCTGGCTCATGCAGGGTCTGAGTGTGTTTCATGCTTTACCTGGTGCAGGTAAATCCTTTTGGTATCTTTGGAACTTGGAGAAACACCTTGGAATAGGAGCTGACTTTGCTGGAGAAACTCCAGGCAGGGTAGACAGCAGCAAGTTTTGCCTAAACAAAAAGCCAGGGGGTTAGGGGTCAGTCCCCTCCCCCTCCGCCCCCCCCGCCCCCCCCTTGCCAATTCAGTCATTTCTGGAAACCTAGATTTAAATTGTTGACAGATAAGCTAACTATGTTCAGGCCTGTCTGTCTGTCTGTCTCTGTGTGTGTCTTTCTCTCCCTTTCAACCTTTCCATACGACTGTGCATCCCTGAAACCCAGGCCCTTCTCTTCATCAGGCCCCTCTGGGGTGCAGGAGAGGAAAGGGAGGAGACAGGCCTGGATTCCAGGCTGAGAGTCTTTGGAAGATGGCCATCTCTGCCTGCTGAGTGAGGGGAAGGCAGGTCCCACACTCCACCCTGGTGCTCTGAGATCAGGTAGGACGTAGGCAGTGCAGGCAAGTGCGAGCTCTGGATGCTCCCTGCTCTGGGCTTCCTGTCCAGAAGGACTCATGGAGGGTCAGGATGGAGGAGGAAAGTTGAACTAGTCTGCCCAGCCCATTGACATCTCCAATGGCCTCATGCTGGAGGTTAGCTGGCAGATACCTGGAAGGTTTGCCCAGAACCTGGCTCATGGGCCTCATAAAAGCAGCCAAGATAAAGACATGATTTGAAGACAGCTCATTTAGGAGATGGCCAGGCACCTCCGCTGTTGGATTCTATAGGAAGTTAGAAAAGGAGTAACTTAGAGAAGGGGAGGTTGGGGCGGCGGGGGACGGGAGGGGGTCTCTGCAGCAGGAAGGGGAGAGGAGCCATTTTCCCTCTGTCCCTGATGGGGGTAGAGGTGGAGTTTGTCCTCTTGAGGCTGCAGGGAGGAAGCAGGCCACGTTTTCCAACATGGGGCCTTAAAGAAAGCAAATGGAGGGCCTCAAAGATACCACACAGCAAAGCATCACCCTCAGCAGCACTGGTGAATGTACACCCATGACGGGTAGTCAGATAGATGTCCCACCACCTCTGACGCTGGTTGTCTGTAGCTTAGGCATGCGCTCTGCATCCTGTGAGAGTCACAGGGACACTCTGAGCAGCTGGCTGGAGGGGGACCACTTCCTGGACACCCCACTCCCCCACCACAATCTCAGAGTGGATGGGGGGAGCCGCTCCCACCCTCAGATTCTCCAGTGCAAAAGCAAAGACAGCACAGTCCTCATGACACCAGGCCACACAGCCTGCCATATCCAGCCATCTCGGTCACTGCCCCCAGCCAGTCCACCTTGGGCACATCATGCACAAACATCCTAATTTGCAGGGAATAAAAACCCTTCACGAGCCAACAAGGGGAATTTTTATAACATGCATGGCCCAGTGAGAGGCCAAGCCGCCATGGGATGGCTCCAAAGGAATGTTTCCAAGCTCTGCTCCCACCAACACCTGCCGGAGTCTTCGCTCTCAGCCCGCATGTGTGGATACAACCCAGGAGGCTCTCAATTCGTTTGGGGAGTTCTGCACCACACCGTACTTGTATTTGTTCTTTTTTTCCCTTTTTTTTTTTGCACCAAATTAATGGCACCTTCCTGAAGTAGAGACATGACTCAACCCTAGGAAGGCAGCCAGAGGTTTCCAGAGCCACAAGCTATTTCACTTGTGTTTTTCTCCAGCTGTGGCCTGGGTCAGAGACAAAGGCACTAAAGCTTTCTCTTTATTTCTTAAGAGAAGGGAGGTTTGGGGAGGACTGGGTTACAGTGCAGCTTCAGTTCTTTCCTACAAACCTCTATGGCGCTGCCAGGTGTGAAGAGAGTCAGGGGAGACAACCTCCATCTCTCAGCCCACCCACCCTGCTTCGTGAGCTCCAAAGACCTATTTGGTCCGGACATATGGTTTCTAAGGAGATACAGGTTGGCCTGCAGGGAGAATGCTGGGAATTGTGACTTAAGAGTCAAAGAGATTATCTCTGTCCTAAGTCGGCTGGTCTAAGCAGTGTCATACCCTCTCTCAGCCATAGCCCACTAGCTATCATCTGGGGACCATCATCTTCAACATAGTGATAAAAGAAGCACTTCATTCGTGAGTCTGTGGCACTCTCCTAAGGTTCGGTTCCTGCGGAGCTCTGCGGAGTCCGCACTCCCAACCTATAGGTAAGCAATACTTCACTAAATTTTGTATGACAACATGTCTGTCCTTACATAAGAAAGAAAGCTTGAGGAAAAAATGTGGAGAGAGAGAGAGGGACAGGCATGTCCACATACTCCTGTAATCCCAGCCACTGGAGACATGGAGGTAGAAGGATCATGTTACTCAGGAGGTCGATGTGAGAGGCTCTCAGCCCTGGGCAAAAGCATGAGACCCTACCTGAAACTCAAACTAAAGCCTAAGGGTATGGCAAAAGTGGTAGAGAGCTAGCCTGGAAGCATAAGGCCCTAAGTTCAATCCTTATTACTGCAAACAATAAAAAAGGAGGGGGGAGCAGAAGAATGGATTGAGTTAGTAGGAAGAACAGGCATTGTTGGAAGTAAAAGCATTAGTGTTCTTGGAGGGTCGTTCATCTGTTGGTTCAGGAATGATGGGATTTATACTTCCCTTCTTGAGTAGCAGGTAGGAAGGTAGGAGGGGTAGCAGGGGATGGGGACATGTAAAGCCCAAGCAAAGTCTTGGAAGAGGAAAGTCATGTAGATCATTCTAGAAGCAACATCTCACCTTGACTCTTAGCAAGGAAGGATGGCCCATGATTAAATCTGAATGCTGGGACAGGAGGGAAGGTCCAAGGATTCTCACTCTTAGGCAGCTAGCCCAGCTATTTCCCCCCAAACCAAATGACATTAAAAGCCTTAGTTGCTTCTGGGACACACGGCTTCCTGGGACTCAGAGCTGAACTGGGAGACGATGAATTTAAGGCCTGGAGAGCTCAGAAGAGATACTGAATCCATCAGAAGTGCATTTTTCTCTCTGCAGATGGCTTACAAAAGGAGAGACAAGTGGCAATGCATTAGTGCTCACCCCAGTATGCCTTGTTGAGGGCCGTAGCTCTCATCTTTCCTACAGCCAATTCATGCTCTCTCAAATTGTCTCATTCCAGCCCTAGCAATGAAGAAAATAGCAAGTCAGGAAAGATCTGGGTCCATGAAAACTTGAGTTTTTTCATGGTGCTTTGAGCCTGACAGTCCCCCTGCACACCACATGCATGTGAGTGTGCACACACATGTACACACACACACACACACCAGATATTTCACGTCAGAAGTTCTGGAGCCACTTACAGCTACACTCTGAAAGCCTGCCTCCAAAGCCTGCCAAGTAGACTTAGTTTAAAAATAACTCCTTGCAGCTCCAGTTGACAGTAATTTGTGGAATTAAGATGGTGTCAGAGACAATTTTATGAAAGTGAGTGTTGTCTCTGGTGATTGTGTTTCCTGAAAGATGAGCAGATAACTCACCACAGGACATTCCATTAGCTTGAGTTACCCTCCCCAAGCCAAGTAAAACAGGCTCCTCTTTTGATCCAAGACGGGCCTCATTTTTAGAGTTGATGAAACTGTTCTCAGTGGACCCAAAGATCAAAATGTATGTTCAACTGAGATGAAAAATGGCTCTGGCATGGACTGGAGCTCTTGTAAAACTAAAGCTCTTTGGCTCCTGAGAAACACATACAACCAGCTCATTGGCCACGAGGCCTTTTCTGAGCCAGCTGCTACCAAGAATTTCTCCTGAGTCAGCATCTGCCTTCAGTGAAGCCTCTGAATTGATCAGAACTTCTATACTCTCTGAATCAAGAATATCCTAAGAAGTTTAACAAAGAAAAGGATGTATTGGCTGACATCATAAGTAAGTCCAAAGTTAGTTGTGGTATCAGGAACAGTTTGAGACAGGGGCTCAAACATTGTCATAAGTATCCAGCCTTTAGGTCTGCTTGGATTTCTACTCTCACACGTGAATTTCACTCTCTGAAGGTTTCTTCCTCACTATAACAATGTGGCTGCCACTACTCCAGACTTCATACGATCCTAACTGCAAATCCACAGGCAAAGAATCGATGTTTACAGTACAAAATCCCTGACTTTTTCAGATTATTCCGGTTCAAGCTGTAGACGTATCTAGGAACCAGGCTGTGTAGACAGGTCCTATATGGTGGTCTGAATGTCTGTTGAAACCTAAGGTTTGGGAGACGATAGAGTCACAGGGGACTTCATCTTCACAGAATCAGCACCATCTATGAGGAGCTAGACCCTCACCAGGTACCAGACCTTTGGTCAGTTTGAGCTTAGACATCTCAATCTCTAGAACTAGGACCAACAACTTTCACTTATGTATAAATTATCCCCAGATTAAGCCATTTTGTTATAGCAGTTAAAAGAACCAAGCCAAGTGAAGAACACAATGTCCCAATGAGCGGAATAATCCTGGGTATGGATTCACCTCAACGTGACTGTGGGAAAATCACAAGGACTCGTGAAAAGGTGACTGCATTGTGACAAAGTGATGGCTTTGAGCACTCTTTCAGGGACAGAATTCAGGGGTCAGTCATGAGAATCCCACCACAAGGAATATTCCTTCCTTAAACGATGAGATGTGCAGGAAGTAGCCAACAACCCTTGTTGGACATGCGCTCCACCAGTCTTGGTTTGGGTTCTCATCCTCTTGGCTCCAGTAATGGCAGCTCCGTCCATGACAGCCACTGTCCCAGCTCCCCCCGCTCCACCCTATAATTCTCTAGCAAAGTTGGGATCCCGATAATGGAGAGAAGGAGGATGGGAATTTAGATAGGCAACAAGCAACATTAGCCATGTAATCATTACCTACCACCCCTTGTGACCACTTACCTCTCTTCTCCCAACCAAGAATATACTTCTTAATTTCGGCCTCAAGGAGAATCCTTTCCTGGCTAGTGGCAAGAGGCTGAACATGCCTGCCCTAGTCATTGGATGTATCCTAAACCATTTTGCTCAGTACCACAGCCCTCTTGGGAGATGGCTGATCTTGAGACTCAGAAGTAATGACGGTTGCTAACTAGCTTTAATTTTTTTTAAAGAACTTATGGGCTTTATTTTCCTCCAGAATTATATATTTTTCTGATCACTGCTGGATCAAAAAAAATCTGTGCATATGTCTTACCTATATGGAGACATAGTAACTATGTGCACAAAGTCTTTGCTTCTTAACCACGTCTGTACATACTCTCTGTCCAAACACCCAAAGCAAGTGGAGCCCACCACACACAGGCAGTTCAAGAAAAGCCACTGACCCTGCCACAGGTGGGCCTCTGGAGCAGCAACAAAGCCATGCAGGAGGAGAGCTTCAAGCTATTTCAAAGGCCACAAACTACACGGTATTTCTTTCCTATTTCATAGGATCAGAGGGTCACAGAACATTGGGCTGGAAAGGAGCTTGGTGTTCATCCGGTCAAATCCCTTCATTTTTCACTGGTTCTCTGGACAAATCTCCTCACTTAATCGCATCATGTAAGAAACCTCATCATCTAGAGGACTGCCACGAGGTCCCCCTGCCCCCGCCCAACTCTCTGTGTATTTGGAGGCTTACATCACAGGCTCAGCCACAATTTGGAGAGAGAAGCTTATTTGGGAACAGAGGGAGGAAAAGAATCTGAAACATAGCACTCTTTGGCTAGAATCTCTTTCCTGATTGGATTTCCGCGCCCCCCTCCCCCCGCAGCTTTTTACTTGGTCATTAGTTCAGACTTAAGAGAAAGGATGCATTCATAGTTCGGGACATCCCGTATGCACTTCACCCATCCTAGGCTGTGGAGGGCCCTATATTTTCTTTCAGGAATTAGATCAAAAGAAGGAGAGAGAAAAGGAGGGAAAGAGATTATACACAGGAAGATAAGGTGATAGGAAGAGAGAGAGAGAGAGAGGGAGATTGACACAGAGAGATTTCTGATTAATTTTAGTGTAAATGGAAGATGTGCTACTTCATCCCACAGTACTTCAATGTGAATGTCCTAGGAATGAAGTGTTCTTTTACATTATCATAAAATAATAAAAACTATCCCAGTGTTCTAACAGTACTATGTACAGGAAAAGAAAGTTCTGGACCCACAGGTGACATTTGGTTGATGAGATGTCTCCATCTCTGTGAATCTGGAATCAATCCCAAGTCTTCCCTTATCTCTCTCAACCTTGACAATTTGACAAATACAAGGCAGTTAGTCTGTATATTTTTGGGGGTTGGATTTTAAGACCATTCATATTCTATCCAGAACCTGAAAAAGAAGAGTACATACTTCCACTTTGTGATTAATGCTAATGAGTTCAAGTACTATAGGCTTCCAAAGGAACAAGGAAGACATCTAACAGGTATTAAGCCTGGGCTTACAACCAGGGCTCCGGTATGGAGAAAACGTCTCCCATCCACCAATGATTCAATAGAGCTCTAACCTATTCATGAGCTACAGTCCAGATGAAAGAAGCCACCCTATTGGCTTCTCTCAAGACATAGGATTTCTTATTTGCAACAGCTATAGGTCTTTTAGACACCAGGGTTGGTTGTCACAAATGAGGGATTGTTTTGTTTGTTATTCACTAAAGCCTAATTAAAATCAAGGTTAGCAGGGCATCTGCCAGCATCTGACATCTTTCCTCTTGCCTTCCCCAACCCATCATCAGTCGACAAGATTCATTGGCTTTTAGTGCATTAGGCAAATTTGCTATAATTGCACAGAGTGGAAGGAGCAAGGGACCCGTGGCACCACCCGGGCGCTATACTATTCCTTTCCTGTAAGTCACACAGACTCCAAGAAAGGGGCTTAAATTGCCTTTATTGATCTGCCAGCCTCTAATAGATCATTTTCACTGAGCAAAGGACGGGACCCTCAAAAGAGAGTCCTCTCTCCTCCTACAGCCCCTATTCTGGGTCTCGTTTCAGGGGGGAAGGTGTCCATGGGGGTTAATGACGCGTTAGAGAGGATTAAAACGCAGACATCAGTGTTCCCCAAGATGCCGCTGAGAGGGGTCCAGTGGGACCTACTTCCACCTTTGACTGTCCGAAGCAGACTTCTGGACCCCCCAGAATTACATGACAAGAAGTGACCCTAAGAATCTCACTTCCTTCCAAATGGGATTCCATAAGCAGAGCGTGTTGTGATTTCAAGTCCAAGTTCTAGAATAGCTCCCTTTCCTGTGCTTCTTTGAAGAAGAGCAAAGGATGGCCACACTGTTGATTCCCGAATGGGCATTCTCCATTCAATGAACATTGTGAACATTTCTTAAAATGGTCTAGTGACAAAGACCGTATGAGAATTTGTGCAAGACAGAGACTTCAAGCTCTAAAGACTCCTAGACAGACAGATAAAGCCAATCAACACACAACACAACCTGGAAAGTTCTATAGCAGAACTTGCACAGACTAGACAAAGGACTCTGATAAGGACCAGAGGTTTTCTGTCTGTGGGAGTTTAGGGGAATGAATCTCATTGAAAACTGTGACTGGGAGGTGAAGACTGACTCCCTGAGCATCTGTTCTCACAAGTGTGCCTGAGTCTCAGACCCCAGTGTACTGAGGACCCAGGCCCCACTGTTCAGTGATCATGGCTGTCCTCATTCAGAGACCATGGCTGAGCTGCCACAGGGGACAGGAATTGAACTGGGGCCCAGAAGTGTGCAGCAGCTGCCATACTGCTGAGCACGGACGCATGGACGTGGAGAGACAGCTGGCTGCCATTTTTAGAATTTCCAATGGTCTTCATTTCTCCCCCACCTCCACCAACCATGAATAGGGAGAACCCCAGAGGAATGGGGTAAAAATAGCTCTCATTCTCCCTCAAACCCGAGTCTGTTACATTTGAAAATGGAATTAATTTCGGTGGCAAAGACAACAGGTTCAGCATTGGGGCTTGAAGAGAATGAAACCTCTTCATCTCATCTATCTATCTATCTATCTATCTATCTATCTATCTATCTATCTATCCATCCATCCACACATACATATATACACATATATAAATTTGTTTTTATATAAAACATATATAATAAATTATATATATATATACATAATTTTGTGTATCTGCTGTCCTGGGACCTTAGCACAGTCCCTAAATTTTTTAAAATTTAAATTTAATTTTAAAGGTGATGTACAAAAGGGTTACAGTTACATAGGTAAGGTAATGAATGCATTTCTTTTTGAACAGTATTACTGCCTCCCTCATTTTCTCCCACTTTTTTCCCTCCCAGTGCCCTCCCTCCAACATAGTGTCTAGTAAGTATCACTGCTGAATTGGTTTATCCTTTCTCCTATCATTTCTGTGATTCCCTTTCCCTTCCCTAAATCAGATAAACCTATATACAAAGGGTACAGAAAAAAGAAAAGAAAACAGTGACAACAGGGAATAAACCAAAGGAGAAAAAAGAAAGAAAAAAGAAATAACTGAAAACAATAGAACAGGAAAAAAACACCTCATTTCCATTTCTTGGAATTCATTTTGATAAGCATCATTTTATATGGTCATTTGTACGTAGCTATTGAGCCATTGTGATCCTCTCCTAAGAATATCCTCCTTTGTTCTCAGTTCATGAATGTTTAGAGTGCTGTTTAATTAATCATATCCAAGTGCAATTATTTGTCTTTTACTACCCATTGCATTAACTCATCGATTTTATAGACATATTCTCATTATTACAAATGAGGGGTTTTTTTGTTTGTTGGGGTGTTTTTTGGTTTTTATTTGTTTTTTTTGCTCAAAGCTAACACTCTATCACTTAAGCTTAGCTCAGCTTCCAGCTTTTTGCTGGTTAATTGGACAGGAGAGTCTCACAGACTTTCCTGCCCCGGCTGGCTTCTAACCATGATCCTCATTCTTCCAAATGTACTGGTGACAAGGATCTTAGCCTCCTGAATAGCTAGGATTACAAGAGTGGGCAACCAGTGCCCAGCTTCCATCTCATGTTTTTAAATTGCTTCCAATTGCCTTCCAAAATCGATCCTTGGCATTGTTATTATAATAATGTGTAATAAAATCAAACAAGACTTTAAACATATTTTTTTAAGGCCTGAGGGTCTCCACAGAAATTTTAGGGAAGTGAAAGCCAAAAGGGGGCCTCACCTGATGGGGTTGAATCCCATTCTGGTCTCCACACTGCCACCTAGTGGTGATGGGAACTTGGAGTAGGGTTGAATCATCTGACCTTAAGAAGCAGTTTCCTCATCTGTAACTCGGGGCTAGACCGGCTTGTTGGGCCAACTGGGAAGAGTTGTTATGGAGATTTTTTTTTTAAACCCACAAAAAGCAGAAGATGTCTCTAGACTGCTTTGCAAACTGTGAAGTGCCATCCATGTGTACGGATGGTATTAAGGGGTTGAATACAACCTCCCATGGCCAAGAAAGCTGTCAGTGAGCTCTAGAAATACTCCCCCTCACCGGGACACCTCAGGGGTGAGAGGGAAAAGAACAGCTGCTCAGCATCCAAAGCCTGCTGGGAGAAAGCACGGAGTCATCAGAATCAACCTCAGAAATAGAACTCTCAGAGAGTCAGTCGTGCACCGCCTGCTCCCACAGATGCATCCACCAATCCGCTTCCACCCACCAGCTCAGGGCAGGGGCTGAGAGGACCAGGACGGATCACCCTATCTTACAGAAAGGCAAACTGAGGCTCGATGGGGGAAACACATTTGCTATGGTGTGCCTGCTCCCTCAGGATCCCTCCCCTCTGATACCAGCTGTTCCACTCTGATCTGACGCCAGTCAGTCCTGGCACCCAAAATGGATGATTGAATCAAATGATTCCCCAGTTGACCTGTTACCAGCCATGGCTCTGGACTGACAGATAGATATTCCTCGGGCTCCTGGCTCCAAGGACCCGGCCTCTTGTCCTGAGGAGATAGAACTATTGTGAAGGCCTGCTTTCGCCTCTGCAGGTCTGAGAGTGCTCCAGGCTTTATAGTTTTGGCCCATCTCTACCTGTTGGATTTTGGGAACCAATGAACAGCTGAATGAGAAACAGGGCTCCAAATCCCTTTCATTCTTGGAGAGTGTCTGAAAACCTCACTGCCTGGAGCTGGTGTAAATCCCTATGTTCCAAGTTGATTAAGTAGCCATGTAGCCTTCTTCCTCTCTTCCCCAGTGAACTTCTCAGAGAAGGGCCCTGCCTGGGTTGAGTGTTCATAAATCACAGCTGAGCCCAGCAGGTAGCTAGGCCTTTTGCACACTTCCCTGTCAGAGCCAGGACTCTGCAGTGAGCCTAAACCTCTCATCCTGCCCTGCCCTGGGTCACCATGCTGCTGCCCTGACTGATACCCATTCTCCTTGTGAGTCCCTGTTCTTTATTATATAGGATCACATCATTCATTCATTCATTCAGATACAGCTCCCATCTGGAAGTGTGGTCAGTCTATACTATTCAACACAAGGACCACTGGAAGAGCAGCCAGCAAGGAAGCATGGCTCCTGTAGTTATTGTTGGTCATGGCTGCTTTCATGCTACCAGACAGAACTGAGAGCTTTGGGACAGGGTGCAAATGGTCTTTTGAAGAAAAAGCCTACCCATCTCGCACTGTAGAATTGTCTTCCTTAATTCTAACAATTGCACTTCGAATGGAATGTTATGACCTTGTTTTGAGAGATAGAATCTGGATGTGTTTGTCATATCAGCTTGCTCCAAGCACATGCCTGTTTGAGGAAGGCGGGGCAGGGCTAGTACTTAAACCTAGGTTTGTCCACTTCAAACCCCAGGTAAGCAGTTGTGCCCATGGAATCATCAGATTAGGAAATCAACCCCCAGGGTGTGGCAAAAATGGTTCGTCTTCCTCCTATGGGTGAGCCTGGTTTAAATAAGGATTGCTTTTTGGGTCTCCATCATCCTTGGCCTTTTCCTAGATGCTCTTAAGGTCTACCAGGCCAGAAACTGGCAGCTTGTAAATAAACCTGAAACCCAGAGAAGCCAGGGCAGCCCCTGGGCCAAGCAGCCAGGGTTACCATGACGACAGAGTCATTTCCATTACAAACCCTGCAACAGGCTTCCAGAAGGTGATTAATGGTTGACCTCTGGGGGCTGGGAACTCTCTGGGGGAGTATTCTTTGTAGGCTGGTGTAGGACTATCTACTTCTTAAGGGGATGGGTTCTAGTTGACAAGGCAGAGAGGTAATGCTCTCCATCTTGTCGCCCAAATCCAAAAGCTCTCACCCCAGGAAGCACTCTTAGAGGAGAAAGTATACCACTGGCCTGGTTTGAGCCAGGCCATTAAACAAGACACTCAAAGGCAGACAGGGGAAAACAAGAGAAGCCAAGGGAAGGAATGCAAGGCTGTAAACCGGTTCATTCCCGCTGGATAAATGGCACCCACTCACCAAAGGACAAAGGTACACAAAAGAGTTCATGGAGGCAGGAAGCAGGTAGTAAAAGGCAAAGGCCAGGGACGCCTACCTCCTTGGAGTCCAGAGAAAAAAAGCCTTTTCTATAGACCCGAGAAGAGGCCATGGAAAAAGACTGGCTACTGGCCAATGCTGCACCCCCGCATTGGGAATTTCAATGGCGGATGACATGGGGAAGTTTACACATCCCCATGTCCCCTTACCTACTGTCGATGAGTGGGGGCTGACTGCCTGCCAAGTGGGGGTGACCCGAGTTCTACCCCCCAGCCTTGGGGTGTCTGTGGCTAGAGCCGTTTTCTGCTCACTCATTGACGGGTTTTCTCTCCGCTGACATTTGAGTGGCTCAGACTGCTCCTCACTGTTTGTGTTTGGTCATTGTCCCCATGGCTGAGTTACACCCCCGCTGGAGCCCAGTTGGGGGCGGTCAGGCCCTCGCTGTGTTTGTCACAAGCATCCAGCCCCTGCCTTGGATCCTGTTCAGACCTTTGGCTGAGATCGTGTGACTCCAGGCTATGGGGATGATTGTGCCAGAAGGGAGAGAAAGCATCTCACCGCGTCCTCTGAGAAGCATGTGGCTTGGCTGTGTCCTCTCCACTTCCAAATGCAGGACCACAGGACCCAAAATCTTATTCTCTGATGAACCAGGAAAAGGTTCCCTTGGCCTTGGCTAAGACCCAGACACTCCCAAAAAGAAACCTTGTGAATAAGAAACTCAGTTCGCCGGGCACGGGTGGCTCACACCTGTAATCCTAGCTATTCAGGAGGCTGAGGTCTGAGGATCACGGTACGAAGCCTGCACAGGCAGCAAAGTCCATAAGACTCTTATCTCCAATAAACTACTCAGAAAAAGCTGGAAGTGGTGTTGTAGCTCAAGTGCTTAAGTGCTAGCCTCGAGTACAAAGAGGCTTAGGGATAGCATCCAGGCCCTGAGTTCAAACCTCAGGACCAGCATACATACACAAAAAAAGCTCAGTTCAGAGCCTTATTTATATGAAAGATGTAGCAATGCTTTGTTTATTTGTTTAGTCCTGGGGCTGGAATTCAGGGCCTTGTACTTGTTAGGCTGATGCTCTTCCATTTGGGACACACCTCCAGGCCTGCCTTTTGCTGGTTCTTTTGAAGATGGAATCTCATGAACTTTTTTTTTGGGGGGGTGCGGTCGTGGGACCTGAACTCTGGGCCTGTTCCTCAACTCTTCAGCTCAAGGCTAGCATTCTACCACTTGAGCCACAACACCACTTCCGGCTTTTTTTCATTTTGCTTATGTGGTTGAGGAATCGAACCCAGAGCCTCATGCATGCAAGGCAAGCACTCTACCACTGAGCCACCTTCCCAGCCTCTCATGAACTTTTTTTGTCCAGAGGAGTCTCAAGCTATTATCCTTCAGATCTCAGTAAGATGACAGGCTCGAGCCATGACACATGGCTATATAGCAATACTTCCTATAGTCCAAATCAGCTTTGGTTTTTTTTTAATTTAATTTTATTTTATTTGTGAACATACTGTTCAGAAGGGTTACAATTGCATGGGCAGGATAATGCGTACATTTCTTACCAAGCATTGCATCCTCCTCCTTTGTTTACCCTTCACATCCCTTCCCAGCCTCCCCCCTCCCCCCAATCCCAATCCTTCTCCTTCCCCCCACTTTCCCCCCCCCACCGACGTTGTAAAGCTCGTTTTGGACATGACAACTTGTATTTCTCATTGTTGCAACAGGTCCACCTGTATCCTTAAACAACTGGTTTTTCCCCATCTCCTCCACAAGTTATACTGACATCAAATATAGTGAAAGCAGGGGTTATACTGTGGGGGAGGGACTTACAATCAGCTTTGGTTTTGAGTTCCCAAAGAAATCAATTTCGGTGAATTCCAATTCTCCCATATTTCACCTGGGCATTTTGGCTAAGGTGGGGAGAGCACCTTCTCGTGCTAATGTACCAGGTACAGAGATTCTATCCCACAGCGCCACTTCCGGCTTTTACTGCTTATGTAGTGCTGAGGAATCGAACCTGGGGCCTCATGCATGCAAGGCAAGCACCCTACCACTGAGCCACCTTCCCAACCTCTCTCCTTCTTTCTTTAGTGCTCCTAAGCTGCCCCTCAGATCTGTGGGATGGGGAACCCCCTGACTGATGGTTTGCATCTGGACTTCGCTCTTGTAGAACCAGATACAAGAACTGGCTTCTGGAGTAACTGGTATTCCTCTGTTATCACTGTCAAACTGCAGTTCTAAGCAATGCTTGACCATCACACTCAGTCAAAGTCTAAAATCACTTGTGACTTCACTTTCTCACATGGCTATGTTCTCCTGGCCACGTTGGACTCCAAACAGTGTTTCCACTGAGTTAACTCAGCCTGCAGCTGACTTGCTGTCTGCTAGAGTCTGGATCTGGAATGTCCCCCAAAGATCCAAGTGTCATAGGCTTTGTCTTCACTCTGGGAAGGTGGTGGGATCTTTAAGAGGTAGCCCCTAGTGGGAGGTCATGGGTCACTGTGTGTGTATCCTCAAAGGGGATTATGGGATGTCTGCCACAATCCCTCCTTCCTCCTTTCTCACCTCCTTGTTCCCCACCTGACGGGGGGACCAGGAAATCATGGACTGCAGCTTCCGAATCTGTGAGCTAACACAAACCTTTTCCTTTTTTAAGATGATTTGTCACAGGTGTTTGTTATAGTAACAGAAAGCTGACTAACACAATGCCTCTACCTACTGCCTTCCACTTCTTATAACCACAGAGGGAACTTGGCTCCTTTAATTAGAACTTACACTTGTTCTGTTCATACTATACACTGTGTGTGTGTGTGAGAGAGAGAGACAGAGAGAGACAGAGCGAAGGAGGGAGAGAGAGAGAGAGAACGAGAGACACTTTACTGAACGTTTGGTAGGGATAGAGAAGAGTATTATTGGATAGCAAGTCCCCTGCTCCCCACAAAGAGATATTCCCAAAGCATACTCACTTCTTATTAAAGGGTACCCCCTACCTCCTCCAAGGCCAGGTGAGGCTACCCCATTTCTCCTTACACTTTGGTGCTTGGCTGAGCATCCTCAGTTCTCTTTTCCTTTCTTCTTCTGAACCATTCCCCAGGATTCCAAACTCCCCCCTCCTGGGCAGTGCCCCTCTTCCCTGCTCTGACTCAGCCCTTAGCTTCCTTTCTACCTCCATAGCCACAGGGTCTGTGGCAGAGCAAGACAGGACACTGTGCAGGGCCTGCTTTTCTTAGAAGGAAATTATGGTTGTAGAAAATAACTGCTTCTTTCCGTTGCAAAACCAACAAGCACAAAATTCCTATTTGGCATGGCTATTAGATACTAGGAGAGAGGAAAAACTCTGCTGAGATTGATAGAAGAAAAAGAAAAAGAAAACCAACACATTGCCTAAGGCGGCCATCCCTGTATGGGTGATCTGTGGGCCCTCTTCCAGGACTTCCACGCAGCCGGGTTAGAATCTCTGTCGGACTTGCCCTGCCATTCCGTGTGTCTGGTCTTTCTCTCCTCCCAGCCCCCATCAGTATGTCTATAGGGGATACAAATACATATTGATATTAGCCTAAGTAGCAAATGGTTAGGAAGCAAATAATGTATGACGAAACTAAATGGGATGAGTTCCAAATAATCCACAAGAAGTGTGTTCCATTTGTAAAGGAGTGGAACCGTCTGATCCAGAAAAATCCCTCGCTGGAGAGCAGAGTCAGAACCCCCAGGGCTCAGGGAAGCATCCTGTGCAGGGCCAGGACAGCTTGGCCTCTCCCCTAATCTCTGTCCCTGTGGTCTCCCTCCCATTTCATGTCCCCATGTGTTTCCCCTGGCTTGCTCTGTGTCTATCTCTACCTGTTCTGCATCTCCCCCTCTCTCTCCCTGGGCCCCGTTCTCAGCTGTGAAGCTGATAAACAGCACTCTAGTGATAATGGATGGTAATAAGTTAATGTGTTACCCCTCCTGGTAACATTTGCATGTTGAGAGGGTCTTTCTGAGGCAAAATCGTGCTTAACAGCAGAATGACTAGACTCTGGAGCCTTCTAGCATCTGGTGGGGCCCAAGGAAATATATTTGTGACAAGAGATGTTTTGATTCCTCAAATTACACTATTCTCTCTTTTCTACTCAGAAACATTAAGAAGAGGCTTGGTGGGGGGGGGGATGGCAGGGAGGGTACTAGACCCAGGCCCAGAGACTCAGGCTAAGGACAGGGAAGTACCCCACCCCAGAGAGATGACAGTAACCTCTCTGGAGACACAAAGTGCCTGCAAGAGAGAGGGTAGCCGGTAGAGTGGAGGAAATCCCTGCAGGAAAGAACTGACATTTCTGGGCTAGGAAAGCGTCCGCCCCTGCATTAGGAGGAGGCTGGAACAGGCTCCATGGCAGAGACAGCTCTGAGTAACGTCACATTCGACAGGCTGTTTCTATGGGGCTGGCTGCCAGCCACGGAGGGGTTCAGTGCAGCAGGGGTGAGGGGCAGAGTTGTGCTCTCAAGTGGCTGACTTGTCAGAGGCTAGGAGAACTCACGAAGCAGCCAAGCCCACCTTTGAGCTGTACCAGCATCCTGAGTGCTCATCTTCTGCGCTGGCAGGTATATGGCGCAAGCCACGTTTGTAGGATGGCCAGCACCAGCTGGGTTCATCGCCCTCACACAGGCTACATTACCTTCTGCTTCAGGGCTGGCATGTATGGATGCTACATCTTGGCCCAAACCTCTTGTTGCTCCTTGTAGGATTTTCCCCATCACCAACCCCCTTGTCTCGCTCCTCCACAATTTCCCCTGTTACAGTGGCCTGGTCCTAGAGCTCAGACACAGCCCTGCCTAACCTCAGGTCTCCCGCTCCACAGGCCCCTTTCTAAGGGATTCAAAGCAAGGTGAATAGCCACCCACAGTGCCCTAAAGCCTGCAGCCAAGCCCTTGTCTGGTATATATAGAACACAGACTCATTGCATCTCAGAATAAAAACCAATGCTACCAGGTGTCAGTAGTGCATTGAGACTGAGAGGATCAGGTTTAAGGCTAGCCAAGATCCTTTCTCAACCAGTAGCTGGGGGTGGTGGTGTGTGCCTATCATTCTAGCTTTGTGGGAGAATCATGGTTCCAAGCCAGCCCAGACAGTTAAGTTCATAAGATTCCTTCTCCATGGAGGTTTGGTTTAAGGGAGCTCCTTCCCAAGGATTCAGGTGTTGGGGGGTCTTAGTGTTCAGGGTGTTGGGATCTTAGTCCTCAGTGTGGTGAGTTTAAGAGAGGTAGGCCTTTCAAAGGTAGAGCCTAGTGAAGATTAGGTGATTGAGGGCTCTGAAGGGATTAAGGTAGTTCTCATCATGCCCTGAGCTTGTTCAAGTTGTGAGCTCTGCATGGCTCTCTGGGGCTTTGACTGCTCCCTCACACATTCCCGTCATGGTGCCATCTGACATTAGACCTTCGTCAGAGACCAGTAGGGTCTCCTGATAATGGACTTTCAGCTTCTGGAAGTATGAACTAAATAAACTTCCTTTCTTTATCCATGAGCCTCCCTCCAGTATTTTGTTAGGGTAGTGAAAACGGGCATGATACACACTACAACAAGCATGAAGTGATGAAGATGGTAATTATTATGTTTCAAATTGGTACTGTTTGGATATGAAATGTTTCCTGAAAAGACCCACGTATTAAAGGCTTGCCTCCCGCTGGTCACACGTTAGCGAGGTGGCTGGAGGGTGAGGGTGCTGACTTCCTCTGGATTAATCCATTGATGACTGGACCCAGCTGAATGGGAAGTTCACGGGCAGAGCCTACTTGGGATAATGAGGCGCACACACACAGGGGTGTGCCTTTGAAGGGCGTGTCTTTACTCAGATCCTTCCTTCCTTCCTCCCTTCCTTCCTTCCTTCTTTCTTTTCTTTTTCTTTCTTTCTCTCTCACTTTTTTTCTTTCTCTCTCTCTTTCCTCCCCCCTCCT
>NW_012267226.1:16398386-16506866 GCF_000151885.1 Dipodomys ordii
CTCCTCCTCCTCTTCTTCTTCTTCTTCTTCTTCTTCTTCTTCTTCTTCTTCCTCTCTCTCTCTCACACACACACTCTTCTCTGTCATTCTCTCTGGTGGGTGTCTCTTTTCTCTCTCTCTCTCCCTCCCTCCCCCCTCTCTCTCTGTCATGTATTGTGTCATCCCCCCCCACCATGATGATTCAGCCTCACCCACAGCCTCAGAAACAACGAAGCAAATGACAATGGACTGAAACCTATGAAGCCATGAGCTCAAATCCATCTTTCCTTGTAGGGCACATGGTCAGCAAAGGTGGCGCTGAGAGGAAGTTGAGTGGGCAAAGCCCGATTTGCTTTACATTCAGTGGGTAACCAGCCCCTGGAAGCTTAGGTGCATGGTAGGGTGTGACCTTGACAGTAATTGGTTCCTCTTCCTCCCCTCCCAGGCCACCAGCTCTTTTTTGCTTTAAAAACAGCTTGCTCTGTGTTAATAAAGGAGTTTTCCTGCTTGAGTTGGCTCCCCGATGCGTCTGATTGTGTCCCGGGCTGAGGGAGGCTAAGGAACGGACCCTGTCCGGACCCTGTCCGTCTTTCGTGGGACAGACGAAGACCCGACATTTCCTCCCTTCCATTGTTGTTCTCATGTGTTTTGTCCACAGCGATGACAAGTTAACTAACACACACGTATACAATGTTGTCAATTAAAATATAAGTAAAATAATAACTTAAAAAAATCTTCTCAGGCTGTCTTGGATTAAGACAGATGACAGTCACAGGTAAGTGGTTTTCAGTCCAATCAAAAGAACCCTGTGCCAAGCAGCACTATCTAAATATAACTGGCTATCTTGGGAGCTAATGAGATCATGTTCCCTAGAGGTGTTCAAGCAGGGGCTCAAAACTACCTATGAGAAAGAGCTGCCGGCAATCGAGCATTGAAAGAAGGCTGGCTGAGTTGACTTCTAATGCGCGTTTAAAGACGTCGCATCTGTAAAAAGGCTTCTGATTGGATGGGCGGATATTGATTGAGCATCTTTACCCCACTTAGAATCACCGCACCAGCTTGCGAGGGACACAAAGGTGAATTAACATTTATTGAAAATCCATTATGTACTGGACACATTATCTTTAATCTCTACAAGTGTATGAGGAAGGGTGTGTTATTCCTGGTTTACAGTGAGAAAAACTAATTTAAGAGATGCAAAGAACCTTGTCCAATGTCACATTAGGTGAGCAGGCTGTATCACCAGCCCTAGGGCGCGGCCTCTTTGGTGGTTACTTTGCCCTATGCCCCAATTCCTCTGAAGAAGCTAAGGTCACCAACTTTCCTCTTGGGGCCCCAACCCCCTCTTTGCCATCCTGGATAATTACTTGTGCAGTGATCTGGCTGACCAGCCAAAATGTGTCACTAAGCCATTGAGTAGACCCAAAGATTTGCATGTGGCAGTGACAGACACCCACCAGCCAGGATGGCTTCCAGCATGCAATCAAAGGAACATATTAATCCAGACAAGGGGATGTGAGGTGAGGTTGTTTAAGAGCCTGGATTACAGCCTACAGCCTCTGCTGTGTCAAGAGGTGTGATGTCAGATGGCAGGGAGGGAATCTGTTACTTTAGCAGTTTACGGGCAAATTGCAGGATTGTTTACCACAGGCCTTGCTTCCCTAAGGAAATGGAGACCCGGCTGTGCAGCAGCTTCCCTACCAGAGAATCAGCAGGTTGGATGATGACACAGGGGCATGCTTGGTTTTGAGGTCAGGACCAGTACCATCAAGGCAGAGAGGATGGGGGAGCAAAGGGCCAGCCAGCAGGCACACCTCATTGTCTTGAGCCACTGCAGGTGGAACACGGTTTTGTGCAGGCAGCATTGTTCCTGCCTGGCAATCTAAACGCTGTCTTTAGATGTGTCCTTGCTCTCCACCCACTTTGGCCTCATGGGGAAACTGAGGCAACTGGAGCTCACATAGGCTCAGCAATTAGCTCTGGGCTGGACTATTTGGGTACACATCTACTAGAAGTAGATACTTAATGGATTTCTTGGAGGCTGGTTTCATTTGGAAGAAGCTGGAGGTGGTCAAAGAGAGAGACCAAGGCGTGGCAGAGGACAAGCAAGATAGAAATCAAGGAGATTTGAACCTTCTGGAAACTTACCTTGGGTATAAGCCCCAGATTCTCTGGCCTAGCGCCTTTTGCTATTATTTCTGAGCTCATCAAGACCTTCACCTCGATGAGGAGAAAAACTTAGACGTAACTTCCTGTTCTCCTCAGCCTCATACTCAGTCCTTTTCCTGTGGGGTCATTTTCGTGGTCCTGTGTGGGTTTCCCACGGCCAGGTCCAGCTGGCTCAGCCATTCCAGTATCTCCCTTCATTGAGGGAGAAGCAATCGTATTGCCCCAAGAAATGAGCACAGAACCTGATCTCTGAATAGTGGACTCATAGCAGCTTCTTCAAAATCAAGTAGCTTTGAACATAGTGCTTAGGAGATAGTTAATACATAGCCATGCTCAAGTCAGTAGGATGAGGCCTTGGCTGTTTAGAGTCTCAGAGCAATGGCCGGACAGAAATGGGGTTAGGCAAATGGGGGAAGAAACTGACAGCAAGTAGCATTTCATCTGCGTAACAGCTGTTCCTCTCGACTCCTTTCTTGGGTCTTGACATGGACCCAGGAAGCGTTTCCAAGTGCAATTCTAGCCTGTGGACAGGAAGTGTGTTCCTTCATTTGCCAGCCCGAGCTTCTGAGGATATTTCTACCAAGCAGGAATGAAGCAGGAGGGGTGAGCAGGCAGGTTAGAAGTAGGGGCAGGAATTCATAATCAGGATTTAGCAGATCCTCTTAAAGGGGAGTCAGCATTTGTGGGGCAATGAGATTATTTATAGAGCTATGAGCCACAGGTACAGGACACAGAAGCTGGATGAACAGGAAAAGTAAGCAGGGATGGCAGACAACTTCCAGAGAAAATGTTCTTCTTGGATCCTGTGTGTGTGGTGGGGGGCGGGGGATGTGTGCAGAGATTACAGCAGATCTCAGTCTAACCTTCAGGAATGATTTGCAACCCATTTGGTTCTGAATCCTAAAGCTCGAATGGAGGAGATAATGGTTTATGGATTAAAAGGAAAGCATTCACTTTATTTTGTTTGTTTTGTTTGCAGCCTAAGGATTTCTCCTTCCTAATGATGCAGAAATTGCAAAGCCCTCACTAATAAAGGAGCGAGATGGTGAAGGTAGTCCTAGCCTGGCAGGCTGTGGAAGTGGGAAATTTGAGGATCAGAGAGCCAGTCTGGGAGCAGCCCTAGTCACAGACTGGTTTCATCAGGCCAGGAGCGGTACTACAAGACCATGCTCACTTCTTCACCTCTGACTCCTCCCAGCTTCTAGGTCCAGCATCTCCCCAGCCCTGGGTTCACATCTGCTGCAGGACAAACCTTCCAAGCGTTCCAGATTGAAGAGGGTGAGGTGGAGGGATGGAGAAGAGAGCATACTTTGGCTGCTTACAGCTGAGTGCTGGTGTCTCCAAGCCCCAAACTGCAGCTATCAATAATTCATACGTTCATATGCTGGAGAGTATTTCCCCTTTTGGCACATTTCTGGCCAATTGATTTCCCTTGGCCACAAACTTGCTGCTTTTAGAACATCGTTAATAACAAATCAAATCTGGTAATATCTGCCCTGGGAGCTGGGGGAGGGGAGAGACCTTGGCTAAGAGAGGTTCTTGACCTTTTCCCCCTCCCCCCAACACCTGAGAAAAGGGGCTCCAGGTAGTCACCGTAGCAGAATGCATGCATATGGGCCAGCTGCTTCCCACCCCAGGACCTTGGCACAGAGACTGAGGACCCAAGGGATGAGGGTCACCTTAAACCTCCTCTGTTTGTTGCTAGAGCCTTCAGCTAGAACTACTGGATAAGTGAGAGAAGACTATGGTAAAAGATAGATAGATAGATAGATAGATAGATAGATAGATAGATAGATAGATAGATAGATAGATAGAGTAGGTAGTTTGGGGAATCTCAGAACAAGTATATAGCATATCTCTAATGCCCACCTGTCTTCATGGTCCTGTTTCTGGGGCCCTGATTCCATGTCTGAGACCCAACTCCTTATGAAATGAGGCCAGTCAGGGGGTCTGTAATGAAGTAAAGAGTTGATTGTTCACAGTGCCCCTTGAAGCCCCTGCTAAAGATTCTTCTTTATGGCGTGTGAAAAACCAGAGGCCTCCAAGATCAAGCCACTGGGACCAGTGAGCCAGGCTCAGAGGGTTGGGGGTACTGGCTCTGTCCTCTGGGGCCCTGAGCATTCATTATCTCCAGAGTCTACAGGCACCTGTGGCCTTGGTCAGCTCTCCTGGCCACTTCTTTAGAAAGCCCCTGGGTTCCAGCTGGCTCATCAGGCACAAAAGATATGTTGAATGAGTGAATGAAAAAACAAACAAAAAAAACACCTTGACAAATCACCACGGGGAATGTGGTATTGCCCCTGCCTTGGAACTCTGGATTGACAGAGATCCAAAGGAGTGAGGCTCTAGCGTTGAGGTGGGAGGCAACTTGGGAGAATGGCTAAGTGAGGTGCGTGGACCCTGAAATCTGATGGCTATGGCCTGCTTCACCTACGCAAGGCTGATTTTTAACGGAAGCACCTTTGTATCATTCATTATGCTGGGGGAAGGTCTCTTACCGGGGGGATCTTTAACCAGCAGAAAATCCTGTTCTGTCTCAAGTGTTGGAGAAGAGAGAGCCAGCCTCCCGAGGGTGGGCACCAGAAATCCCTCCCCACCCGCTCTGGCCCTCCTCGCATCTCCCTGCCCCACACTGGTATGCGAGTTGCTCTCCCGAGAATCTCTGTTCCAAGGAGTCTCTCATCAAATAGGGATGAGCAAGTCTCACGTTTCGCCTTTTATCACCAGTTTGGTGAGCACTAATGTCAGCGTTTCCTAAGAGGGCTTTGCCAAACTGATCACACGGCAAAAGCCTCCTGGTCTCTCCAGAATCTGTGGTTTATATCCTTGGAAATCTCCCGGTTGACTTGATATTGATTTGGCTTTAAAAAAGAAAAAAGTCAGTAAAATACACATGCTACAGGCCTGAAATAGAATCCATCCTCAGCGGTTCTAACATCAAATGTTCCCCCCCCCCACACACACACACAGCTGGGTCCATTTTGAACACAGATCCTTGGTGAGGCCCAGAGCTTAGAGCTGCCCCCTCTAGCCAGCTTTTTGCCTTACCAGACAGTGGGGACGCAGCTTACTCCGGGCAGCTTGTCACCACGGTTTATGGGCAGGATAAATATTTGTGTTATATTCGCAGGCACAGCTTGGAGCTTGAGTCCACTTTATGCCCAGGTCTGGGGAGATTGGAGGGCTGCACGGGGCCAGCAGCAGGGAAGTGTGCTTTCCTTTGGCATTACAAGGAAATAATTTGTACTTACAGGTAAAGGGAGAGAGTTGCTGGGCCTGGATGAGGGAGGGAAGGGCCAAAGCCATGCTTTCCCTACAATTCATCTTTCCTTTCCAAACAGGTCTATGCTGCATGCCTGAGGTGAGAGAGAGATTGAGGAGAGCAGGCTAGACCACCTGCTACCCCTGAACCTTGTCCTTGTGAATAGATTTAGGGCTGCAGAGGATCTGGAAGAATCAAACCTAGTTGAATGAACCTAACAGAGGTGGGACAACTTGAATACATACCTAACTTGCCACTAGTGCCTGCTTCTCTGGTTCTCTTAAATCTCCAAAGGAAGTCCTCTTCTAAAAGTCAGAGGGTTGGCTGAACTTCAACCTCTTTTCTTTTGTCAGTCTTGGGGCTTGAACTCAGGACCTGGGTGCTGTCCTGAGCTCTTTTGCTTAAGGCTAGCACTCTACCACTTGAGCCACAACTTTGCTTCCTGTTTTTTGGTGATTAACTGGAGATAAGAGTCCCATGGACTCTCCTGCCCAGGCTAGCTTCGAACTGCAATCGTCAGATCTCAGCCTCCTGAGTAGCTAAGATTACAGGCATGAGTCACCAGTACCTGGCTTCAACCTTTCCTTTTTTTTATTTTTCCTTGCTGTATGACATTTCTAGAAGGCCTCAGATCAATAGACCTTGGACAGAAGAGGTCAACTGGTTAAGCTTTTCATCTATAGTCTTTCCATCCATTCTCTATTCTGAATTTCTCACCTGTGTTTTCATGTCCCCCACCACCACCATACCCACTTTTGTTCTTCTGGAAAGGAACGGACTTTTCCTAAAGCAGCTTACATTTACCAAGTTGTTTTCAATTTACAGCAAGTCTATGAGGCAAAGATTATTATTCCCGTTGCAAGTATAACCAGTGTTGAGTAAACAGGACCCAGGAGATAGATTCCAGCGGAGAATATGTTTCTGTTTGTCATTGTTCCTTAAGCACGTTCTTCAGGGGCTTGTTTTGTTTTTGTTTTTTCTTTCTTCTCTTGATGCTGGGTAAACTCTCTTCACTTTTCTCTTCACACTTAGAGAATACAAGCCACCAATATCTGATCTCAAATCAGTATATGTCAATGCACAGATCAGTATTACAGGCAACACACTGATCTTGATTAAAAGAACACCGTAATGAGGATGTTATAGGTCCACACTGGACAAACAGGAAACCCGAAGCACTCAGCCATTAACATTACAGCGTGGATATCTCAACCACTGAGGGGCCACTGTAGGTCAGCAGATCTTCCCAGACTTCTGTCCCCCACTCTGTGACTCAGTCATCCAGGCGCTTTGATCTTATTGTTCTGTTACTAAAGCAGGACTTCATTGCTTCATTCGCAATGTCCTACTACTCTCTCAGAAAATCAGGTTTTCATTCACAATAAGGTAAAAGTTTAAAGGAATAGCCAGCATAATATTTTGCAGTTGGCAGCTGCCCAACAAATATTTTCTAATTGGCTCAGAAGACACCAAGGTTTCTGTTACATTGTTAGAGCTATCATTCCTGCTTCCCACCCACATTCTACACCCAGGCTATTGGCCTTCCGCTAAGAGGAAACCTTCCATCTGCCTTCTACCTGCCCACCTGTCTACCTATCCTGGGCACTCAGATTTGGAGATTTTTTTCCCCCAATAGAGCTATTGCTCAAGGGACTCCATCCCCCCCCCGCCCTCCCCCCTTTTGTGTTCAAAGGAGTTCAGTTTTCAAAAGAACTTCTCCAAAGCCTTTTCCTGGGATACTGAAGCAAGAGAATGAGAATAACTCAGGGAATCACCCATATTGACCTTAGGTTTGCTTATCAGCAGTCTGGAACTAGGTACCGATACTTCCCTTAAAGAAAGAAAAAGACAGAGTCAAGAGAAATTGAAGGAGAGGGTCCGAGGAAAGAGACTTCTGAGGCAGAACCGTGTTCTGAACCAGCCTTAGAAGAGAGCCAACACCTGGGAAAGTCTATCACTATTTAAAAATCCCATTAAGGCTCTACTCGGGGGAGGGCAAGAGGTAGTGCTTACTAATTTCAGGAAGTGAGTGAGTGGTTATAAGTACCCCCAAATTAATTGATGGTTTTAAGGGAGAAATAGAGTGTAGGTAACACTAAGTCATAAACCCATCGTTGGGGAAGAGGAAGACTATTAATTCTCATAATTCCTCATACCACAGGACAGAAAAGTAATAGTTCAAGTTGTATATGATGAAATCTAATGCTGTGGCATAATTTTTTCTCATCGATCGGTTCCCAGCCTATCTCTAGTGATTTATAGGGATAATGGGGCGGGCATGCTCACTGCAGGATGGCCAGGGCTGGAGAGGTTTATGTGTAATACTGGTTTTCAGAGTTAATAGATTTTCAATTATGGCCTATGGAATGCTGTTCACTCTTGGAGGCAGCAAGCCTGAAATCAAACCACTCCTAGCTCATCAGACCCTATCCATGGCCCCAAACCAAGTATCTAAGAAGGATGGGAGAAATTCCTACCTTCATCAGTGTCCTGGCTGTGTCTCTAGCCCATCCTCTATGAGTGGAAACCTAAGGGTCCTGAAATACATACTACCGCATCTTTGCAGCTGAAAAAAAAGCAACCCAAAAACTGAAAGAGCTGTGGCCCGTAGAACCAGATTCACAACTACTCTGCCCAGTGCAATGTGACTGCCTAGCAAAAGATTTGATATTTACTAAAATCAGAGGCAGGAGATCAAAACAGGAGGCAAGAATCTAACTGGGAAGGCTGAGTCTGAAACCAAGAGAACTAAAGTGTTAGAATCTGGTGAAAACTCCCTAAGAAGGGAATCACAGCCTCTTCTCCTTCATCACCATGTCCTAAATCACTGGCACAGTGTTTGAGAAACAAACACACCCCTTTGATAAGCAAAGAATACCCCCAAGTATTTACTGAATGAAACAGGAGTCTGTTTTTTACTGCTCACCAAATGTTCACCAAAGCCCTAGTCACAAAAAAGCGGGGGGGGGAACCCTTGACATCAGCAATCCCAACAAGATTCAGTCATTTTAACATAACTCTCATCTCTGGAAATGTAAATTCTAATAGATCAAAATTGATGCTTTCCTTTCTCAGTCCTCGTACACACTGTGTGTGTGTCTTGCAGGATCGTGAGGAAAATCTTCATGATGAATGAATGAGCAAAGTAGCTGTCCCTTTACCCCAGTGGATTCTTCCCCCAGCTCATAAAAGGTGCTGTTTAGTAAGTGAAATTATAGATTCTGCTCACAACGATCTAGACAGAAACCAAGAGCCCAGAATTTTAATGCTGGTTCTATTGCCTGTTCTGGTGTAGCCTCGGCCACGTCTCCTGATTTCATCCATGGAACTTGGAACTTTCTTGCGTCTTTCTTGCTGATTCCTTCATGGAGATCAAATGCAATTTGATGTAGAACTTAATATATACCGACAAAACAACAAAATGGTGATGGCCACACACAAATGGAAAGGCAGTCATGAAAGAAAACTCTGTGGAAGCAAAGAAGGCATGACTTTCCTGGTTTTGGCATGCATTAACTTGTCAGATTCACAGTCTTCCTTATAGAAGATAAGATGAGTAGATACTGTATGTAACAGATGCCCTGAAAGCCAAAACTGAACCATCAGGTCCATCCTCAGATCACCATAACTTGATTCTTCCAGCCCAGCTCCTTCCTTGCCTTACTGGAGAATCACAGATTCCTTCTGTTTGGCATGACTTATTCTTTTCCTTCATGGAGTTCAGCCTTTTGCTAGGAGCAGATGAGGAGACAATTTATCACAACCAGCATGATAAGAGCAAATTGGAAGTAGGTGCTGGAGGCTGGGCATGGCAGAATCCCAATTCTCTAAGTGAGCAAAGGGTCACAGGAAAGTTTCATATAGGATCCACATGCTCATCAGCTATCCAGGTTAACTCTCCTGGGGTCACAACAAGGAAATGGGGCACTGAAGGACACAGATGCATGGGGGGGGGACAATTTGAGCACAGTTAGAAATGGAGCTGCAGGCCAGCACTCCTCCTTGACAACCACCTGGACCCAGCCTCCAGGGTGCCAGGCATGTGCACAGTTATTTTCCCAACAACCCTGTGAGATCCAAGGCCATAGCTCATTCCTGTGTGAATTCCACTCAGGCTGTTGAGACAAAACCTCATGTTCTTCTCACCATTCTATGCTGCCCATTATGTCTGGAAAAGGTAGAGTAGCAGAGCCTGGGATGGAGGATGAAGGCCTCTCGAAGCATCTTTGATTGGCTTTAGGGCTTCAGGGTAGGGTTATTATTGGAGTGACCTCCACCATAATAGCTCCTGTCCTGCGGGTTCCCTATAGCACAGGCCAAAGAGATCGGTACCTCATGACACTAGATTCCCAGCCCAGTGCAAAAGACATGAAATGCTGTCTGCACAGGAGCCAAGCAGAGGCACTGTCTTCCCACTCGGGCAGAGCAGATACTGCTTCCCAGTGATGAGATTTCCAGGGAGCAAAGCAAGCGTGCCCTGAGACTCAGCAGTACGCAGGTACACAAGGCTGTCCTAATCTTCAGGGCTCCTCCTCGCCACATCTGTGGGGACCACTGAGCCACCCGGGTGTATTTCAGACTGGATTATATAGCGGGGCGCATAGCTACTCCCACTTCATCCTGGGTGACAGATCCCCAAGGAAAATGGGAGGCCAGCTGTTCTACTACCAAGGTTCTGGAGTACAGTTGAACAGTTGGGGATTCTTAGTTACCTGTAGGCAGAAGAGACAGGTATTCTTTCTCTAGCTCCCCATATTGACTTTCTCTTTCTTCCTTCTCTTCTTCTTCTCCTCCTCTCCCCTCCTCCTTCTCCTCTTCCTCCTCTTCTTCCTCCTCCTCCTTCTTCATGAGAATTATAGGAATTGTGGAGGGTGGGCATGGGGAGGCCATTATCAAGATGTAATTTTTGACAGCCAAGTCGGCATGTTCTCTTCTTACCCTTTTCTACCTGGAACAATGGAAACTCACACTACACATCCCTTTAGCTACAAAGGGAACAATCTTACAAATGAAAGAGAATGTATTTTCATTAGCTCTATACTCTACTTTCTCTACTCCTAGTTGTTAGCCACTGGCTTACTCGCATATACGGGTGACAGCTGTGGCTTAGCAGAGAAATCCGCTATGCACCCCTCTTTGTGGAGTCCTGTGAGTGACCCAGTCTGCATGAGCTAGAAGAGGGAAGTCTTTCCAGGATGCAGCAATTGAGTTCAACGGCATCAGAAACCTAAAGCTTCTCTTTCCTCACCTGAAATGTCCCAGAGGATGCCCAGGGCTCACCTCACTGGGCTTCCAGTTCCAAGACTGACTTCTGAGAAGACGTAATTGCCCCTAAACCGGAATGTCCCTTACTAAATAGGGAAAACCTAATCACTCTTGTTTGAAGGGGTCCTGCCTGGAGCCAAGAAGAGAACCAATCAATATTCATTTTCTCTCTCCTGACGAGAGATAACAACAGATGCTGTCCAACAGGACTGCCTTTCAACTTGAGCAACACTAATTGATGGACTATTTGGCAGGTAGAATGGAATTCCCATTCCTGACTCCCTCCCCTGTGCGCTGTCTCTTATCCTTATTCCTCACACCCATGACAGGAAACCATGAGCTCTTCTGGCTCAACTTTCCAGTATCACTCAGATCCTGTTTGAGGCTGAGTTAGGGGTTCTGACTCTCAGGATAGAGGAGGACCTCCAGCACTAAATGCTGACTGCCTAGGTCTCAGGATCTCCTTCCTGTGCCTGGCCCTCTGTAGGAACAGAACAGCCAAGGGCCAGTGGCTCATGCCTGTAATCTGAGGATCTGAGGACTGCCATTTGAAGCTAGCCTCTGCAGGAAAGTCCATGAGATTCCTATCTCCAATAAACTAATCAGAAAAGGTGGAAGTGGTGCTGCTAGCCTTGAACACACAAAGGCTCGGGGACAGTACCCAGGCCCAGAATTCAAGCTAGGACTGGGCAAAAAAGGAAGGAAGGAAGGAAGAAAAAAAGGACACAGAAGAACAGCCACAAGGATTATCCTGCTTTCACATCAAGAGGTTAAAGTTGAAAGGTCAAAATAAGAGGATCTAAATCCCAGGCTTCACAGCAAAGTTTCTTTTCATTTCTTTTGCTTGGTGGCAAGGGGCTCTCTTTCTTAATCCAGGTAAAAATCCTCCTCTGAAGGAGTTGGGAACATGCCAGCCCAATGTAGCAAATTGGTCATTTTGATCTGGAAGACCCTGAGAAATGCCAGGTACAAGAAGGGATTCTCTGGCCTCCCCACTCCTACCTAAGAGCAGGCCACAGAATTTCCCAGAAGAAAGATACCAGAGAAAGAGTGAATTAGTGAGGACCCTGGACCACTGCACAGTGTCTTGGCCTAACAAGCCCAAAATGAGATGCAAAAGAGTGATTTTTTCAGAACACCTTGCCTCTTCTACCCTTCCATAGCCCTTCTAGTTTCTATAATCTTCCCATGACCCTGGGAAAAAGATTTGCAGGAGGGATCTGATTAGAAATGATCAACTAATCAGAATGTCCTGGGACCCAACCAAAACACTGCATTAGAGTAGGGGGAAACAATCAGAGCAAGGCCCAGGTATATTACAACAACAACAACAACAACAACAGCCCTAGAGTCAAGAGTGATCTGGGGAGAACAGGAGGTGAGGACAGAAGCAGCACAGATTCATCTCTTCTGACGAAGGTTCTCCACACCCTTCTGCTGTTGGGACTTCACTTGTTGAATTCCTGCTAGTGATGGAGTTTTAACACTGCCTGCTGCTGAGCTGTAATATTAAGTAGGCGCTGCTTGCTACAGAGCTACAACTCTCATGGTCTCCTCCAGTATTCTAAGTCAGAAGGGCTGTGTGGGCTCTGCCCACCATGAGCAAGGGCAGAAGATTCTGCATCTTTAGGTAGAGAATACAGGAGACTTACCAAGAGAGACTGGGCATCCATGCCAAAATGAATCAATAGAAAGAAATCTAGTATAACACTTCTTTTCCATTAGGTTACCCATGCACATATTTTCTAGCCACTTTCCCACATTTTGTCACCCTTAGAGACTTGAGTCCCCCCCCCTTTCTTTTGTTAGCATTATGCCCACCTTTGGTGCTCAACCCCACCCATACCTGAGCTCCTCCCTGCCCTGAAGTTACCTACAGTTGGCCACTCCTGCTCTCTGCCCAGACCCACCTGCTCCCCAAGACCCTCTTGCTACCTGAATAGGGATGGATGCCATATGCTCCCTCTTTGGGGAAATATGACTCCTCTAATAAACCTTGTAATAATCTTGTTCGTGTGCCTGCTTGCCTCCAGGTGGTCCCCTGGGATGGACATGAAGGATCCTTTCATCCTTTGTCTTATAGTGTCTATAAATTCACCATTCTTGGTTAAATAAACTGAATCCCCGGCATCTTTGAGAAGCCACCTTTTCTTCCTGAAGATTCCCTGGGCCTATCTAAATGTTAAACCAAATTGGTATGTTTCTCTCCTAGTAATCTATCTTGTGTCAACTTTTAATTTGCATATTCAGCCATAGAACTTAAGTTTTTTTTTTTTCCGTCTTCTACAGGTCTTCTGGATTGTTCTAGAACCGGACTTCATGGTCCTGGTTTTCTGTGATCATTTCTGCATGTGGGAGGCCAAAGCAGGTCTCCACCGCATGCCTGGGGGTTGCGTAGAGTGCATCTGATCCAGGCTCCACTTTCCCTTTCCCCTCCGTGGACCAAGGTAAGAGTGATTTGTGCTCCAGAACTGCATTTCAGGATTTGTTCCACACCACAGGGTCAGCTGCTGCTTTCCTGAGAGCTGGGTACCATGGTGCTGTTTAGGAGAGTGGAACTTCTTTCTCTATGTGGTTATTTATTGTCCCACTGCACGCCCCTCCCCCATCTGTCAGCTCCCTCAAGGGAGCACTGTGAGCCAATGACACTCAGAACCCTCACCGCAAACTCCCCTAATCTAGGAACCTGGACAGAAATGCAAAGATTATCAGTAACTATGGAAGCAACTATGGAAGGATCCATTAGGCTAGGAGTCCCATTCATTGAAGAGAAAAATCTCAGCGTTCAGAGACTCTACATCTCCAGATGACAATCCAGGCAGCTAGTTAGTGTGGCAAAGCGAGGGTTGGGGTCCAGGTTTGGAAAGCAGGATATACACAGTAGAAAGCACACACAGCTTTGGCACCAGAGATTCCCCAGCTGATTAGCTCCCAGATCCCTAATCTTTGACTCACTCTGTGGGTGGGGTGGGGTAGGGGGAGGGTAAAGCCCAGACCATGTTCCTTAGCTTCCTAGTTGCTTTCCATCCTCCCCCCTGCCCTCCCTGCTGATACTGTTATCAGTACCCCTCACCCCCCAACTTCCCCCTAGTCTTCCATGCCAATCTCATTTCATCGCAGGGACCTTTCTCTCTGGATCAGAGACTGAATTCAGAATCAACACAAGGGAGAGGAGCTTTAAAATAAGAATGTCCATCTGGCTCCCACAAAGAGATAAGGGCAGGGTGGAGGAGGGGACCAGGATCATCCCATCAGCCCTCTGCAGCCAGGACCCCCTCCCCATCCCAGGGGCTCTATTGTTAGACAAACAAAGTCCTGAGTGCTTGGGAGGATTGGATGCAAATTGAATTAAGTCTCCATCTGCTAGTTTATTCATGGCAGAGATTTTTTCTCTTTTTTTCTCCTTTTTTTTTTTCTGTTTTCTTGACTCCCTGTGTTTCATAGTTGCTAATGAGCGGATCAAATAGCATTAAGACTGTGGGCAGGAGGCAGCTTTGCTCAGACTCGAGCCCCCTTAAGCTCTCTGCCACCTCCTAAGATACACTCTCCCTCCCCTCCCCCCTTTGGATTCCTGCTGCCTCAGCCCAACTAGAAAAAGTACCCAAGCTGTTGATTTAAAATAGACATCATTTGCATGAAATTAGCATGTTGCTCATTTAATTTTCAATTCCACCCCCAGTCCCACCAATCCGGGTCCCTCCTAGGGGGCCAGGGTAAGGAATGGGCTGGCCTGGGGTGGAGATTAGAGGCTTGTGCAGTTCTTGAGGAGCATGTTTTAGAGTTCAAGTTCTTCGCAACTGCTTCTCAGCTCCTCTGTCTGACATGCTGAAGATCAGACCTTGAAGGCAGAAGAAGATCCTCTGCCTCCTCCCAAGTTCTGTCACCGGGTCAGAAAAGATTGCCATTAGTGTTTCCGGGTAGTTTGGCTAAGAGGCTAAGAACCAAGAGGTTCATTGGTCTAGACTGAGTCACATGATCAACCATGAACCAATCTGTACTGAGAGACACAATGGCCCAACAGGGCTAGCCTGAGTCACGTGACCCACCTGGAGAAAAAGGATGTGACATTAATGCCTCCTCCTTTGCAAATACTAGGTCTACGTGTCAGAAGAGGGGATTATCAGGAGAAAATTGGATTCTTGTTGTAAAAGGAAAAAGGAATACATAGATGCTGCAAAATATGTCTACTGAGATGCCTGGTACTGGGTTTATAAATGAAGAAAAATTTACTCAGAAGAGTAAGCATTTGCTTTGGGTCAGCTGGCTAGTAATTTGCACATTGGCATTCAAGTCTAGGGTTTGTTCCCTCCAAAGTCACATACTATACCTCCTTTGCTCTCTTGCATCGAGTTTCAAGATGGAGGTGGAAAAGGAAAGGTATAAGTAACTGAGCTACCTGGCTGAGGAGGTAAATCAGGATGAATTGAGCTTGGTCCTTGCTCACCAAGCCTTGCCTCTCTGTAGGGATTTTGTTTGTCTGAAGAAAGGGTGACTTCCTCTTTGCTCAAGGAGGCTGATAATTACATTAGCTGTGTGTCTCTTCTAAGAACTATAAAGGGCTGTACCAGTGGCCCTGGCAATAATAATCTTCTCAGATTTGCTGCTATCAAAAACACATGTATCAGTTCTAAGAATTTGTGTAGTTCTACTTGTAGTCCAGATTCTAGGGCAAAACTGGATAGCTTGAACCCCTGATGTTTAATCCCATGTTGATGTCATAGAATTGGGAGTAAGATGTGAAATGGGACTCAATCCAAAGGGGTGAAAAAGCATCATCATTCTGTACCAAAAGAATGAGGCACATTCCTGAGAAGACCAAACCTTCAGGTGTCTGCCACACCTTGTAAGTTGGGTAGGAAGCAAATATTCTCCTTTATTCTCAGTTGCAGGTTGTCAAGCACTAGACGGCATCATCCACGTTGAAATCTATGTGCCCGTGGCAAGCCCTAGAGTTGTGCTGTGTAGAATCATTGTCCCTTCTCCATGTATTTCCTGCCTTTGTGGTCTTTTCCGAATGTAATACTTACTGGGCTACGGTTGATGGATTGTCAGCAATTTCACTGAAGGCTCAGACAGCTCTCAACCCAGTAAGATACAGGAAGACTCCAGCAGATAATTCTTCTCTTGTTTATTCCTTTTTAAAAAAAAATCAATCAAAAGAGGTCTAGAGCTATAGAAGAAATCTGTCCCATTTGGCTGTCTTCTTTCAAGATCTCCATTCTGTACCACATACCTTTTTCTGAAAGCCACCCCTGCCAATGAACAGTAATTTAATTGACCTACCTGGAAAACTCAAGACTCTTACGTTTTAAAAAAAGATGTCATGGAAATAGTGGGTGCTATCATTTCAGCCTGCCGACTTGGATGCATTTCTTTTCAAGCCAACACATTTAACACAAGCGCTGTGTTTCTCCCAATCTGCCTTCAACTAAGGAAAGCAGGGCCTTCCCTTTAATGTGTCTTTGACCTTGCTCCTGGCAGAAAAATTACCCTTGAATTACTGTGTTAAGCAGCTTTTGACCCCAGCCTGAGCCTGGCTTACATTTTAAGAGTCATCACATTAGCTGTGAGCGGCTGTGCCTGAGCCATCCTGCCCCACAGGTACCGGCTCCTATTAGATTCCTCCCCATCCTCAAATCTCCTTCCTGATAGAAGTGGGCAGGAGTTGGTCTCAGCTCATCACCACACATTTTCCACTTAATACTGGTTCACCCTGCTCTTGGTTCTCTCAGCTATGAATCTTGCTCTCCATGCCTCTGTTTCTGCCCTTAGCTTGACCTTTAGAGTTAATTCATGACATGCTTTGGTGCCTACTTCCTTGGTAACTCTCAGCTCTTCTGTGGCTCTTCTATTCCTAGCTGGCCGGCTGCTGCTGGACCTAGATATAATCCTGGAGAATTTGTCATATTAGGGAGCTGTCTGGCAGGCCTGGAGAAGTGACAGTAGAAAATGAAACAAAGGATAGGTATATTTGGATGAAATATCATTTCATTCATATGTAAGGGTCTTACTCAGAAAGCGCTAATGGACGGTTCCTGGTCACACTTGACCAGATTTATGGTATTAGGTAGAACAAAGAGAAAAAAGAGAGTACAAGATGCAATTTTAAAAAAAATCATGAAAGCTAGCCAGGTAGCAGTGGCTCACCCCTATAATCCTAGCTACTCAAGAGTCTGAGATCTGGGATTGTGGTTCTGAGGTATACAGCCAGCTGGGGCAAATATAAAGGCTCACCTCCAATTAACCAGCAAAATAAGCTGGAACTGGAGGTGTGGCTCAAGTGGTAGAGTACCAGCTGTGTGCACAAAAGCCAAGCAAGAGCACAAGGCCCCAAGTTCAAACCCCACACTTATCTGCATGCATAAAACAACCGTGAAGCAAACTTCATTGTAGGTTGTACCTAATCCTCTCCAGCTAGCAGGATTTCCTATTCACTATCAGTGGATGAGGACTTCCAATGCACCTTTGGCGCAACAAGAAGAGAACTGGGGAGAGTAAGAAAGAGGTGAGCTGCAATACATGCGAAGGGAAGGCGGGGGAGAAGACAGAGGTAGGAAGCAGTTAACTAGCTTCACTGCCAGATCCCACGGTTCTTCAAGGCTGCCACCATGGAGAAAGAGTTCTTGAGTTATCCTGGCTTTCCTAGTGTGATCCCAAGGATGATGTGGAAAACTTGGCTACTATAGCTTGAGGCTTCTTTTTTTTTGTCCTTTCCATAGTGTACATAGAAACCGTCCCTAATGCAAGCCCCTTAATGGGGGCTTTGAAAGGGGATTAAATCATGGGGACCCCATCTTCACTAATGGGATTAGGTGACCTTATTAAAAGGCTTAACAGAGAATTCACCCTTCCCTAACCTATTCTTCTTCCATCCCTCCTACCAGATAAAGACGCAGCCTCTTCCCCTGGGCATGCGCCACAAGACACTATCTTGGAAATAAACACAGGGCTTGCTCTTGCTCACACCTTGATCTTGTACCTCTCATCTGTTCTTTATATGTTACGCAGTCTTGGGTATTTTCTTATAGCAGCACAAGTGGAATGGAACATTGCCTTAGGGAGGTTCAGGGTGAGGAGAATCAGGGACTGGGGCCCTGGAAGCACAGTATGGACAAGAGTATGAGCTGATACAAGAGCCAGGGAGTCACCCTGTACCTTACTATACCAGCTGCCCTTCCACGAATTCATCTTGGGTGATCCCAGACATCTAAGGAATCTCATTTGTTATCAAGCTAGGGAAGTCCTAAGTGTCCCTCATTCCTGTTAGACATCGCCATCTGCATATTCCACTTCACCACCAACATCCCCCAAACCAAACCACACTCCAAAACCATCTATGTCCCACACTCTAACAAGTCACTACCCATCCGGAATGTCCTAAGGCTGAACCCCGAGCACTTTCTTTGATTCTCCTCTTGGTTCAAAGCCCTGGTGTTCACCAACAATGCCCACCCCCTCCCCACCCCCAACACCACCTTGTTATTTTTTACTCTAGCAGACTCTTCAAGGCTCAGCTCCTACAGTGCCTCTTCCAGGGAACCTTCGCTTCTTCAGAGATTAGAAATATTTTCTAAATATTCAGGAAGCCTAAGAGATTAAAAAATGATCTCATGTTTCCCACCTTCCACACACACCTTAATTGGATGCAGCTCCAGCCTGTTGACATACTGCACGGAACAACCTATACCCCTGGGCGTGCTACCTGCCACTGTAGTTAGTTAATTCTATCATCTTTTTAAAAAAAAATACATGTTTACAAAGGAGTTGCCAATCACCCGAGCAGTTTAGGAATACAACGCCTCTTGATCAATGTCGCCCCTCCCAGCCCTCTCCCTTCCCTCACTTGTCTTAATTTTTAGGTTATGCACTGATTTTTTTTTGCCATTTAACAAAACAATATATGTATACAATGCATCTTGATCTTTGTCATCCCTTCAACATCTTAATTCACCCCCTTCTACCTACCCTTTCCCTTATTTTTCTCACTTCTTTGGCATATACAATGCTTTATTTTTTTGGTTGGTCTTGGGGCTTTGAACTCTGGGCCTGGGCTCTGTCCCTCAGCTCTTCAGCTCAAGGCTAGCCACTTGAGCCACAGTGCTACTTCTGGCTTTTTCTGTTTATGCAATGTTGAGGAATCGAACCCAGGGCCTCATGCATGCAAGGCAAGCACTCTACTACTGAGCCACCTTCCCAGTCCCTACAATCCATTCTTGTCTGCATTATACTCATTTCTCCCATTCATTCTTCTACCCCTCTCCTCTGGATCCCCCACCTCACAAGTAACCATTTCCTGGTACTCATTTTGTTGGGCTTTGACTTAAGTCTTTCTAAAGAATTATACTATTTACATCCTCCATAGATTCCATAGAATTCTATTATCTTTTCATGGTGGTCTTCATGCAACCAAAAGCAATATATTACATCTTCCGAAATCCAGCTCACAGTGGACATGAAATAAACTGTAAATGAATGTTGTAGTTTAAATGAATACATTATAATGATATAAAAAAATAATGACCAAATCCTTGGTTTGGTTTAATTCTCCTTCCTGGCTTTGGAGGAGGCAGTGCTGCTCAGTTACCTTTGCCAAGCTCACAATGTGGTCACATCACCGACTCTGGGTCTAGACACAGGTGCAACATCCTGGCACTTCCATTTACCTTGAGTAACTTACCTAACCTCCTTGAGCCTGACTCTCCTTCATCTTCACAATGAGGATAATAGAATTGGCATCCTGGTTTCTATACGGTGTGAACAAAGTGATATATGGTTCTGGCTTTGACACCTAGGAAGTGTGGGAAGAAAAATCCAGGTTCTACCACCCCTCTACTCCCTTCTTCTCTTGCAGCCTTTGTAAGTCCAACATCTGGGGGCAGGGAATCTGATTCAGTCTGTAAATGGGAAACAAATGAAGTATTTTCAGGATCTCTTCAACCTGAAGCTTCTGCTTATGTTCCAAGGAGAGATGAGAGACGGGGCTTCATTGTAATTCTGTCATTTACATTTCTTTCTTTTTCTATTTTCTTCCCTCCCTACCCCCCACCTAAGAAGATGAAAGTGTCACAAAGACTCACAGCAGCAGCTAGAGTACTGGGCCACTGCCAATGAGCCTGGACCAGAGAAATGATGCTGCTGCTTTCTGCAGAGGGACTCGGCCGAAGAGACGGAGCTCATTAATGCTAATGGCCTTTGTGCAGCTAATTAGCAGCGTATCACATTCAATATTTACCCTTGTGTATGTACAAAGTTCCACTTTCTCCTTGAGAAGGCAAGCTGTTTCTCTACCTGCCACATGGCAAGGAAAATCTTAGATGCCAGACACCAGCTTCCATTCTGCCTAGATGAGCTGGCTAGAAAAAAAAAGGCTGAGAAGGGCTATCCTTGGGGGCCTGAGTTGTGCTTCTTATTCTAGTCCTGGGTAGAGTGGTGGATGGCTAGCGTCCTTACCCAAACAAACTGCTATTTCTACGCTCCACCCATGTGTTCTGCCACCTCTTCCTTCCTTTGGCTAGGGCCAATCATTCTCCAAGCTCAGGGCAGACCACCTACTTGCCCCAGGACTGGGGAGGAGGTGAACTGCTAAGAGAAAACTTTCTAGGGACTTTATTTAGGCAGAGAGGCCCCAGGGACCTGCTCGTGATCCAGTCAACAATCAGAACTGTACCCTGTGTTAAACACCAGAAACATGAAGATGAATAAGAAAGGGTCTCTGCCCTTGGGGACTCCCAAGCTATACATAAGCCTGACCTATACCAACAATGATACAAGAGAATATGGGAAAGACCCTTCAGGTTATACCAAGGGCATCCAAAGGCTTCATAGAGAGAAATCACTACACTGTAGATGTACTGCTAATTGTGAACAGGTTCATCTCCATCCAAGATGCCTGGCAGCCTTATTCCCCTTCCAGCTCCTTTGAAACATGGGATCAGATCTGAGGAAGTATCACAACTCTGGTCCCCCAAGAAGCAGAGCTGACCTGGATGCCTCCTCAGGAGGCTGAATGTGTTTTGAAGACCAGCAGGCTAATAATCACTCCATTAGGAAGGACTTGATCAGGCCTCTCTTACAGGCCTCCTGTTCAGCTCCGCTCCGCTCACTGCTGCATTCTTCTCATTCTCTGAGGTCCTTCCCAGCTCCCAACCAACCCCTCGCCCAACCAGCAGATGCCAGTCATGCAGATGACCACAAGTCCAGCAATTTCCATCATGCCCCAAGAAATGCTGGCTCAAAACCAATCCCTCAACCCTATGAATGGGTTACTGGCTGACATCCAGCCTCTAAATGCATTGGAGTTCTTGTCCTGCCACCAACTATGTTGAAGCCAAAAATGTCTTGGGGACATGTGAAGCACAAGAAGAGAGTATAGTGGTCACCCCCAGGGTGGTCTGGGGGGCTGGGTGGTCCCTGCTCTAAGTCAGGAGCTGAAATTACATAAGGATCTTTTACTGGAAAGGTGACCACAGGATCCACACACATGCACACACAGGTACACACATGCACACACGTGCATACACTTGCACACATATGCAAGCATGTACACACGCACACCATAACCTCCAATTAACTTCGGCTCACCAGGACACCATTGAAGATTGTGTAGGTGGCGTTGTTCAGCAAGGCCCCGTGTGGATGGGCTCCCTGCCAGCCCTTTTCTTTTGGACTAACAGATGGCAGAGCAAGCTGTGTTATTAAAAAAAAAAAAAGGACCCTAGATTAGTTACTACATGATATACTATGGTAAAACTGGGTTGGTGCAAGGATGTTATAGATTCAATAGAGAAGGGGGAGAGAGCCTGCATGGGTCATTCCCATGGAGTTCTTAGGAGGTCTGAACTGGTCCAAGAACCATTATCAAAGAATGTCTGGCCAGGCACCAGTAGCTCATGCCTGTAATCCTAGCTACTCATAAGGCTGAGATCTGAGGATCACAGTTCTAAGCCATCCCAGACAGGAAAGTCAGTGAGACTCCTATCTCCAATTAATCACCCAAAAAAACAAAGTTGTCCAGCACATTTGTAGCTCCTGGCTGCAAGGACATGGTCTCCTCCAGCCATGACAAGGCCTCCTGGCCTGTACCTCCAGAGCCCACAGCATCAACTTCTGCTCAAGGTTCTCCTATCACCACAGAAACTGACCATCAGGACTGACAGATGGCATTTTTGAGCCTCAGCCGCTGTCTGGCACAGCCAGACAGTGCATTATGCTGGTTAGTAAAGGGGGCCAGTATTCCAAAATAAGCCATTGAGTCAATAAAGATGCAGCAAATGCAGAAAGAGCTCTCAAGAGTTCCCTCCTATGTCTGCCTAAAAGCAGTATATTCATTTCTCTTTGTAAAGGCATGTCTTTCCCCATCCTGTACCAGAAGAATAGTTCTGATCAATGGAGAATTGATCAGTGCCAAGATGAATCTACACAAACAAATCTCAAAAGAAGTAGCCCTTTTCTTCCTTTAATTTCATTTTTCAGTGCCTGGGAGGCCAACCCCCCTCACTTATTTTCTTTGTTTAGTCACTCAACACATTTGATTTCTTTTTGTTAAGATGGCATATAAGTCACTGGGTACCAGTGGCTCAAGTCTGTAAGTTTGTAAAAGAAAATAGGCGAATGATCTTTTTCCTTCCCTGCATAGAAAACTCCAGTCCAACCATTTAGTGGTTTGGCTCTGGCAGGCAATCTTGCCCCTCTAGGCCTCATTCTCTTAATTTTTTTTCTTGTTATTATAAAGGAGATGTACAGAGAGGTTGTCATTTGGGGGGGGATCTGCTCATGGGGCCTGAACTCTGGGCCTGGGCGCTGTCCCTCAGCTCTTCAGCTCAAGGCTAGCACTCTACCACTTGAGCCACAGCGCCACTTCCAGCTTTTTTCCTTTTGCTTATGTGGTGCTGAGGAATTGAACCCAGGGCCTCATGTATGCAAGGCAAGCGCTCTACCACTGGAGCCACCTTCCCAGCCCAGAGGTTACCATTTTTATAAGTCAGGTAATGAGTGCATTTCGCTTTGGACAATGTAACCTTTTCCCTCATGGTTTCCCAGTTTTTCCCTCTTATCCCCACCCAATGTTGTACAGCTCATTTTCAACATAGTTTCCATGGCTGCTTTGGTTCATCATAGGCCCCTGCATTTTGCCCAGGCCTCATTTTTATCATGTGCGAAACGTATTAATAATACAATCTACCTCACCAGGTGTTGTGCAGACAAAGTAGAATCATGTAGATGAAAGAACCTGGTAGAGAGGACATGGCTTAGGAGCCTAAGCAATGATGACTAGATGTTTAATATCAATGCATATTCCCCTAGGGAGTAAGATAGAGTACATCTGGATTGGGATCCAACCTGCATTTTGGCAGACATCTCTACTGACAGCAATGGACTCATGGTGAAGGAAGGAGTGCTTCATGAACCGAATGCATTTAGGAAGAAAGCACTGCTTTCCAGGTTGGACAGGTATATGTTGGTCCCCTTTTGGTATGTGAAAGAGTTTTAAGACCCTGTTCGCTTTCTTCTCTGAATGCTAGGTCTACATACCAGTTATGTAGTCTGGTTCTCAGGACCTTAACTTATTGGTTCCTAGTTCTGAGCAGGAGTTTGGAAACAGCCTTGTAAGCACTGCTCCTTCACCCAAGGTGATTTAGAGGTGACTGAAGTTTGGAGAGCAGGTTTCCCTGCTTAGCTCAGCGTGTTTGAATGCTGATCATGGTGGGTGGCTGGGTGGGTGGGTGCACTGCTGACCAGGGAGCCCCGGGATGCCCTTTGCTCCTCTGTACCTCGCCCACTCAGAGCCGCCACTCCATAGATCTTGTTCCCAGCCTGGGTGGCATTTCCATGCCGGCCCCTCATTTCCTGCCAAGAACAGAGCTGGCCTGGCTGATCTTGGCTCTCTGCCCAGCTAGGCCCAGTGTATCCTTGAAGACCCCTTCTCCCTCAGGACTGTGAAGATGTGCTGTGGAGGGAGACGAGGGAATGGAGGGTGGCATTTAAGAGACCTCTGGGACCAAGTTTGGGGAGCAGCCAGGAAGACAGTTCTCTGCCAGCCCAGACAGTCCCTCCCCACTCAGCACAGACCTCTGTTACTCAGGCAAAGATAATTCAGTTAGAGAGAATGCAAAGTGGAAAGATAACCTGATTTAGGAGCTGAAGCCATCTCAACCGAGGAGGGAGGTGGGTACAGGAAACAGTTCTTATTAACCCAAGAGGTTGGAGCAGTAAACAGAGATGGGGGGAGGAGGGTGGGGAATGGGGGCTGGATGGGGAGGCACTGGATAACTGCCCAGACAGGATTATTGCTGGGGTTCAGATGTTGGGGAGGTGGAACCTCCACTCTCGGTCCATCTCAGAGCTCACTCATCCCTTCACTTTCCTGGGGGTGTGATGGTAACCATCATTTGGTTTATATAGCCATTCAGGGAGGAGAGAAGCAGAGAAAGTATAAAGTGCCAGGGAGGAAAATAATCCTTTTCTGAGGTTTAATTTGAATCATTGATCACCACCTGCCTTTGGAGCAAGTTGTTTTAGTGTGAGCTGTCATCTGTGAAAGTGGGTGGCTTGGCTCCTGGGGGACCCCTGGAGAAGGCTTCAGGGATGCTCAGGGTCAAGAACAGAGACTAGGGGACCTTCCTCCCTTCATTTTCTCACACTCAAAAGCCAGCACTCTTGGGCAGAGCCCAGTGTATGTGTGGGCTCCTTCCTCTCCCTACCCAGCTAGAGCAATGATGCCTCCTTTGCTATCTCCCTCACATCCTGCATTGTCTGGAAGTTGTCCCGCAGTCTCATTTCCATCCACCTGCATCTTTGGAGGAAGATGCTGTAGTTTAAGGCAGGCTATCTTGCTCTTGGAGCTGAAAGGAAGTGAGTAGGGAGCTTGGAAAATACCTCCCTGCATTTATCTCTGTCTGCTTCTTCTGGCATAGGGAGATTTTTTTTCTCTCTGCAAACAATTTGTATTTGTCTTTTTTTTTTAATAACCTGCCTCATTCTATGTTCAATGAATGTAAGACTAGTCTTGGGACATTATAGATTACATTAGTAGCTGGGACACACACACACACACACACACACACACACAGGTGCCAACTTGAGAAACCAGACACCTGATCTCACAAGATAACACCAGATTCCCTGAAAGGTGGAGGGGAGAAGAGGTAGGAATGCGGTGTACCTTGTCCTAGAGAGTACTACAATAGTACTAGGCAGTGAGCAAACCAGCAAGGATGGAGTTAATAGCAGCCAGTCAATTCCCCCATATCCCTCCCTTCTTTCACTGGATCCAGATAAATAACCAGTACGTCAACAATAATCAGTACAATGACTCCAGTAGAAGGAATCCCAAATCCAGAAGGGCATTGGTACTCCTCCCAGCACAAATCAGCCAGAATGAAGGTGTCCAGAGAGAAAAGGCAAAGGCTGGGCAAAGACCTGTTTTCAGCCCTTGAACCCTGAAAGGAACAATGATCCTGTTGTGTTGAGCGGGGTGGGGCAGACATAGGGCTTGAACTCAGGGCCTGGGTGCTGTCCCTGAGCCTCTTTGTGCCCAAGGCTAGCACTCTACCATTTGAACCACAGCACCACTTCTGATTTTTCAGTGGATAATTGGAGATAAGATTCTCATGGGGACTGCCCGGGCTGGCTTTGAATCACAATCCTTAGATTTCAACCTCCTGAGTAGCTAGGATTATAAGCGTGAGCCACCAGCAGCCAGCTTGAACTCCCAGATTCTAGCAGGACCAGAGAACCCTTCTGCTCTGTTCAGCTGGTCTTGGCTGCCCGCACAGTTCACATTCTCCCTAAATCTAGCACCTGCTCAGAGGGAGACAACTGTCCAGGGCCTCCTCAATCAGGTTCCTCTGCCTGAGGCTTTGTCCTTCTCTTGGAAGGTTGACAGATTTATGGTTCTCAGCTGCAGAATGTCCTCCCTACCATTCCTGTCCTTCGTAGCCCTGGAACACCCTCCTCCTGGTCTCTCAGCTTACCCCGGGGAGGGAGCAGGAAGAGGAGGTTGACAGGGGATCCAGAGAAGGCCCAGCCTGAAGGAGTCATTCCTCTTTCAAGCTGGCCTGCATTTCTGTAACTGGCTTGAGCTCAGAGAGCCCTGACTGTAAAAAACACACCAAAGAATCCATTTCATTACTGCCCAAAGTTGAGCAGGGACCTAGTCATGGTAGAATATTCATTCCTATAATAATGATTGTGTTGGCTTGCAATGACAGTACTTTGAACCTCACCTCCTCAGATCAAATTAAATGTCTCAAGTGTTCCTGAGAACTAACTTACACTGTTGTATGAGCTACGCTGAACCAAGTCATAGAGATGACAAGGGGCTGCTTGTGTTAAAAAAGGTTAGAGGTGGAAATCCAGGGAGCCATGGAGAACGCTTAGACTTGGACTTGGGTGTTATGCCTGGACTCTGACTTTGTGGCTTGTTAATGAGGCATGGACCCTGGGCCAGAGGCCAACTTCCTCCTAATGGCAAAGCCTGGATTAGACCACCAGCCCCTATGTTCTCTCTGACAGTGAGTTAAAGAGCATCCTTAGCAGTTAAAGGCACCATCAACATCACTATTAAAGAGTAATGAGCCTGGAGAGTAAGTCAAAGGAGAGAGGACATCAAGGTGCAGCCTGGGAGCTCAAAGTTGGTCCCAAGCCTGGGAAGCATTGATGGGTCCACAGGAGTAAGAGGCAAGCAACAGGGGTTTAACCAGCAGTCCTCTCCCAGAGACCGCGGCCTGGAGGTGAGTGCACTGGGAGGTTAATGTGGCCATGGTTGGGGGTCAGCATCCTGGCCTGGCAGGTGCTTTAGGCTCCTCCCAGGAAGCCTCGGTCTTGGGCTGTGTGGGGCATCAGGAAGAGTCTGGCTGTGGTCATGGTCTATATGGGCTGCAGTGCTGAGCTCCACTTGGTGGCCAAGTAATGGGCTGTCATGGAAAGAGCCTCATGGTCCCTGGGCCCTATGACAGAAAGCACCCTTGAACAGACAGTTCTCCTCCCAAGCCCCAGCTGGCCCATTGTGAAATTTCTCCACCAGACTGGAATTGTGCTAAAGACCAGAAGCAGATAATGAGGAGCCCCTCAAAGAATCTTTAGTACCAACCGGTAGCTATCCTTGTTAGCGATCCTTATTTTATGTAGGATCATAAATAGAATCACTGATACAACGAGAATAATAACCAGAATGGCAGTTTTCCCAGCATCCTCTCTTCCTCCATCCTCTCTCAGGCAGAGCCCAGGAAGCCTGAGCTTCAGGTAATCCCAGCGGTGAATCTGGCTGTGAGAATCTTGGAAAGGCTGAGCGAGGAAGAACGGTGGCATCTTAGAACTACTCACACAAACATTTTCTTAGACTGCGAGGGCTGAAAGATGAATGCACAATCCCATTCTGAGCAGCTAGTAGCTATACATCAACAGCGCCTTAAAAATCGGAACTATTGTAGATCTGGTGGAAGGTAAGTAATGTGCCGATTCAGGACTCACCGGGTAAGAAAGAGAGATGAGACAAAAATCTTTCTCTCCTCATCACATAGCCAAGCCCAATTTACAGCTCATAATTCCTGGCTGGAGCAATGGAGAGAAGCATAGCCCAGCAGGCTTGGAGAAGGGGCTTTGCTGGAAGAGGCTTGGAATGAAAATGAAGAGGTTGGAATGAAAATGAAGGAAAAAAAAGTGGTGTGAGCTTCGTTGGGTGAAATGACTACAATGAGGAAAACCAGCCGACCCTGGCAGAGGAAAGCTTTTAGCTGGGCAGCCAGGAAATCTAAAAGGACTTCAATTGAAAGAAAAATGTTCTTATCCACCTAACTATTCTTTAGGACCAGGCAGAGGAATTGACAATGTTGATTCATTTTAGCTTAGCAGTATTCAGGTCAAAATCAATCTTGTCAAAAATCCATCACCCACACTCAATAAGTAAGAAAAGGGTTACAGGCTCCGGGGGAATCAATCACACCCAACAGGGAGCAGCCAAAAACAGATCTATCACTGGCTCTGACGCAGGCTTCCATTACTCAACATGCTGCTCTCTGCATATGCTCTGGGGACACCACCCAAGGTCGCTGGCCATCCACCCCAGTCCCAAATAGCAGCCAGAACTAATGGCACAAGAGCAGGTGGCCATTCTACTGGGCATCCATAAATTCTTGGAGCTGATTCATACACATGTATTGTGCACAGAATCAGGGGCCATTTCATTCACACAGTCTTCCAGAATCACGGTCACTTAACTCTGTCTCGTAGCTTAGCAGCCATCCTCCACTGCACCAAATCCAGGCCCTTTTGAAACCCTCTACGGAAACCCCCTGTGGGCTCTTTGGTGCTCCCCAACCTTGCAGAAGCACAGCCTCACAGAAATTAAGATTCTCCATCCTCTTTACCTTCAGGCCAGAAGCCCAGATTTGGCATACGACATGCCTGACTTCCTCAAGGCTCAGAGGAGGCATAGAAAGCTCTTTACAAGCCAGATAACGGAGAGGCCTGGGTGTTGTCTCTACCGTTCACTGGTGTGGGAGCTTGATTAGTTGTTATTTATGTCCTGCTATCCTCGCTGTCTGAGGATGGGTGAAGAGTCACCAAGACTACAGGTGAAAGAAATGACACCCTGGCCCTCCCCAGCAGGTGTTTTGGCGTTTAGTATTATCTTTCTATCACCAACAACTTCTACAAAGCATCCACATCATTTATGAATTTACTCATTTACGCAGCAAATCATCACGGATCATGGACTGTTCTAGACCTCTTCCAAATGCTGGAAGATTATGTACCTGTGGAGATGGGTGGAGAAGGGGAGATAATCTATCATGAAATAAAATCACAAATAATAATAGACTCAAAGACAATCTTAAGATGGGGGAATGAAAGAGTAACAGATGTTTTCTAGATTTGGTTCAACAAAGGCCTCTCTAAATGAGACACACTTGGGCTCAACCCCAGATAATATAAATATATTGGCCATTCAGCAATCTGGAAGGAAGGCATTGCTGGCAGTGGGAATTCAATGGGCTGAGAGGGAGCTAAAAGGAGTTGAAGGGAAGCCAATTGCAACTGGCTCATACCTATAACCCCAACTACTCAGGAGGCTAATATCTGAGGATCATGGTTCAAAGCCAGCCCAGGCTTGAGACTTGTATTTTTAATTAACTACAAAAAAAAGAGCTGGAAGTGGAGCTGTGGCTTCAGTGTTCCAGCCTAAGTTGAAGCTTCTGGACTGACACACTGAAAAGGAGTTAAAAGGGCAGATGTGGGGCCAGGGGGCAGGTGGGCCAGCACCCAGGCAGCTGAGCCAGGACGCAGGGTGAAGAGAAGCCACTGGAAGCAATATTGCCTGACAATATCTTTTCAAAAGCTCATTCGAAGAGCTGTTTGGAGAACGGATCAGAAGAAAGAAGAGTAGAAGGAAGCAGGTGAGTTTGGAGGCTTTTATGGAGGCCCAGGAGGATGATGGGGATTTTATCCAAGGAAGCAGTGGTGGAGTTGAAGGGTAGATCTTAGGAAAAGATTTGGAAGTAGAGACAATGGTTCCTGTGGATGAGTTTTTTTTCTCCCCAGGGGATAAGGGAAAAAAGGAATTGGTTTCTTCACAGTCTTTGATCTAGTGATATTAATGGGATCACTGATTATTGCTTGGAGAAAACCAGCAGGAACAGGTCAGGGTGAGGAAGTGCTCTGCTAAGTCCAAATGCATGTCTGACATCAAGGAGAAGAGGTCAAGTGTAAGTGGTTGGACTTGGAGTCCACTTGGCTAATGGATGTTTACTTAGAATCACAGTGCTGCATGAGGTCAGTGAGGAACGGGGGAGACATCTGCAGGGTACCATCCGCAGGAATCCAGACCCAAAGTCTGGTGTGGTATTGTTACCAGGACAGCTGCAGGTGTCTTCTGAGCATGCGCGGAGGTGTGGGACATTTGCAGTCTTAGAGGAAGGTGGGATTCTACTATCTGTGCACTTAGGCTCCCTGGATAAAATTCTGGGAGATGAAACCTGTAATGTCACCCATTTTGAATGCTGGGATGGAGAAAGTGGGTGGGGGGTGGGGAGAAAGCATGGTCAATCTCTGCTCTTGATGTCACATAAATGAAAGGTAGCTGGTTCCAGGGCAACCCATACCCCCCAGGCTTCTCCAGCATTGGGTACAAAGACAGAGGCATCCACGTGGTACCCAAAGGCTTGTGGATTTCCAGAACTTCAAGGTCTCATCTTCCTTCCCCTGTAGCTGTGTCTTCCCTGGGTCTTTTGGGAAGTTCCCCAAGGACTGAACTATTTGTAGAGTCTCTTTACCTTCTAAAGCCCCCAGAGTCGTACACAGAAGGGCAGCTCCTCCTTCCAGTGCCTTCCAGGAAACCAGGAGAAGCCACCATATACACATATACACCCATGTCATGCTGGGGTCCATCATGGAGGGAAAGGGTCTCCCCTTTGTCCTCCAGGTGCTGCTGTCCCCAGGGGAGGGGGCTGCCCTGTCCTGCAGCTCATCACCCTCAGCCAAACCCAGAGTCCTTTCCAAAGTCCTTCAGAGAAGGGAATAATGGAATCACATCTTGTTTACGGCTTGGTCTCCAGCACCTGGCGCGGAGCCCGCCCCAAACTGGCCATGAGATTAATTAATAGCCAGCTGTGAGGGATGGGGAAGCAGCTCGCAGCATGCTCAAGGAGAAGGGACCACTTGAGGAGGGTTAAATAGGGAAGGAGGGGTGGAAATCCTTGCCTGAAGACAGTCAGCTACAGGCAGCAGAGAGGCAGTGCAGCAGAGCTTGCTGCAGAACAGGGGGTCCGAGGGCCGAGCCCACCCCTTGCTCCCTGTGCACACCTGCCTCGAGGCAGAGGAGAGCCAGGAAAGGGTGCCAGAGGAAGTAGGGGATGATCACAATTTCCCAGCTGGGTGAGTTGGGGCCATGCCGAGGGAATTAGTTTCTGGGACACCAAGGGAGCTTTGCTTTCTCTGTCTCCCTTTCTGGCTTCGCCTGTCAGGTGACAAGAGGAGTCCAGCCTGGGAATCCAAGCTCCAGCAACTACATCCCAGCCCCCCTCACTGAATCATGGTTCCAGCTCTTTAGGGGTTCTGTGTGTGTGTGTGAGTGTGTTGTTGTTGGGGAGAACAGGCTACACCTGAGCACATAGCTTGCCAGTATGGCAGCTTTTAAAGACACAGGCAGTATGAACACCACCTCCACCATTTATTAGGTTCTGAGTGCTGCATACAGGGTTTTGCTTGTTTGACCACATCTTACTATGGAACTTGAACTCATGATCCTCTTCTTGCCTCGGACTCATGAGTGCTGGAATTATAGACGTTCATCCCCGCACCCAGCCACAGATTCTTTAAGTCTTAATATCAACCAGATGAGGTAGGTACTAGCATTTCTACGTCACAGGGACCCAGGGACTGTTCTCTGTGAGCTGGGCTTGTGTCTTGACTGTGGTCACTCTTCTGGAGCCCTTCTGACTTCTAGCCATGGAAGCAGACAGCACACGCCCCCCACCCCACCCCCAGCTTGTCTTCGCAGCAGCCAGATGACCTGTGTGACTCTGGCCCCCACTTCCAAGTCTGTCTTTGTTGATTGTGACTGCCCAGGGATCAGCTGATGCTGCTGGCAGGGCTGGGTGGGCTGGCATAAAGCTTTTGCCTGAGGAGAAAGAGGCATTTGTTATGGAGAAAGAATTCCCACTCCCCAGCGGTGAGAAGTCAGGGAGTCAGAGGCTGGAGGGCACATGGCGAGCAGTGTGTCCTCTGTGGAGGCCCAGTGCCATGGTAGCCAGCCCCACGTCCTCAAACAGCTGCTCCTTTCCTCGGTGATTCTCTTCCCCAGGAAGTAAGCCCTCTGCCACTCCCAAATCCAAAGACGTTCCCAACACCTGTTACTCTCTCTGATGACGCTTAGTTCTGCTTGGCTCATTTGTTACAATTTGCAATCACCTGCTGGTTTAACGTTAATTAATCTGAATCTCCGTGTGCATGCAGAGGCCGCTTGCATCATGGCACCAACCTGCCCAGCTCACGGAGTGGAACAGGTTTCACACAGCACATATTTCTGAATGAAAATGTGCATGAGTGGATGGAATTGAAGCCATCTCCGGAATGGAAGGCAGAGTGAACATTTCAATGAGGCCAAGGAAACTTAGTGTAACTGTGAGGGGTGAACTTTTCCCCCTGTGGGGACTAAAGAGCACACGGTGGAGGAAGGAGCAAAGCAGCGTGACCTGTCTGTCATTTTGAATGATGAGGAGCCTCCAATGGTTCACTGCAGGTAGCAACCTGGCCGAACTGAAAGATACCTGAGGAGCTGGGTGTGTCTTCCAGAAGAGATTGACGTTGAAATCAGTGGTATAAATAACAAGATCCGCCCACATCTAACTGATGGAAGCCCAAATAGGACTCAAAGAGAATGGAAAGCCCTGCCTGTCTATCTCCAGCGCTGGCATGCCTATCTTCTCCTGTGCTCAGGTAGGAGAACTCTACATTTTGTGGCGGGTAGAGTTTGGACTTGAATGAACAGTGTCTTGGGTTCTTAGGACTTTGGCCTCAGGTTTAGAGTCACACCATCTGCTCTCTCAGCTCTGGGGCCTTCAATGAGGACTGAACCATACTACCAGTCTCCTTGGCTATCTAGCTTGAAGATAGCCAGTTGTGGGATTTTTTTCAGCCTCTGTAATCACGTGAGCCAGTTCCCCATATCTATCTATCTATCTATCTATCTATCTATCTATCTATCTATCTATCTATCTATCTATCTATCTGTCATCTATCCATTTACCTACCCACTAATCCATCCATTTATCCATCCTCTTGGTTCTGTCTCTATGGAGAACACTGGCCAATACAGAGGCTCATCTGCCTGATGGTTAGAGAGCTTCTGGAAGATGTCACTCACCTAAGGAGGACACATGACCCTGTTGTCCCCCAGCCAGCATCCACATCTTGCACAGCAGTAATAAATTGCCCCCTTAGCAACTTTGATCCCTGCTGTTCCAGCTTCTGATTTTTAAAACTCCATCTGTTTTGGAGTCATGGAGGGGGTATGAGAGCAGGGGCTGGGATTCTAGGCTCTGGGTTCCAGTCCACTGGGCCATGTGATGAGTGGGAAATTGACTGGAATGCTGAAGCCATGACCCAGAACAACAAACTCATTCTCTGGACAGCCCTAAGCTTGATGGTAGGGTGGAGCTGAAACAGCCATCACTCAACACCTGGCTGGAAACTCACTTCAGCTGTCCTGGCTGCAGAGTGAAAAAGTTCCTGGTGCATCCTGGCCCCTCCAGAGTGACAGGAAGAACCACCGGTGCCAGCAAGTAACACAGCAGGCCCGTCAGGCAGGAAGTCTCAGAGAAACACAGTTACCCATCCCTGCACTTCCGATTGGTGTGCAGGGAAATCCACCTGGAATGTCATGGGATAGTGTTAGGATATGAGCCCACAACAACCAAGTACATCTGGCATTTGGATCTTAAGTGCTCCTACAAAGGCCCACACGCTCAAAGCTTGGTCCCCAGAGTGGTGCCGTTGGGACATAGAATCTTTGAGGGGTGCGACTTTGTGGGATGTGTTTAGGTTGTTGACAGTGCACCCTTGAAGGGGATTAAGGGGTTCTGGCCCTTGCATTTTCACCCTCTTTTGGTTCCTGGCCATAAGGTGAGAAGTTTTGTTCTGTCCTCATGTTCTCTTTCACGGTCACCTGTCTTCAAAGGCCTAAAAGCAAGGGGTTTACCTGATCATTGACTGGAAACTCTAAAACTGTGAGCCAAAGCAAACCTCTTCGCTTTATAAGTTACTTACTTCCAGCATTTTGTTATGGTGAGGGAAAGTTAACAGAAGCACTAAAGGAAATAAATTCTACAAAAGGTAGAAGCATACAGTGATGTGGGGGAGCAGGTAAAGAGGAAGAATTGAGGCAGAGATGGCAGCTCACATAGAAGCAAGTTGCGGGAAAAGAGAGAAACATGGGCTTGGGTAGGCGACTGAGGCTACTTTTGAAGAACTTCATCTTCAGCCATTCGGTCGCTATGTATGAGCATCCAGTTCACCTTATGTATTGTGCTAGCCATTCAATTTGGATGTTGGACAAAAGCCATACAGTGTCTGCTGTCATTCAATACAGCACTGTGGTAAGTGCCATTGTAAGAAGAATGCTGGAACAGATGTCAGTCACCCATGCTTTCTGAAGACAGAGAATAGAACTGATATTGGAAGGAAGAAGAGAGTAATAGTATGTGACAAGATCCTGAAGCGGGAAGGGGGAGAGAGGATGTAAGGTATGGGATGGAGGCCAGTGTGGCAGAAACACCAGAAGATCATGATGACTCTGGGTCTGACTGTGACCCAGGAGAGTTTAGGGAAGACAGCGGGGCCTACTCCACCCAAGATGAGGGCCAGGACAACCCAGCCAGTGACAGACTGGGACAGAGTCTGTGTTTCTCAATCAGGATCATGACGATGATCTATGGTATTCTCTGAAAAGTCCGCATCTCACATCTCATATGAAGTCAGTTCTTCCTCTTGGATTTGTTTTGCATTTAGAGTGACACAGAAGCCACATGTCACTTTCTCACATGGATGTACTGGATTTCCAGTACATCGTCCTTCATTGGAAGAGCACTTCTGTCCTCTCACATAGCAGGGAAAAATGAGCCTGATTATGATGAAATGCAGGGCTTGGTTTTCAAATGTCAAACTATTCTTGCATTTCTGGAATAAACCCTAGACGGCCATTATGTTAATCTTTTATTTATATGTTGCTGAATTGAACTTTTCATATTTTCTTATTACTGCCACGTCTATTTTCATGAACCACATAAACATACATATATATGTTTATATATTTTCTTGTCAACTCCAGTATCAAAATTGTGCTGGCCTCATAAAATGAGCTGAAATGTCTACTTTCTATTTCTTGGAAGTATATTTACAAGTAACAATATTTTATGGGTTTTTTTCCCCCTTCAAACTTTGTAAGAATTTACTAGTGAAGTCACTTGGTCACAGGTATTTCTTTGCAGATTTAAAATAAGGATTCATCTCTTTAACAGTATGAAACTGTTCAGATTTTCAAATTCTTTTTATGTTATTGTGGGTAAATGATGACCTCTCATAGGAATTTATGCATTTTGCTGAAGTTTTCAAGTGTTTGGATTTAGAGTTAAATTTTTCATGACCTTGTCTTTTATTTTTGTAATGTCTGTGGGGTTTGTGGTGATGACTCCTTTTTTTAAATTCCTGATATACATTATTTGTTTCTGTCCTACTTTTCTGGTCAATCTAGCTGGAGCTTTATTGAATTTACTCTATTAAATTTGTTACTTTATTAATTTGTAGTTTTCAAAAGACCAAAGCTTGGCTTTGTTTATTTTACTTTTTACTGTACATTTGTTTTCTATTTATTGATTTCTGTTCTTTGTTCTTTTCTTTGGGATTAATTATTTTTTTTGTGGAGATTTTTGAAAGGAATATGCAGATAATTGACTTAGTTTTGAATGCATGTATTGGAAAACAATCTACTTCTTTAGGAGTTTAGCCCTTCATTTGTGTCTGTATTGGATAATTTTACATCTGTCCAAGTAGTTATTTTTAAATGTATCCAGCTTTTATACTTTTTACTGGAAGTATTTGCCTAACATATAATATCTGTTATTTTTTAAAAAAGCATCGATATGGATTTTTTTTAAAATCATATAGTGAGAAGAAACTAAACTATTTTAGGTAGTAAATGTCACAGTGTGCTTTTAAATTTAATATTACATGTCCAAAATGAGCTTTACAACGTCGATGCGGGAGGGAGGGGAGGAAGGGGGGGTAAGGAGAAGGATTGGGATTGGGGAAGAGGGGGGAGGCTGGGAAGGGATGTGAAGGGTAAACCAAAGGAGGAGGCTGCAATGCTTGGTAAGAAATGTACGCATTATCCTGCCCATGTAATTGTAACCCCTCTGTACAGTATGTTCACAAATAAAATTAAATTAAATTAAAAAAATTAATATTAATTTAAGTTTTATTTAACTAAAGAATAATTGAACTATATTTTTAAGTCAATTTCTTTGTTTATCAGTAGTGTTGGGATTTGAACTCAAGGCCTCCTGCTTGCTAGGAAGGCATTCTAGCACTCAGCTTTACTTCTAGCCCACTTAATGGACTTTATTCTAAGTATGATCTGGAGACTTTTTAATGGGAGGGTCAAATCTGAACTTTAGAATCTTTATTATTAGTAAAAACTAATGTTTGTTGAATAACTACCATCTTAGGAGGCAGAGTAGCAGAGGACTTAGATATAGACTGCCTGGATTTGAAGAGCAGCTCCGAATATTTACTATGTGACCTTGAACGAAGTAGTTAATGTTCCCAGCTGCTGTCATTTGTAAAATAATCGTAATGGTAATCACTAACAATATGGTTACATTACCTAGAACCTAGTGATAATACTGACACATACTGACATGATTATTGATTCAGGATTCAAAGAGTTAAGATGGTTTGTCTGAGCTCAACCAGTTTATGAATGATAATCCCAGGATTTGAATACAGATCACCATGTCTGCCAAGCCAATAGCTTACTACAAGCCGATGTGAAATGAGAAGCGGAGGCATACAAGGTGGCTCATGCGATACTCCAGGAATAAAGTCACAGGGGCCTATATTTGAGGGGTGACAGTACTAAAAGGAATGGAAGGAAGAAATCTGAGAGGCATGACAAAGAAAAGCGCAGGTCTTAATGCCTAATTGGCTATGGGATGGGAGTGGGGGCAGGAGAGCAGGGAGTCAGAACTGAGTCATAGTGCTGAGGCTGAGTGCTTCGGACTTCTCTGAGACAATAGACAGAAATAGGAAAGCCATGCTACACTCCATTTCACACGGAGAAGTGGGTGCCTTCTGTTGCAGATGTAGAAGGGGAACCTTGGAACAGAGGTCATCCCAGGAGAGAAGGCAGTTAAAGCTCTCACAGTAGCGGTGATCCCTATGTGAGACAGTAAAGAAGACAGGAACAAAGCCCTGAGGATTGAACCTTGGGACAGAGCCAATGTTTATTTATGGATGTTCTGGATGGGAATAAATAGACATGTAGATAAGGAAGTGGTGGATGTAATTTACTCAGACTTTCAATAAGCCTTTGGCAAGACTCCACGTCAAAGACTCTAAGAAATCAGGATGTGATGCGTACGGTAGGAAAGTGACTTCTGAACAGCAAGCACTGAGTTCAGAAGCAGCGATTGAGAGAATAAATCATAAGGCTAAGTGGATGGTCCTTTTGCAGGTAAGTAAGCATGCAGGATCACTGTTAGCTTTTTACTTGGATAAAGGTATTTCTAATACCAATCTCCATGTTTGCAGTTGACATTAAATTATTTCCAGAAGTAAAGTACCAAGCCGAAGAAACAAGAGAGCCCATAAGCTGATTCCCTAGCCACCACAGTGAGCAACCATCCCTCTTTCTCCTTCTCTCCCTCTGTGCCTGAGCAATGTGCCCTAGGGCCAGGTCTGTCTGTAAAATGAGGGCTTAAAGGATCTGTGTCTCAGCCTCCTGGGTTTTAGCATCAAGTTGACTCTCTTTCCAGGCACAGCTCTGATCTCTAGGTCAGCACAATCCAATAATTGCATATTAAATACCTGCTGCTGTGCGTTTGGTGTCATTGTACAGTCTGTACAGTCTTCATCCCCAAGGAGTTCCGTAGGGTTTGTTGGTGACGTGGCTCAGTTGATAGAGCACTAGACAAGGAGCAAAAGCAGGAGGTACTAAGTTTGAGTCCCTGTCTCTGACCTAAATAAAAGACAGAAAGAGAGGGGGGAGGGGGAGGGAAAGGAAAGGAGGGAGAGGGGGAGGGAGGGAGAAGGCTTGTCTTTATTAGATTTACACGATTTTAGGGTTGTGTCTTCCTAGTTGAAGAAATGTTAGTGTCAGGCAAATATACGTTGGAGCCTCCCACCCCAAATTTCCCAGCCTCTCTTGAAAAGGAGTTGAGCTGTGCATTCGTTTTAGCTAAAATTGACTGTGAGCAAAAGGAAAAATCATTTCTGAGTCTGGATAGCTCACCTCTCAACTTTGCAAACTTTGAAGAGTTGTCCAAGTATCATTGAATATCATAGAACAGAATCCAGGGGAGTTTTAGTGATTTGGTCTAAGGTCTTAATTACCTTCAGTTTTTCCCATGCCACATCTTTTGGCAGTTTGAGTAAATGTAACAAATTAACACCTATTGAATACTGACCACCTCTCAATAATTTGCTGAGTGGCTCTTTACAAATATTATCACACAGAAAGTTCATATATATCTTAGTAATTGGATGTTTCTTTTCTCTCCCTTCTACCTATGAAACTAAGGTTTAATAAAGTTAAGTAATAGTAATTTAAGTTAAATATCTAGTGTCAGAGACATCCAAGGTTGAACTGCAACATTTCTAAAAGGAGTACTCTTAACTTCTATGCTACTCTTCTCCACTTCCCATATTAGGTGATAATTCATGAAATTTGTCATATTGACAGATAACAGAAGGAGGGAGTCCAGATGTATTAAGCTAGCTTTTTTTTTCTCCTGGAAGTACTGGGATTTGAACTCAGGGTTTCAGGCTTACTAGGCAGGCACTCTGTCATATGAGTCATACCTCCAGACCTTTAAGCTTTTGTTTTTAAAAACATTTTTAAAGTTTTTAAATTGATGCAATTATTCCACTTTATCAAGTCGGTTTGTGCACACAATGCCTTTTGATCTTAATCTACTATTTTCCCTTTTTCCCACCCCTTCAGCTTGCTTTGTTCCATTGTCACACATGTATATAAAGTATTTTGTCTATATTCACCCTCTTTCCCCTTTCCTCATTTTGAAATCTTTTAGACCAGGTTGGCCTAGACCACAATCCCCCTTCTATACTTCCACTGTAACTACACAACTTTTTGTTTTGAGATGGAGAAGTCTTAGAAAGCTTTTTCCCTTGGGTTGGCCTCAAACCTCTCAATTTCTACCTTCCCAGTAGCTAGGATTACAGCATGAGCCATCAGTACCTAGCTAGGCTAGTAATCACTGTGGACTAAGACTTCCAAGGGTACCCACATATCTGTAAACATAGAAGGTAAACAGTCTGTCAATCATTTCCATCATTGGCATTGCCAGTATCCAGCAAAGTGCATACAAGTGCATAATGAATTGTTACTGAGCCACTAGGGGAAAAAATAAGACAAGTACCAGGGAAGACAAATCTACCTATCTACCTTATAATAATATGCCCCTTAAAGTGTCTATGTCCAGTAGATAGATTTCTCCTCTGGGCAAACCAACCTGGGAACTCTTAAGCTTCCATTTGTGAGATGTTCTTAGAATAGTGGAAAGAGAAAGAGGTGACCACAGTCAATTACCGTGGAGGGACTGTCATACAAATGTATCCTAGGCATTTAGGAGACCTTACCGCCAGGTAAGGCTCATTCTCTCAGGGGTGCTGGGTCCTATCCTTCCAGGTAGGAGGGACAGCATGAGCAAGGGAAGAGTGCATGTGCAACTGGGAGAGCAGGTTACATGCTCACAAACAGTGCCACTTTCTGAGAACAAAGTATGCAAAGGCAAGGGTAAGAGGTGGCTGTCGAGTGGGCGAGGGCAGATCACGAATGACCTTTTATGCCATGTTAAGCAGCTTTGGACTCCATCCAAGTGATTAAGTCAGGAGAATAAGAGGGTCAGATTCATGTCTTAAAAATAGATTTTCCTGCTCTAAGGAGGATTGATTTAAGGAGGAAAGCCCTAAGGGCTGGGGAGACCTATTGGGAATCCAGGCAAGAAATGAGGATGGCTGAATTGGGACAGAAGTTCTGAGGAGGAGTGAAAGAAAAGATTTTTGGGGAAAATATGATATATACTTATATGCAATATGTTATATAACATTAGTTATATATACATACAGTTATATATGTATATATAGTTATATAGCTATAGTTATATGTTATATATAGTTATATATGTATAGCTATATATATTACATATGTATATGTATGGTTATTGATATTGATAGAAGACCAGAAAAAGGAGATAACAAATAGGATTTCACAGAGCCAACATAGGGGGAGGACCCTATCAAGGAGAAGGAAGGAGGAAGGGAATGTTTTGGACTAAAAATTCAAAGTACTTACTTGATGAGTCAAGTTGCCCATAAGACTGTCAGGAAGCCAGGTGCTGGTAGCTCAGGCTTATAATCCTAGCTACTTAGGAGGCTGAGATCTTGAGGATCACAGTTGAAGCCAGCCCAGGCAGGTTAATTGGAGACTCTTCTCTCCAATTAACCACCAAAAAGCCAGAAGTGGAACTGTGGCTCAAGTGGTATAGAGCTGTAGCGTTGGGCACAGTGCCTGGGTCCTGAGTTTGAGCCCCAGAGCCATCAAAAAAAAATACTGGCAGGTGATATCCTGAAAGAAGTTGGTCAGGGGAGAAGTTTGGGTTGACTGTTCCTGTCAACCCTGTCAAAACTTCAATACGTGAAGTGTCCATTGGCTAAATATATATAAGAATATAAAGGGAGGGCCAAGAACTGAACTCCTGTAGAGACCAGCCTTTTTCAAAGGTGGTTGAAGGGAAAAAAAGATAAATGCAGAACAAGCAGAGAATCAGAGGCTCACAAGCCAGGAGGGGAGTGAAGAGATTTGTAAAGGCAGGAAAGACAAGCTATGTCAAGTGTGGTAGAAAGATCCAGTAAAGGAAGGACTAAAGTTTATTCTTTGAATTTTGCAACTCACAAGCCACTGGTAATTACAGAGAGTGCTATTCACAAATTCTTGAAGTGTATTTAGCGGGCAATGGAGGTCTTTAGAATCAAAGGAAGAGAGGCCTCAGATCAGCTACTTCGGTGTCAATGGCTATGACTTTCAAGGATCCAAAAAAAAAAGTGGTAGGATAGAAGTGGGAAATACATAATACAGCTGGCTTTGAGCAAGCGTTTTGACTTGAGTAATGGGAATGGAGACCGAGCAGTGAGGATGTCCAGGCTAGGTGAGCTGACTAGCAATTTGAGAGAAGAGCTTGGGACAAGTGGAAGGAAAGAATGAAGAGGAAGTGGGAGCAGGCAGAAGTCTTCTGTTTGCTTGCGAAGGTTCTGTTTTGCTTTGCTTTCCAGTAAGCAGAGCTTGACCATGTCAGTCGGCAGGCTTCTGAGAAGGAAAAAGTCAAGAGAGGCACTATGGTAGAAAGGATGAGAGAGAGGGCAAACCCAGAACTCACATGAGATGGGATCAGGAGTCCTGCAAGGGAGGTTGAGGCTGGCAAGTTGGAAGCACAGTTGGTTTTAGATAAAGGTGAGAGTGTGAAAATAGATAGGTGTGTTGTACAGAAGTGGAAGAGAAGAACCTCAAGAGAGTGACTACTATCTTCTTAGCCTCTCTAGTAGGTGTGTGCTGCCTGGAAATAATGTGCTGGCCAAATAATGCCAAGGGGAAGAAGAGCCTTAGAGCCACTGAGAGATGAATTAAAAAAAAATCTACCAAGCCAGAAAAGTGACTCACTTGAAATCATATCACCATTTCCAAAGGCTGCAGAGAAATCAACTGAAACAGAGAAGTAAGACTTAATGATGAAAAGAGAGCCCATCAAAATCCCCTACAGGAAATTGCAGACACAGAGAAAGCAGAGAAGGTTCAAAATGCCCATTTAGAAATGATATGAAGAACTGAATTACTTTCACAGATAACTGACCCTCTCTGCCCTTGAAACCCAAACAAACGTTCTACTCGGAGTAGGAACTTGAGCCGCCATTTTGGAAAGAGGTTATGAAGACAAGGGAGTCCATTCTTCTTCCCGTTCATCACAGGTCATATACTCTAGCCCTGCCAAACTGTGAATGGCTTAGTCAGCAGCTTTAGTTCCACTGTCTGCAACCCACCGATTCAATTCATTCAGCCTTAGGGAGCCCCTTCAGGTTGACAGCACTAGACTCTTTGCATTTAGGGATGATGGGGAGAAATAAGCAAATGAGTCATCCTTAGCTATACAGCCTGATGCAACATTATAACCTAGTGTTCAGCCCCTTTCCAGAGGTCTAGTGACACCTACAGCCCGACAGCAAACATGTAACCTTCCCAGACAAGAAATGGGACTCTCGGATGGAACTGTCCCTCCTCTAGCACTTCCTTACAGGACCAGCCCACTTAATAACAGTCCTTCGTTTTCGTGGATGCTTAAATGTCAGAAAATACTTTTCCATGCAGTTGGTGAATCAGCTAATCATAAAGAAATACCTGTGGCAGGCAGATAGGCTGCCAGAAATAAATGAGTGCATACAACCCACAGGGTGGTTGGTCTGGAGACTCATTTTCATCACCAACCCTTTCTGGAAGCTTCGATGTGCCTCACAGGCAAAATTTTCCATATTTCCTTACCACATAGACCATCTGTGTCACTGGTTTTACTGGTTGCCTCAAGTTTCATCTCACACAAAAGTGGATCTGATATAAAGCAAAGGTAAAAATGCATGCAGATTTGTCAAAAGTGGTATTTATTTACCACATCAAGATGCCTGCTGAGGACCTTGAGGCTTTCCATACTACATCTAAGCTCCAATTTTTGCCTTCACTTGCTACTTTCATTCTGTTCTGTCTAATCCTACCCTTCGTTTATGTCTTCCTTCTCCTCCTACAGTTTCCTCCTACTCGTTCCATCCTTTCTTCTCCTCCTCCTCCTCTTCCTCCTCTTCCTCTTCTTTCTCCTCCTCTTCTTCCTGCTCCTCCTCCTCATCTCCTCCTCCTTCAGAACTGAGTCTGGAACTCAAGGATTTGTACATGCTAAACCATTATCCTATCACTAAGCTATGCCCCCAAATCCTTCATTCATATATTTTTTTGGTTTTGTTCTTCCAGTCCTGGCTTGAACTCAGGGCCTGGGCACTGTCCCTGAGCTTCTTTTGCTCAAGGCTAACACTCTGCCACTTGAGCCACAGTGCCACTTCTGACTTTTTCTGTGTATGTGGTACTGAGGAATCAAACCCAGGACTTCATGCGTGCTAGGCAAGCACTCCACCACCGAGCCACATTCCCAGTTCCCATTCATATATTTTAAAAACATTCTATAGCTATGTACTAGATTGTACTTAGTTAGGAGTTGCATCATGGCCCAACCTGCAGGTAATCTATAGTTGTCAGCTTTGTTTCACTGTAATAAAATGCCTGAGATAAATAAAGAGAAAATGTTCATTTTGCTTCACCATTTTAGAGATTTTAGTCCAAGTGAGACAGCAATATCATGGGTGGAGCACATGGCAAAGCAAAATGCTCATTTTGTAGCCAGGACACTGAAGTGGAAGAGAAGGTAAGGGCCCCACAGTTGCCTTCCAGGGCACACCTCCAAGGATCTAAGGACCTGCACTAGACCCTACATTTCTAAACTCCGACTAATACCATTGAGAGACAACACCTTTAACACATGGCTCTTCTGTTGTTGTTACTGTTGGGGCTTGAAGTCAGGGCCTGGGCACACAAGGTTAGCACTCTACCACTTTGAGCCATAATGCTACTTCCAGTTTTCTGGTTAATTAGAGATGAGTCTTATGGACTTTCCTGCCTGGGTTGACTTTGAAACATGGTCCTCAGATCTCATCCTCCCGAGTAGCTAGGATTACAGGCATGAGCCACTGGCACCTGGCTAATATATGGTTCTTTAGAGGTCATTCAAGATCCAAACTACAGCATGGTCTTATACTATATTATTCAAACATTTAAATTTTGACTGTGACACATCGCTTGATGCCAGTGGGTAATTTTCTGCTTTTTTCCTTCAAATCTTGCTTCTCTGCTATTTTTTCCATTCTTCATTTGTAAGGTTCCTGGGGCCCTCTTTCCTTTTTAATTTCTTCCTCTTTTATGTCATAGCTCTTATTCATTTTAATGGATATTACTTCTCTGATCTCTATGAGGGTTCTAAACATACTACTTTTTAAAGAAGTATGAGAGATTCACATAATTAGCTTCATTTGGAATTAATGTTCTGGTTGTTTAATTTGTTGACTTTTTTATCATGAGACTTATTCAGATGTTTTGTACACAGGAATCATTTATAGTGAGAGCTTTCTGTCTTGTTTTGTAGTTTTCTTCTCTCTTACCCTCCCTAAGAATTCAGTGTTTTACACTAATTGACCTCACAGGACCTACATGCAGAAACACAGCTGAGTAGCAATGCAGCTGGGTTGTGGCCATTCTAAGGATGTTGTGGACTTAGACAAGAGTCGGAAACTGTCTTGACCAGGTGCCTGCTTGCCAGACCATGTCCATTGGCCTCCAACTCCTTGAGTCCATGGCTTCCTGGTGCACTACTCAAAGTATGTTTTCAGAGCAGCGGCAGCAGCCGTTCCCTGGGAATGAGTTAGAAACACAGCGCTTAACCCTGGGCTGCTGAAGCAAATATGCTGGGGGTGAAGCTCAGAAATCTGTTCTCACAAGTTCTCCCAATGATTCTGACACACACACACACACACACACACGCACACACACAAAGCCCTCGGCTCCCAGTTCCCAGGCAACTAGCCGATGACAATGGCTACCTTGTATGAAGGGAGCAATCAGGAAAGTCGCTCCATCCTTGCACGTGTCCGGTCTGCTTCCCACCTGACCAGTGTCCTCCCAGCCCAGGAACCTGGAGCTTTCTGGGTATTGTCTTTGATATCTGGCCTATAAAAATGTCTATCTTATTTCTGAGCCAATTGGATTCTTGTTGACATCTTCCTTTCACATTTTATTTGTTACTGTGTACTTAAGGCAGAGAGGATATACTGAAACTTGAATCTACAGAGATGTCTTTGAAGACATCTTAAAAGCATGCTCCACATTCAACCCTGTGTTCTGTATCCACCATATTACTATACTTACCTATACCTGATCCAACTACCAAAATGCTGGCACTATCATGGGGCCATATACACATCATCTTGGATCATAATCTAGGGCAAGCAGCTCAACCCTTCTGAACTCAGTTAATTCATCTAAGAGAACCATGATTATTACTAAAAATGTTTGTTTGTGGTACTATGATTTATACTCAGGGCCTTCTGCTTGTTAGGCAACTATTCTACTACTTGAGCCACCTATCCAGCTTACTTCATATAAACCTTAATGTGCTCATTAAATCTAATAATATATATGGAATAAAATAGAATCATACCAGGCTGATCATGGGTTCACAAGAGTTGCTAATTGCCCTTTTTGAATCTAGAATTTGTGTTAAGTTTAATGCTAATGTGGTTGAAAGTCTAGACAACCTGGTTTCTAGTTCATTTATCCATTTGCTGTTCATACAAACTATTTTTATTCCAGTCCCAACTCAAGTAAAACAGAAATAATAAGAGGTTCCTCTCCAGAAGTAATGTACAGGATCCACCCCTTCCTTCCAGTAGCTGGACAACTGAGTTCTGTACTGGTTACTTTTCTTGTGGCTGTGACAAAACACCCAAAAGAAGCAACCCAAGGAAGGGAGGGTTTAATTCAGCTCTGTTTTAGGAGCCTCAGTCCATAATGGCTTGGCTCCAGGAAGAGCATCATGGCGGCAAGGGAGTCTGGTGATGGGAGTTCTTCATCTCATGGTAGACAGGAAGCAGAGAGTAAGGAGAGGACCAGAGGTCAAGGATTATAATCTTCCAAAGCACATTCGCTGGGCCCTAAAGCTTCTCCTAAAGCTTCCACAGACTCCTAAAATAGCACCACCAGTGGTAAGACCAAGAGTTCTACATGTGAACCTATGAGGGATGCTTTATATTCAAACTGTGGCAGGCTCATTGCACAGCCTGACAAGTGCTTATGGTTAGGTATCTCCAAATCAAAGCCAGGCTCTGCATAAATCCTTCAGGATCAGCAAAGGATAGTGATCATAATAACAACAGTAATAGCATTGATAATCAATAATAGTAACAAGCAACTAATATGCACCAAACACTGCTCTGAGCACTTACCTTTCACAAGTAGTTACTATTAATGCATTCATTTCATGGATGAGAAAATTAAGTCCAGAAAAGTGAAGTCACTTATCTGACATCACTTAGCCAAGGAATTGCAAAGCCAAGACTTGAACCAGGCAATTAGCCTGCAGGGAATCCGAAGAGCTGAAGAAGCATATCCTCCTTGGTCAGTCACCTGGGTCTCAGCTGGTTCCATTGGCAGCTCAGACTATTTACAGCAATCAGATTCCATTTTCATGCAGCTCCAGCAATTAGATTCTACTCAGGCTTTGTTTCCATCACAAACTTGCTGAGATTCTCCAGGATACAGGGAAGGACAATCCCCTCAGGCACAATCAGCACATCCTTAGGACATTTCCTGCTAGAACTGTACTGCTGTCTTGATGAATATCTCTCAAAGCCACTGCCTGCCCATCCGTAAGTATTTTAGCTCCCTTTGTTCTTTTCTTCCTATGGTGGATCTGTCTCTGCTTCACCTTCCCTTTGACGGACTCTGTCTCCTGTCACTCTCTGTTTTCACCTGTTAGCAAAATTGCTTTCATAGTATAACAAGAACTTTCTACCCTCGGTGGAATCATCTATTTTCAAAGGGAGGTGCAAATACAGACAATTCTTGACCAAATCTTGATTTCCTCCCCTTTAAGGCAGTTCTGTTCCCCAGAGATTTAGGGTGCTCCCACCCCACACAAAGCTGTCTAGCTTCCCCCAGGGTCAGAATCTGGGGTGGCAGCAGGATAGACCCATTACTCCAAATCCAGAATGTAGCACCCCCCCCCCGCATCCCTGGGTGCATGTCATACATCCTCATCTCCAGCTGAGATGATTCCATCTTGCATTGACACAAAGATTACTGGGATTTTAGCCCATAAACAGCTTGGAGAATGGGTTCAGGATGAAAAAGCAGAAGCCCGTAGTATTAATATTTAGAGAAGTTTCGGGTTTCCACACCTAGGAAGAGGCAGAAAAATGAAAGGTAAAAATCACTCTTCACTTGGATGTCAACGAGGGCAGCCAACACCCATTGCCTGCTGTAACATCATCTCCTGCTTTTCCAAGGAGCTCATTCCTTGGAGAAAGCCCCCTGTGCTATCTAAACTGAATGCCAGTGTGATTCCCAGCATACACCTGCTGCCATATCAGCCCCCTCCCATCTCTACATGCCCCAGGGTGTGAAGTGGAGAGGCTCAGATCCTCTTCAGCAATGCAGAGAACCAACCACGATTTGACCTGAGCTGCCACTTGATATGCATAGAATTACAAGCCGAAGTACACGAGGATGGTTTTATTCTGCAACGGCCCTTCTTCCTTCTGGGCTCTGTTGTAATATCTGCTGAAAACCCATCTGCAGACTCCATCTCCCAGAGTCACTATACTTCCTGTCTGGGTTTCAGGTAGAAGGGAAGAACATTGCTAGGGAGAAGTCGAGTGTGAAGATGGCACTTTGTTTTCTTCATCTTCAGCAAAGTTTACATTCAAACCATGGCCATGTTTGGAAAGAAGGGGCAGGAAGACAGGTAAAAGGTCAGGAAAACGCAGGGAGGGAGAAATATTTGGTGCCCGCTCTACACTAAAGCAAGTCATATACTTTAGTTGTTTTCTCTAGCCTGTCTTCCATAACAGAAAGCTTTGCCCATGGTTTAATGCATGTTGAATTACTTTTTCAAACAAAGGAAGTTCACTGCGAAGCAAAAGTAAAAGGCCGCTTGGAGGAATAAGCAGAGGGCTGGAAATAAGTTGTCCCTGTATGTTGCATCTTCAGTGATGAAACTTTACATTCTTTTTGTTCCCCAGAAAAATCTTGTAGAAATCTAGACTATTTTTCTCTTACAGGATTGTTGCTTAACACCAGGTCTCAAAAGATCACATCTTCTGACTGAAAACCCAGCTCTAAATAGTCACTCTTCTCTCCATGATTACCCGAAGCCCAAGTTTATTCTTTGCTCTCCTGTAGCATGATAAGAATGTCCTGATCTCTCTCCTCCTCAGGACCCCCAGATGAGGCTGAGCCTCTCCCCGCCTCTCTTTTCCATCTCTAGTTTCTTCACCATCTCCTTTCTATCTTAGGGACCAATGTGGCTGGGCAATCCAGATTCCATTCCTGGCTCTGCCTTTCACTTACTGGTGACTTCAAGAAAGTTGACTCAGCCTCTCTGTGCCCAGATGTTTCCATCCATCAGCAAATGATTCATACCCACTTCACGCCAGCTTAGATGTGGCTTAAATAAACTCACCTCCATAAAAGCAACACTCAACAGCAAGGCTATTACTTTTAGGTCTAAAGCTTGGGTTTTCTCTCCCAGGACAGTCTTCCCTGCTTTGGCATCCTTGCTACAGAACCTCCTGAGCACAAGTTCTTTGTCTTTGCTTGTCCCTGTTCTCATACTTCCCCATCCAAGTGTTAGTTCTTATAGAAGGTGCATACAGTATTCAGTGGCAAATAACAAAAATGGCAACTACTACAGTGTTAAAGTAAGGGTTTATGTGATTCATGTAATCAAGCCTAGAAGTGGGCAGTCCTAGACTTGGTAGCCATCAGCAATGCTACTAGTGCATTGAGGTATCTCCACCTCTGCCCTACCACCTTCCCATCTCATGGCCAGTGATGATTGTGGCATCTCCAGGACACCAGCCCAGACTCTAGGCAGGAAGAAGGGGGAAGGACACCTGGGCAGAGGGCTTTCTACTAACCAAGAGTTCCCTTTTGATTCTAGATGGTTGAGTTCCTCCAAAAGGTCCCATGGAGACCTTCAGTGCACACACACACACACACACACACACGCACACACACAATTGTATGGACTCTCACCCCTGTTGTAGGCAGTTTGTCCCCCGGATGAAAAATGGTACTGTGTCAATGGAGAGAGTACAACCTGGGGAGGCAATTAGCAGAGCCCGTGCCAATTCTTTACTCAAAGTTTTCTTCCTCTTCCTTTGCTTTCTTTTCTTTGAACTCAGGGCCTTGCATGCGCTTGGCTGGAGCTCTACCACCTGAGTCATGCCACAAGTCTGTCTTTTTGCTGGTTGTTCTGGAGATGGAGTCCCATGGGCTTTTTTTTTTTTTTTACATAGGCTGCCTTTATACCACAGTCCTCCAGATCTCAGTCTCCCACATATCTGGGATCATAGATGCAAACCTCAGGACCCAGATCTATCAATCATAATTTTCAACAAAGCAACTCCACTCAGGCTGAATCAGTCAAATGACTCATGCTTCATAGGAAACACGTGATTCTGGCAACATTTAAAAAATATATTGGCTTGATTTTTTAGAGCAGTTTGAGAGTCTCAGAAGAAAGACGTGAAGAGAGAGCAGCGTTTTCTTTATATGCAGTGGTCCACCTCTCTGTGATTACCTTCTCACCTCAGTATGGTACATTTGCTATGTGAATGAATGCATGCTGGCACATCCTCTTTAAGTCTCTAGTTTATGCAGACTTCTTAGTTGTTACCTAAGCTGCTCCTTCTGCCTGCAGATCCCATTGAAGGCACCACATTGCATTCGGCTATCATGACTCTTTAGGGATGGTTTCTCAGACTTTTCCTTGTACCAGTCCTGTGATGGTTTTTCATGGTTTTTCCTACAGTCTCTAGCATGTGCCTCAGTTGGACTTTGATGCTTGCCTTGTGATCACACAGGGGATGTGGCTTTCAGGAGGAAATCCTCAGAGGTGAAACACTGCAGTCTTTGCTTTGTTTCAAGAGTACATGATGTCAGCCAGGTATAGTTATCTCCTTCCTGTAATCCCAGATACTCGGGTAGCAGAGATTAGGAGTATCCACAGTTTGAGGTTATTCTAAGCCAAAAGTTGACCATTGTTTTGACCAACAGCTGGGTACATGGGCATGTATCTGTCATCTCAGCTGGTAGGAAGGAAGACCAAGATTTAAAAAAAAAGAAGAAAAGAGACCCTATCTCAAAAATAACTAGAGCAAAAATCGGCAGAAAGGGTGAGCGATAAAATAAAATAAATGGTTTGGAATTCTTATGTGCCAGAGATTTCCCTTTTCTCTCTCATTTATGTGTTGGGAAAAGTTTTCAATTAGCAATAATCACGCCTCAGATAAATCTCATTGGCAATGCTGCTGCACCATGCAAAGTTTCATTTATGTGTTTATGTGCTTGCTTATTGATGTCAATATAGACACTTTTATATTTCTTTTATACCTTGGCTGTTGATCCAATATTGTTTCATTTTCTGTAGCTTTGGCCCTGGGGAGCTCTTTCAGTTGGCTCTATGTCCTTTGCTCTGTCAGCTCTATGTTGTGTTCAGTTGGCTCTGTGTCCGTGTGTGTGTGTGTGTGTGTGTGTGTGTGTGTGTGTGTGTGTGTGTGTGTATGCTGTGTACCACAGTGGGCTTTCCATAATCCTTGCATACTCCTGACCAGCAGCCCTGGAATCAGCCACTTCTCCAGAGCCCTGGTTCCTTTTATTAGAGAACAACATTGAAAGCTAGGAACTGGGCATTCGATGTATTAGTTGTGGGCAGTCATCTTTAATTACAGACTTAAGATTTCCTTCCCCACCATTCAAATGAATAATTGCTTTGCTCCTCTTCCTACCTTCAGTTCCGTTCTCACTAGGTCTGCCCACACAGAGCCGAGATCAATAGGAATGCTCGACTCAAAAGTTAGGAAGGTGTGGATCGAAAGATGAAAGATGTGTCACCATAAGGAATCTGAAAACATTCTGGGTTAGGAAGATGCTAGACTTATAGCCCAAGATTGCATGTTTCTAAGACCCTAGGGATCACAGGGATGGGTGGTGCCAAGGCCGTGCAGCCGAAGAGTGACAGGATCATGTTTAGATCACAACTTTCCAGAACCTTCTTTATTGCTCTCTTCTCCACAATGCCATGCTGTGAATCCCATTGCTTTCTTTATCCTCAGGTTAATTAAAACCACATCAGGTACTGTGCCTGTTTGATTCTTACTGGGCAGAAATCTCCATGGTGCTAAAGACAGAGCCGGAGGTTGACATACTGTAATAAATGTCCAGAGCAGTGAGATAGGAAAGAGCAGAGATGTTAAACACCAGATTAACCATGGGGAGAGAACTCTATCCACACCTGAGCAGGGCGGTGGCATCCATCATGCTAGTAAATGAGGCACCAACACAGCTGTCCAACCTCTGGGGTCCCCAGAGTGCCAGCCACTTCTACTGCTCTTCCAGGAGGAAGAATCTGTGAATCTGTTTGGCTGATGCTTCCCCCCCTTTCCCCCCCCTCTGATGTAACTCTTGTTGGTTTCTCTCCCTCTCTTTTCTCTGCCTCCTTCTCTCCCTCTCTCTTGGGAGCAATTTATATGTTTCTGGCTCCTTTTAGGCCGGGGAACTGAGTGCTAATTAGCTGTCTGATTCATCCCAGGCCACCTGTCCCAGGGCTCTTGGCAGTAAGACCAGACTGGGCGTGGCTCCAAGCTCTTCAGGGCAGGCAAAACGTCCCAGGGGTCTGGGCAGTCCCTGTCTGACGCGGGCCATAGATCACATAGCGTGGTGAGTGGAAGAGGAGGGCTTGTCCCCGATGCCCCATTTCCTTGACACCAGTCACAGAGGAAGATGGAGGGAAAGCCATTCCTGCAGGCTCCCTACCTAGTCTGTCCATCCCTTCCCTTTCTGGGGCGTGATGAGTGCCTTTTCTTTTAAGCTACATCTGAAGACATTCAATCCCCAGGGTTGTTACCTTGGAGCATCTTGGAGCAAAGGGGTTTGGTTATCGTGGGTTTCGATCTCAGCTCCATGGGGCACTGTGGAACACTCCTAGCAAACACTCGGCCCACCACAAGACTAGCCTGCTGTGTATCTCATTATATGGAGCTTCTTATAACATTCTATCAACCAAAAGCAAGCAACCCAGCAGCCTAGTCCCAGCTTCCAGGGTTCCAGAAAAAGCTGCCAAATTACATTAGTCAAACACTTGTCTTTTGCTGGGACAGTTTGGGACAGTGGTTCTTTGTTTAGGGACCCATGGCAGTAAGAATCTAATCAGGACCAGGGGAAGGAAGGGACCTAACTGTGTAAATGCTCAGTATTTATATTCCATTTCAGGAGATTGTCCTCCATTCTAGGGTTCAAAAATCCCACAGTGTCCAGATCTTTCCAAGTCCTCCTGGCTTCTTCTTTCTTATTCTGCAACTTTGCTCTAGTCCCAGGCTGCTCAAGCTCCAGTCTCTGATCTTGGGAGCTCTAGAGCCCTTTCTGGGCTCTTCACTGTTCATTAAACATCCATGAATACCAACCTTTCCCTGGCCCTTACCCTTCTCCTTGGCCCAGCATCTGTGAGCACTTGGTTTTCTTCTGACAAAGGACAAATCATGCCTAAGCTTCACATCCGGCCTCCCTGGGGGTCCTTTAGCACACAGAACAGCCCTCTTTCCTCCTGCAGAGGCTCTGCATAATTGAGTATTCCTCTCTTCAGTTCTCCTTGGAATTCTCCAAGAACACCATGGCCCTGAAGCCATGTCTAACTGCAAGGGGCATTAGAAGGTATGGCCTGGCTACTGCCAGCAAGACTTGATCAGGGCTACAAACTGCGATATGTGGGGGCCTTCAGCCTCCAATCTCCTTTCTTTTCCTCTGCACTGGCATTGCATGGGATGTCACAAATAATCTGTCACCCAAAGTAAAGGTTTGCAAATTACTTGCCTTATTATGTTTATCGTGGGAAACAGAATCATCAACTTGTTTTAAACGGGCCCTCAGGAGTCCAGCAGAGTCCAAACTGGCTCACTCACTGGCTGTTTTTGTCATTCTGGGAGAATCATGTCACCTCTTTAAGATTCAGTTTACTTGGGGTGTGGTGGTGTATGCCTGTAAACCTAGCTAACTCAGAGAGTAGACACAGGAAGATCACAGTTCTAAGCCAGTCCTGGCAAAAGTGAATGAGATTCCCTTTCAAAGATAAGTTCACCATGGTAACACATGTCTATAATCCAATTACTAGGGAGGTAAAGACAGGGGGATCACAGTCCAAGCTCAGCCTGGACAAAAGCATGAGATCCTATCTGGAAAAAACAAAAACAAAACAAACTAGAGTACAGAGACTAGGGGTGTGGCTCACATGGTAGAAAGCAAGTGCAAGGCCATGAATTGAAGACTCTATCCACCTGTTTATAAGCTAAGATAATCACAATTATATGATAGGCTACTCTACTCATATAACAGGATGTCCACTTCCTACCTGGTAGGGCTGTTGTGGGGCTCTAGAAGCCAAGATTACAAGTGCCCCACACATCTGCCCTGGAATCTCCCAATAAATACTGGCTAAAATTAGATTCACACTAAGATTCGTATTTGTGCGTAGAAATAAACTCAACAATCTGCTTGTAATCATCTTGTCCTTCCTCCCTGGTACTCAGTCAGTCTTTTCTGTAACAGGAAGGAAAAAAAAAGGTGGAACTGCAGGGTACAGAGAAGGAATTAAATGTAATAACAGCCTATCTGATTTTTTGTGTGTCCCTTCTGCAAGCGAGTTTTTCATCTCCAAGGTATCAATAATATTTGTGGTGGCTACAAGTGATTACAATCACTTATGTCCCCCTCCCCCCCAAAATAGAAATAAGGTGTGTGGATACAGGTGTGTCTCCTCTCATTTTAGGGCACACTCAAAGATGCACATCATCTGTCTGGAATATAAACAGCAGTACCCATGAGGCCTCTGAGAAGCTGGAGACTCAGGCCTGGAGGTGGCTGGAGCCAGCAGGGCTCCGGGCAGCACCAGGGGACCGCTGGCTCTGCTGTCACCTCCTCCCTGATGAATATGGAGGAGCCTGCCATCAGCTCTGACTGCAATGGGGCTTTGTTTCCCACTGCCACTCCCCTGCTCTCTGATCAGATGTCACTCTTTATATTATTATTATTCTCTCTGTGTTGACAAGTGACTTAAACACTTCACGGGGCAGGGGTGGGGGCGAGGGAAAAAAGAAAGGTAGAGGCTGGTAGAGAGAATCTTCCTTTTGAATTCAGGGTGTTCAGGTTTCAGATTAGCAAATAAGTGGCTACAGGTGTATAATTAAAATGAATAGGTTAATTAGAGAACATTTAGATCTTTCTGGGGGAAAAAATGATGCAAACCATCGACTTTCTCTTTTTGAGGCCAACCAAGAATATAAATATCCCTGCATAAAGGAGCAGCACACTTGTGGTTTACTCTGTCCCCTCCTTTAGAATGACTGGAAGTGGCTGGGTAACAGGACCAGATGTTCCCCCACAGGCCAGAGAGAGGAAGAGGAGCACCCTGAAAGTGGAGTGCTCCCCCCTCAACCCACGATGTCCTCCAGGGGGACAGCTGCCTGGGAGTCAGACCGTCCTTGCTCCTCCCCGTGTCTCTGAGCCCAGGCTCTGTGCTTGCTCTTTCTTCTCTCTTTCTCTCTTCCCCTTTTCTCCCTTTCTCCCCCCTTACTTTCTTTCTCTCCCCCCTTGTTCTCTCTATCCCTTTCCTTTCCTTTCCTTTTTCTCTCCCCACCCTCCTGATCAGCTCTGACGGTCTCTCAGCCTAAGCCTTCTTCTCCATCCCCTGGGTAACAGGATTTCAGACACTAGCCACATGTTTATGCCATACCAAGCTGACAGGAGGTAGAAGCTGTTCTGCTAGGAAAAGGCCAGTGGATAAGCTATGTCCTCTTTAGTTGGCTGACCTTCTTAGGAGGTAAGGGCTCTGGCCTGGAGGAGAGGTCCTGTCAGGACTCTTAATTATGGCCTGTATTATTCTTATGGAGCCACGGCTGGGTGAGCTGCAATGGGGTGTGTGTGTGTGTGTGTGTGTGTGTGTCTGTCTGTCTGTCTGTGTGTCTGTGTGTCTGTGTCTGTGTCTGTGTGTCTGTGTGTCTGTGTGTATGTGTGTGTCTGTGTGTGTGTCTGTGTGTCTGTGTCTGTGTCTGTGTGTACGTCCCAGGGGAACACATAGGCAGTGCAAATCAACCCAAGCTAGGGCAGGGTCCAAGCTGGGTAAAGCAGGGAAAGTCAGCCACTGTGTCAGCTCCAGATGGAGGTCTGTGGGACTTCCCCCTCCCCTTCTCCACTAAGAGCTGGGCATCCTGAGGTGCGTCATGTGCTCATTATCCTAGACACACAGGAAGCCTAACCTAGGCAGATTGTGCCCAGACAACACCGTGGAAGGAAGGAAGACTGGCAAAAAAAACAACCACTAAAAAAAAAGCTGAGGGAGGGCTCAGCAGTAAGAGCACCCAGGTGAAAGTGCCTTAACAGGTGCCAGCTCTCTCTCCCGCCATAAAAGTTGATTACGCAGGTTTTGAGGACAGATGAAAAATGCCTATCAATGTAAGGTTAAAATGACACCCAGAATTATTAAACTGTTAGGCATTCCAATATAACATAAAAATTACTACTACTATAATAAAAATTATTATATATACTTATATATAAATATATATATACTTATATATCAGTATATACAATATATAAAAATATGTATGTAAATGTAATATAAATATAAATATTATAGTATTATAATTATAGTAGTAGGAGCAGTGATTTATTAGTAGTAGTAATAATTATTACAGTAGTTGTAGTAGTAGTATTAATAGTAGTAGGATCTCCATAGACTCCCAATGTGCCAGTCGGGAGGTGGTGGGAAGGCCACTCACTCCCACTGCCAATCCTTCCTGATTTGACAGCCGAGTCTGTAACCTACATTTTTCACTTGCAGAAAAAGGAAAATACAGGTCTAACCCTGGGAGAGAAACCAAAGAAAAAGAGAAGCAAAGACAGGGCCTAGAATTTAGGTGGTTTGATTTTTGTGCCTACAGTTAAAGGTATTAAGTCCAGAGAGCAGGAATATCAATAGTTGTTTTGTTTACCCAGAAGAGAAAGATTGAACTAGACCTCTACCGACCCCCCAAGCCAATTCCCTTCCAACAGGTCTAGAAAAAGGCTATTTGCTCTGGGCTGTGAGCAGCTTCTGTACCTTCAGGTTGCATCAAACAAACTAGACTGAACAAGCTTGGCAACTGCCAGCCCTGCTCACCCAGCTAGAAAGCTAGCAGGAGTTGCCTAAAGAGAAAGGATTCATTAGCTTCCCTTATTGCCTGGTGAGCCAATCACATAGTCCCATTTCAGACCAAGAACCAATTATGTCACTTGACAGGACAGGGACCAATCACCTTGCTTCTCCATCTAGGCCAATGTATCTCCAATCTCCTCCCTCTGAGGACTGTTTACCAGCACTGCCAGTCACCAGGGAAAGCAGGAAGAGGAGGGGAGCTGTGATCCCCAAGCTGGCCGGCCTTACCAAGCAGACTCTGGAAGAAAGGCTGGGGTAGAGATGCTGATGGAAAACACCCAGTGCAGGGCTCACTCCAACTGGTCAAGTTCCGAAGTATTTGTCTACCTGTTTCTGTGCCAAGGCACTGGGAAGAAGGACACAATCCTTGACTAGCTCTGTCCCCTCCTAGTTTAGAGTTCAGGGGCACAGGGGAGTAGACAAACAGCACTTCACAATAGGAGCTATGTGACAGGATGCTCTGAGCAGGGATACCTGTGGCAGCAGTAAGCCTCTCAAGTATGTCCCACAACTGTGGTGGTAAAGCTCTTTGTTAGCCTATGCCCCCCCACCCCCTGGCCAGAACACAATGACCTAGGACTTTCTGTCTTCTCAACCTCTATGAAGTGCCTGTTGAGTCAGTCTTGGCCCAGCTCCTGTCAGAGGAGAAGGATGATGAAGCCCTTCCTGCATCTGGCTTTCGAAACAAGTGGCTCATCGCTCATCTCTTTCTCAAAAAGCTGCCTGTCACTTAGAATCTTGGAACAATCTCTTTCCACTGCCTAGCAGATTTGCTCCCTGGCCTCAAGCCCAAGGTATTTGATAAGTCATTTTATCTGTGATAAGGGCTGGTGTTTCCTTTAAGTATGGCAGAGAGAGACACAGAGACAGAGACAGAGAGAGACAGAGAGAGCAACTGAAGTAGCCATCCATCAACCAGACCCCATACCTGCCAGCCTAAATCCCCTTTGGGGATGCCAGGTGTCCTGGATCTGCTGCCATGGGCTGTAAAGGAGACGTCTTTAATCTTAGTGGCCATCAGGCAACACAGCAGGACTCTGGGATGCCTTCTTCAAGGTAGGGGAGGTACTTGTTCTGCATTTCATAGCTCAGTGCTGTGAAGATTCATTGAACATCTGCTAGGTGCCAGGCAGAGGCACTGTGCCAGGAGCCAAAGATCGAGATGGCTGGGCCATAGCCCAGTCCTCAAGGAGTTCCTACACTCCTGGGGAAGACTAGGCACACCACTCAACATAGGACTCTGGGTGAGTTAGAGCCATGAGGCTCAGGAAGCAGAGACTTAAGACAGCTGACTCTGGGTGTGTGGTGGTGGCAGGACGGGGGAGGAGTTTCAGAAAGGTCTCTGATGGGATATTGGGATAGACTCTGAAGATACTGATGAAGTCAGAGGGTGGGGGAGGGGAGAATGTGCGTAGGGAGGGTAGCAACTTGGACCGAAGGGAAGTTGGATGGGCAAGGGGATATAAACATGCAGGTTCAGATGCCTGGGAAGCGCTATGAGCAAGCCAGCAGCATTGGAGCCTAAAATGGACCATAATAAGAGGCTGGGAGTTTTCTGTGAGACTGGGTTTTTTGGTGATGTTTAGGATAGGAAACAAAATGAATCAGCGAGGCCATGCAGCAGAGCATTTGACTATTACCTCTTATAACTTGAAATTCCACTTGAAAAAAAAATGAACAGCTACCATTGTTTTCCCTCATGAAGGGTCCTGGAGAGTTTTAAGCAAGAAATGATATGGTGAGTCTGAAACTGAAGGGTGCAGGGCTAGAAATAGGGAGCCCAGTTGAGACATTATAACAGTATGGCCAGGAGGAAACTAGAAAAGAGTTAAGAGACGGGAGAAAATGAAAAGGGGTGGGCTTGGTGATTGATCATTCACATAGGGGGTCCAGGGGTGCCTGGGATGAATGCTGGATTTATGGATCAGGTGATGAGTATATACTGGTTCCTTTAGAGGAAAGGAGCTCACTAGGGAAGACAGCTAAAACATCAGAGTGTTAGCTTTGGCCTTGTGGAGTCCAACATGAGTCAAACAGCCACATGGCGATGTGAGATGACCCTTTAATGGAGTCTGATGGAGCCCCACTGGTTCCATACATAATACCTTGCCTGTTTCAGGTAGATGCCAATAGATGAGCCTTCAAAGTTCCCTGCACTCTTTTTTTCCACTTTTGTTATATAATATTTTTAAATTTTATTTATTGTAAAGATGCTGTACAAAGGGGTGACAGTTACATGAGTAAGGCAATGAGTACATTTCTTGTTGAGCATTGCTACCCCTTCCTTCCTCCACCTCCCTCATTCCTTTCCCCAAGTTGTAAAGTTCATTTCCAATCTACTGTCTTGTGGGTATCATTGTTGCAATGGGTCATCCTGTGTCTTTGTTTCAGCGTTTTGTTAGTTCCCTTCTCCTCCCCAAATTAGACAAATGTATATGCAAGATGCAAGGTACCTGCGCTCTTTTCTGGCTCTATTTTTCAATCTGCTCTCGCTGGACTTCTCAGAAGATGTAAAATCCAAAGGTATGTCCTTCCTGTAAATGCTCTGCCACTCCGATTCATTCTATCGCTCCACACACGTTTTTGATAGCTAGATTCGGGATGGAGAAACATAACTGATATCTCCCAGGTAGGGTACAGATAACATGAAATGAGGGGGACATCCACCTTCTATTTCTGCTAATGCATCTCCCCAGTCTTTCCGTTTGATGGAACTCACCTTTTTAGACTCAGTGGTAGTTCTGTGTGCTCCATGATTCCTGTTCTGCTATGTTCCCATGGGGAGACACAGCGCATGTGAGTCTTTCAAGAACCTTCCTCTGAGTCCCATAGAGAGACATTTGGTACTGTGGCATTGGGTACAGCAGCCTAAAGATGGGAAGCACTGAACAAGGAAAGCTCCCCTCTCCAGCACCACCCTCGGGGAAGCCAGGACAGGGCCCTGTGCAAGGTCAAGGGCAAACTGACAAAGGTCACTGACAAACCCTGGTCCCACACAGACTCTCAGGACCTGTCTCTAACCTGTCTGGCATTTCTTTGCCACATCTCCATTCTACTGGATTTCCATTGTATACACAGGCCAAGTTTGCTTTCCCTTTGCCTCTATTTTTAGTCCACCTTTTCTCCCAGATGGATTCTAATTCTTCAACCCCGAATAAACGCTTAGCAATAAATCTCAGGAGCCCAGGGCTGGTTTTCAGTTCTCCATGCAGCACAGAGGACTGCCTCTTCAGTGACTAGCAGCGTCTCTTGTTCATAGGAGGCACACATGGACTGCAGCAGGTGCTCTTCCTCCCTCCCACTCTTCCTTCTTAGCCTTCCTTCTTCTTTTCACCATATTCAGAGAAACCCCAGGTGATTCCTGTATGGCTATCTGCCTCTTCCAGAGACATTGGGATGTCCTGTTAATAGTTTCCACGCACAACAGATCAGAGCCATAGGGAATCTTTCCACTCCTTCCAAGAACAGAAAGATTTATGTCACCCACATGGTATACTTGCAAATACACATGAGGACTGAGAAATTATACACTATTTATTATGCTACTAAAATGATACCCTTTGCTTAATTAAAGTAGCCATATGCTGCGGTGTAAATCATCCTCATTCATTAAAATCCCAAAATATGTTAAAAAAGAAAGAAAGAAAGAACGAAAGAAAGAAAAGAGTACAGCCAGCAGCAGTTAGAAAGAATACAAACAGATCATAGTTTTGAGGACATAACTGGGAATAGGCTTGATGTGTCAGCCTGAGGCACACGGAACACCCATCCATCCATGGTGCAAATAATTGTTCAACACCAGTGCTGTGTCAGACACTTTATGAGCTCTAGAAATAAAACCCAATTCTTGTGTTTCAATGAGTACACTTGCTAGGTGGAAAACCAATAGGAGTATAAATATAGTGTTATGGTTTGAGTATGAACCATCCCTCCACAGTCTGGTGTTGAATGCTCAGTCCTTAACTGGTGGTATGATTTGGGGAAGTGAAGCCTAGCAGGAGGAAATAGAACATGGTGTGTGTGTGAGGAGGGAGGGGGGTCCCTAGTCCCCTCTTCTTTCTGTGCTTCCTTCCTGTCCACCATGAGAGGAACATCCTCCTCTTCTACATCTCCCACTGCCATGATGCTCTGCCTCACCAAGATGGACTAAAACCTCAAACTGTGAATAAATCTTTATTCTTATGTTGTAACAAAAAATGTGACAAATCCATGTTGGAAAGTCATCCATCCTAGTCTTGTTGGGTTAGGAGGTCTTCTCAGGGGAGGTGCTGTCTGAAGGGATAATTCAATCTAGAAAGTGTTCCAGATCTATTTTTCCCATTATCTGGTTTATTTCTTCTTAGTGATGAGTAGATCATGAATCTTGGATGATCTTTTCCACTGATTTTTCTCGATGAATATTTTCTGTTTTCCCCTTCACCCTGAAGGTTGATGTTAGATATCTGTTCAGCTCATGCAGTATTCTATTTAAAAATTATTATTGTAAAGGTGATGTACAGAGGGGTTACAGCTACATATATCAGGTGATGAGTACATTTCTTTTTGAATAGTGTCTTCTCCTCCCTCATTTTCTCTCTCATGCAGTGTTCTTACACGAGGACATACAACAGTAATTAGCACATGAGATTAGCATACGTTGGTATAATTAGAATAATCAAAAATATTCATTAAATATTCAAATGAGCATTCAAATGAATAGTGGCAAAAGGATATCATGTGCAAAAGTCCAGAGCAGAGTTAGCACACAGCCTGGTCTAGGGAGGTTAAAGTTCACCATGCCATGTCCTGACACCTCATCTATCCCCCACCTTCCCTTCCCCCTCCTCACCTCTCTACACTTTATCCATGTTCACCTCCCAGTCCTTTCCCACTGGCTCAAGTAAATAAGCACACTTTCTTCCTGGAATCACAGCAGCTGTGACTCTCCCTGACCTCAGGGTTAATGACCCTGGGCCCTCTGCAGGGAACCATGAGAGAGTCCATTTGGCCATAACTACCTGACAGCCACCCTGTGGCTCAGAGCCATAGCTGCATTTGCACCTTGGAAACCCATCTCCAGTAGAGACAGCACTGTGTCGAGAGCTGGAGGAACATCCACCCAACCTTGGGCAAGGTGTGCCCTATCCACATCTTTAAAACAGGGATAAAAATACTTGCTTTGTATAAAACATTCAGGATGTTAGCCAAATGGTGTGCAAACTCCCCAGCATGCAACATCTACTCAATTCATGGACTATTTTTATTAGATAGCACCTCAGGCTCCTCCAGCACTAAAGGTCTGCTTCTTGCCCACCAATAGGCATGAGCAGTTTTATCTCCATTATTGCAGCTAATCTTTGAGACACATATTCCTATGGCTGTCTGCACTGAAATGGTGAGAAATCCACATTGTTCTTTTGAAGATTCCAAGTTGATTGTAATGGGCAATCAGTATTGAGAACTACAATTTTAGGAATATGTTGATGGAAAAGTGCAAGAAACAGAAAAAGAAGACCCTGATTAGAGATGGAAAGCCACCCGAGGGGACTTTTCTAACGAAGGGTCCACTTATTTTCATTGATATCTGTTAGAATCTCGGCAGGTGTATACACCCAGCACACCTACAACACACACACACACACACACACACACACACACACAATAACAAGTGCACACAGTCTGTTATGTAAGGACACAGACACAAGCACCAAAGCATACTTCAACCAGGCTACATTTGTCCAAAAAACACAGCATTATAGAGCAAAGGCATGAGATCGAATTTAGGTTTGTATAAAGTTAGGTCAATTCTTGTCAAATTAGTCCTACCAAATTTAAGGTTCTTCATTCTGTCCATTCATAAGCAAGAAATCGCTGAAAAAGAAAATATTTATGTTTATATAGGCATGCGCACACACATATACATACTTGCATTCACACACTCATCAAGTGAGGCACAACAGTTCTCAAACCCAGATGCTTCAAACTGCCCTGAGGGATCTGTGAGGCTTTTGTTACCATCCCTGGACTCCCACCTCCCCAGAATCTGAAGGCCAGGGCCCCTTGGTTCTTCCCATGGTAGGAGGCCTCTGTCCTCGTTTGGAGGGGCACTTGGCAGGGGACAAAAAGAAATCGCAGCCCCACTCTCAGGGAAGTACTTTCCTTGCTTCACAGTAAGTTCTTGCTCCCTGGGCCCCAAACAAGAGGCCACTCAGAAATCAGAGTTGGGAAACAAGGCCGTATTGTCCCCCTGGGCCTGGGTTTTCCAGTGCCTTGGGTGAGAGAAAGAGAGATGAGAAGTTTCTGTGGACCACAGAGGTCTGGAGGAAAGCTGGCACCTGGGGAAGAAACATTTCCCAAGCATCTGGCCAAGCTGGAATGGTGCACACTGACACCCAGAATTCCCTTACTGCCTTGTTTGAAAGAGCCCTCTCTGAATGGTACTCACTGTTGTTGCTCCTCCGCTTCAAAGCACCTTGAGCAAGTCAGAAGATAATCCTGAAGAGACACTTGGGCAGAGCTCCATAGCCCTGCCCTGAGGTGCCAGTTTGTCCTCCCCAAAGAGTTACTGTCCAGAAGGGAAGACCAATCCAGCTGCTCTTCCATGACCAAGAGTTGGCATAGAGTGCGGCCAAGTCTTGCATGGCAATCAGGCCCATCAGGCTCACATCCAGCCTCTCCATCTCAGAATTGGGGCATCAGTTACTGAGGAGATTTTGGGAGGCCCAGGGGTCTTCATGAGGAAGCCTAACCCTGTCCTTGGCCAAAATTTTCCATTGAACATCAACCAAAACCAAAGGTTCTGCTTTCCAACTTAAGCCTAGATTGAATGGCCCCATGGGCCGTAGACATCCTCCATCCAGCACATTGAACAACCTTGTTTTGGAGACGCAACATCCTTTCATTTTTTTTCCAGACTGGTGCCCCTCCAATCCCCATCCACCCCAAAGCAAAGAACAAAGTGTTATTCTTAGGAGCAAGATCCTTGTAAGGTGGCAAATCCTATAAACAGCTCTGTATCTCTGAAGGATCAGAAGAACTGAATTCTAAAATTTACCAGCTTGGAGAAAAGTCATCTGGAGAAGGACTATTTCCAAGAACTAGCCACTACTACACTGGTCAAGTTCAAGGGCAGATCTCAACTGCATGAAATGGTGACCCCAACTGCAGATAGAACTACATTCCTTTGCTAACCTTTGAGGCCAGCTGGACCTATGTCAGCGTACTTTTTAAAAACAAACTAAATAAAAGGCCTTGTTTGTCCTTTGCTAGAAAAATCCTCCTGAATCAGTTTAAACTAAGGAATTTATGTCTTCTAAGAACTCTACTAAACTACACTCTCTAAGTTCAACCATCACTTCCTAGTTGCCAGATCCCTTCATTCTGTGGGTTTATGTTTTAGAAGGCTTCTCAGAACAGCACTTTCCACTGCCTATCCATGCCTGTGTCCTCCTTCCCATATTCCTCCATCAAACTTGTTTCTTAGCCACATGGAACATTCAATATTGTTGAGTAACTGAAGGAAGTCTAAAGAATTCATCATCTTCTCAGATCTGGCTCTGTTATCCCACTCCCTGGAAAGACTTTCTGTCTGACCTTGAAAAGATCCCACGTCCACAATACCTTCTCCATTCCTTCTTACAGGTTGCTAGATTCAATCTCAATTTGATTTATTTCACACCTTTCCCCCCATTCTGTACTATGAAGTCTTTGAGGACAGGGGCAATGACATTGCAACCCCAAAGGCAGATAAAGAAGAGATCCTCAACAAACATCTGTTGAAAGGAAATAAGATGAGCCAAACCAACCAATGCAACCAAATATTCTGCAAATGGAACCTTCCTCCAAGGGTTTGGCATCTAAGCACAGGTGAAATGGTAGGAGGACAAAGATTGGATCTCAAATGGGGAGGGCTGCATTGCTGTTACCTATGCGAGACAAAAGAACAAAAAGGCTCCAACTTAGTTGTTCTTAATAATGTGTGGGCAGCAATCAGGGCTTAACAGCGGTAGTTAGAGCAGGCCCGCTAATGTTCTGTGTGCAAACTGGGAAAAATAAGCAAACACAACAGCAGTAACCAGTGCAATTCCTCTGTTTCCTATTTAACAGTGCCAGCAAGTAGTCCATTGATGCTAATTGCATCGGGGGTAGGGGGCTTTCCTAGCACCCAGGGAAAGGTGAAGTGGTTTCATAAGAAAAGACTGAACTATGAGTTTATATGTCAATATTTATATCTCTTCTAAGACATGAGCAGAGAGCAGAAGCAATCCTGAGCCAACCAAGGAAGCTGTAGAGTGAAGATAAGCCAAGAAGGCAGCCTTTTACCAAGAAAATCCTAAGATCCACGCCTCTCAAATATATCTGACTTGCCAATCTTTATTTGATTCACAGGAAAAGTGCTTCAGTTCTCACAGGGCAATCTGGCCATGGGAAATCTAATTCTTCCTCAGAGGGGAAGGAGAAGGAAGAAGGAGAAAAGGGGTCAGGAAGAGGAAAACAAGGAAAAGGAGAAAAAGGGGAAGGGAAGAGGAAGAGGAGGAGGAGGTGAGCTGGCATTAAAAAAAAAATCTCACATAGTTGGCAGTTACCAAGGAGCTACACACCATCTCTGCACACAATGGTCTGCTACTGGTCAATCCACCTCTAAGGAAGTCATACAATGCCAGATAGATTCTGACTCCTGAAATGGGTGACATCAAGGGAGCCAGTGGTGAGATGAGGGCTGGAAGAAGGGCTGAGCCCTTTGGGGAGTCTGGTGATCTCATTCAAGAAAATGGCAGCCATGACAGGGTTAAATTGTAGAGGTGGTCCATGATGTATTCTCGTGGGATTTCTAGAAGTTGTCTCAGAGTCACACTCTGGAGATAACTTTCATCTAGCCCTGAGAGTCCTCTGAAGCTGCTCATTTAAAACCCTAAGCAGTAGTTCCTCTCTTCCCTTTATTTATTACGAACACTTGCTTTGGCCTGTGACTAGAGGTTAAGCAATATAGTCCTTAACTACTGGGGAACTTATGAACTTATTAACGTATCCTCTATTGCAAAGTTCATCCATCATATTTTCCTTTCCTTAGAGGGCACCCATATGATGAACAGTTGGGCCACTGGAGGCTTGAGATCTTGTGAGGTTGCTTGGAGCTGAGAAAGTAGGGCTGTGGGTAGGGAGGGCCAGGAGGAGTTCAACAGCAGCCTGGTGAGACAGGCACCTAACTGCGGGCCAGCCATCCAGATACCTCAAATAACCATGCTGACGGAGTTTATCCAAAGTTGATCATATGCCAACAGGTTCAAATTGGATAGTGGAGATCAGTGAGAACAGTGAATCTCAGCATACAACCCGGAATTTGCAATTCTATGAACCTAGATGTGGAAGATCAAAGACAGAATAGACATCATATGTAGCTTGTGTCTTAATGTTGTCTTTCTGTTCTGTTTGGGACTTTGTGTCGCTAAATGATGCCTTCAAACTGGTTGCAATAAACCAGAATATCAGAGGGAGAAAAAATTGCCTCCCCCCATTTGCCTCCCCACTTCCCCACTGATCTACCCTGCTTCTTCTGGTCGTGGCCACACCCACCTCTGGCCCCTCCCACTCTGGCCCCTCCACCCCTGGCCCTTCAGAACAATAGTACCTACAGCCCTTGACCAGTTGGCTACGTGCTATCATTAAGCAGACCCAAACAGGCTCTATCAGCCTATTCTGGGATTTCTTTCTTTAAAATATAGCTATTATTGAGGTGCAATTGATATACTAAAGACAATACATAGTGCAAATATCCATGATATCATTACCACAGATGCGGAAATAAATCCATTGCCTCCAGAAACTAACTAAACTTATTTGTGCCTTTTTATATATTTGTTTGAGTTTGGCCTTAGTGTGTGTGTGTGTGCGTGTGTGTGTGTGTGTGTGTGTGTTTGTGCGTGTGTGTGTGTGTGTGTGTGTGTGTGTGTGTGTCTGTGTTGCTGGGAATTAAATCCAGGGCTTTACATATGCTAAGCAATCACTGTACTACTCAGTTCAATCCCCAGCTCCTCCTTCTTCAAGGGTAGATATTTTAGGTATTTCATCTAAGTGGAATCATCCAGAATTTGACTTTCTGTATCTGGCTAATTTCACCAACTATCAATGAACAGTGAAACCAGCATCGTAAAGCACTATCTATACAGTCTTGTTCATCACAGTCTTGTTCCTGGTCACTCTGGTTCAAAGAGTACTGAGAAGAAAAGTCCATCTTTTCTTTCAGTGCAAAGTCAAGAAAATATGAGCTCCTCCATCACTCCCCAGGGGGTCAAGTTTGTAAAGACAGAAGATTGTGTTTCAAGACACTGAAACGCCTCATCTTTATCTAAGAAAACCTGGCTTCCTTTCTGGAGGGGAGAATGGAACTCCCTATGTATTCCAGTGGCTTGTGGCCCCCAGGGACCCCAGCACTATATTCAATGTTCATCAAAGGGACATCAGTGCAAAGAGTGCTCCACTGCACACGACACCCTGCCAACAACTCTGTTCCCATGACTCTAAATATCAGTGATTACCACGGTCATTAAGGTCCACAAAGCAAACCAGTATCTTATTATTATTAAATGGGCCTTTGCCTGTTTGGCACCTTTGGTTTGAATGACTTTTCCTATATGCAAACAGGAAGACTAGAGAACCGACAGCAATCCAAAAGAACTCTCATGGGTCTGACAGCCGGGTTCTTTGCTCAGGTGCAGACGGTGGTATTCATGATGAGGCCCAGGAGACATGAGAGACACAAAATGTCACCGAGTGTTGTAGGGAAGCACTAGATTTTCCCAGTGCTATCAAAGTTGGTTTTCCTGGTAGATTATTTGCAAATTGTTTCCAATTACTTCTTTCCCTGAGTTTCTGCCCTTGGCAATGTGGCTTTGTAGACTTTTCTCACAGAGAAGTGGATCCTATTTCCTCACACTTAAATCTGGGCTTGTTTTAGTTCAAAGACCGTGGCAGGGTAAGGGCACTTTAGTTCTTAACCTAGGCCTCAAGGGGAGCTTCCATGCTTCTTTCTGTTTAGGAACATTGACATTGCATGAGATCAAGTCAGTCTAGTCTGTTGAATGATGAGATGGCTATGAGGAGGAGAAGTCCTTTGTCACACAGATCAACCAAGTGTCAACCCTTCCCCTAAAATGTGAGAACAATCAGCTAAGATCCCAGAATTGCTCACTGAACCCACAGATTAAGTAACTTGGCTGAGAACAGAAGATTCACGATAATACTTGAACTATAGTACTTACTGGTTTAAGCAACTGAATGCTGAGGTGTTTTGTTATGCAGCCAGCAGTAGCTGAGACATTGCTTCTTTCACAAATTTAAAATTTTGAAATTGTTTTTATAAAAGTAATAGGCAGCAGGGTTAAGGTTACATTAATTTAGGTAATGAGTACATTTCTTTTTGGACCATGTCATTCCTTCCCTCACTCTCTCCCAGTGTTTCCTTCCCTCTCTCCCTAACTCCTTCCCTCCTTCTCTCCCAGTTTTCCCCTGTGGTCCCCACCCACAAATTGTATAGTTCATTTTCAACATAGTGTCTAGGGAGTACCACTGCTGAATTTGTTCATGCTTTGTCCCTCCATTTCTGTGCCTCCCCTTACCTTCTAAAATAAACAAGACAAAAAGAAAGGAAAACAAAACAGCAACTAACTAGAACTAGAGTTCATTTCAATGCATGTTTCTTTTTTTAATGTCAAGGGTTAGAAAACAAGCTCTGTGAAGGCATTAACAGAGCCTTCCTTGGGCCACAAAATAGCACAATAGCAAAGGAGGAAGTGGCCTTAGCTTCTACCCCAGGATGACCCAGGCAGAGAACACAGCCAGGGTGACATTGACCATGTCTATACAAGGCTTAGCATCAGGTAGTCTTCCAATTCACAGTAGCAATAGCAATCTGGAACCAGGTAACTGAGCACTGAGCTATCTATTATATATTCAATGCTGCACTGGGTCTGTAGAGGCCGAAACAAGAAGTAATGCCAACAGGCAAGTCAGCATGAAACAAGAACCAGGAAGAAATCTCTACCATTAAACTGTTAGTTCCCACAGGAGTCAATTTCTGTCCTTCACATAGTCAATCGACTTCAAAATCCTTCTCCACCACATTATGGAACATTTGTAGACGCCCCCTCACAACTTTGTCTGGTTTTATAAGCCTGCATTGCTATGTCACAGAGACAATGTGTCTAGTTCCCTTAGGTATATGGGGAAACAACATTAAAATTCACTGATTAGGAAATGGATTTTGTTTTATGCACAAACACAAAGCCTGTCTTTTCATGGTTGTGGTGCAGTATCCCCAAGGGGGCTTTCTATGTGTGTTTATTCAATTTTATTTGCTTATCTATGGTTTAATTTTCATGAGTTTTATTTACTTTCTTACAAGGTCCAAAATCTCGCAGAGATACCTTAATGAAAAGAAGCGAACAGCTTACAAGGTTTATAAGATGTTCAAGTGATGAGAATTAGAAGTCATTATCTTTTTGTGAAGGCAGCGAATGGTTGTCTGAATTGGGTTGATTTTGGTGATACATATTATAATGGAACAAATTACTAATGAAGTGCTAAATTACTGGAAATATCCCTGTTACTTATTAAACACTTTGGATAATTAGGGTAGGAAAAATAAAGAGTTGAAGCACATTGTAAAATCTCCTTTGAGGCCAGGTCAGAACTGAACAGATGTGAAAACCTGCAGCCCAACTCAGCCCACGGGCCTCCTCTCAGCCTTGAGACTAGCAGGTGTCCAGTTATCCCTGCCCCCCAAAAAGATTCGGATCGAACCAATTGATTTATTAACCAATTGATTAATTAATAGGGACACATGCAGACAGCAAGTCAGTGATAGTTTTCTAGACTAGAAGTTTCCTAGCTAGAAATAGGGAGATGACAACTGATATCTGTTTTGGATCAATCATGTATAAAGTGGTTAGAGGTAGCCAAGATAGCCAGACACCTGTGACTCACACCTGTAATCCTAGTTACTCAGGAGGCTGAGATCTAAGGATCATGGTTCGAAACCAGCCTGATCAGAAAATTCTGTGGGACTTTTAGCTCCAATAAATTACAGAAAAATCTATGGCTCAAGTGGTAGAGTGTTAGCCTTGAGCAAAGGGAGCTCAGGGGCAGTACCCAGGCCCAGAGTTCCAGCCTTAGGACAAGAAAGTAGAAGGGGAAAGAAGGAGAAAGAGGAGGAGAAAAGAAGAAAGGAAGAAGGGGAAAGAAGGAGAAAGAAAGAGAAGGAGAAGGAAGAGAAGGAGGAGGAAGAGGCAGAGGAGAGGGGGAGTGGGAAGAAGAGGAGGAGAAGGGGAGGGAGAGGAGGAGGCCGCCTAGCTATCCCTAGAAGTCATGGTTCAAGGCTTAGGAACTGATGAGAGCAGCCAAGTAGAATCCACAGAGGGAGAAGAGAGCCAGACGGAGATCAGAACCATGCAGAAGCAGCCATGTTTAAAGACCTAGTGAACAAAGAACTAAGAAGACAAGGGGAGAGGGGCTGTCTAGGATCTGAGAGGCCACTGAAACCTAGGTAAGAAAGTTTCCCAAAGAAGCAGTGAGCAGCATCAAAGAGGGGGAATAAAAGGGGCAATATTATCTGGGAACATCTTCACTGCTTTTGGCAATGGGAAGATTATTGATGATTGCACAAAGGCAAGGCAAGGTCAGAGTTGGGACTTTTCCAAAAATCCTCTCCATGCCTAGGATGTACCAAGGAGCATGGCACACAGGCAGCAGTGGGAGGAGCCACAAGGCTCCACGTGGGCACTGGGGTCATCCCAGATCAACACCGCCCTCCCCGCAGAGTTCTCCATCCTTCCACCCACTGCTGCCTCCAGCATTGCAGACTGAGGCCTCCTGGACCTCACAGGCAGCCAAGGTCTTGCTGGCATGTATTCCCAAGTCCTCCAAGCCAGCAGAACGAGGAACTAGATAAAGAAGCTGAATCTTAGGACTTGAGAGAATTGAGGGGTTGAGTGAATGTCGGAGAGTTGGGAGACAGTGATGGAAGAGGTGACACTGATGACATAAACAGACATGTTGAATTGAATTGCACGTCTACTTAAGCATAACTGAAAAAATAAAATAGAGAAAAGAACAAGAACTATGGCCAGACAAACAGATAACAAGAAGGAGAGCAGCATGGGTGAGAGAAGGAAGAGGAGACAGTCCTTCCCCCCCCCACCCCCCGTGGAGTTACAGCAGATAGTTTCTTAGATGTCTCTGTAGATTTTCCCCTCCTCCCCCTGTTTGGTTTAATATTCTCAAGGGAATACCAAGTTGCTCCTGACAATAGAAGACTTAAGCGCATTCGATCTATTTAATCCTTTAGCAACATATTTCTGAAATCATTTTTAGAAGGCATTTAGACTTCCAGGAGGAAGAATCTTATCTTCAGTGAATTACTATTTATTGAGGCTTTAATACATATTTGTTTTGTGAGTTTGATTTTTTTTTTTGCTTTTCATTTGTGCTGGCAGGCTGCTTTTTTTTTTTTTTTTTTGGTAACTCATTAAAGTGAAGATTATCTTTGAAGGTAAGGGGGAAAAAAAAGGAACGCAAAGTCTGGGTTTTCAGCTCAGGTAAGGAAGCATTAGAATCACAAGTAAAAATTTCCACATGATCAGTTTTAATCTCACCTGCTGAGGCGGTGTCTGCAGCCTTAATGATAGATTTGGGAAATGGATATGACACTAAAGGTCATCCATAAATACAGCCCAGAGTGAAAGGAATGAAAATCACAAATTAGATTCACTTGCTGGGCTCTATAGGAACGTCTCATCTTCCTCTGATTGGTAACAGAGAGAATCAGGTTCTGGCTCTAGAATCTTCTTTCTGGGGAAGACAGCTGGGGGAATGCCTTGTCTGTTTGGTGTCTGCTTGTTTTCTCTGTCCAGTCATGAGAGGCAAGTTGGCTGGGAGGGATTTTCCCCCCCTTCATTACTGTTGTTGATGACACAATTGCTACATTATGCTGGAGCCTTTTGAGAAGCCGCTGTCCAGCTCAGTAGCTGATTCCCATGTTTCCTCATGGAATATCAGGCGGCCTTTGGGGAGCTCCTGAGTCTCTCCACGAGCATGGGAGAGGGGTAACAGTCTTCAGAATTTACTGAAAAAATGTCCAAACCTGACTAGGCAGTAAAGAATTTCCAGGGGGTCTTGGTACTGTTTATGTGCAAACAACTAACCGGTTAACCTCAGCTCTTGAAATGTGGGTTTTTGAAATCACAAGCATGGTGAATTACCACCTGGGAAATAAGGGCTTGGGAAGTTTGTCTTCCTGCAGTTGTGTCTGAAATGAAGATGCAGGTAAGAATGCCAGGTCCCAAAGGTTAAGTCCTATCAGTCTCAACCTTGAGCATCAGAGACAGAACACAAACCGAGAAACTTGGTGTGGATTTCAATCTGTCTATGACACTGGACAGCTGACTTCCCCAAGTCTAGACCATTCATGTGTAAGATAGAAAAGTAAAGTCCTAACACCTGGCAGATAAAGGAACCATAAGAGAATCCAAATAAATCTTTCTAAACAAACATTTGCCAAGAGCCTGAAAGGTCTAAGACTTGTAGCAGGAATTGTCCAGGCAGTTGTGTCTAAACCATTATCCAGCTCTGAAACCAGTAGTCAATCAGCAAAACTTAGGAAAGCAACACAGGTTCAGGGTCCAACCACAGTCACAATGCCTTATGGGAGTCCTAACCGTTTCTCCTTTACCACAGATGGTGGCTGGGAGCTACAGACAGTTGCTGTACATGAGCTACATTGTTGGAGAATATAGGTTCCAGAAAGCGCTTCTCCTAGACATGATGAATAAAGATACTTGAGACTCTACCATTAAAGGGAATTTGTGTTGAGTAAGTTATGAGGGAAATCATCACCTGAGAGAGAGGTGACCTCAACCTTTGCTCATAGTCATGTGGCAATCAGACTTCAATGTGTCCTCCCTAGTAGTCTGGAGTCAGTCTCAAAATATGCATGGTCCCCTGTCAGGTGACATTTGAGGATCAGACACAAATAAGAACTACTCAGCATGGCCAGGGGTTGGGTCCTTTCACCAGGGGCAGAAGAATTAGAGGCTGGAAGATGTGGGAGAGAGTGGATAAATGGAGGTTTGAGTTTGATCAGTACACACAGCATGCATGTATTGAAATATCCCATTGGAAAAGTACGATTTGTATGTGCTGGTTTTCAAACAACAAATAGAGAAGTGTTTGTTCTTGGTGGCCGAAGTGGGATCCTCATTGCTTGCTCAGGAATCTTTAGCAAGACTGCCAGACTCCACCTGGCAGGAATCAAACCTGAATAACACCCTCCGTTAGCATGCCCTAAATCTTCAACTTTTCCAGAATTTACAAGGGAAAGGAGAGACTTCTCTCCTATGCAGTCTTATCTCTCATTAGCCATGCCTGGCAAACTCCAGGCAAGGAGGAAATAAAAGCTAGCTCCTCCTTCCAAAAACTCCAGGGACCCCATTAAACACAAACTGTCTCACATCTACTCCGCTACTCCTGTAGAAGGACTAGGATCGATTTTCTGCAGCTGGGGGCAGGGGCTGGCAGCTGTGCTGAAGTTTCAGACCCATCAGACAGCTTTTCAGGAGGGGGAATTCACTGTCTGGGAGGCTCCTGGAATTCACAGCTGACATGCAGGTTGTCAGATGGGTTGTGGAGAGGAACAGTCATCGTCTTCAAAGATTACAGGTCAAAGAAACAAGAAGAAGAGATGGTGGGGAAGCATTTTCGGAAAGGTTGATCACTGACAGGAGGCTTGTTCTGGTTGAGCGGACACACAGTTGAAGAAGGAAAAAAATACACATCTTTCTGCTGCCTGTGGAATAGTTCAGCCTTTCTTCTGCACAGGGAGGATACGCCTGCTCACCTGGTCCATCGAGCTGACTGGTGGTATGCGAGGAGGGCCATTTCAGACCACCTTTCATGGTTCAATAAGTGGCAAATCTTTCTCCTGTGGAGTAATGATTCCAAAGAATTCTTTGCCTTCCCCATTGGTTCCAACAAGTAACGACTTTTAGTAGAGATCAAGGCCCAGAGATGAAAGCTGTTGGCTGTGCCCGGGGAATCAGAATGTCTTCTCCTCCCTCTTCTCCAAGGTGTTCATTCTAAAGCGGCTTTGAACCAGCCTATGTCCATAAGTCCAGCCCTGGGTGAGAGTCACTGGAATCAGCGCTTTCCTTCCCCTGCACTGTTTGGATCTCTTTGATCTCTTGGGCAGCTGGGATCTGCGGTTCCCCCTCCCCCTCCCCCTCCCCCTTGCCCATCCCCATCCCCAGGCTCTTGTTTCAAGCAGTGTGGGACATTTGGTGATGGCTTGGCTTCTTTGCATTCATAAGGACGTCAAAAAAAATCACATTATTTTCTTCTCGAGGAAGCAAATAAATGCTGTTCGATGTCTGTAAATTGCCAGAACAAATAGGTTATCAAGGAGTTGGATTATAGCCTATTATACACCATGAGGCTAACCAAGTTTAAGGCCAGTGAGAGGAAACTGGAATTCAACACACGGGCCTTTGCTTTCTCACCTAATTCAAATTGTGTTCTGGTCCCTGATGGTTTGTGTCACTTTCTTATTTCCTCAAGCTGCCTTTTTCTGTGCTCTTGTGTGAAGAAAATTCCAGACACTTTAAAAAAAAAGAAAGGAAGAAAGAAAAAAGACCTTGCTGCAACGCACTGCTATAGCCATTGCCTGGATCATTAATTGTCATTGACAATGAAAACAAGGGCTTGGACAATGGGTACAAAGTAATTGTTTACCATCTGCTGTGGCTGTTTACGTGTAATTACTTAACACAGGAAGTAATCATAAAAGAAAGGTAATGATAGCAGACACGTGGATGGTGGACTATCAGAAAGGAGACTTCATTGTAATCACAGTTAACCCTCCCTTCCTTCCTTCATTCCCTCCCTCCCTTCCTTCCTTCCTTTCCGTCTTTCCTTCCTTCCTTCCTCCTTTTCTTCTCTTCTTTCTCCTTCCTTCTCCTCCTCCTTCTCATTTCTTAAAAATATAGCTGAAGTGTAATGACCATCCATTTGTCCCCACCCTATAGAGACCCTTTCATATTTCTGTGTACTTTCTCATTTAGGCTGTCCTCCGCAAATGTTGTTGTATTCTATTCTGGTTCTGTATTGTGTTCTATCATGACAATTTATTTCTCCATCTCCTGTGAATCCCTCTGTCCACTACTTGGATCATGAATTCCTGAGGGAAAGGCAATTGTCTTTCAGGGCCAATTGACTAACATGTAATAGCCACTTGATGAGTCATATACATATATATGTCATATATATATACCATATATTTACATATATGTTATATAAGTATATATAGAAGTTATATATACTTATATATGTTATGTAAGTATATATATAGTATATATATATATATATATATATGAGTATATATGTGTGTATATAAAATGCATGCAGGTACGAATTTCAGTCTCTAAGACAAGCTCATTAAAAGCCAGATTTTCTCCCAGCATCGAGTATTTGGGATTGTTATCAGTACTGAAGGGAAATTTCATAAATATTTTCAGAGGAGGAAGTTCCTAGTTTTGTGTTATCCATGAACCAGGGCCCCTGGCGATGATTCTGATTGTACTTAGGACACTTCACCTTCAATAGAAGGCCAAGATTCAAGATTCCAAGAACCAGTCTAGTTCTGGGGTCATTGTAAGAAGGCAGTCTGACAAAGCTCATTTTCCCCTCCTGCATTTTAAGGAGATGGAGACATAGGGAAAAAGAGCCTCTTTCTAAATCTAGCCACTAACTCATCCATGCATTCAATGATGGCATTCTTGAGTGACTATTAGGTTCCAGGTTTCATGGAAAGGTGCTGATAAACACATACTTTGGAAGTCTAGGTTTTCAATGGTCTAGTCTACTAAGGGAAACATCTGGGTGAGAATGTGGAAAAATGCTGACATTGATCAAGATGCGTTGTATTCATAAACTGCTTTGTTGAGTGGTAACTCCTTGTATAGCTACTTAAACATTATATATATACATACATATATATATATATATATATAATGCAAATGATGGTAGAGAAGCCTAATAGCAATACCAAACACAGACATGAGTCACCAGGAGAGCACAGAGAAAAGCAGTGATCCTGACTCACTGGACACTAAGCAAGGGAGCTCCAGAATGGACTCTAGGATGGCGCTCCAGAGGCTGAGGCTGGAATCCATGGATGCTATGTTTGTGGATATTTTTTTCAAAGCTTTCAGGAATTACCATGCGTTAAGACCAGACCATAGAGAGACACAAGTTCATGGAAAGTTCTCTGGAGTCCCAGAGAAAGATAGCACAGCTAAGTGGGGCCTAGACTGTCTGGGAAATATCCCTGTTCACTTTCATTCAACATCCAATTACATCGAGTATGGCCACCAAGGATGCTGTGGAATTCGGTTTCCAAGGGGTTGTCATTTACAGAACATCTTAAACCTCCTGAGCCATTTTAGCCTTCTCCCCCATCCATCCCTCCTCCTAGCCTCTCCTTAGAAAGGCGCCAGGAATGAGTGTCAGGGTCCAAGAACAGAACGTTACCCCGGTACTTGATCTCTTCATCTTGCCGTACAGCTCCAAGTTAAGAAAGGCTTTGCAATTTACAACCCTTGCCTCATGGCACTGCCAAGACTGTTTTTATTTTATTTTTTTTTAAAGAAAGCTGTCCCCTATTCCCTCTTGAGTTTAGCATGCTATGTTTTCCTTTGCATATTGAAGGATGAAAATCGAGGTGATGGACATATTTGCTCAGTATCAGAATCAGCTGCCAAGTTTTTCTGGCTAACTTTATCCCCTCCTACAAATATTTCATTCCCATTATTGTCTCCATGGGGAGAATGTAAGAACTTGTGTTTCTCTTGCCCCCACCCCGTCACGCTTTTTCTTCTAGTAAAATATCTGGGTCCTAACCAGAAAGAATGAAAGTGAGATTCATACACAAATATGTCTAAAGCATTGTTGATTTATGTCAGGTACCAGTGGCATATGCCTGCAATCATAACTACTCAGGAAGCCAAGATCTAAGAATCAAGTTTTAAAGACAATCAGGGTAGATAAACCTGAGACTTTGATCTCCAATTAACAAACAAAAAGCCAGAAAGGGAGGTATGGCTGAAATGGTAAAGCATCAGCCTTGGGCAAAAACCCCCCAAAACCTAAACAAGTAGTAAGGGCCCTGAGTTCAAGCCTCTACACTGGCACAAAAACAATTGTTTCAAAGTTCTTTTGGTTTAATAAGATTTTAATGCAGCATTAAGCTGAGAGAACAAGTTATGTTTTATATTTAACTGCAGCAGGAGACTCTATGCTTAATACTTTTTTTCCCTCAAAAATATAGTTTGACCTAGTACTGTCAGGAGAAAAACTACATTTTGTTCTAACCTTATATACAGGACATGATTCCTGCAGATAAATAATTTGCAATGCAGTTTCTATGACTAGGATACTGTTTCACACATCTGTTTTATGTTTCATTAATGGTACAACAAATGAAACCATCAACCATTCTGTTTCTCTGTATTAACTCAACATACAAGAAAAATGTGGGGTGGCTATAGACAGCAAGGCTGATTACTGTGTCAGAGAAAATCTTGCTTACTTATGGATCTACAAAAGGCTGCCAAAGCACAAATCACCATGCTGGCAAATGGCGATCCAATTTGCTGTTTAAATCAAGATGGAGCACCATAGTCTAATCCACAGTGGAGCAGTTTAGAACCCATTAAGTACTTATTTAACTACATTCCCACACCAAACTGATAGTGATATACCAACTGAAATGAGAAGGACCAATGGGAGAAAGGTGCCATAGGGAAGCTTTTGATGGGACTTCCCAGCTCTCTTAAAGAGGAGGCAATCTTGAGTTGGGCCAAAGAGACCATCTTGTTTCTTGTGGTGATAGTTATGAGACAGTGCTTTATATCTCCTGTGTTATTATCTTACTTGGATGGGAAGTTCAGTTGGGTTTAGGCTGCAAGGGAAACCAATGGTTGAGTCTAGCACGTGTTGTGAACTTCATGTGAGCTTGACCCGTTGTCCTTCATATAACTTGTTATTCTTCATATGCAGCAATGGTGCCTCTGAGGTACTTTACAAAGTTCATTGCATTTGCATCCATCTTCTAATGGGAAGATCCCTTTTTCCCCCTGTGGGGGAAAAGTGGGCTGATAGAACACAATGGGAGTGACTAGGCTTGGGTGAAAGGGGCACACTCTGCAGAGAGCATTTGGAACCCCCCTCTATACTTTTCTCTCCATTCTCCTGCAGAGTGGCTTTCATAATGCTTACTGTTGAGCTCTACCTCTACCATACTGAGTGTCTTCATCTATAGTATTTGCCACTCATAGACATCCTGCAGACTCTTAGACTATTTTAGCAGCTTCTTTTATGATTTAGACCCAAAGAAAAGTAGGATTTGTATTCTTTCCATTTGCAATGTGCAACGTACACGACCATTGATGCGTAACTTGCTAATGAGGGATGCTGAAGAGAATGTGTATGGGTTTGGTTAATAACACTGAAGACCAGTTTTCAGGAGAGAGGCTGGGAGAGCTCACCCTTCAAGGCATTGTAATACACCAGGGAGTATAAAAAAAACTACTAGAAAAAAGACATTGATTAAATAAGAAATATAAAAGGTAGAAGGCATCCAGAAATCCAGATGACAGCCTCAGAGATTCATTGATGGAGAACCGGCATGGTGGGACTTGGGGGGGGGGGAAGGTGGGGTGTGGATTGGAATCAACTGCTCAGACAGAAAGCAAGAGGTCAAACTAGAGAAGTAGAAAGGCCAGCTCATGTAAGGCCTTGTATGCTCCAGAAAGGAGGCTGCACCGTCTTCAACAGGTGTCAGGGAGTATTGATGGAGAGGAGTGACACGGACAAGTGTTGTTTCATACGTAAAAGATGAGTCTGGAGGAATAAAGCACCAAGAGAAAGCAATGAGGCAATGAATCCCATATCCTAGGTAGAACCAAACTAGGGGTGTAGGAACACACAAACATGAGTCCTTAGGAGGGTTGGGGTCCCCAAGAGGACCGGATGACAAGGAGTTGAAACAGATAGGGGCCATGGGCACTGGGCACTGTCACTGAGAGGATGGAGCGGTAATCTCAGGGATCACATTAACCAAAATCTGAGGCAGACCAGCCACAAAGAGAGCCTGGAACCCGGGCAACCTCTCCCTGGCCAGTGCTGTCTTTGCTAGTTGCTCCCACTAATTACAGTTGGTCTGAACCCAAGAGGATCTGGTGGCTTGGGAGGTGGAGGAGCTAAACAGGTTTGGCAATAGAAAGAGAGGAGAAAGGATGATGATGTATCCAGAATTACCTGTTAGCAACAGGGAGTGAAGAGGATGCCAGAGAGAAGACTCAGATGTGATCCTATCCTATGGATATTTCAGTAGAGCTGGTAGCACAGAAGTAAACAGAGCAACCTCAGGTGCACTAGAGAAATGGAGTAGTGTTGTAAGCCTCCATCCAAGAGCAGCAGGCTTCCTGCTGCGGGCATCAAAGATCCAGTGAAGAGGATGGCTTTGAATCAAACTTTGATGAGGAAGGGAAGGAGCCTGCCCCTCTTGGTGGAAGGAAACATGCAGCAAAGTCTCACGCACAGGAAGGCTCAGGGAACATTGGTGAGATTGCCTTGTTTACTACCAGGGGCATGAAGGGAAGATGAAGGGAACAAGGCTGAATGGTAAGCGCAAAGGACTGGAAAAGCCAGGTGGACTGTGGCTTTAATTCTGCTAGCCGTCACAAGCCAGTGAGTCATTCTGAGAGTCATTCTGAGGAATCCTGAGGAGCCTATTTTTTTTTTCTTTTTGTTTGTTCTTGACTAGCCCTAAACCATGACAAATGTCCTACTCCTTCATTTTCTCCTGCAACTGGAAATGCCAACAATTCCCTTAAGCTTTCAAAAACCCAGTTCTGCTCTCAAGGCAGTGGTGGGCTATTGATGAATTTGTTTCTCCCTCCCCCACCCCAACTCGGCCTTTTCTCTTTCTTTCACAGAAATGCCTTTTGGGTCCAGCTGATACAGTCTAAATAGACCCAGGTTCTGTAGGTGCCAGGGTTGAGTCATAGTTGGGGATGTAGCGCATGTGAGAAAAATTAAGCGTTTAATAATATAAAGGAGGGACTGTTGGCACAATGAAATACTCATCCCATTCATATGGTTGATAGAAACACAATAAAAGTACCCCCAGGGACAGCCTGCAATGTTGGAGAAATGATCATGGCAGCTTTCGATCTCAGGATGCGCTCATGGGTCTTAAAACGGAGCACCCTGAAGGTGACAAGTGGCCCTTCGAGAGGGGGTCAAGGGAAAGGGACAGGATCCAGTGAGTCGTGATACTCAGTGAGAAAGTTCCAGATGTCACAGGGAGGAGAGACACAGCCACGCCTCTCAAAGCAATGTGAGGAAGATGAGGACAGAGATTAGGGAGGAATACAGTTGATATTTTCCTGTTTAGATGTTTTTCCTTTCATTTATTAGATGGGAATCACTTTCATCCAGCATCCAATGTCTCTGTTGAGTTAGTTAGCACTCTATTGAAGTAGGGACCCTGGAACTAGCCGGTGCCATCTTGGCCACATGGCAGATGATACAGTATTGGGTTTAACTGATTCCATCTTGTCTTTATGGAAGAGGAAGGGGAAATCCCGCCTCCCGGGTGATGGATGTGCCTGAATTCCCAGAGGCAGGGGTGGAGACTTGGACGATAGGTTACTGTCCATTTGTGCTTTGTACTTTCGAGACCCTCGAGTTCCCTGTGACCCTGCCCCCTGGCTCTGACTCTATTTAGGCCCAGACCAGCTCAGGCACAGTTTCTCCTGCCACATGTCTCCTGTCTGCTCATGTCCTGTCTCCTGGCTCTCCTCAGGTCAACATGGTGTCCCACGTCAGCTCTCCATTGGCGTTGATCTGGTTTGTTGGTATTGCTTTTCTGCTCTTTCTTTCCTCTCCTGCTCTCATGGCTCAGTTTTTTGGTGAGTGTTAATTGTATGCGTCGGGCTGCAGGTCTTTGTGACAAGCATCTGCCTACGATGGTCACCGGCTTTCTAATAAAGACTCATAATTTGACCTCTCAAAATATGGCTTCCCTGTTTTCTCACTGTATAACATCTTCTCCCCCCCCCAAAAAAAAACACCTTTGTCTACTTGTATTGGTCTGTCCCTTTAGTATCTAAGCTTGTAAACTCATTGCCCTAGGCCTTATTGGGTTATAGATATAAAAAGATGTTCCACTAATCCCAGTCGTTCAAGATGACCCTGTTCAGATGGACCTCCACACTCTTCTGAAAAGCCTTTAACTATGTCCTAGGATGGCCAAAGGCCATGTGTTCATGAAATTCTCCACAACCTCCTAACACCTGATGCCCGGTCTAAGAGTATATGAGGTAGCCCTCGCAAAGTGCTCACTGGACTTTTGAAAGAATGCAAAATATTCAGGACAAGGTGCATGGTTTCCCGGGGCTCCATGCCTCCCCTTTCCCACTGGCTCTTAAATAGTATTATTCACAGGCAAATTTGTTCTCAAGGACCAGAGAAGGGCACAGAGTTCATTCTATTCCAGCCTCAGCATTGTCTGAAATCTACCATCTCCCTGTTTTGTACTCGAGCTTTACAAACACTAAATATTGAATAAATGAAACATCAAACAATTTACACATACAGACTCCATATTCCTTCACATCCTAGTCCATCTGTACTGCTGTAACCAAATACCGGCCACTGTCATTTATAATCAACAGAGGATCTGCAGGCTGGGAAACCCAAGATTGAAGGACCAACTTCTGATGAAGGCCTTCTTGTTGAACTTATCCCATAGCAGAAAGCAAAAGGTGGGGAGAGAAAGAGACGAGACAGACAGACAGAGAAACCAACTATAACCTACAATTTAGTCCCAACTCTCAACACAATGAGGGGCACATTTTTCAGCACTTAAATTTTTGGAGACAGTTTTAAACCTCAGTACTCTATCTTGTACCAAAATCTGAATGTACTTGTTCCTATCAGCTTGTAAAGATTATTGAGACCCACAAGACAGAATGCCTAATTCCACAAGAAACCTACTATCAATTTAAGGAAGAGCTCATCTACATGGCCCCTTCCCACACCCCAACATACACATGTTAAACAGATCCTCTCCCCCACCTTGCATGTGTAAGTTGTACATATCATCATTTATAGCCTAGAATCAGGTTTTACTCGTGGCACTCCTCTGGTGTCAACTGTTGAGATCTGTTTGCCAAAACACTGTCAAAAGCGAGACTCCAATTTGAGGCTGAATTGCTGCTCTTTGTCATGAAAGGACAGTTTACCATTTTGGGCCAAGAATGGGTTTATAAGTGTTTATATAGCAATTTGTAGAACAGCATTTTAAGATGACTTCAGCAGAGAGCTGTCAGGACAACATTTTCCTCATGCAGAAGGATGAATTGGAACAAGCCTATAAGATTTGGTGTCTGATAGACCTGGGTTTGAATCCCAACTCTGTCATTTATTGTCTTTGAGTATTTAACTCCTCTGTGTCTTAGTTGTCAAGGAAGAATGGACATAAAGAGTAGGGCTGGGAAGGTGGCTCAGTGGTAGAGCGCTTGCCTTACATGCATGAGGCCCTGGGTTCGATTCCTCAGCACCACATAAGCAAAAAGAAAAAAGCCGGAAGTGGCGCTGTGGCTCAAGTGGTAGAGCGCTAGCCTTGAGCTGAAGAACTGAGGGACAGCACCCAGTCCCAGAGTTCAGGCCCCACGACCGGACCCCCCCCAAAAAAAGAGTAAATTAGAAGAACTTGTGTCAGGCTCGTAGTTAAAAGGACTCAATAGTTATTTACATTATTATTCAAGTGAGCCTCATTGCTTCAGGCTATGGAAGGAAAACATTTCTAAACACCTGGAGGAATGGTTTGTACATGGGATTCATTTCACCTTCCTCTACTTCCACACTCACAACAGGCATCAATAATCAATAATCATATTCTCAGTCACTGGTTGGTAACTCATGCCTATAATCTTAACTACTCAGGAGGCTGAGATCTGGAAGATCATGGTTTGAAGTCAATCCAGGCAATGAGGTCTGAATATTTCATCTCTAGTTAACCAGCAAAAAGCTAGGAGGGAGGTGTAGGTCAAATGGTAGAGAGCATCAGGCAAGTCAGAGGAAGACCTTGCATTCAAACCCTGGTACCAGTACATATTTCTGAGACCACACTTGGCCTCAGAATCTTCCAGGCAGCTACTACAGCTCTTGATTTAGTAATCCTAACTATTGGAAGTCCCCTTATATTTAAATGTCAAACAATGAATAATTTTTAGTGCAAGTATTCTCTCTTCCATCTTGTAATAGTTGAGACATACATATGCTTTAAAAAAAAGGATACTGAAAAATATTGTACTAAAGTTATTCATTGTTTTTACTTGAAATTCAACTGGGAAGCCTATATTCTATTTGGGATTTCTTATAGTCTGGCTCCCCAAACCTGACCTTTGTGTAAATCATGACTCTGGCCCAGTCCTTCAAACTCAAGCTCTAACTAGTGGGAGTGAGAAAGCTAATCTACCAGCTTCTGCAACTGAGAATTGCCTCAGGCACCAAGGGATTCCAGGGCTCAAACAATAGACAAGGTCTCTAACCTTCTGTCCAGCCTGTAGGGCTGCTACCTGCAGCCCAATTCTCTTTATCTGCAGGAAGGGAGTTTCCCCCAATGGTAGACTTTATTGATTCCCAAATTAACAACCAGAGATTTCCCCCAACGGCTGTGGATCCATTTAGGGCCACTCTGTTTGACCTAGCTTAAATTTTGTCCCTGCCTCTAACCTGTAAGGATGGCCATCTGGATGAGCTGGCTCATGGGTGAGATTGAATGTAGATACTTTGATGACTAGTCCTGCTGGGATCATTCATCCTTGGATGGTGCCATTCCTCAAAACAGCAGAGGACCAGGAAGAAACCAAATCAAGAGGGGTTCACTTCCATGCTGTAGTATCTAACTCATTGAATTTGAGAAAGGAACCAACAGACAGGTGGTTGGAATCTGCTACTGAAAGATAGATCCACAATACACTCTAGTAAACCCAAGGAGCAACAGCACTTGTAAAAGCAAAAAAAGTGTCTTGCCACAAACAAATATCTTATTGCAAGGAAGATTGCAGAGAGAGCAAGAGAGAGAGAGACAGAGAGACAGAGAGACAGAGACAGAGGGAGAGAGGGAGGGAGAGGGAGGGAGGGCAAAAGGGAGGGAGAGGGAGAAGGGAGAGAGAGAGAGGAGAGAGAGTGCTCAGTGAATGATTGACAGAGACAGGAAAAATCTCAGTTTAGAGACAGTAAATGCTCCTTAGGGAAGCATTTGTGACAATATTGGTTCTCAAACAGTTTTGAAGCATGGAAAAAATTCCATGTTTTCCTCAAGCTTTTGCAGTAGCTGTCTGTCAGATTCCAAAGGGCTGATGGAAAAATGGTTGTAATCCCTGCTCAATGTAGCCGAGACTGCAGAGAGCAGAAGCAGGGCCACACAATGGGGCAATGAGATTTTACAGTTTGGGTCCCAGCTCCACCCCTTGGTTGTGCATGAACGTGGACATGTGTGACCGGCACATCTGTGCTGAGATGAGTTACTATTGCAACAAGAGCCCAACCCTAGGATAGGCAGAGGAAATTGAGACAACCAGATGCACAGTAAAGGAAGCAGGACAGGAAATAAAATCAAAACAAACCACCCATTTCAGAAAGCAAGCCCTGTCCTCATTCCCATGGCTGTATGGAATCCCAGAATCCGATGGGACACTTTGTACACACATCTTTAATGCGCACATGATTTAAAAGGGAGGTATATCCAAAATGCTATGGGGAGCAGGCAATGGAGATGGTAAATCCCAAGGAGCTTGAGGAACCTGTCCATCAAGAACAGTGAGACCCAAACATGGTTTAGGATGATCTGTAGGCATGAACCAATGGATGACAAGAGTGTAGCCCAATCAAAGCCACAGTATAACCATGTCTCCCAGACTTCTTCTACTCTCAAACTTTCAGGTTCACTGGCTACATCCATACACTCAAGCACTCTCCTACTCCCCCCCCCTTTTTAATGGAAACATGCAAGTTCTGTTATCATTTTAAGAATTAGGAAACACAAAAGACACCATCACCTCTTCCAATGATATACACTTCCTATAGTCCTCACTGTGAATCCCAGAGAATACCAAGATGCTTTCAGTGGGAATCATGTTTGGATAACATGAGAAGTGTGGAGATTGATGAGGAATGGCAGGGGAATAAAGCTAAATTTAAAAAAAAAGCCCCCACCCCACCCCAAATAGATGGGACCTGGGCTGCAAAGCCTCATATGCTGCATGAGACATGCAAACTCTACCTGATAAACAAAGAGAAACCAAGGAAGATTTTCCAGCATAAGCTGACTAGTAATGCTACAGATAAACGCGGACACTCTTTCATAATATTAAGAAGTATAATCGTGGGAGGCAATTTCTAAAATGGGTCCCAATAAATACTACTTCCCGGTGTTCAGACTTTTTTTTTTTTTTTTGCTTTTTAAATGTGACTTACTTCGAAGGAATATATTACAACAAAATAATGGATTGTCTTTTTCTGAGATTTGTTAACAAGATGACTGTGTCCTCAGGTTTGCTGGCTCCCTCTTGTCTGCTTGCCTCTCTGATGGAGGCCAGCTTCTCTGTTTGAACTTCTCCACAGAGACACCCCCAGGTCCAGGTGCTGAGGATGACCTTGAACTAACAGCCCTGGGCAAATAGGCTCTTAGTCTAGCAGTCCACAGGGAACTGAATCACAACCTCCACACAAGGGAGTGTCCAAGCAGATCCATCTCAGTTGAGCCTTCAGATGAGCCTGCAGCTCAGCCAACACTTTTATTATAATCTCATCAGGGCCCCAGAGGTAGAGAGACATGGGGCTTAGTTGTACCCAGATTCCTTTGTTCAATACTGTAGATGTATTCATATGCACGCTGAGGCTTAGCGAGGTTAAGGATTCTTCCAAGCTTGCGTAGGTGGCTAAGGTAAGATTCTACATGTAATCCTTCTCATCCCAGATCACTGGTTCTGAACCACTAGGCTGTGCATTGTCTTGGAGGCAGCAGAATGCTGTGAAGGCTGGGGGAGGGGAGCCACAGAGGAGGTAGGGAGGTAAAGGAGACACTGGTTTCTAGAAAGCCCCTTGTTAAGTCCACAGAAAATTGGAAGGAGAGTAGCCTCTTTAAAGGCTATTAAACACAACATACTGTAATGGAATTAGTGACCTTATTAAAACAGTGACCCACATATTACTACTTGATAAAATTATGAGTTAATCCATCTTTTGCTACCTACAAAGAACACAACAAACCATTCATCTGAAGGAAAATCATCTGTCAGCCTCAACTCCCTGGTTCATTTCAGGAGGCAGTGGAGTTTTTTATAAAGCTAGTCAGGGACTCTGGGTAGGAAGGCCTACCAGGTCCCTTCTAGATGCCCCTCATGCCCAGTCCCTTGTCTACCCACTTCTCTTGCATACCCTTCACCCGTTCAGCTGGCAGAGTGGTAGGAATTCCCTCCTTAGCCACAAATATCTTCATAGTTTGTTACCTGGGAAAAGGAGTAAGCTTGATAGGAATACAGAAATGGGAGGAAGAAAAAGCAAAGGAGCATTGTCTTTCTTCTAGTCCCACTGGTGCAAGGCAAAGCTGTCTGTGAGGGAAGATCTGCTGGTTTGGTATGGTAGGGAGAAATCCAAGCACCTGGTGGCAGGTACAGGTAAAGAGGGAGGGAAGCAGACATGGGCACATCCAAAATGGCTTCCCCTCCCCACAGAAGACCATTTTCTTGCTCAGTAAGAGGTTGTACTAGCCTTTCTCAGCTCTACCACTCGAATTTACTCACAGTCTCTGTCCCATTCATTCCTCCCTCTCCATCCTTCAACTTAGAAGCTCCACCTTTCCCTTTTACCGATTGCTAACAGAATAACCATGGGGTGAATTTCAGACACACCTAGAATCAGTCATGCATTCTAAGTGGAAGATGTGAGGAGCTTTTTTGATAGTCTAGGAAGCGTTGGCTAAACGAAGATGAGTCCACGTGTGGTACCAATATCTATGGGGATTTCAATTCTAATTTTCAAGTTAAAATTATATCTAACACTTAAGAACACATTTGTCATCTCACAGAAGTTGTCCACGTGGGTAAATGTAATGAAATGCTTTAGGAACCCAGAATCGAACATACATTGCTTTAAATTAAAAAATGACCAGAAAGGTAATGTTTCCTTTTTTTTTAAAAAAAAATCCTTAGTTGTTCTGACCCTTTCCTTTTCCTTTTCTGATGCTAAAATTAAAAGTGGACCCCGATTGGGCAGAGGTCCAGAACGTCTTCCTACTCCTCCCGTCTCCTCTCATTCAAAACCACCCTCACAGCATCAAATCATCATACAGAAACCAACTTGCCACAGAGCTGGAATTGAACACATACCTCCTGCCTGTCAGGTGACAGAATAACACCAATAAATACCTTCTTCCCATTTGGTGCTCACAATAACTCTATGAAGATTTTTTGTTTTGCATTTCACAAAGGAAACTGAGGCTCCGTGACATTAATAATTGACCCAGCTAGGAAATGATAAGAGTATGACATGAATCCAGGCAGCCTGGAACCCAAACTTTATTCTTTAACTCTAGTGCAATTCCACACTGAGATGTGCTTTACCTCTCATGTCCACAGTGGGCTCTGATGCTCTTTCTTCTAGTAGCTACTGGCCCACACCAGGCTACAGTCTCAGAGAAGGCTCACTCACCATTGTTTCTTCAAAGCCTAGCTCCACACCTGGTACTAGGCAAACAACAGCAAATTTTAGCTGTATCAAACTTCAAACAATTGAATTTGTCTTAATTGGTCACCAATATGTTGCCAAATGGCCAAGTGGAGGCACATCAGTGGTATGGGGGATTATTGTAGCTTGAATTTCCCCCAGAAAGCAGCTAGTGTGTTTTGACAAGTGTTCTCAGGGCAGGAGGGAGAGACCAATACAAGGAAGATGATGGCTATGGGGTGAACTTTTTCAGTTCCATTAGGAATCTGGGGAGCCAGAAAGCATGGGCCTCAGAATCACACATATGATAGTTACATAGATGGCTTTTTCCCCCCACGGACTCCAGTCCCCCCTCTCCATGCTAATGGTATTACTGCATCTTTACACCCAGATGATACAGTGCAAATGTTAAAGGGGTTCCTGTGGGTATCAAAGAGTCCTTGAGAGCAACTAAGGTGAGGTGCTGACAGGTTGCACCTCTGGGAATTGGGTTGTTACAGCACTGGCTATAGACAGAGATGGCCGGAGAGGATGGAAGATAGGTCAAAGAAAATGCCCAGGGAAGAACCAGAACCAGGTGGCAAGTGAGGGCTGGGGATACAGGGAGCAGAGAGACACTGGTTAGAATGGCAGAGGGCACCTCAAGTTGAGGCTAGTTCTAGTCCAGAGACCATCTGGAAGAAATACATTTCCTCATTCACTCATCAAGAGGCCCAACCAGCTTAAAAACCTTCCTTTTAAAATGAAAACAAGGCAGAAGGCTCAGGTTCACTCTATTGGTCATTCAAAATTACTGTGAGAGTCCCCTTCACGCACAAGGAGTCTGTTCCAAGGAGCATGAGTTTGTAAGGAAGGCTATGGAGAGATGTGGCAGTGCAGGCTCATGAGGACGGCCCTCTGCCTCCAGTGGGGAGCAGGGTGTTTGGCCACACCCTGTACTGTGTCACCGTAACCAAAGCAGCTCTATGTCAGTATCAAGCCTGCTTTTTTTTGACCTCTTATCAGAAAGTATAGAACTATGCTCATCAAAGAAGTGGCAGGTGACCCTTCTTTAGGACATCAGAGACGTGTTAGAAATTCTCAGCTGTATTTCCAACGAGGACCTATTGTTTCCTGGGGGAAGCAGTGGATGAGGCAAGTCCTTTGGAGTTTATGAAAAAACATCACCTCATGTTTCAACAACTTGGTTGCTGGAAGCATGCGTGGAGCTCAGACTGGGAGATGGCAGAGGCAACTGGATCCTTGGCTGATGCTTATCGGAAATGCTTCTGCTGGAAGAGAATCCAGCACTGGATTTCACCAGACAATTAGTGGAGGAATAACTGGCTTCTACTACTACTACTACTACTACTACTGGCAGCAAACTCTAACAGAATATGTATTGGTACCAGGAACTATTTTAAGCATCTTCTATATAGCTAATTATAATAGCTGATTATAATCTAGAAACATTATTAGTGTGTATATTTACAGCCAGGAAACAGAGGCATGGAGATATCAAGGAATTTGCCCAATGTCACACAGTGAGTAAATGGTAGATCTGTGGTTAAAAATCAGATCACTGCCTCCTTAAGCATCGGAGCATGATGTAGCTCAGGAGAACTGTGTGACTCTTCATGGCTGAGAAAAGTCGGAGACTGGAGGGGTCAGAGAACACATAAGCTCAGGGTCTCAAGTATAAGAGCTGGGGTGAAGCCCACTGCATGCTGGGTATTATGGTTTTCCAATAGAATCTCAACAGGGTAAAGCCTGGTGTTAGATTCATGATGGCAAGAGTCAGAACTGTGGGACCTAGGAGAACTGTCTCCTTTTATCTAGCTGGTGTGGACTTATGGGTGTGTTGGTGTGAGGTTGTGTTTTGGAAGGCTGTATTCAGGCACTTCCCTTCGAGTGTACAGTTCCTTGGGGCCAGGCTTCCAGGCTCATCACCAGGACTTGCACAAACACCTTTTCAATGGCATCTCCAGTTTTTACTCTACTCCCAGGGGTTCGAGTCCATCTCATAAACACAAGAGGCTTTCAATCCAACTCCAAGAGTTCCCGTAGTATATAGTCTTAGTGAGTCCCACATGATTGAAAACAAATTCAAAGTCTCCAATAATCAAAGCACGCTTTGCTGTAAAATGAAAATCAGGTTATGTAATTCCAACAGAGCCTAATGTATTCCACAGGGTATGACCCATTCCCATCGCAAAAGGGAGGGATGAGGGCATGGGAAGGAACGAGGGGACCAAGGCAAGACTGAAGCTCAGCAGGGTCAACATGACCTCCTGCAGCTCTGTGTCTGGCATCCAGGGCACATGGCAGCAAAAGGTGATGTCTGAAGTGTGGGGTTTGGGCAGCCCACCTCGCTGTGACCTGGCCATTTGTAGCCCACGTGGCCTCTCCCTCTCATTGCCTGCAGCTTGCCTTGGCAGGCATTCTATGTTCCTTGAATCTCCAACATCCTGCAGGTCCCATTGCAGCTCCATACATCACCCTCTCTGGGAACTCTTCCACACAGTGCCTGGCCTTCTAGGCTTTCCTTTGAAATTGAAGTGAAAGCCTACCTGATCCTGAACACTTGCATTCTACATGCCTGCAGGATGATGATGATAATGGTGGTGGTGGATGTTGCTTAAGGCTGCCACCAGCTTGAGCACTAGATAGGACCCTTTCAACCACGGCTACAGGGGTCTGTGAGTGCCTGGCTGGCTAAATTTGAAATAAAAATACTTCTCTAGTTGGCTCTGTGCAAGCGGGTGTCCTTGTATCTTCATAAGGGGAAATCTTCCCAGTGAATTTGCAGTTTTGTATCCCCGAACTGGTGGTAGGTGGTGTCTAACCAATTCCTGAGTTGCCCTCAAATTAGCCAAGGACAAGGCAGGCATAATGGTGTGTTTCGTATTCCCAGTTACATGGGAGATGGAGGTAGGACTGTAGACAGAGGCCAGCCTGGGAACAAGTGTGAAGATGCTATCTTCAAAACAGGCTGAAAGCAGAAAGTCTGGGGGAGGGGGTGGCTGGGCCAAGTGTAGAGTACTTGTGCTAGTGGCCTTGTGGTAGTACAAGTGGTAGTGGCCTGGAGTTCAAATTCTAGCATCACAAAAGAAGAAAGTAAGACCAGAATTGTAATCCCATGAGTACCATAGCACCCTCTCATGTACTAAAAACTCCTTAAACTCCTTAAGAAAAAAGCCTTCAAGGTAGAATCTGAAAAAGACAAGAATCTGCAGCAATGTGCACCTACCTACACAGTGGATCTGGAGGTAAAGGTATTTCAGAGGCGCGCAAATCTCTTTAAAACCGAGAGCATGAGCAAAGGAAGAGGTGACGTTGTCCGAAAAGAAATGTATTCTTCCCCTGGCTTATGTAACTGTAAGCCCTCTATATAATAATAACAATAAACATTTTTAATTTAAAGAATTTAAAGGAATATAATACGAAAAAACAAGAAGAGAGGGCATATTCCGAGCCCATCTGGAGTATTAAAAAAAAAAGCCACATTAGTGTTCACATTTCTATGAAGCCGTCCCTCTGTGATTCCAATAACGGACCTTTGGTATGTATTAACTCCATTCCCCTTTCCTGTTTCTTAGCTGTTGACATTTTTCCCCATGGCTTTCAATCTTGCACCTCACCTAAGGGTGGACATTTTCCCCTTAGGCTATTATCCACCTGCTACTGGTAACTTGGATCTGAGGGGCATTTAGCAGTAGTAATTGTACAGTAGAAGGGAATCTAATTGTGATATTCATACCATTATTCTTAAAGGTCACCTCCCTCATCCAAATGATTGCAGCTTCCCAAGCTATTTCTGCAGAGCCCCTGTTTTAATGGCCTGCCATGACTGGGGTCCCTCAGTGTCACAGCCAGGAGAGAATTCAGCACCCCCCTCCCTGGCTTCCAGTTCTTTGTTTTATTAGTGAGTTCAAAGCCTCCCTCTTTGCATCAAAGTGCCATCTGGGAGTTGCTGCTCCAGCTGCCCTGTGTAAATTCCTCCCGTGGGGTGCAGGGGTGCTGCCTCCTCACCCTCCAGCTGATTTCTTTACCAGAACAACTGAGCCCACATGAAACAGGTTGGCTTTGCCTGTTTTCTGGGACAGCTGCTTCACTTCCATTAAATCATATTTAAATAACTTTTGGTTTTAGAGGGATCAAGTGAGGAATGTTTTCCAAATAGGTTCAAACCCAGCTTCCTCCAATTCCTGCTCTCAAGTTGTTTGCTTGAAGATTTGCTGGGCAGTCTGTCTTCAGCCGTTAAGGGTTGGCCTAGATTTGAGTCAACTTTGGAAAAGAAACTTGCAAGTGTACTGATCCTTACTGAACTGGGGAGATAAATCAGGACCCATTTGTTAAACGATCCCTGCATTCCACCACCCCACCCCCCACGAGGCATGCCATTAGTGAATTTTCAAATAACAATTGGGGGAGTCTTTCTGTTTCAGTGCATGTTTTTTTTTTTCATTCCTTAGGGGGAAGGCTAAACTACTCCAAACCCTAAAGTGTCAGTTAAGTTGCCATCAAAGAAATTGGGCTCCCTGATCTTTTTCATATGTGTTTAAAGAAGGGCGTGGTCTGAGATCTTAGATTCATGAAAACTTGAACACCTGGCCAAAGGAAATATCTAGCACACTCCCTGTGGCCATCCTCAGATTTTGCTAGCTGCAGTATCAAGCCATTGGTTTGTTCCAACCATAAAACATTAAAACTAAAGATAATGGTCATGACAAAAGAGCCAAAGTTGATTTACAAGGTGCAGGTTTATCTCATTCAATGGTCTAAACTACAGGAAGCATATATAAATAACATGCATGAGTTCCAGTGGGGCCTGGAGTCTTGGTGCCTACATGTGAAATGTGGTCTGATCACAAAGCCAGTTCCCTGACATCCTACACAACACTCTCTCCTCCAAAGTAACTGAGGAGGGCAGCATCCTTACAAACCAAGACAAGTTTTGTTCCTCTCTGCCATTGTTCTTTAGTTTAAGAGTCTGTGCCTCCTTTATGGACGTTTAAGAATTTGTTTTTAATTTGTGCTGGTCCTGGGGCTTGAACTCAGGGCTTACTTAGGCACTCTCTTTGAGCTTTTTTTTTTTTTAACTCAAGGCTAGCACTCTACTACTTAAAATACAGCTCTAATTCTAGCTTTTTGGTGGTTAAGTAGAAATAAGAGTCTCACTGACTTTCCTGCCCAGGTTAGTTTTGAACTCTGATCCTTAGATCACAGCTTTCTGAGTAGCTAAGATTACAGGTATGAGCCACTGGCACCTGCTTTTAACAAATCTTGTTTTGTTTGTTTAATCACTGGTTTTTTTTGGGGGGGCAGGCAGTCATGGGGCTTGACTTCTGAGCCTGGATGTTGTCCCTGAGTTCCTTTTGTTCAAGGCTAGTATCCTACCACTTGAGCCATAGCACCATTTCCAGCTTTTTCTGTGATTAATTGGAGATGAGTATCTCAGGGACTTTCCTGCCTGGCTGGCTTTGAACTTCGATCTTCAGACGTCAGCCTCCTGAGTAGCTAGGATTAAAGGCGTGAACCACCAGTGCCCAGCTTTATCACTGATCTTTAAGCAATTTGATTATGCTGCAATGATGTTCCTTCATACTTTTGTGCTTGGAATTCATGGGAATCTTTAATAGTATGGATTTATACATTCATGAAATTCAGAGAAAAAACATTGACCATTGATTTTCAAATCTGTTCTGCTTCTTGGGTGACTTTAGTGACCAGCACATTATAGTTTTTGAAGTTGTTCTGTGGGTCACTAGTAGTATTTATAGCCCTTCTTCTGTCTTTGTTAGATTTTGAGTTCCAGTGAGTATCTGCAAGTCCCCCAATGTTTTGGGGGGACCCCACATTATTGTACTTTTCCATTTCAGACATTTTAGCTTTCCCCTCTGGAAATCCAATGTGAGTCATTTTTTTGTAGTTTCCCTATCCTGCTGAAGTCTTCAATCTTTCTTGTAGCTTCTTGAATATGAAGAACACTCTATAATGACTTTTTAATGTCCTGTGAATTCTATCATGTGTATTATTTCTGGGTCAGTTTAATTAGCTGACTTTTATTCTGATTGTGAGTTCATATTGTCCTGCATGCTTATTAATTTTCACACTGGACAACAGATGTTGTGAATATTCCTTTGTTGTGTGCTATGTACTTTTTAAAAAAAATTCTGTGGCTGTTCTTAAGCTTTGTTCTGAGATTCAGTAAAATTTCTTAGAAGCAGTCCTATCTTTTTGTGATTTGCTCTGAAGTTTTGTTCGGTGAGGCCAAGTCATATTTAGTCAAGGACCAAATTTACTTCATTTTTGAGGCAAAATGCTTTTTGAATATATTACTCCATGCCAGGCAAATTAAGAGGTTTTCCAACCTGGCTGGTGGGAGAGGGACTATTCCTGGTCCTGTGAGAGCTGACCTTATTTATTTCTTCTAGAATGTTCTTTCCCAGCTTTGGGCTATTATTTCAAATGTATGAACCCAACCCCCGTAGTTTCTTGAATCCTTGCTGCTGGGTCCTCGGTGAATCACAAGAACTCTCTCTGGCACAGCCTTCTCTTCTCTCCTCATTTCTCTGCAGAACTCTAACTGCCTTGGCGTTGCTGGATCCCAGCTCTAGCTGCTCAACCCAGGGAGCCCTTGAGCCTCCCATTATGAAGAAAGCTGCCAGGTAATGAAAGCTGGAGCATTGTGAAAGCTGCCTGTGTCATTTTCTGTCTCTACATCACTCACTTTAGTTCTCTGACATCTAATGTCTTACTAACTGTTGATTTCTGCATTTTGTTCCGTTTTTTTATACAAAAGCTATTTAAGATTAAAGTATCAATCCAGTCCCTTCTATTCTATGTTGGCTGACAACATTCAAATTTATGTTTGGAAGACTCTTTTGTTCAGTGGTGAATGAACTGGAAGGCAAGTGAATTTCCTCTGAATCTTTTAAAATCAGTCAAATGTGATCAGTGTAGGCAGAGCAGGCCTCCTATTGCTATTATGAAAACTAAATGAGATAATACATATGGTATACCAAGAAGATTCATTCTACTCATTCCCTTATGATAGAAAAACAGTGCCTTATCTACAGAACGTACATTTTCTATCAGCAGATACACCGTAAATGTTGCTGGATGGAAATTCAGTCCCCCTGTACCATGGCAAAAGAATCCAGTCAACAATGACATTATGATGTCAAGTTAAAAAGAGTTGGAAAAAAACCAGAGTAGCTACTCCAAACTTCCAAACTTACAAGAGAATCTACAAAGATGTGGGAGTTCTCCAGAATACCGTGAAGGGACCTAGGGGACAAAACAGAGAGGGGAAAGTTTTCTCTTTCTTTTTCTTTTTTAACAAATAGTATGCCTTTAACCTTGAAAAACAACCAAAGGTCAGTAAAGTCACCTTAGAACTACCTATGATTAAAATCTTCACAGAAATAATGTACAGTTATTTTTTCAGGGCACAGAAAATTCTCTAGAACAAAACTTCAGAGGAAGACATTTAAAGACACAATAGTGAGGTGTCCAGGTGGAGAAGAAAGCTAGACATGTCTGGATCTTACAATCAGACTTGATTGTGGCCCTGTTTGAGTATGTGAGCATACAGAATTATCCTCTCTCCCTTACTTGAGAAATGACTTTTACTCTTCTACCCAAGAAGTTCCAGAAACAAATGTACCTTTATGTCCAGCTTCACCGAAGAAAACGTTTGCTCTGATCTTAGAATACCTCCTATCCAACCCTCATAGCCTGGAGTCAACTCTGAGATAAGCAGTTATTATTTGAACAGTTTGTCGAGTAATTTCCAAGAGGTTTCTCTTTGCTGTTTATGTTGGAAAGTTGTTTCTGCCTATGATTATACTTACAGTAAGTCCTGTAAGAGAAACTGTGCTGAGCTGACATTATTTACCCCTGGCTTCCACGTATGTGAGGCTTCATTTTGGGTAGGGTTTCATTTTTTTTTTAAACAAAGATGGCTGATGAACAAATCCCACATTGAGGTAAGTCTTCAATTTGGTCCTCCTAATGTTTACTAGCTACTCTTTGGCTTCTGGAATATTTCTGTAATAAGCAAAACCTTAATCAAATCAGCAAAGGTTTTCAAGTTGGTAGGGCTTCAACTTTCCCTACCAAATTCATGCTTGTGGAACCCACCAGGGCCAAGGTCTGGTTGCAAGGAACAAGGAAAAGGAATAAAAACTCCTTTTTTACTGGGTGCTGGTGGCTCATGCCTGTAATCCTTCTACTCAGAAGGCTGACAAAGGACGATCAAAGTTTGAAGCCAACCTGGGCAGGAAAGTCAATGAGACTCTTCCTTCCAATTAACCAGCAGCCCAAAAGCTGGAAGTGGAGCAGTGATTCAAGTGGTAGAGTGCCAGCCTCCAGTGAGTGGGGGAGTGGGGAATTAAGCCAGAGTACAAAGCCCTGGGTTCAAGCCCAAGTACTGACACGAAACAAATCACTTTTTCAGTGAAAGAGAAAGTTACAAATAATAACAAGGTCTCCTAGGTTTTGAATTCAACAGCTGAGCTAACAAAAAATGAGCCTAGTGCCGTCTCTCTAACCGAAGTGATTTAATTCCCTGAAAATAGTCAATCAACGCTTGTGAACAGGTCCCACTCCCTGTATCTTTTTCTATTTCGACTCTCACTTTGTTCCTGAGGCAGCGATGATGATTTAGAGTGGCATGGTCGTTGTCATGGAGTCTTCTTTCTCTCTGCTTCTAGGCTAGGGTGGATGTGTAAGCGCTTTAAATGCCTTTGCATGAGTTATTGCTCTCATGTACTGATGGGCCGGGCAGCTGTTCAAACCCAAACTCAAACCAGGAGTGGTCGCAGAGTCAAAGGTTGGGGGGTGAGAGCTCTGTACAGCACATAAAAGAAAAACCAGCAAATGCTTTAAGTCATGGCCTGTAACTCTATCTTGAAGGATTTTTGATGATTCGAGCATTACCACTGTGGTTTGGGGCGGTGTTCCCCCCAGCATCCACAGCCATTCCATGCGGGGAGCCATGAGCTACTTCACTTCTCTCATTTTCCTGAGGGGAAGGGACTGGTGTTGATGAGCTTCATACTCTCCTAGCTTGGCAGTGTCGATCTCCACAAATGTGGGCTGGCTAGCACCTCAGGGATAGGTCCTGTAGGCACATAGCAAGAACGCTTACCAGCTCTGGGATATTGTTTGTTTCCTTTGCTGCTGGCAAGCCAGCTTTTCACTTTGGACTTAATGTATCACAATGATCATTCACACGTGTTCAAGTGGCTGAAGAGGATCAGGGGATCTTTTTACTGGGAGGGGAGGAGGGAATGGAGCTCTGCTGACTCTACTTCCCTACCACACCCAGGGCTGTCTCTTCGAATGAATGATGGCAGCTGGTCTCATACCTTCCTTCTGCAATGGCAGCAGCTAGGAGAGACTTTAGAAAGCAGTGCAGTCCATCTGGGGAGACATACAATAGCTTCAGCTCCCAAGGAAGCTCCCTGTTCTCAGATGAGGACTTCGTCCTGACAGCTCTTCAGTTGGCTTGAGGTGGATCTCACAACTCCCACATGCCCACATGGCATGGAGCCATGAACAAATGGCCAACTAGTGTCACCCAGAAAGCCAGGAGAGGAGCTCTCCTCCCTTCTCGAATGGCTGATTATTAGGTTACTGTTCAGACCTACCAATTTTAAAGATTGCATGATACTAATAGAGTAATTAGGCTTCATTACAGTGTAGGAGGTTACTGGACCTCAGGGGGGAAAAAAAAATCTCCATTTCAATTTGGCCTGACACGAGGACTCTAAGAACTGAGATTCTCAAGGAATTATGTGTTAATTTCGGAGCAGGTAAAGACCTTGGAATGGAAACGTTAATTAGTCATACAACTCGCTTTTAATTGAGTACTTACTCTGTGCCATCACTTAATTTCCCTTATACTATATTAGGCTTTTATAGCTACACCTGGAGATTTATGAAGCACTAGAGCCTGCAAATGTTATCCTATGGAACCCTCATAACAAATCTGTGGGACCGGGTCTTGTGGTTCACACCTCTAATCCCAGCTATGAAAGGTGGAGGTTAGGGGAGAGTGTGATCCATAGCCAGCTTAGACAAACACACCCAAGACCCTATATCAAAACAAGTAAAGAAATCAAGGGCTGGGGGTATAATTTAAGTGGTAGAGCACCTGCGTAGCAAATGCAAGGCCTTAAGTTCAAACTACCCCACTACTGCCAACAAACAAACAAACAAACAGGAAGACAACAAAAACAACGAGGAGGTTTGACAACTATGCTACCTCACAGCAGTGGAAGCTTGGGTTTTAGGAAGAATATGTAACAATCCAAGGTTCCTGGGCTCTGCCTGGCAACAATCTTAATCTCCAGACCACATATTTCCAGTGAGAAATAAATTCCTATAGGGAACAAGAAATGACATTTTCTTTCAACTTGATTCATTTTTGCATACCTCCCAGTACCTTTCCAGTAGTCGCCGTTCAATAAATATGTGTTGGATAAATGAACACACTTGGTGGGCATTGACTGACTGTGGATCAAAGCACAAGCCCGACTGAAGACTTTTTTTGCCTCAGGTTTCACACTGTAGGAAAGTGAAGGCTTACACCGGGCTGCCCCATCTCTAGGGTTCCTTCCAGACTTAGTCTGCAATAAGAATGGGTTAGAGTTTAACAGGCACAGACAAGAGGCATTTCATGAGCAGCAATCCGAGCTAACACAACATTCCTTTGGACAGAATGTTCCTTCTGCCCAAAATACCCATTCTTCACTTGCTGTCCTGGCAAGGCTCCAATGAGCAGCTCAGCTGGCCTCCCTTCTGGGAAGCTGTCCTTGACCTGTCCCTAAATACAACCTCTGATACACAAGGCACACAAGTCTGCCCTCCCCCAGCTCTTGAGTACACGGTGCCCGATTGTAGAAGTTTGGTGATGGGCCTGTCTCTCCATCTTCACATCCAAGACTGCCAGCTCTGTAGAAACAAAGACTGGATCGTCGTCTTCCTCACCAGATCCCATTTGAATGCCTGGTACATAAAACTAGTCTCTAATAAAGGTGTTTTTGGTGGTTGAAAGAATAGACAGGGCATATGTAGAAAAGCAGGAGAGGGGCGCTTTGGCCTTAACTGAGGCTGTATGCCAGCCAACAGTGAGAAGTTAAGTTAGTAAGTAAGATAGGATGAGCCCAGAAAAGGGCATTTAGACCTGGTGCCCAGGGCACACAGCGCCTCTGAATCTTGCTTACATGGGGAAGAAATCCTATTACAAAAAAATCAGTATAAATATGGTTTGAATTAAACTAAGGTCATGGAGTTGCTGCCCTCCCCCTCTACATGCTGTTACCAAATCCAATCACATTCAAACATCGCCAAATGCATCCTCTCTCTCTCTCTCTCTCTCTCTCTCTCTCTCACACACACACACACATCTCTCTACTGTTCTTTAGGAAGAAAATTGTGATTCTGAAACTAAATTTAAAATCTCAGCTCCCTCCCTTCTTTCCTTTCCTTTCCTGTCCTGTCCTTTCCTTCCATCCTTCCCTTTCCTCTGTACTGAGATTTGACCTCAAGAGTCTTCCACTTGCTAAGCAGGCATTTGAGCCACACTCCCAGCCTTTTTGCCTTAATTATTTTTCAAATGTTGTAGCCTAGCCTACCTGGACTATGAGCCTCCTATTTATTCTTTCCCACATAGCTAGGATGACATGAACCTCACTTCTATTACTTGAGATAGGAGCCTAGAGGATTGTTTGCCTAGACCGGCCTCAAATTGTGACTCTCCTGATCTCAGCCTCTGGATGTAGCTAGGATTACAGGGATGCGCCTCTGTGCCTTGTTTAAATCCCAACATTTAAACTGACACACACACACAGAACATAGACTAGTCAAACTTGAAGTTGTTTGTCTTATTTTAAGTAAATAAACTTTAAACTAATTACTAACAGAGCAAACAAATATCGTAACTAGAATAAACCAAATTTGAAAACATCTAGGCTGTTGTTCATGGTATAGGTAGCACTCAGAACAGTACCTTGCACATATTAAGCACTTATTCAGTGTTTGTTGGATGACAAGTGGACATCTCCTCGGGCTTATTTCCTCTGGTTATTCATGCAAATGGGGAACAACAGCCATTCCCAGATCTAAAGAACTGTGATTATTTTAGAAGATTAAAAGATTTTTAAAAATCAATTAAAATGGAAAGACTTCACTGTTGTGTTTAGAATATAGAGCACGAATGTTTATTTATACCAACATGCTTGTCATCTTAATTCTCTGCAATGCAAAATAATATTAAAACATGGGCATTCTAAGAGCACATGGCAAAAGGGTAAAGAAGATGGTAGTTTCACAATGCATTCTAAAGTTGGGTGTGGTAGTTCATGCCTGTAATCCCAACTACTAAGAAAGTAGGAGGATAATCATAGTTCAAGATTGGCCTTGAGAAAAATCTTGGGGATCCTTTGTAAAAGAGACAAACTAAAGACAAAGGGCTAGCAGTGAAGGTGTGGCTCAAGTGGTAGAGTGCCAGACTTGAGTGAAAAAAGACCAAAGGATTAGGGTTTGTAGCTGAGGTGGCAGAATATTTGCTTAGCATGCTTGGGGCCCTAAGTTCAAAACCCTAATGCTTCCAAACAATAACCAAAACAATTCTATTACCAGCCGGACAACCCATATCTAGTCCAATAGAAGCAACTGGATGGGTGACATTTCTTTACAAGCCCAACAGAGAAATGATCGCTTTAAAAGGCTCCCATCTGTTCATTAATGGAAAATTTGTAGCCATATTTATCCAGGCGATAGAGCCTGTTACCACGTGGTTGCATCATTTTTCAATCTTGGGATTTATATGCAAAAGCCATTTCAGAATGCAGTGTTTTCTCCCTGATGTATGGGAGAGTAGGAAGAGCGTGTGTGTGTGTGTGTGTGTGTGTGTGTGTGTGTGTGTGTGTGTGTGTGTGTAGGAGGGTCTAGGAGGACTTTTCTGTGGCATTTGTCATCTGATTTTGACTAATTAAGCTCCTCAGGTAAACAAGCAATGCTGTTAGACAAACAACACAAAATTGCCTATTCGTGCATAACGATTTCCCATGAGCGACCTAGAACAACACACCTACGAGTGGGTGAGGCTTTATGGTGAAGCCCAGATTCCTCCTACCTTGGATTTCCATGGTGGTACAACCCTGCTCAGAGTTGTTTTTTTTGGGGGGGGAGGTCCGGTCGTGGGGCCTGAACTCTGGGCTTGGGCGCTGTCCCTCAGCTCTTCAGCTCAAGGCTAGCGCTCTACCACTTGAGCCACAGCACCACTTCTGGCTTTTTTCTTTTTGCTTATGTGGTGCTGAGGAATCCAACCCAGGGCCTCATGTATGCAAGGCAAGCACTCTACCACTGAGCTACCTTCCCAACCCCTCAGGGTTGATCTTCACCTCTACGTGGTCTGCAAAGTTCTCCCAAGCTTGGCTCTCTTATGCATATTTATCACCTGTTAATTTACAGCTAATTGCTGGGATAGTATTTTGGAAATAAATGGAAAGCAAGCTCGTCTTTGGTGTTATCAGCTACACTGAAAATACAAACGGAGGAGCAGAGGAACAATGACAGCTTCTATACATTCAAGAAAACCTTGTCACAATACAAATTGTTGCCCCCAATTGGCTATTTATGCAAGAAGTCTTGAAATCCCTAAGTCCTAGCTATCCAACTTCTAAAAGATCTCATGATAGCAAGACCTCCCTTCTTGTATATATTCTTATTAGTGCTTATAAATTTGGAGAATAAGTCTGAATCATGTCAAATGGTCCCTCCTCGATGTTCATGTATATTTCAGAGATAGCTTATCTCCGTTCCTGATTTTGATCTTCCACACATCTTGGCTCCTAACTCTCTAGATTTATGTTTCTCTGTTCCTAGCCCCTTTGAAAGTAGTTCATCATCTCCCCCGACCCCCACTCCCAGTTGTGCATATGGCTTAGTCGGGAAGAATGTGAGCTTGTTAAACATTTCAGATTCTCCCTCTGAGTATTACACATTTTCACCTCCTTGTTCCCTTGCAGGAATTATGTCCAGTTGGCTTGTTTGGGTCAAGGAAGCAAAACTGGAAGTGATGAGGGGAAAGTTGAAAGGCCCACTGGTGATTTTCTCTACTGCTTTCTCCTATTCACATTTGAGAGGCCTGAGGATGGAGCCATCTTTACCTGGAGTGAGCCCCCTACTCAGAACAAAGCCTTCAACTGGCATAAAATAGCTTATTATTATAGGCTACTAAGGTGTGGGGTTTAGTTATTATCCTCGTGGAACTCAGCTTATACTGACTTATCCAAGGTCAGATAATTTGGTGTCCAGACCCTTCAACATATTACAGAGTTTCTCTGATCACCTCAAGGAATGATGTAAGAGTAAATAAAATACGGGGGGTAAAATAGTTTGCCAGGAGTTTGTGTATGTGTGTGTGTGTGTGTGTGTGTGTGTGTGTGTCCTCTGTCCTTTTTCAGGTGTAAGAAAAAAGAGAGAATATCTTCTTTCTTTTTTCTTTTTTTTTTTGCAAGACCGGGACTTGAACATAGTACCTCATTTGGCTACAGCTCTACCAACTGAGCCATTCTTCCAACCCCAAGGGAAGGTCTTATTTATCACTTGACTGTGCCTAGAATAAGCCCTGGAATATAGAAGGTGTTGGTATAAAGAAAGTGAATATATATGAATATTAGATGGTACACCTAGAGCGAGGTAGGCCAGTACTTTCTCCTCCTCTCCAACCCCTGCCGCCATCTTCTCTTCCCTGGTTTCCTGCAGTGGCTTCTGAAGCCCCCCCCTCTCCCCCAGCTCTTGTCTCCCCACAAGCTGCTCTCCACTCAGCAGCTGGAGTGACCGTTAAAACCCCAAGGCAACTCATGTCTTGCTTCTGCTAAAAATACTCCAGAAGCTTTCGTTGAACTCTGAACACAATGCAAGCTCCTTACTTGAGCCTTGAAGGTAGCTCTGGTGCATTGCTCCAGCCATCTCCTCTGTTCCATCCCCACTTCTGCTTTCCACTCTGGCATTCGATTCATTTCTAGAACCACCCAAGGTTTTTGGAGGGTTGGGTCTTAGCATACTTCTGGAATGAACCACCACTAGTTCTTTATAGGGCTGGATACATCCACATGCTCTAGGTTGCAAATTATATACCATTTTCTTCATGACATCTTCCTTGAAATAGACTTCTATTGTTACTCTTTACTAAGGAATTGTTTTTTTTTAATTTATCTTTTCTTGTGGTACTTGGGTTTGAACTCAGGACCACCTGCTTGCTACTTAAGTACTACATGCCTTCAGCCCTTTTTGCTTTTACTTATTTTTTTCAGATAGGATCTTCTTCTTTTTGCCCAGGCTGGCCAAACCTATGATGAGTAAACCGATGTTTCTCAAGTAACTGGGATTACATGTATACCATCACGTTCAGCTTATTTGTTGAGATGGAGTTTTGATAACTTTTTACCTAGTTTAGCCTTGGTTAGACTCCCAATCTCTGCCTTCTGAATAGCTGGACTTACAAGTGTGAGCCACAGTGCACAACCTGCTAGTTATAAAGACTGACTCTATGGTTTTGGGGTGTTCTCGTTTTAAATCGCCAACCATTTGCATGTAACAGATATTCAGTATACACCTATTGAATGAACCTGTGCTTTGACTTGCACTGAACCCTCTACAGACATTATTTTGGTCACTCTTCACAAAAGGTCAGAGATAGATGTTGCTCTAATTCCATTTCATATACAGGAAGAATGGGGATTGATTACAAGTGTGAGCTCATGTACCCAAAGCCACAAAGCCCACAGGGGAAGAAGTTGGTTATGACCTGGGACGGCTGAACTTCAGGAGCTGAGAGCCCCCCCCCCCACTTTACTCCATTCCCAGGTGTGTTGAGAGGATGAAGAAGACATGGGCATGAGGAAATGAGACCTCCCACATCAGCTCAGACAGGAGCTGGTGGTTTTATGAGATCTTGACGTGGATACCTTAGCTCCTTTCTCTCATCTTTGAAGTCACCTGTTGCAGAATTGTATTCTGGATTTTTTTTAATGGTAAAACAGGAAGTTAGGCATCTGGTGTTTGAAGTCAGCTCAGAATCAAGGAATAGTTTGAACTCTATTTTCCTTTGCTAGGTCTCTGTGCCTTCCCAAAGCTGGCTAGACATTCCAGCCTGATTCTTGGAACTGGAGCCTGCTTCATCCCTCCATCCTTATATCAAATAGAATGTCTACTTTGGGAAGTTTGTGACAATCCACACAGTGACTTAGTCTTCTTGTAGCTCGGGAGTAAGGGAGTTGAACAAGCCCTGATGACCGGATAAAGAAAATGTGGTCCACACATAGCAATGGAATATTCTTCTGACTCAGAAAAGCAAGAAGTCCTGGCACATGTTACCACATGGGTGAATTGGCAAACATTGTGCTAAGTGAAGAAAGCCAATCACCAAAGGACAAAAAAGTTGATGATGATTCTTGTATCTGATGCATGGAAGAGCCAAGTTCTTAAAGACAGAAAGGATGGGGGTGGTGCTTGTCTGGGAGTGGGGGAAGCTGAGAATCAGTGTGTCATGCATGCTTTTCCTTTAAAGAACAGGTACAGGAGATGGGTTATGACTGACAGGTGCACCCGGCTGGGAAGGTGTGTAGAGTCAAGGCCGCTCTACGTGAAGATGGTAAATATTTATGCCATGCAATATTTTATGGGGTATCACAATGAAAAGAAAGAAGGAAGAAAAGAAAAAAAAACTCGCTCAAGTTTGCTATTTTGATTTACAGCTAAAGCTCATGGAGTGGGTGTTGTGGCAGAGCTCTTAGACGCTCTGTGTAGAAGCTGGGATGTTCCCAGCTGTCAGCCCTTTCTGGGAATTTTCCTTCAACTGAAGATCACACTGGGGAGGGGGGGTCAATGTGAGGACAGGTGACCCACCCTAAAGCTCAAAAATAGTTTTAGGAAAAAAAAACTTCTTTGTATAAGAAAAAAAATACTTTCAGAATAATAATCTTCCTTGATGCTTTACTTCTATCCATGCTAGAGAAATTGTCATAACAACTATATTAATACACGATGCTGAGTGGGATTAGGAAGACAAGCTTGGAAGTTGTCCAGTGTGTAGCTTGCACAGGAAAATGGTGGCTTGAAGCTGACCCTCTGTGTCATTCCCCTGCATTGGGGTCCTCAGTACCATTCGGCTGGATTGATTGGTGACTTTCCAAGAGTCTAGTGTCTGAACCAGCCTCAATCAGGGAAGGAAACACATTGCCGTGGCCCTATTCCACATTAGAGTTTACAAGGACTTTCTGCCATCAACCAGATGTGGACTGTGAGAAGTTAGGCCTGAGTTCTGTGGACTCCCGGGAGTCTTCGATTCTTTGGGTTTGTGACTTCAGTTTTACCTTCTGTCCTAATTCTTTCCTGGACCATGATCACATTTCACACACAACTGTTTTCTAGCCTCTTTCAGCTCCAGGTCATATGTTTCTTGTGTTGGTTTTAAAGCTATAGAGTTTCCCAGAATGCATTTCACCCATGTCAATACTGAAATAAAAATTCAAAAGTAGTTATGAGTTCTGGGGGCAATAGAAAAGAAGTCTGAAATATGGCTACATTTTTATGTTTTTTCAAGTGATATACAAGGCCATGGTGGTGGTGTGAGTTGAGAACTGCTTTAATTAGCTTTGTAATCTGATAAGTCCTCATAGGGCTGGAGTGGGCCAAAGAGGGATGAGAATGTTGAAGAGGGTGATGTTATTCAAGATGCATCATATTCATAAACTGCTTTATTAAATGGCACCTCCTTGGTACAACTACTCAAAGATAATTTTTTTAAATAATTAAAAGAGAAGCAAAGAGGGTTGAGGATATAGCTCATTACATATACACTTAACTAGCACACGCAAGCCCTAGTTTCCATCCCTAGTGCCACAAAATGAATGAAGTAATGAATGAATAAATGGATGAATGGATGGATGGATGAATGGATGGATAAATGACTGGATAGGTGAATGAATGAATGGTAAAGAAAATCCCTTTCAAATCTCCTTCCCGCTCAAACTTGTCTTTCCTTCTTTGCCATTTTCACATTCTCCTCCGTCTCCTACTTTTGGAAAGCAAGGTCCACCCAGCTCTGCCTTTCTCTCCACCCTTTCATTCTGGGGATGGTGATGTCACTTTCCCAGCCACTCCGTGCAGGCAGGCTGCTCTCTCAGAGCCCACAAAGGACATTCCAGTGGTCAAATTCAGGAAGCTTTTTCCAACCCCATCTTTTCTGATCACTTCTGAACGTTCCTCTTTTTTCGGTCCCATGACATTGCTGTCTCAATTCCCGGTCTTTCAGAGTGCTTTGTCTCCATTTCTTTCTGTCCAGATGTTCTCTCTGTCTTCTGACCATTTCCACTTGGGCAGAACTCGTATTTTGGGGGCTGACATTGCTTCTTCCTTGCTCAGGCCTGGTTTGAGCTGCTCCTCTTCTCTTAAATCCATGTTACCAGCAGCTGTTTAGTTGTCCACATTGGAAGCTCTGGAAAAATCACTTTCTCTAGATCTTGGTCCAGGTACCACAGAGGTCTTCTGTATTCTAGAACTCCTTCCTCCCTTGGCAAACTGTGTTGCTGTCTTTGGCACTTATGACCACCGATACTGCCACATGTCTAACAATTTCCTGCCTGTCCATACAGTTGAAGACTCATCTCTGTCCCTTGCTATAAGCCTTGGAATTTAGGGCACCCCCAGGCATTTATTGATAGATAATTGTGGAATGGAGGAGAGAGGCTTGGGTTTCTTCCTCTGCCTCAGATCCCAATCATTGGCAAGTTTTAAAGTTTTGCTGTTTTATGATCATTATATTATTACTATTGTTATTCATCTTGGGGATGTTTCTCAAATCTGTGTTTTTCTGTTTCTTACCACATACCTTTAGGACTTGCACACTGCCCAGAGTGCTGGCCTCCATACCGCTGCCTTCTCCTAACACCACAAACTTGTGAACAAAGCTCCCTCTTGAACGCAGTCTGGATGTCTCTTCTCTCTGCTTGGACCCTGCAAAGGTATGCATGGTAGATGCCCACTGATTGATGCCCAACAGTCTGGAACTCTCTGCCCAAAGGAGTCTGGGGAAGGCTCCAACTGCATCCTATTTTACAGTGAGGTTCAAAGGGGGATTGGAAAAATGCAGGGAAGAGCTAAAGAATCAGAGACCACAATGCATTCTGTAAAAATAAATAAATAAAAAAGAACATAGAAGAGATCCTTGGAGTGGGGACTGGAGTAACCAGGGCAGAATTCTAGAATGAGTCATTACAATAGAGATGAACAGCTAGCTACCCAGGGCAGGGAGTGGGTGGAGAGGGAGGAAAAGAAACTCAGTCATTCCAGAGTGAGATAGGATTTCCACACTTGTCTGCATTGGAAGGCTAAAAATAGGGGCATTTGGGGAGAGAGCTGGTGAGGAATCCTTTAGTTCTCACACAGGCTGGAAGGAGGTCAGTGCGCAGGGAAGGAGTGTGTCTCTCACTCTTGGTGGCAAAATTAAAGTGTTTTATTGTGGGTGCTCCAAACCTCACTCCCCTCCAACCCAGCCTAATTGTACTTTCTTTCACCACTATCAAAAGAGTCTGGCATATAAATGTATAAAGTACAAGGTGGCACTTGTAATATTATCAGAAGTTTATGCCAAGCTAATGACACTAAAATATAGCAACCATTAATATAGATAGATAGACAGGCAGACAGACAGACAGACAGATAGATAGATAGATAGATAGATTACATAATAATATGTAGTATTAGGTTGTGTCATGGCGAAAAATATCTGGCATAGATGATTTATAAGGGAAGACTTCTTTGGGCTGACAGTTTCAGAAGTTTCAGTCCTTGGATTCTTTGCACTATGCTTTGGAAGCTTTGTATATCATGGTCGGAGGGATGTTAGAGGAAATTGATACTTCATCATTGATGAGGGGGGGAAGAAAAGGGGGAAAGGGAGTGAGCCCAGATTCCAACACTGCTTTCAAAGGCACATCCCAAATGACCAAATGACCTAACTTCCTCCCAGTAGGCCTCAACTCCTCCAATAGTGCCATCCTGGAGTACAAGATTTAACATATGGGCCTTTGAGGTATATCTCAGATTCAATATATAATTTACGACACCAAAACACGGGGCTAAATAATTCATCAAATAGTTTCTGAAATGTGTTTAAGAAAAAGCTTTATTTAGATGGTCATCATTTATTAATAATCAAATCATTATTTATATGATCAGGTAATTAACATCTAGCTATTTATATGTAGAATGTTCCGGGAACAATCTACTCTGTTGGAGGACCTGGTGAAGAATCATCTATAGGAGGAAACATTACAAAGCTATAAAATATGTAGAAAGCCTTTTTAATAGCACAAGGCAACACTTACATGAAACCTTAGGGGAAATAGGGCTCCAACTTGCTGCTATGTCAATTATTTTTAAAAATTATGATATAGATAGAGATATCTATCTACACCAATCTATACAGATGATTTAGAAAATCTAAGTTTTCTTTGGAATTGGTGGCACGTGGGGTTGTTCTTAGTGCCTTCTTTCTATTTTTCTGTATTTTCAGACTTGTTTATTATAATCGGCATAAGATAAATATTACATAAACGTATGGTGTGAGGAGAAAGCACTTTTGGGGTTTCTGGAAATTTCTGTGCCATCTTGGTGTGCAGGGCTTGTAGAGAATATGGAAGGTTATGGGGATGAAGCATTTCTGAAGTGGAGGATGGCTGGACAGGTAGCTAAAAATTATATATATATATATATTTATTTATTTATTTATTTTTGGTTTGTTGTGGGACTTGAATTCTGGGCCTGGGCGCTGTCCCTGGGCTTGTTTTGTGCAAGGCTGTAACACTCTACCACTTGAGCCACAGTACCACTTCTGGCTTTTTCTGTGATTAATTAAACACAGGAGTCTCGTTGACTTTCCTGCCCTGGCTGGCTTTGAACTCCAATCCTCAGATCTCAGCCTTGAGTAGCTAGGATTACAAGCATGAGCTACCAGCACTCGGTTAATTGGCCCCTCTCCTTTCTTTAAAACACAGCTCTCAAATGAATCGAAATCTTTCTTTTTTTGTTGATCTCTCAGTAGTAGCCTGCATTACAGTCTCAAGAATCAAGGCTGTGTCCTGTTGAAGGAACAATCTTATTTCATATTGCGCCTATGTCATAACCCCTACATAAAAGGCTTAGCCAACCAATTATTTTTCTTTAAAGACCACAGATTTCAGTATTTATAAAGTGTATTTTTGTTCCTGGAAATTACTTCTAAACATTTGCAATTCCCCCCTCCCCCTCATTAAAGTCCACTTCTCACCTCACCAGCCCCCCACCCCTGGGATCTGCTGCTTTTGGGGTAGCCATTGCCCGTGTGTGAGAGACAGACTTCAGACTTCATAGCCGGGATAAAACAAACACCAAAAATGCCAAAACAAACCTCAGCAACAGCATCCCTTCCCAGATTCCTAATCCTCTGCTCTTAAAAAAAAAAGGTGCCCTATCCCTGCGATACATGTATCTAAATGGAGAAATTCCACCACTTTGAAAATTTTAAATTTAATTTACATATATATATATATATATATATATAATTTACTGTTATCAAAGTATCCCAGCTCCTGACTAAGAAATTCTGGATGGCAGGAGCAAAGGCGAAGGCCAGAAAGAGAAAAGTGAAAAGAAATCCCCAGCTCTCTGCCTGGGAGACTGTGTGTATGAGAGAGGGAGAGGGAGCGAGCCCAGTTCCCCGGGCCTGTTCCAGGCCGGGTTTTGTAGGCGGCCGCATCTGCCTCCCCCCCCCCCCCCATCTCTCTACCTCCTAGATGCGCGGCACTATTTGTGGCCGGCGTGGTGGAAGGACACAGTGAGGTTCTCACCCCCGCCCCTCCGCCCCCCCACCCCGGCTCCCATCCCCAGCTCCGTCGACGCGAACCCGGGCCAGCGCAAGGATCTCCCCGAGTTGCGGGTGTGCTGAGGCTGGGACTGTCACTCATTCTGCGATCCGCGCGTGAACGCAGCTCGGCTGCCGCTGGCAGGAAACGATCCTGCAAGAAATAACCACGCTCAGCCGGG
>NW_012267226.1:16506917-16795963 GCF_000151885.1 Dipodomys ordii
CGCCGCCACAGACGCCCCCCAAGCCCCGCAGATCCTCACAATGCTGCGAGCCAAGGATCTCGTCTGCACTTTGTTTTTCCTGGGAACCGCAGGTACACCGTGCTCGTCTGCTCTCGCTCTTTTTTGTTTTAAATTCTCAATCGGATCTGCTCATTGCCCCCCTTCTCCCCCCCACCCCGGTCCTGAGGAACATTGTTATTTGAGGGGTGCTGATGCTGCTGCTGGTGGTGGGGTTTATGTGCCAGCCGAAGACTGGAGCGCGTCGTTGTCCTCCCTGCCCAGCCCGGACCCCCACCCCCACCCCCCTTCACCTCCTCGCCTCCTCGTGCCGTGTGTGTCCGGGGATGGGGGCGCTGCCACCCCAACTGTCTCCCCCCCCCCCGCCACACTCCCCGTGCCGCCAGCGCCCCGCGCGCGCCCCTCGCGCCCGCCCTCCCACTTTGTGTGCCCGCCCGCGCCGGTGGGAGCGTGGGGGGGCGGAGGGGCCGCGGCGCTGCGCTGCGCTCCTTCCATCCCCGCTGGAAGGCGGGCGGGCGGGCTGCGGGCGGCTGGGGTGTGTGTGTGGGGGGGGGGTGCCCCGACGCGGGGCTCGGGATGGACGACGACGGCTGCGGCGAAGGGGCTTGTCATCCCCAGCTCGGGGAGAGAGGGAGGAAGAGTGAACAATAAAGCCGGGGAGCCCCCCCGCCCCCGTCCATGCTTATTTCCCCAGGGTTAATAAAGTGGGGCGCACGCACTGCCTTTGCACGCTGCTTCCCGCCCCCCTTCTCCCTCCCTGCCCAGGGACGAATAACGGTTTGTAGAATGGGGCGCAGTGAGCAGCATCGCAGTGCTGTGCGGCTGCACCCCATGACGTTCAGGTGGTTCTGGGGGTTGTCGTTGTTTTTAATGATTTTTTATTATGTGCCAAATGGCTGCTGAGTTGGAGAGCCGGCCGGGAGCTGGCAGGGCTGGGAGGGTCAGCCGTGCGTTTTGACAGGAGGAAGTGCGGAGGGGCGGAGGGCGAGGAGGGCGTGATCGGGGCTGCCTGGTGTGTGTGTATGCGTGTGTGTGTGTGCGCGCGCGCGCGCGTGTGCACGTGTGCATGGACGCGCGTGTGTCTTTACACGCACTGCGAGCCCCGTGGTGCGCGGTGCGAGGAAAGAATGGCAGGTAGCCGCCGCGTGCACCTCGCCGCCGCACCTCCCCCCCCCCCCCCCCCTGCCTTTGGGCGAGGTTCCCGATCCTGTCCAAGTGCGAACAATGGGGGAGCTGGGTGGACGGCAGTGAGGGTGCTGCCGCGGGGGGCGGCGGCGGTGCCGACGCCCTGGAGCCCCGGCCGCCCCGGAGGAGGAAGGCATATTGCATTTTTTAGACACTATTCCCATCTCCGTGTGAGCGCCCCCTCCCCTGCAGCCGCTTCCCCCCCACCTCCCACCCCACCCAAGGATCTGCGCTTCGGTGGCTGACGCTCTGCTCTGGGAGGAGTGGAAGAAAAGGGAAGGGAGCCGTGTGGCTTGGGCGGACCGCCTGGGCCGGGGGTGGGCGTGTGCTACGAAGCCCACCCCTCTCCACCCCACGGAAGGCCGGTGGAGGGCGGTGGCGTGTGGCGATCGCCGCTGCCAGGTGCCGCGGTACCTGCCCCTGGCGCGCCCAGCCTGGGTGGAGAGCTGGCGGGGCGGGCCGGGGAGCACCCAGCGCGCCCCCTCCACGGGCGGCACGGGAGCCGCGCTCCGCCGCCGCCTCCAACCCAGTCGGGTCCCTCCCATGGCGACCAATCAGAGCGAGGCTGGCTGGGCGGGAAGCCGCGAGAGGCTTTTTATTGCGGCGCGGGTGGCAGCCCGAGCTGCCAGGACCCTAAAGACACCCCTCCCCCGTCCAGCTTAACAGTCTCCCCCGCACCCCCCCGCAGGGAGACCCCGCCCCTGAAGTCCATCCCTGCTGTCTGCCTGTCTCCGAGGGGATAAAATGGAGATGGGGAGGGTGGTCCCCAGGAGGTCTCTGGGTGGGAGCCGCCTGTGCTCACCCACTCATGACTCTTTCACGGCTACTTCGAACATCTCCGCTCCCCCTGCGGGGCGCACGCTGGCGCCCGGGCGCCCAGGCCGAAGCGTGACGGTTGGAAGGGCGCGGCGGGGAGCCGTGCCCCGGGTGCTGCCAGGGCGCACGGATGCGGTTGCGCACGCGCTGACCCGCTGGCTGCGGGCTGGGGGCGAGGCTGGAAGGGCGGGGCGAAGCAGGGCTGGGTCCCCAAGGCCACCTGGCCGAGGACCTCCAGGGATGTGCCCTTCTCCATCTTGAATGTGGGTGATCTCTTCCTCTGGGCTGTGTTTCTGAGACTGCTTCCCCTCAGGGGTGGGAGAGTGACAATGGAGACCTGATCTTCTGTGTGCCTTTTTGGGGGGGAGATGGTCAGATTGTGTTTTCCGTCATCAGGGATGGGTGTAACCCTGAGGTTTGGGACCCCTGAGAGTTGCATGCAGGTCTGCAGGCACAGGGAATTCCTACCCTGGGCGCTGCTCCTGGATGCTCAAGCCAGGGTGCTATTGTAGCCAGTGTGGCCAGTGGCAAAGTGTCATCTGGTCCCTGGCCCCAGGACCACACTATAAGGATGAGAAGAAGGCAGAATGTGAATCACATACCAGGTCGCTTAACAAAGAAAGAAGTTGAATGGGTTTTTACAAAGAAAACTAATTTTCCATTGTTGTTCCTACAAAAAAAAAAAAAAACACCAAGAATCAGGATGAAAATAGTCTGATACACAGCACTCACGTTCCTTCTTTTTCCTTTCCCTTTTTCTGTTTTAGTTTTAAATGCTTTTAGCATGTCCAGAGACAATTGTAGTTCAGGCTCTGTGCTCTGCTTGGAGTGTGTATGAAAATTGAGGTATAAGGTGTGTGCTAGCTGGAATACATTATATGATCCAGGTAGGCTGCCCCTGACTCATTGGCTATCTTCTTCCCAGGAATAAAACTGAAGGTAGTGGAATCGCATTGTCAATTTGAATCTATTCTAGGAGCACTTTTGGATGTTATGTGGAAGAATGGTCTGGAATGGTTAAGTCACATGTTTAGTTGGTAATTTTACAGTCCTTTATTTAACCTGCAAAAGTCAAGGAATGGATAGGAGTGTTTTTTTTTTTTTAAATAAGGGCCAGTTTAAAAACAAAGATCACATAACTGCTCATAAAGTACCATGTCATAGCACTTGCTAAATAATTTAGGGGCATTTTAGTCAAGTTGACTGTGAGCACAATTATAGTAAACTATATTGTTTATATTTTATATTGATTTCCATTTAAGAGGAGAAATTTACCTTTCTGAGCAAAATAAATGACTAATAAATTTACATTTTAAGATGTGGAAAACCTCTCATATTTCCTATCTACAAACCTAAAAAGTTAATGTTCTATGCATAAATATTAGCATATTTTAAAATATTGAAATTTAATTTAGAATTCATTTCAAATGCAATAAAATTTTTAAAAAGTGAGGAATATAATTCAGACATTGTAGAAGTGTGGCCTATCAGTTCTTTTAAGTTTTGGAGTTACTATTCCCACTACAAAATTCCTAATGATTTATCAACCTGTCAAGTTTTTCATTAATTTAAAACTTACGATATTCTTTCTCCCAGCCCCATGTTGGAACTTAACAACTTCTTACCAGATACCTCTGCTCAGGATCCTTTTCTTTTCAAAAATAACATTGCAATAACAAAAATAGCAGGGCATAGCCTTGTCAGTAAAAGAGTTTCCTCTAAGCCTTCCTACACCTATTGGTTAAGCTAAACATTTATTGATTTAGTTGGAGGCACAGATCTGAGGATCCAGATTTGAATTTGTTAACCTGGGCAGACAAATCCAAGAGATGTGTATCTCCAATTAAACAGCCAAAAGATGGACTGGAAGTGTGGCTCAAGTGGTAGAGTGCTGAAGCAAGAACATGAGTTCAAATCCCTACATTGACACACCCCCAAAATGAAGATAGTAATTGCCAGAAAAAAAGCATACTATGGGTGTGCAAAAGACAGTGATATTTACTCCAGGAAGTAATCACTAAGATGGAGAATTCGTTTACATTAAAAAATTTAGTTTGGCCAGGCATCAGTGGCTCATGCCTGTAATCCTGGATATTCAGCAGGCTGAGATCTGAGAATCACAGTTCAGAGCCAGCCAAGGCAGGAAAGTCTGTGAGACCCTTACCTGCAATTAACTACTCCAAACAGCAGGAAATGGAGCCTTGAGGAAAAGAAGCTCAGGAACAGCACCCAAACCTGTAGTTCAAGCCCCAGGATTGGCACCAAAAAAACCCCCAAAACAAAACAACCCCCTGACCCCAAAAAGTTTGCATGCTGCTTCTGTTTGGAATATAGCTATCCTTAATTGAATTCCTTCTATAGGTAACATAAAACTCACTGTAAATAATCTCTATGTTTTTCTGTCAGAAGGAACAATGTCTTAATTACCTTTTGAAATAAATAGCACCACTTTCTCATTGGAAAATAATCTTTGACATGACAGATACTTTTGTTCACCTCAGAACTCAGTTCCTTAAATTACAGACAACATTTCTTCAAACTTCATCCTGTTTGAAATATGGACTTGGGGATTTCTGGTGCAAACACTTAATTTTTTTTTTAAGATGAAGCCTCTATTTAGTATTTAGTTTGATGAATTTCCCCTATTTACATTGTCAGCGTAAAGAACTGTGGCTACTCTCCTGGCTCGAAGTGGCTTCCGTGCTACTGGCAGTCCTCCAAAGATATTTTACAACCTTTCCTGACTTCGTGTAAAATGAGTGATTGACTACCTGTTGGCAAAGAATGGTTTGAACTTTCACTGAAGATCTGGGGTTTGTGGTGATGGAGACCAGAACCAATTGGCCAGCAGGGGGTTGGGGGAGGAATTGCACCTGTCCTCATCTGTCTGCTGGGACCAGTCCTAGCCTAAGAGGAGACAAAGGCATTTTTAAAGGCTCTCCTGTATTTTAAAGTGTGGAGCATTGTTGTCTTTCGGTACACAAGCATTTCATGGTGTCAAGATGAATATATTGTAAACTCCATAATTGATAATGCAGGAAACTTCCATAATTGAGAATTCACCAGTTTGGCAATCTAAGCAATACCTTAGGTTAAGAATGTCTGGGACTTTTTAGGAAAGGGCAGAAACATGCAGATAGCATTTTACGGGTATTCAGACTGGTTTACAAGTTAAACAAGGGTGAAAACATAATAATCATTTGGTTGTATGTAAGTTTTGAATTAAAATTTTTTTTGAAAATAAAACCAACTTCCTTTTTACCTAGAAGAATTATGTGAGAGAAGGAGGAGAATTGTGTGAGCTTTGAAATACATGCAACTAGCCCTGGCAAAATTCTAAGAGGTGGTCTCTTAGAAGGGCAAAATGTCCAGAGATCTCTCTGAATCTCAATTATCAGAGATTTTTAGCATTCAGACACATTTTGGTGCTGTTCTCAAGAATGGGAATAGATAGGCCCACTACTTAACTGTAAGCCCCAAGGAAGTCCATCTGAAGGTCGTAGCCATGTCACCACCAGACCTTTTTGTTATTAACTCCTGGTGCCAAACCTTAAAACCACTTGCTGCCGTAAAGGGATGTAAATTATTTGGAGTTGGCAGTGATGCCGTTATGCCCTTTCATTTCATGTTGTTGAAATACTCTCTCGGCTGCAGATGCTCATCAGGAACATTGCCTTTTGATGTTGGTCTGGGTGCCAAATGGTGGCCTTTCAGAGAGTTTCAATGCATTGCACTTAAAACACTCTGAGGCCGTGTCTACAATGTGCAGTCACTGAGTTAACTGATTTTCAGTTAGGTTAACACACTTAGCTTCTAATCAATCCTAGACCAAAAGAGGATCTGTCTTGAAAGATGAAAACACAGCTTCTTCATAAATGTGTGATGCATTTGTTCCATTCCAAATGTATGTAATGCTTTCTTGAGTTCAAAGAGTGCACAGCTGATGTGAGTTCAAGGCCTCCCAGGGCTGACCCCTATTCCCCTCAGATGTTCTTCCTGAGTATTTTCTGACTGGTAGCTGCAAACATTGGCAACATGTGGGCTCCCCTTCTTGCTCATTGCTGACATTCCTGAGATAATGTCTGAAAAGTCTTTTGTTGTAAACCGTTATTCTCTTCTTTCAGTTTCTGATTACCTCATCATTGAGCAATATTCACAGCAATGTCACACTGTTTGAGATCGTGTTACATTAGGTATTCTCTTAAGTACTTGATCAAATATGTTTATTGAGTGCCAGCTTTTAATCATCAGCTCCATGGGGGAGCTTCAAAGGCGTCCAATGACATAATTTCTGCTGTCAGGGAACCCTGGGAGTAGTGGAGCTTAGAGAATGAAGAGAGACACACAAGCCCAGGTTGAGGCCAGCCCCAGCAATGTCCTTTACTAGCAGTTTGACTTTACGTAAGTTGTCTCAAGTTTTAGTTTGCTCTTCTGCAAAATGGGAAAATTAGTAATATCGGCTTAATTAGAGGTGTGATTATTTTGTGGACTCCAGAATTTCAGTACATGCAAGTTGTGTTTATTAATAAGGAAGAAAGATCTGGATCGTGAAAACAATTGCTTAGATTAAATGCTCTCTTTTTTAGAATGATTTTAAAAATTATATTAGGAGGCTACAATGCTTGATAAGAAATGTACTCGTTATCTTGCCATAATTGTAACCTCTCTGTACAGTATTTTCACAATAAAAAATAAATAATAAAAAATTATATTAGGAGAGCATGAATTCTTCAGTGATTGGAGCTAGACCTTAACTTTAAGTACAGTTGTGGATATTTCAGAGGGAAATAGAAGGTGGAAAGCTGTTAGTTCAAGGTATCATGGAGCCTGGAGGTACACATTATTTGAGGACCTTCTTTAAGGAAAATAGGAAGAAAGATCTCTTGCTTTGTTGAACATTTTGAGAACACACAAACATGAGAACATATTTTATCAGATGCTAATCCCCCATGATCTTCGAAAAAGTTCGTGTAATTTCCGGGTCTGGGGAAAGTCTGGTCCTGACTTTAACAACTGTATGGATTTGCTTGGATCCTTCGGCTTGAAAATACAGATTAGTTTGTTAAACATGGATCTTGCCCTCATTGTTTATGAAGATTAGAACCATGTATTGAAATCAGAGTGTTGTTGTTGCTTTTTTTGCAAAGGCTACTTGACCTTTATTTTCTAGAAATTCTTAAGTGAGAGCTGAGGTGTTCTCCTATTTCTCACTGCTGATATTTTTTGCAAATTACTAGCTGGAATAAAATAGAGTAATTGCTATTCTTATTCAAATGAGTCACACATGAAAGTGTAATACTGGTGGGGCAGGAAGGTAGGTTTGCCAAATAAAGGCAACCTTGGGAGGAAGAGTGGATAGCTTGTTTTAGGTAGCTAAAAGCAGATGCGAATGAAATAGAATACCAATAATTATATCTTAATCATTATCACAGGCTTCACAGAACCATTCTATCATTTAATCTTCACATCATTTATTCAGTAAATATTTACTGAGCACTTACTCGGTGCTGGGTATTGGAAATGTTTCACCAAACATTTATTGTCCCTGTTGTCATGGTTCCCAGTCTAAAAGTTCAGAGGAATACACACACTAAACAACTCCGGCACATACTTACAATTATGTGCTCAGCTAAACATTAAGGAAGGGAAAGGGATGCTATGAGATCTTGTTGGGAGGCAGTCTACTTTGGATTGCACACAGGAGAAAGCATTTAAATAACACTTTGTCAGAGAGGAAGGACAGATGGCATTCTCATTTTACAGTGCGATTGACAGACTACTTAATCCAACAAACATCAAACTGTAGCAAGCATTCCCGAATTCCTTTACTTCAATCAACATTCCTGAAATCTCTTGAAAAAGTCCAGTAACTTTAGGAATTATGCAGGGTTTTAGGTTATAAAGTCCAGAAGGATATACTTCTGGTTTCTAGAAGGTTGCATATAGTGGGGAGAGAGATTGGCCATAGAGAGACATGACTGAAGGAGTTCTGGGCCAGATTCTGCTTGGAGTCCCAAGCAGAAGGAGTTCAGGCAGAGCTAACCTCAGGAGCAGAATATACAGATAGGGATAGGATGGATTGCTTGGGGAAAAAATGCCCAGAGATCAGGAGAAAACCATTTCTTTAGGGTTTTGAAGTAGAAACTGGTGTGTCACCAGTTTCTAAAGTTAGGAACCACATGGATGAAGATGCGCTGTATACAGAAATTGCTTTGTTAAATGGCAAAAAATTCAATACTTAACCTATAAATTAAGGAAAGTGAAGGACAGGGTGGGGTGGGTGCGAATGGTAAAAAGGGGAGACATTGATTAAGAGGCACTGTAGTCATCAACTGCTTTGTTGAAAGACAATTCCTTTGTACAACTATTTAAAGATGATAAAAATATTTTTTTAAAAAGAGAATAGGCTGACTTACACAGAGGATTGGAAAAGCTGTCAACACATGTGAACCTGTACAGACTTTAGAGAGGCTAAAGGAAGGAGGGGATGTGGTGGAGGGAGGAGATCAAGATCTTTGGGGTGTGACTGCACTGCATTTACCTTACTGCGAGTTAACACTCATCTGTAAAATTTGGGGTTTTGGTGAACTGGAATAAAATTGCATTTGTAAAACAGATACACAGTAGGTACTCAGTAAAAAAAAAGCTTATCTTGATTGGGGATTTTCTTGGAAATATTTGTTAAAAGGAATACATTTATGATAATGAAAGGTTCTGAGCTAGAGGTTGAGGGGAAAAAATAAACAAGAAATTTTAATATGATACTGGCCATATTTGGGGAAATTTTTGCTTAGCTTCAACTGTTAAGTCTTGAAAGATGTTACGTGAATATGACCCTAAATGAAGGAGGTGGACAGAAGTTGTGAGAATTGGGTTTATTTTTAAAAAAAATAGTGTGAACACGATTTTGATTTTTGTAGCATACATTAATGTGCATAATGAAAGAGGGAAAAGTATATTAGACATATAGCAGTAAAGTTTCTACACATCACTGGGTTAATATAAATTTTAAATAGATTCTGATAAGCTAGAGCAATCACTAAGAAACAATTAGAAAATAACCTTTCAATTATTAAAGTAATTTTTTCATTTCAGTATTATTTTATGTGATCAGATGTACATAGGCATTGCACTGTTGTGTTCCTCTCCTAAGAGTATCCTCCTTTGGTCTTATTGTGTGTGAATGCCTGGGGTCTGTTTTTTGGGGGGTTCGGTCATGGGGCCTGAACTCTGGGCCTGGGCACTGTCCCTCAGCTCTTCAGCTCAAGGCTAGTGCTCTACCACTTGACCCACAGTGCCACTTCCGGCTTTTTTTCTTTTTGCTTATGTGGTGCTGAGGAATCGAACCCAGGGCCTCATGCATGCAAGGCAAGCTCTCTACCACTGAGCCACCTTCCCAGCCCTGCCCTGGGGTCTTGTATAATTGATCATATCTAGTTATATTTTAGAAGTAGCTTCTGCATATGAGAGAAAACATGCACCGTTTGTCTCCGTAAGCTTGATTTACCTATTTTAACATAATTGTTCTAGGTCCATCCATTACCCTGTAAATGACATAATATTCCTTCTAATGGCTCTGTAAAATTCCATTGTGTATAGGTACCACATCTTTTGGATCCACTTATCTATTGTAGGGCATCTGGACTGTATCTATAGCTTGGCTGTTGTGAATAGTGCAGCAATGAACATGGATGTGCAAGTGTGTTTACCATATCCTGGCTTGTGATGTTTTGGGTAGATGCCCAGGAATAGTATGGCTGGGTCATAGTGAAAATCTATGTTTAGTTTTTTGAGGAACCTCCAAACAGCCTTTCAGAATGATTATACTAATGTACACTCCCATTAATGGTGAAATAGGGTTCCTTTTTCCCCACATCCCTGCCAACATTTGTTGTTGTTCAGATTTACAATGTGGCCAATCTAGAGAATTGTTTTGAAAGGGAAACGTCAGTTTGGTTCTAATATCTGCAGAAAGCAAGAAGGAGCACTTGGCCTGGATATCACAGATCTGGGAATGAGCAGGGTAAGGAGGAATTTTTTGCTCATGAAAGGAAATGGATCTGGCTAAAGAATTGCTTTTTAAGGGTAGCTAAAGGGTGGGTATTGAGACAGGTTCTCTTAAAATCTTATATGCTAGACAAAGAAGAGACATGATGTAAGAGGTGTTAGACAAATCTTCTTAAAAATATATTTAAGAGCGGGCTGGGAAGGTGGCTCAGTGGTAGAGCGCTTGCCTTGCATGCCTGAGGCCCTGGGTTCGATTCCTCAGCACCACATAAGCAAAAAAAAAAAAAAAGCCGGAAGTGGAGCTGTGGCTCCAGTGGTAGAGCGCTAGCCTTGAGCTGAAGAGCTGAGGGACAGCACCCAGGCCCAGAGTTCAGGCCCCATGACTGGACCCCCCCAAAAAATATATATATATATTTAAGAGGATAGTCAGCAATAGCAACTGGACATGTGCTGTACTTCTGTGTGCTGGGGTTAGATGTGATGAATTAGCATTGAAGCATGTGGAAACGATTGATAGAGATGAATCGCTTGGGTCTTGAGTTTTAAAAAGTAAGAGTCCAGTATAGTGCTATAGATTTAGGGCTATATGAAATAATCAAGTAGATGATGGAGAGCCGGTGTCTGGGTGAAGGGAGCCAGATGAAACTAGCTTGAAGGCCAGTGAAATTCAAGGGAAGTACCTTTATTTAGTAGGAAAACTCATGGAGAAAGGATACTGTTGAGCTTACAGTCAAAAGAGCTTGGTTCAAGATCTGGGTTCAAAAGATCAGCTAAGACTGGCTGCCAGTGGCTCTGTAATCCTGGCTACTCAGGAGGCTGAGATTTGAGGATCGCGGTTCAAAGCCAGCCCAGGCAGGAAAGTCCATGAGACTCTTATCTCCAATAAACCACCAGAAAACTGGAAGTGCCGCTGTGTAATAGAGTGTAGTAGTAGTAATAGAGTGCTAGCCTTGAACTTAAGAGTGGAGGGATAGTGCCCAGGCCCAGAGTTCAAGTCCCGCCACCGACCAAAAAGAAAAAAAAAAGTTCTGCTAAGTAGGGAAGAGGATTTATTTATGTCACTCACCTTTGAGCTAATTCCCATCTTTGAATAGGAGAATAAGAAAGTATATATGAATGCATCATAAATGAAGATACCTTACAACTCTACCTTATTACTAGATATATAGCCAATTAGTTTTATGAAAAAAATCAAATTCTTTATGGGCTTGTTAGACTGAAGAAACACAGTGGAAATATTTTATACAGTAGATAATTTTGGGAGGAAACACTTGTAATGGTTTTGGACAAGGGGAAGTGTTGGGCACAGCTGAGATGATAGAGATGACAAGATAACCTGTAAGGACAGATGACAGCTGCAGAATGGAAGATGGCTAACGCAGGGAAAGCCTTTTAACTTGCCAGCTCAAGGGGAGAAAAATCCTCATGGAACTGTCAATACAATGGGGAAATCAGACATCTCAGTTCTTAGGAGAAAACCTTTGGCATCCTAATATCTTACTGTATAGGTCCAAATTTCCTTGGCCTCTGTAGGGATTAAACAAAGAAGACAAAAAGGAAAGAAGAAGAGGGAGGGAGAGAGAGAGTGGTGGAATGAAATGGAATGGATTAGAAGGATATATTCATACAGCAAGAAGAAGTCTGTTTTGGGAAAGTGTTTCTGTTTGTATTCATGCATGCATGCGTGTGTATGTATCTACTGTTTGACACATGGTGGTGATGGAAAGCATATTATGACTCAAGGTTAAAATATTTGACAGCTACTGTCATAGATAGGCAAGAAGATGGAGCCATGTGAAGTAGAAAGAGCACATTAGAAGGTGCAGATGGAGACTTAATGGATTTTGAGAGTGGGAAGAACTGACAGTGAGAATACTTATGAAGTAAGTAAGCAGTCTATTAACTTCAGGAGATAGCATAACCAACCATAAAAGGAATTAAACTGGTAACTATGACATCTTGACTTTGGAAAACTCCCTGCTGATTTAGAACCAAAAGATAGCTGGAAATCCCAGGTAGCGTTTACAGCAAAATAGGGGGTACTTAAGGTATCCTTGGCAAGAGGAAGGCAGCCTGAGGGATGAGGGGTTGGAGAACTTGCCAGGGCAGGAGAGTCGAAGGGGACTTGGAAGGAGAGAAGAGGATGGCTTCAGTAGATGTGGCCATTGGAGGAGGATGGAGAAGGACAGCTGAGTTGACTAAGACGACTCAGACTAGCCACAGTCTCTAGTTTTTATATTCTGTCAGTAGAAAGAAGACATCATAAATTACAGTTAGCGCTTTGTGGTGTTGTTATCACACTCAGAATTTGTTATGTGGAGTTAACTGTTTAGAAAGCACTTAGCTTGTCTATAATTCAGGAATCATATTGAACAAATGGAAGGAATGAGGGTGTAGGGGTGTCATTGTCAAAGTTAGAAACCTAGAATGAAGTGAAATAAAAAACGGGAAACAATGTGTGTGTGTGTGTGTGTGTGTGTGTGTGTGTGTGTGTTTGTGTGTAAAATCCCAATTATGTTTATAAAAAAAACCTACCTCTCATTTGTCCTGCCATTGGAACATTTCTAGTGATTGAGTTTCTTCCTCTTTCCCTTCTTCTTCCTTTCTCCTTCTGTCTTTTTCTCTTTTTTTTCCCCCTTTCTTTCATCTCCAGGACTCAGGATCTCAAACTCTTGCTTAGCATATTTTTGCTCAAGGCTGGCACTCTACCACTCAAGCCATGCCACTTCTGAGGTTTTCTTTTTTTTTGTCCTACAGACTACTGCCTGAGCTGGCTTCAAACTATAATCCTCAGGTCTCCTGAGCAACTAGGATTACAGGCCTGACTACCGTTTCTTTCATGAGAATGGATTGTTTTAGATTCAGTTGGAAAACAGTGCAGTGAGAAAGAGGTAGCTCTGTGGTTAGGAATGTGAGGAAGGCGAGCATCAAGTGGAAACAGGATTTGATGCAGAAGCGTGCAGTGACCATGTTCTGATCTAAGCTGAGTAGTGAAACTCAAATTTGTCTGGAGTTAAAGACAGAATAAGAGCTGACTTCTAAGATGCTACATAGGATAAAGCCTTCATACTGAAGTCATCTGGGAACCCTTTAAGTGTGCTTCAAGAGGAAGGAGCGGAGGCTGGAGGGAGCCAGGGGAAAGGATAGTAAAGGAGAAACTATGCATCATGTGTGAGGAAATTAAAATCATCAGGCTTTTCTCTATCAGTAACTTCCTTTATTATGTGAGAGGGAAGTTTTTAGATGGAGTTTTATCTTCCAGAAGAGTTTTGACAGCCATTCCTTTATTTCTAGATCCCTGAGACCAACGTCTCACATGTAACAAAATCTTTGCTGCTGCTTTGCTTGTCCAAAATTAGATGCACTGATTTAACTAAGATCAGAAAAGGAGTATGACAAGGGTTGTACTTGGTTATTTTTTCTAACATTCTTTTATTCATATGTATTTGTGTGTCCATTCCCTTTCCATGAGATGCCTTGGATCACAAATCCAACCACCTACCTGCTTTGTTATCATGTGTGGCCTTGGGAAGATGTAAATCCAATGCAAGCTGTTTGTTTTGAGTTGATAGTAATGCATTACCTTTCTTAATTTATTGTCCCTCATTGGTGTGAAGAGACAGAGCCCACTATTGTGGTACTTCATGGGCCTTTGGCTCAAGCCTCCATTTTGGACTATGGTTCTTCTGTGTTTATGACCTTGAGCCAGCTATTTTATCTCTCCAACATTCCATCTATTTATCTGTGAAACAAGGATAATAATGTCCACCTAATTGGGTTATTGTGAGGACAGAAGGAGGTGACTCAGACGACTGTCTAGTGTGCTATGAGCTCAGTAATTTTTTTCCGATTTCCTTTCTTCCTTTTTGTTAAAGTTCACAGTGAAGGGCTATACAATTAGTGTTAGATTTAAGTATTGATTGCAATTAGACGCCCATTTTCTCTGTTTATTTTTCATTTTTGGAGAGTTCATGGCTGACTGCTTTGACTGTTTTTAATTCCTGAGGGAGCAAAGTCTAATAGATCTTAATTTTAAGAAAGGTAAAGTTTTATTAAAAAATCATATAGATTTATATAGACTCTACTTCGTATTTGCTTACAGTTAATATTGAATCCATCCACTTACCACAGTGGTGGAGCCATATGATTGAAGATATTTAAATAATGATATCTATTAAAGATCATATTGGTGATGCTTCATTGATCTGGAAGTCATTTGTTTAGCAACCTGATTTAGTCTGAGGAAGTGAGGGGAAGCAACCTCTGAATTGATATTCCAATTGATATCCACACATCGAATTGTATTCACTTGACCCATAGAGAAGCCTATAAGCCTTTATTCAGCATTGTCCTTTGCTTCATTTCCTAGCTTCTGTCACATTTATAAGAGCTTGTAAATTTGGATTCAAAGCAAGGAAACTTGACAGTAAGGGACAGGTATATTGCTGGTAAAAAGGTGCAGTAATTTAGAAAGATCAAGGTATGACTCAAGAATGCAGACAGCATTTCAATCTGGCTAGTATATGGATAGTAAAGACAAAAGCCCCACTCATCACAGAAAGAATACCAAGGGAATGGCTATCACGAATCATAGTAGAAATAGTAAGTGTTCACAATTGAACCATGTTTAGAAGAACCAATTAGGGAGCTTTTCAAAGAACAGCTAACAATGACATGGATTCAGTCACCCAATATGGATGTGTAGCTATGTATGAATTGCTAAAGGAAGTTTAAAGGAGTTCACCTATAGTTAGAAAGCATCAACACAAACCTAGGTACTGCAATCGTGACTAATTGTAAACTGAAGAAAACAAGGTTATACAGTTAGTTCTACTCAACTGGAAAACTTATTTGTGGTACATTGGACTCTCCAAGGATTTAGGATAAGGGATTTCATATTTCATTCTTTTAGACTGACCTTGTTATAGCAAGTTTCTCAGTTTGGTTTATGTCTATAGCTGTTTATTTGTAGTGAAGAGAAAGTAAGATCAGCCAATGTCTCTCTTCTCTGCTAAATTGTAATAACTATATCTTGAGATTAAATAAAATCCTAACTATTCAATTAATTAGAGTTGGTTGGTCTTTATGCCTCCTTTCTTTATTGAATTTTAATTTTAGTGAAATGAAGTGACTACATTTGCCTAAAAACATAAATGTCCCCTACCTCTCCTTTTCCTTTTCCCCCTTCTTTAGCCCTCCTACCTCTCATTTTGACGCCTCTGAGGAAGGCCATATAGCTGTTTGTACCTTTTTTAAAAAAACCTCCATATCTAATACTTTACCAGTGTTTCAATTTTAGGAATTATTTACTGACCTTTTACTATGGAAGCATAGTACTCTTACACATGAATTACCCCCTCCTACTTCCTTTATCACCTGACTTGAGTGTTTCTAAGTAAACCAATGTGTCAACATTAGTTTACATTATTATGACCATGTAAATACTTATGCAGCTCTGAGCCTTGAGCAATGCCACGATTTTATTCCCTTTCTTACATTACTTTCTGTCTTTCTTGGAGTATGGCCTCAGAGTTTTCCTTTGCTTATTTATCTACATTCTAGTCAGTAATTATCTTCAACTTCTCAGACTGAAGTGTGAAATCTCCTTTCAGCACACTCAAGTATGAATGTGCACTTTTTTCATTCTGTGGCCATATGTCCTTCCCCTTACTTATTTTTTTCTAGACTTGCCATCATTGATTGATATTTGACAGATTTTAGTTTTCTTATATTGGAAAATATTTTCCCTAAATTTGGGAATATATTGCCCCATGTTTTCTAGTGTTTAGCATTCTGATGGCTGAGTCCAGTACCATCCTGTCTCTTGATATTTTGTATGACATTTATTTCTCTGCCAGAAGATGTTACTCTCCTCTATATTACAGCAAAATTTCTCAGTGATGTGCTTTTCATGTAGGTCTGTGTTTATTTATTGTCTAGGTTTTCTGTGGACCATTTTAGCAAAAATGTTTGTCTTTCAGTGATGAGAAATGTTCATATTTATTTAATATTTATCTTCCTTTGTTTTCTCTTGTCCTTTCTGGAATTCTTATACAGAAGTTGGGTTGAGTTATATATAATTTTCTTATTTTCATTCTCTCTTTATTTTTCCTTTTCTTTCCTTTCCTTTTTTTCTATGAGGTTTTTTTTTCAAATTCTGTTTTTTAAATATTTTTAATTTCTAGGAATCTCTTTTTGTCTCTTTCTTGATGTAGTATCTTTTGTGTTGCCAAGAAATTTAGAAACTTGGCCTTCTTTTCTATATTGTCTTTTTTTCCCTCCAAGTTTTTATTTTATTTTTAAATTATGTTTTAGTGTCTTCTTTTGTGTTTCATATTGTTGTTTCCTTCTTCAAACTCGAAGGTGTGAGGCACTGATGGCTGTAGCAGCCGCGTGGAAGGGGGCTTCAAGCCTATGGGACAGTTGTACAGACCTGGGATTTTAGGTGAGGAGAGTTTATATATAGTCACTAGTGTCTACAGCTCTCTTGTGCCAATTGATTTCAAAGAATCCAACATTTTGTAGCCTGTAGGGGATATGGCTGCATCCTGTTTGTTTGTTTGTTTTCTCTCTCTGAGAGAAATAGATTGAGGGTATTTTTCTTTAGTATTCTAGGATTTCATTTATTTTCCACATTCTTCGTGGGGTATATCTGCCCTCCACAATTCCTGAGCGGTCCTTGGTTGAGCTTTTCCAGTTAATAAAAATGCATTGTGCTGTTGCGATCAAGGGGGATGGGATGAGGGATTCCCAGCTGCTGTCCTCTTGGAGCCTATGAGGAGAGGGGAGGGTGTTTGTGTCCTGTGAGGTTGAAGTTAATAGTAAGGGAAGCTGTGTTAACTCTAATTTTGGAACATACTTAGAAGCCATTGAACTACCTGTCTCTTTCAGCTTTGTCATTGCTACCAGCCATAACAGACCTTTTGAAATCTTACATCTCACCTGACTTAGTATAGAATTGTTGAGGTGTAACAGAGTTCTTAAAGGCCAATATAAATAGTCTAAAGGTGCATCAAAGAGAAAGACCTAAAAAGAGGAACAGAAAGGCAACATCAAGCTATTGGCAGTTCAAAGAGTAAAGGCTAGTTGTAGATTTTTGGAGAACCCTTTCTAAACTTAAAGAGTTTCTAAAATGATGCTAGGGTGGCCTGGGATCCTATATTTCTTGGCTATTAAGATGCAGGCTTGGCAACCAGGCCAGAAGCCAGAAGAGCAAGTTCATGAACACATTTACAAATGGCCATGGTCCATATTTGTGGGCAGTAGAATGTTTACTTAGAAAGATTCCATTAGTCTTATATTTATGGGAAAAAAAACTCCCGTGTTCCATAATGTTGGTCCAAAGAGTTGGAGATACAAGGTGAACATTTTCCCACAGTTTTGTGAACAACTCTAGACTATATTTTAAACCTCTTCTTGGGTGGAACTATACCCAAGACAACCTTGAAATGTCATTAAAAGATAACTAAGATCCCCCTCCCCCCAATTTGTCTATAGCCTAAAGCTGTTCATGAAGCTGAGAACTTAAAATTCTCATCAGAGAAAAACATCTGTGATAAATGAAGCTAGAAAGGGACATTATGTGACATTCTTTGAAGAGAAGAGATTGAAAGTAGGCCTGTTAGCTGCCCTAGATTACAGTTGGAGGTCATTGAGAACTAAATTGGCTTTGGAATCAGAATTGAAATTGCCAGTCAGACTTAATTAAGATAACTGGACATGAAGGCAGTTCATTCTCCTTTCCATCTCCTAAGAAGAATATTCTTATTGTTTGTATTTCTCTGTGGTTAAGTTAGGTTGTAAGCATTATTTTTTAAAGAGACAAACATTTCACATATAATGGACATAGGTATTTAAGACTATTTTTGAATCAAAATAAACCTCCATAATCACTTATGTTTCCTAGACGTATTGAAAGTAGGCCCTTTAAGACACAGGGGGGTAAGTCAACACATGACTTTGAGTTATAATTTTATTGCCCTTTGCAATACTAAAGAAATAGTGACCACAGATATCAAACAGTTAAATTATATTCTTTTAACCATAATAATAAGTGTATACTTGGAGATATTTTAAGAAACATATAAATATGTATATTTTAGCAACTTATGTATACATTGCTAAGTACTAAGTGTTTTGATAAGTGGGTTTAAAGTACTTCTTTTTTTAAAAAAATTATCTTTAATTAGTTGTACAAAGAAGTTGCCATTTAACAAAGCAGTGTATGAATATAACATACCACGCCTTTCAACTTGCTCACCCATCCCTCCCTTCCTCACCCCTTTCCTTACTCTTTTTCATTTGGGAGGGTATACACTGGATTCTTGACTGCATTCTGCCCTCTTCTCATTTGTCCACCTCTTTCCCCTTGGCCCCACCCCACCCCTTTCAAATACATGCTTCCTGGTTTTATGTTTTGCTGAACTTCTTAGGAATTACATTATTTGAGATGTCCCTTGAATCCACCATATTTCAGTTAATGCATTTTTGTACATTTGCATACCACCCAGCGTATTTACTTACAAGTTTTATAAGGCAAAATTTAGTCCCCACATATAAGGGTTAAAACAGTTGATTCTTAAACTCAGCATGAGAGACTTAAAATGGTGACTTTATTGTTAGTGTTTATTTTCATTTTGTATAGACTTAAATTAGTACTTTTCAATGGTTAATTTCTTAATTTAAAAAGAGGTAGGCTATGAATCTGGCACCAGTGGCTTATGCCTGTTACCCTCCCTACTCAGAAGGCTGAGATTTGAGGAGCAGATTTGAAGCCAGAATGGGCAGGAAAGTCCATGAGACTCTTATCACCAATTAACTACCAAAAATCTGAAAGTGGTGCCATGGCTCAAGTGGTAGAATGCTAAAATTCGTTTGAGCATAAAAGCTGAGGAACAGTGTCCAGATCCTGAGTTCAAGTTCCAGGACTGGCACACATATACACAAAAGGTCTGACTGTGTCTTCCAGTATTGGAAAATCCTGTGTGTTAAGTAACTTGTTCTAGTAAGACAAACCTCATAAAGGAACAAAAATGTCTTGAGTGATTTCCCAACATCCTTGAAATGATGTTAATGTCAATCCTGGGCGATGCTTGATACGTGCAGGTGTCCATGGCTGGTAGAGTCACGTGTCCTGGGGTTTGAAACTATTGGCAGGAAGATGTTTTTATATGGTTCGTGATGGATATTGTTCTACATATATTTTTGAAATATTTTGATTGATGTGTAGCTTGAAATGGTAAGTCACATCTATGTCTCTTGTGTCTTAGCTTTAAAAAAAACTGTGTCTATAGAGGTTTTAAAAGAGAACTTAATTAAATTTACATATGAGGTTCAATATGTTGGTTAAAAATTGATATCCAGAGCAACACGTTGAGTTTTTGACCGGAGAATTAGGTGGAAATGTTCAGTATTTGTATGATGGGGATCTCATTGGAACACTTTGTAGATAAAGGCAACCAAAAACTAAGATGATAAAAGGCAAGTGAAAATTTTTGTTAAAGAAGATCCAATAATCGTACTGCATAGGCTTACCTTTATTTCAGAACTGTGGTGATGAGAAATCATCTAGTATGTATGCGATTAGAAAATTCTCTTTAACTGTGCATGTGTATATAATCTATTGTACAAAGATCCTGGACTGAGAGTATAGTTTAAGTGGTAGATGTGCCAGCTTAGCAGGCTTGAGGACCTGGGTTCAAATCCTAGTATTGACAAAATAATAACAATAGCAACAATGTACAAAGATTCTATTTTCTTATGGCATTATTTTATTCTACAAATTTTAATGTCTTTTCAGAGAAGCCTTATATTGAATTCAGCAATAATTTAGGAAATACTTTGTAAATATATGTGATAATGTTTTATGGATTGCTATTTAAATATGATTACTTGCTCTTAATTTGGAACTTATGATACATTATATAAGTCACAAGTTTTCCAAAGATTTATAGCAGAGATGTGTGACTAAAGCCAACTTCTCAAAAATCAAGTATAGCTGAATCTTGTCCCATATAATTGAATTTCCCCAATTTAGCAATAAAAAATCATTAATATATTGAAATTAGTAGTTGGCCATCTACTTAAATATGATACAAAAGGTTTAAAAATCTAAATTGTTATTGTGTACAAAATACTGGCAAATGAGGGCTAAAGCGCTCAGTGTTATTGTGCAATTCTCTGTTGAAAAATAAACAGTGGAAATAATTGTTGGAAACCTCTGGGTTTAGAAAAGCTTGTTGGTGGTTCTCCACTTCCTACTTAAAAAAGCAGGGTGTCTTTGCATATTAAGCAGGCTGTGAAAGGAAGGCTGCCTTATTTGCATGGGGCATGCACGAAATCCAACAGTATGCCTGGTGGGGGGGGCAAATAGGGGGAACTATAATTGTTGTTCTCAAAAGGGTTTTCATTCCATTCAAGTGGAGAGAAAGGCTGGATGCTGGAGAATTCCTGCAGCTTTGGTAGTGGAAGAGTCCCCCTTTGGCCACCTCATTTTAGGAGAACCACCCCATGGTACAAGGATCCTGAATGTCGGGGGGCAGAGGAAAGTAACTCATCTTTCTATGATGCACTTTGTGTTTCTGTACATCTCTGTAATTTTGTAAGCTTATTCTCCTTATGAAACATCTAAAAAAAGAGTTATAATGAAATTCTGGAGGTATATGCAGTATTGGAAATTGCAAATGAAGAAGAAAACATGAACCAAAAAAAAAATAATCTGAATTGAAGTAGCTTGTGTTTGGGGGTAGTGATTCAAGGGTATAGAGTTATGCAATATGAAATTAAGTAAATTATGCAATATGAAATGAAGTTATACAATATGAAATTAAGTATCTTTTTTTTTTAGAAAATGCATGGTTTGTTTAATGCCTTCACATATAAGTGATCCCATCAGATTGGTTTTAAATGATCCATTTGAAATGATCATCATAATAATGGAATCTTCTTTTGCTTCTGTGTGCTTTTAGAGTCATTGGGTGAATATAAGTCTGGGGAATAAACATCAGAAGTCTTGATGGGATTGTTAATAAGATCTAAGATGAGCTACTTAAACTATTCCCCACTCCTTCCACCCTAGCACCCCCTCAATAGCCCCCCTCCCCCAGCCCATGGTAAAACTCACTTTCATGAGCCCTCTCCTGGTGAAGGCTCTTCTTCGGGCTGGTTCATTCTGACAGCATCTCTAGCAGCTTCCAGAAGGTAGTATGTGCTCTCCTTATTTTAGACGGGTTCCATACTTGGAGCTGGCTTAATTGCTTTTGCAGGCTTTTAAGTATCTTTCAATAGTTTGTGTACAGAAGATATGGCATTTCCAATTAGATTGGAGTTTTTACAAGGGGGCAACTGTGCTGTTCTCCACATACACATATTTTGACAAAATGATTGTATCTAATCGTACAGACAAAGCCCATTGTTGTAAGTGATTTTTTAAATTAAATATGAGGCGGTACTTAACTGTGTTAAAAGGTTGCCTACCATTTTTACTAGAAACTTCTTGGCTTGGGTATATTTGACTAGCAGTGAAAATACTTATCACTGTCCTCCCTAACATTGTACAGCTTTGGTTATTTGACAGTTGAACACAAATCCTTTGACGACACCGTTTTTTTTTCTTTTATTTGAGTTGATTTCTGTGATATTCATCTCTATGAAAATAGTGTTTAATTTGGGCTTATGCAGACTGCTCTGTAGATCTTTAGTGTGTGTTTGGATTAATGTTCTGGAGAAAAGAACCTGCCAAGAAATGAGATGGCAAAATAGGAACACAGAAAACTAGACTGGTAGAAAACAAATAGGAGGAACACAATTTAAATGATTATGGTAGATGTCATAAACAATTTCTCTCCTCTCAAGATAAATACTTAAGTGATATACATCTCTACAATTTTCCAATAGGCATGGCAAAAGGCAAAACTAGGAGAAGAAGCTTAGTTTACATACAGTATTTTTCTTTTTGATGCCAGTGCTGGGACTTGAACTCAGGGCCTACGCATTGTCCTGTAGCTTTTTTGCTTAAGGTTGGCACTCTACCACTTGAGCCACAGCTCCCCTTCTGGCTTTTTGGTGGTTATTTGGAGATAAGAGTCTCATGGGTTTTCTGTATCATCTGGCTTTGAACTGTGATCCTCAGATCTCAGCCTCTTGAGTAGCTAAGATTATAGGTCTCCAGCTTCTGAGCTGCCTCTTACCTGGAAAATTAGCTTGAGTCCAATGGCTAACCGTATCCTGCCCCAATCCCCTAAGGCAAGAGACAAAGACTGACTACTGATGTTGGGCTTGTCTGCAGGTTTGCAGCTTTGCAGCTTTGCTTTAGGTCTCTGGGTGGTCTGTCTGGTCAATGGCTGAGAGGCCCTAGCATAGAATCACAGCAATGCTTTAAGCCTTGTTTAATGCCTTTACATATAAGTGATCCCATCAGATTGGTTTTCAATGATCCATTTGAAATGATCGACCTAGGTCGACCTGCCCTGAGAGCTCAAGTGTGTAGTGTTCCTCTGTGTTTTGTTCCATTGGAAAGAATACCCTGTGACCATTGTTGAAAGGGACTTGAGCCAAGTCACAGGGCCATTTATGGTCCATAGTCCTGACCAAGGTCAGCAGGTTTGTCATCCAAGACCTGAGTGAACCAGCACCAGGGTAGATGGTCCTAATAAAAGGACCCAAAACAAACAGGCTTGTGAGTGAGTCTATGGGGCAATGTGAACCATTTCTGGTCTGAGCCAGGGCTGGGGTCTGTGTCTGTCACGTGGGTATAGTTCTGTCCTCTTGGGTGGCCTCCACGTCTTGCGTTGTAATGGGTTATACAGTCTCTTACCTGGTCTCTAAAGTTTCCACCAAGCCACCCATGTGAAGGGCTGCGAAGTAATTTAGCCATGGGGGACACAAACAGGGACATCCTGTCTGGTCATCTTATTGCTGTCCTTTCTGTGTTTTCTTCCTGCACTTTCAAATCACTGTTGTAGAGTAGATGTGTCACATAAGTGGCACAAATTGGGATGGAGAGAGTTAGCAGGATAGGGAATAGGATCAGAATGGAATATCTCCACAAGCCAGATGAATGGGCTAAATTTGACAGGGTGAAAAAATTCAGGAATAAAAGAAGCATTTGCACTTAGAGCCTAGAATGTGTTTCCTAAGTTCCTTCTCTCAGCCCCCTCCTTTTTTTTCCCCCACAGCCTTTAAGTAGAGCTAATTACTTCTTTCACTCTGTCCCATTAGCACCAGAGGCTTACTCCTTTCAGAGCACTTGGTACCTTCTAGTCTTTTTGTTCACTGGTCACTTTTCACCCTGTGTTGTCAACAGTTTGAGGATGGGATCTGTTCTTCGGTATTGTCCCAGTCGGCTTCCCCCAGGACATATCAAATGACCAACAAGATGAACAAATCAAAGCTTAATGGTAGGGCTCTGAAAAAGTCTTTGCCCCCCATACGTGGGTCAAACAACAATGGCCTATTAGAATTAATTGGTCAGATTCTTGTTGTATGGGATGTTAATCGCTATGTGTTCACCCACCAACTGAAATGAAAGCAGCAACAACAAGGAAATCATGAACGGAATAAGAAGACACAAATTGTTGAATTTAGCAAAACTCTTATACATGAAGAATTGAGGCAGAGTCGAAGGAGGGGAGGTGACTTGGCTGGGAACATCACACACACACACACACACACACACACACACACACACACGGCTGTTCAATGTCAATAAACACATAATTTTACTCTCAGTCTAAGTGTTTTTGTATTTCTCTGAAAAAATACTTTGGTCATAATTTTAGATGTATTTTTTCTGTCATCAATTAGTAATTGTGCATGATAAAAGATATTTTTATGATGGGCAATATATAGTCTGTAAAAGTTGATACAGTAATTTAGGTTTTCATTTCTCTTAATGATGAGTAATGTAACCACTTAGGACTGTCTGTTGCTTAGTTCATAAAAGTTTTAAGAGAGAAATATTCATTTTAGTTAACTTTTATGAAATCTTTCAGGCAGTAAGTCTATTTCTGTATTAATTTTAATGTCACAGCATCTTTTATTGGAATTGTATGGTGGCTGTGAAGGAGTCTGGGGAGGTGGAGGGAGGAAGAAGCCATGGAGAATAGGAAGAGAGGATGGCAGATGACTCATTGCAAGTGCATGTTCCAGCTGCTTCCTGTTAAATGCAACTTTTATTTTATTAATTTAAATTTAGTTTAATAGTTTAGCTTTTAAAATGAGAATTTATACACACGCATGCGTGCTACTATATTACTATATTGCACATATGTCAATACTGGTTTGAACTCCAAGGTCTTGTGCTTCTTTTTCTCCACCTGAGGGTTTTTTTTTCAGATGCATTTAATTTTTCTGTCAAAATGGATATTCATAAATTATGAAAATCATTGCACATCTGAGCTGTTAGTGGTGAACACTAGCCAGGGGGCTGCCTCCCACCTGTAGAAGGAACTGATTTTACATTCAAAAATTATTTTGTTGGGTGGTTGACTCCATATTGCAAGGTAATATATTTTTGTGTTCTAAATTGTAACAGATTTCATCATTTGAAAAAGCACCTCATTTGCTTGATTTAAAATAAACAAGTATATGTAAAATACATATGGCAGAAAATTCCCTCGATATAGGAACTTTTTTTCATCTAGAAAATGCTTCCCATTGGTGTAAACAGATACAAAAGTAGTATCTCCACTTCTCTTCATGGGCATTTTATACTTCTGTCACTTAGTTTAGCAAATTTAACCATCATTTAATGGTGGCCCGTGAGAATGAAAGAAGTGTCTGACCCAGGTATCATCTCAGCTCACCAAATTCCTGTCCCTCAAGGCAGGTTTGTTACTATTTACCATCCTTCTTCTTTAAAAAAAAAAATATATATATATATATATATATATTTGTGGGCTGGGAAGGTGGCTCAGTGGTAGAGCGCTTGCCTTGCATGCATGAGGCCCTGGGTTCGATTCCTCAGCACCACATAAGCAAAAAGAAAAAAGCCGGAAGTGGCCCCACGACCGGACCCCCCCCCAAATATACATATATATATATATTTGTATTATCTTTAGTTGTACAAAAGAGTTATCATTCAACACATCAGTTTATGAATACAATGCACCTTGAGTGATGTCATCCCACCCCCTCCTTTCCAACCTCCCTCTTCTCAGTTTTCTTAGTTTTGTAAGATGTGCTTTGAATTTTATTACTTCATTCTCTTCCTCATTCCTCTCTTCATTCATCCTCCTCCCTTCTCTTGACCCCATCTCCTATCTTTCAAGTACCAGTTTCTTGGTATTCATTTTGTTGGACTATGAGTTAGTCTTTCTAAGGAGTTATACCATTTGGGTTCTCCCCTGTAAACCCCATATTTCCGTTAATACACTTGTGAATTTACTTATGACATTTTTCCTGTTGAATAAACTCTTAACTCACACTAGCCAACTGATGGTTGCTGTAAGTGGAATCTCTCTAGTTCCTATTTTCTAAGGTGGAGCTAAGAGTACCCCTCAACTTCTCTCTGCTCTCTCCTTTATTTTCTTGCAACACATAACATCTGTCTCTGATTTGATATCATTTTTGATAGCATCTGCATTCTGTTCCTGACTCATTGCCAAGCCATCCATGATTTCATTAGAACTGAATTGTTAACAGTTAAGGGTTGGAATTCAATAGGGTGTTTTGTTTTGGTTTGGTTTGGTTTGGTGTTTTTGGTGCTGGTCTTAGGGCTTGAACTAGGACTGGGTTCCTTAGCTTTTGTGCTCAAGGCTAGCACTGTATCATCTTGAGCCACAGCTCTGTTTTCAGCTTTTTGGTAATTAGAGACCAGAGTCTCATGAACTTTTCTTGCTTGGGCTGGCTTTGAACCATGATCCTCAGATCTCAGCCTCTTGAGTAGCAAGGATTATAGACAGGAACAACCAGTGCTAGGCTAAACTCAATAAATAGTTTTTACAGTGTGATGATCAAGTGAATATTGTTCACTGATGATCCAAAGGGTGTATTATGGTTATATTTTTTAAACCATTGAAATATTTCAATTACTCTTCTTGTCTCTTGCATTGTTTTCCTTTATTGCCTTCTTAAGTTTATCTGGAATCTCGAGGTCTTCACAGTAGAATTGATATGATGGGATCAGATCTGTGGGATCAGATCTACTGGATCTTTTGTGAAGGGAAATCCATTATTCCTTTGTCTGCGGGCTGCATGTGTTGACTGAGTCTGACAGTTCACAGCTGTCAGCCAGCAGTGACCTTCCATCTCTCTTCTTGACTGAATCCGGGTTTTAGAATTTAATGCCTTTTTTCTTCCTGATTTACCATGTGATTTTCTCTTTTTGAGCAAATACTCAAGCAATTTTCTGAGAAGGAGGAGTGAAAGGTAAACCAATGCATTATTAGTTCATGCATTTCTAATAACGTCTTTATTCTGTCCTGTCAATTGCAGGCTTAACTAGATGTGACTTCTAGACTGCAAATATTTCCCCCATCATGACTGGAAGGCAATTCTCATTATCTTTTAGCCTTCATGGTTCCAAGCCACAGTTTGATGTTGTCTGATTTTTTTTTTAATTTTGTGCAGATGACTTTATTCGTCATTCTGGAATCTTTTGGGGATCTTCTCTTCATTCTTGCTGTTCTGAACATTTTAACAGTCTCTTGGAGAGTGGGCCTTTCAAAATCCACTTTCCAGATTGTTTGGTGACCCTTTTCAGGGAGGACCCTGATATATATTCTTCATTTTGACAAATATTCTTCTATTTGTCTGAGGTTGATTACCTGGTAATTTAGCTATCCACTGTGGGCTGGAGGGGAAGAGGAGATAGCAGTCTGATCCGTAACTTTTAATTAGTTCTCATTAATTAGCACTCCTGCTGCCAGCCCTGAACCTTAAATCTTTGTACCTTATGTTTGGGTTACGTCAGGGCAAGGCAGCTCCTCCTTGGGCTGTAGGTCCCCCAAAAGTAAATTTTCTGCTTCAAATCAGGCATTTCTAAAAATATGTCTTAATCCTTTTAGGTTCTTTTCTCATTCTCTGCTCTTTGGATTTTATGCTGTTTTTTCCCATTATGGGAACTTGGGTGGGAAAATGAATAGAGTCCTGTGGATTCTGAAGGGCTCAATGGGATCTCAGGCCTGGTGAGTCCATCCTGCAGCCCCACCCAGCCCCTCTGAAGGGTGGGAGACACCTTGTGTCACTCAGCTTTCTACATAGCCTGCAGCTTGACACACACACACACAGTCCATGCTGAGTCAATTGTAATAAGCGAGAAAACAGAAGCATTGTGTTTAGGAATGGTAAGGTAACCCTTATTAGTAGAATAAATACTGAATTATGCCTCCCTCATTGACACCCCTGGAATGTACACAAACACTCAAAGGACATGTGATAAATAATGAGATGCTGTGATGGATTTTATTCCCATCCACCTTACACATGAGTAACAGAAGGATAGAGGATGGATTTCATCTTTCATATTGTGGCTGTCTGAGAAATAGTTGCTTTAAGTAGTCTACTTTTAATTGCCTAGTTTTCCCCTTCCAATTAGAAAGCTACTAGAATTTCACACTCTTTTAATATAGCTAAGGTGAATTTTAATTAATGGAAGGCTCTTGTGGTGGCATAAACTGATGTTTGCCATAACATTTTATCTACTTTATGTACACACACACATGTATATATATGCATATATACATAAAGTTGCGGTTTGACTGACATTACCGTGTAGAAACTACCAGAATCTTTTCTTAAGTTTTGCTGTTTTGAGCCAAGATTAAGATACTCATGAGCCTACTCATTTTGTCCTTTAAATGGAGAGGGAATGGTTTTGTAGTGATGATGTTGTAAACCTTATATAGCAATGTAGAGATAAAGGAGCTCTGTAGAATATCTGGTTGTTTTCAGATTTATTTGGCGAATATAGATCCAACTTGAGTGGAATACAGAAGCCTTCAGTTTAGGTCTCTAACCATATTTCAAATATAAATGTAATATGGCCCCACTCGTAAAAATCTACTGACCCATATCTGGTTCTGTTTGACTAGTTCTATTGAAGTGATCCGTCAGCCCTGCCTGATGGGGAGTAGCGTGGTGGATGGAGCTTGACCACGGGAAAGGCTAGACATTGAGTTATCATTGAACAGAAGAACCTTGCTCTTTGTGCCTGTCAAAATGGATCTTTTCCTCCATAGTCTGCTATTCCGAGTTTTTATATAAATAAGCATCTTTATACATGGGATGAGTTTTATTTTTTACAAAAAGGGAATCTTAACTCATTTAAGTCTTTGTAACTTTAAGTTTGCTTCCATTTTTTCCCTGTATTTGTGCATGTGGCATAAGTATACACCATGTATGCCATATAATATCCTGATTTTTGTAATATATAATTATGTTAATATTATAGACATATATAATTATATATCATATTATATAATTATATATTAATACATAATTATATAGTATATAGTTGTATATAATATTAAACACATAAATTATATTTAATAAATATATAATTATATAATATTGACATAGAGAGAGACTATGGGCTTACATATGTATTCTTTTACATAAGACCTGTGTATCCTCTTTAATAGTTTTTCAGTGCACAAAACAGCATAATTAAATATAGCACAGTGTTGTATCTTCCTTGTATAACTGGAACTTGGTATGTACTGTTTTTGAATATACTCATAACATTGACACTAAACCTTTCCCTCATTTTTATGAGTTGGCTAGTTCCTATCTGCTTATATCATAATACAGATCATTGACACAGACAGCTGTATGTAAATGATTTGCTTTTTGCATTATTTGTCTAAAACATATCCTTAAGAGAGCAACGATCAGGCCTGACATTCAGTCCCTCTTGTTTATGCAGTCATTTTAGTCTCTAGGATAGTGGGCTTGTGCTCTTATTTCTTTTCCATTCTTTATTTCTAAGGCTGAGCATTTTCTCGGGCAGAAATTGACTGTGTTTACTTGTGGAATGGGAGAACCAATGATTTGATTATGGTAGCTGAACCTGTCATAGTATAGAAAGAGTTTGAAGCTGGGGGGGGAGGGGGGTGTCAATGTGTTTTAAGTTTTGAGGATCTTCCTTCATTGCTTCTCTAGAGAGAGGTTCCTCCATCTAAAACATAGCCATCACTGGTAAGGGTGACCTAGCTCAGGTTGTTAGCAGCAAACCCTTGAAGGGTTCCTTGTTCTTTTTGATTCCCAATTCTACCAAACTAACTAGGAGCAATCAGAACTCCCAAAATTAGGACCCAGGACAGACAGCTGTTGGGGGAGCTGGGTAGGAGGTCAGAATGAGAGGCGTGGGCAGAACGGAAAGAGGAAGCATGGTCCGTTGGATATCCTGTCCTTTTGTTCATGCAAAAATTAGTCTGAATAAAAGGCTAATTACCGTATTGGAGTGGGTGCAGAAGAACCCGAACTAGGCCACTGAAATGATTCCTTGAGATAATAACTACTCAAAAATTAAAGGCTACTCTTTCTATCAAAGCCAAGCATTAAAAAAAAAACTAATGGGAATTAAAATGAAGGAGCATTAATTACATAGCGTATTAATTCACTATGAGAGAGATTTATATATGCTGTCATGTCCTTTGTTTTTAGAGGGTGAATTTTCAAAGGAAAGGTTAATGAGGCCATGTAAAGTGTCATAGGAGGAATGTTGGGGCATTCTTTGTTGAAATGGCTGTTGGGATAATGTCCTGTTCTTGTTTTCCTCTTCTAAAGATGTGACAGATAAAGTCACCGGAATTCAGGGCTAGATTTCTTTTTCCTGAAAAGTATGATTTATTTTAATACCTCTAATACATACGTATGTATGTATATACGTAAATATCTGTCTCCTGCTCTCTTTTTCCCCATGCTCTTACTGTAGGATATAATAAATAAAGGAATGATTCAAAAGGAAGTAAAAACATTATAAGGAATTATTTAGGGCTACTGGTTCCTGGGAGGCCTCTTTTAAGAGCTATAATTAAATTAAGTAATAAAGAAGTTGTCCCCATCAAAGATGATTTTCAGGACTAAGGCTGTATATTTTGATGGTAGTTAATGGATGATTCAGTCTCAAACTATAGAGTTCTGTGAATATTTGGATCTGTTCTTATGAAGACTTAAAAATGGCTTTTTTCCCCTATGAAGACTTCTTTCTTGATGTCTTTCTTTGCTGAGAGGAGCAGCCCTGTGTCACTCAAGCACAGGGAAGGCGGGGCTGGTTCTGACCTTCAGCAGAGGGTAGAATGGGGCTTAGACTTCAGCAAGCTCTTCTCAATTTGATCCTTTAGTGACTCCACAGTAGCAGAATTGAAGAGGGCTTGGTGAGGATCTTGAGGCTCCAAGAGGTTCAGGCTCTGGTCCTCCCCATAACTGACCTGTGTCCAAGCTGGAGCTGTTGCTCTGTGATACCACATCCAGGCTTCTTTCCTCATCTGACATTACATCATGAAAAGGATCGACAGTGCTGGGCATCATGGCTCATGTCTATTATCCTGGTCACTAGAAAGACAGAGATAGGGAGGATCATAGTTCCAGGCCAGCTGTCTAAAACAAAACCAAAACCCCTGGTGGTTTAGGTTTTCAATCCCAGGAGGATCATGATCTGAGCCTGCTGCCTCCAGAATAAATACAAAGACCTTAGCTTAAAAAATAAGGAGGAGGACAGGGGGAAACCTATGTAGGTGCAAGTATGGTACTAGATGTCTAATTCTATGAAACAACAACAACAACAACCCTTCCTAGGTAGAAGTGTAATACTTATTGTGGAATTCTATAGCTGTGTCTGACCTAGCTCCGCCCCTGCCCCAGCTCTGGCCCCATCTGTTCTTCCGGTACCCACTGCCATTAAAAAAATTGCTCAACACTGCTGTACATAAGATGCTGTCATTTTCTCCCAACTTACATTGTCACTTTTTTAGCTAAAAACAGGATGAATATTGCCTTGCTACTTGCCATTGATATCAGTCACAGGAAATTAAAATTGTGTGTTCTCTTCCCTGCAGTCTCTTCTCTTCTTTCTCCACCGGGGGTAAGGATCCTTTTGTTATTTGAGTATCTATGGAGCATTGGGATTCTGCCAAATAAATGTAATAACACGGGTTCAAAACTAAGCTAAACTGGTTTTTTACACTTCAGTGACACACACGCATCATACTTTTGTTTATGGTGGATTTAACTAAGAACAAAAATAAAACTAAAGCCTGTATTTCAAACTCTGATTGAACTATCTATAAAATAAGATATTCAAGCCGGGAGAGGGGATTAAAAACGTAGCTGAATTGTGTAGGCCTCTCTTGATTATATTATGGAATATTAATTACGTTGTGCTGGTAATTATATCAAGGGTTTCTGTCAAAATGAACTTACCTCCTCTAAGTAGAAAACATGTTGCCACAAATAAAGCTTACAGTCTCTTAATTTTATTGCTCTGCCTGTGCCTTGCATTGATAATTTTTATTTCCTTATTCTGTTTGTCCAGCAGGGGAAAAATACCATCAAAATGTAAAAAAAAAACAAACCAAAAAACCATCATGTTTAACGCAATGGTTGTACATTACAGATTTCTAAAGAATCTTTTTAAAAAGAATTCTATGAAATATTATCTTGTTTCCTGCTTTGTGTTTTAAAGCTCCCTGCCGACTTGTTCTTCAAATTATGGAGCTTTTGAGTCTGTCTGCATTTCATATTTTGAGGGCTTTTAAAAAATTTTATTTTTAAATAAAAAATTAAGAGGCGGTGGCTAATGCAGATAACACAATTAGGAGGAAATCAGGTCCCACCTGGCCATCATCTGACTCATTATAAACGGCAACTATAGAATTTAGAAAATTGTGTTATAAATCATGATGTCATTTCCAAGTAATCACACTCAAGCAATGTGTCCCGTGAGAGAGAAGAGGGGCCTGTCATAGCAGCTGGGTCCTGGGTAGGGCTGGGGACGAGGTGGAGCAGATCAGAATTGTACAGGGAAATATATCTGCAGGTGTAATTCTTGGTCTTATTCCTCACTGGCAGAAGGAAAGTCCTTTGAAACTGAAATACTAGCTTATGTATGTTCAAAGCAAGTTTGCTGAAATTAAAATAACCAGCTATGGCAGTTGGTAATCTTGATATGTTTTCTTTTTCTTCTTTACTGGCAGTACAGGGTTTGAACTCAGTGTCTTGTGCTTGCTAGACTAGTGCTCTACCATGTGAGTCAGGCATCCCACCCACTTGGTACGCTTTCTAATTACAAAATAAATTCAAGACTGATAAATAAGAGGCATTACCATACAAAAGAAAGAGTAGTGAAGTTGACCTGTTCCTGACATTCTGCCACTAATGAATTAGTGGTGATCTCCTATATTTCTTTATATATACTTGGAGTGTATATTATACATCAGACATTTTCTAGGTTCAGGGATAATGCCAAGAGTAGCAAACAGCATCCTTGCTTCCTGGAGCTGATGGTTTGGTAGGAAAGCCATACGTTAAATACAGATAATCACACAAACGACACCATGACAGTTATGCTAAGTGCTGGGAACAAGAAATACGGAGCTCTTAACGTAGTAAAATTGGAATCGTATTTCCTGCTCTTCAAGACTTGGATACATAAAAAGCACAACGAGCGGGAGTAGTATTGTTGGAAGTATTATTAGTGTTGTTAGAGTGTCATCCCAAATGAAAACATGATTAGGCAAGACAGACAGCAAGGTGCGGGCTGTGGGGTGAGTGAAGAAATGGGGTAAATTCCAATGAAGGTGCTATAGGCAAGAGGGTGAATAAATACAGCCCTTCCAAGGTATTCATGCTACTCTCAGGGGGTCAGGATGTTTTCTTTTCCTATCACCTGCTGGTTTTGGGCTGAGTCTTACTGTGGTTAAAGCAATGTTCCTGGAAGGTTGAGGGGTAAAGGCTGCTGCAGGAAGGTGGTGTTTTGTGAGTAAACATCTGAAAACTACCTTAATGTTAAGTTCTTCCATGTTCTGGAGCAACACTACAGAGTTCCATATATGTACACACAGAGATGCATGTGTGCATCTTTCTCTGTGTGTGCTTATGCATGTATGTGCATATGTTGCGTGGCTAATTATGCCTTTCTTTACAAGACCATGGAATTTAACTTGTACTTACAGGAAAGCATCTCCCTAGCTCTTTACCCTGAAGTTAGAATTCAGGCCATCTTAAATCACAAAAGAGAAATTCTTGAAAGAGTTCCTCCACAGGCAGAGCCTCTATGAACCCTCTGGTTGCTTTCTAGAACAGCGTTCGGTATGTGTTACCTGCACTTTCTTGGTGTAGCAGGAGGAGGAAATGGCACCCCAGATGCCCTCTAAGGTGTGGAGTGAATTTCCCCCCCCCCCCCCCCCCCGCCCCAGACAGTCACGGAGACTCCTGGCTGACAAATGGCGGCCTTCTTGGCATATAGGGTCTGTTCTGGAAATGTCTGTCTCCGGTCAAGGAAAAGCTGGATGGAGGAGAACTGAATTTTCTGCTCAAATGACTGGGGAAGGCAGACTGGATATTCAATCATGGCTTCCTTAGAAATCCTATCTGGATTTGCTATGGGATTCAGTATAGCGACTTTTATCTGGAATTTGGTGTGGTTCTTCAGAGGAAGAGGCTGTGAGGTGGGTCCAGTTCTGCCCATTTTATAGAAGGCAGCACATGTGAATGGCCCAGCCTGGTCTTGAACTTGACTTTGATTGTGAAGTGGCTCTCCTGACTGAACACTGCTGTTACCTCGTGTTCATTCATGTTCACACAGATGACACACTTACCTGCCTCCCCTCTCCACTGTAGTTCTACAGTCAGGGGTTGAGCCTGGCCCTGGATTAGGTGGATTGGAATCCCTTGATTGGCAGGTGACAGAAAGGAGGCTAAAATCAGTGCAAGCCAAATGCGTGCTGCGTTGGTTCGTGCGGGCAGACGTGGCACACGCAACAAATGGATGATGTCACTAAGAGTAGATTTCTTTCTGACCGTCCCTGTGTTTCCTTGCCTTGGCATCTTTCCCAGGGAGACTTTCTCCATGGGGAGGCAATTAGAGCAAGCAGCAAGCCAGACTACTGAGCCCAGAAACAAGAGGCTTGTCTCCTTCAAGTTGTTGTAACCGAAGCCCTAGGGGTGACTGATGAGCTGTGTTTGGGTCAAAGGCCGACTTATGAAGTAATTACTGAGCTAGATGTGCTGTCCTCCATGCTGGAGCTCGAGCTTGGGGGAGTCAGTCTCACCTGGACAGACTCCACCCACTGATGATGGGGAAGTAGTAATTCCCGGAGAGATGTTTGGGGTATAAATGGGGGAATGCAAAGAACTATTCTACCAATAGTTGTCAAATACAAGAGTGAAAGAAGGACCGATATATACCTGCTTTGATCTAAAGAACCGTCACAGGTACATAAGTCTGAAAATAAGACATCATAAAAATGAGTTTGGCCCATAAGTCTGCAGTGCATGCTTGTTGAATGAATCCTAGAAACACATGAATTAATTTGGCAAGGGAAGCCCGAATGCATTCAGTACAGGAGAATAGCGAATGCATGCTTTCTTTCAGGGTAATGAGGGTTTGAAGACTTGCCTAGAACGTCATCTGGTTTTCAGTTGTCCTGCACCTCTCAGATTTGGGGCAAATGGAAGACTGGGTTCCCAACAAAGGACTTGGATTTTCCATGCAAATTTCCAACGAGACCCCTGTGACAACAGGAACAAATGTTGACCCCAGAGGGTTCCTGAGAGAAGAGAATCAGGTGGAATTTCTTGGGCAGCCTTGTGTTTTTATCTTCAAGGTTTATGCAGAGTTTAGATTCTGCTTTACGATGTGTGCATACACCTTACCATAATGGATTCCTGTGTAAAGTTAATTACCATGGAGGGAAAAAAAGCAAAATGAAATTAGCAATGCTTTCTGCTAGTCTTCTTCGTGAAACAGAAAGATGCTGTTCAATCAAATCTTATCCATCTTGCAAAATTAAGTTGAACTGAGGAGAGCCAATACCACAAGTCAATTTAATGGTCTTTGTAGTTCCTTTGGTCTTAGTTTTCTTGAATTTTTTTTTCAGATATGCATTAGTAGAAGCTTCATAATTACTTAGACAAAGAAGCTTACAATATTGCTACAGGTGGTATGGAGATGAAACATTCTTAGACTCCTTTTGAGGATCTTTGTCTTCTTGTTAAAAGCAAGGTTGTTATCTACAGTGTCTCTGGTCCACTGATCTCTGTCTCTGTCCCTAATCCTCTGTCCTTTTTGCTTTTTTCACTTTATTTTTCAAATAGAGTCTTGTGTTTTTCTTTGACTATGATCCTCCTACTTATTCCTCCCATGTAGTAGGGGTTACAGGGGTAAACCACCATATCTGGCTTACTGGTTGCGATGGGATTTGCTAAGGTTTTGCCCAGGATGGCTTCAAACTATAGTCTTCCTGATCTCTTCTTCCCAAGTAGCTGGGATTACAGCATATGATGCCACGCTCAGCTTTCTCTCCCTCTATCTTTAAGGAAATATGCTCAAAGACTTTTCAGTGTGAGAGGAATACTAATGAGCATGTTTTTAATTTGGCACCAATCCCTTATTTTTTTTTATCATGTGAATGAGCTAATCAACACCCCAGAAAATTCATAGGCCACATGGTTTCTGATTTTCATCCAGATCTCAAACATTATTTTATATTTTGGCAACTAATTTGTTTTGTGTGGCAAAAGCACTCAACATATTTTTAACCTTTCAGTTGTTGTTTGAGTATAAAGTCTGTCAAAGTAGCCAGCTCAGTGAGTCATGACATCACTAACATGACATGTGGAGTTACCAGTTTGTCTAGATATTTTTTGTGAGTGTAGCCTTCTCTCGCTTTATGAAGAACAACATGAATTCAACTCTGTTTGAAAGCCTGAGGGTGCTAGCCTCTCGTGGGGGCATGGCAGGTTTGCTGTGGGAGAGAAACATGCATTGTTTTTGTCAGTGGTGGGCCTTGAACTCATGGCCTGGGTGCTGTCCCTGAGCTCTTTTTACTTAAGGCAGCACTCTACCACTTGAGCCACAGCTCCACTTCTGGATTTCTGGTGGTTCATGGGAGATAAGAGTCTCATAGGTTTTCCTGCCTGGGTTGGCTTTGAATTGCGATCCTCAATTCTCAGCCTCCTAAAGGGAGCTAGGATTACAGGTGTGAGCCATCAGCACCCAGCTGAGAAACATGCATTTATTCAAGCAGTTCTTCCTGGCTTGAGATCTTCTGTTTAATCTCTCTGTCACTTTCCTCCTGTCTCTTGGTGGATTGAGGTGGGCAGGGGTAAATTGCTTTACTACTGTTTTGAGATGAGGACCAGGTGGTCTGTCTGCTGCCTTGAAAGCCTTTTGGATAGCGTGTTGGCTGTTTTCAGTGTTTCCTTCCAACCTCTGCTTCTGGTTTCTCTCCTCTCTCTCTCCCTCTTCCTCTCCCTATCTCTCTCTGTCTCTTTGTCTCTGTCTCTGTCTCTCTCTCTCTTTCTGAGTTTATTCTATGCCCTCATGACCATGAAAGTCCAGCATTCTATTGTTTCCACTGGAATAGAATTGGCCACACCTCCAGTTTAGGACTTCCACAGGTGTTTTTTTGCTTGTTATGTAAGAAGAAGTTCTAGGTCCAGTCTGGGAGAGAGCTTTGAGCAGCGTTCATTTTGGGGAGCTTTGCATTGTGTTGCTCCTAGCCAGTAAGGGTCCCATTTTGGTTTCAGAAGATGCTGGCAGTGTTCGTTTTGCCTTTGCTTGATTGGTGGTAGAAAGTGCCCAGCTATGATATGTGTTTTCACCCCAGTGTCATCTATGGGAACCTGGTTGGCATCGACATGCATGCCGACTTGTGTCTACAGAAATGGCCTCTGCTTTGGATAGACTCTTGCTATTTGCTGCGGATTCATTGTCCCTGCGAAGGGAATCCTGTTCATATCAGCTCAGTATGGGGACTTAGACACCGTGAATGTCAAGTCTGTCTCAATCTTTAATACTTCCAGGTTGTTTCCATTACAATGAGCACTGATTAATTTTGAGATAGTCTTGCTTCCTTCCCAGCCTGAACCATGACCTACCTATTCTAGGCTTCTTGTCTGAGCGGAAATGACAGGCATGTGCTATCATGTGCAGATATTTTTTTCTGTTGATATGAGGTCTTCAGTATATGTCCAGGTTGATCTTGAACCTCATTCTTCCCTATCTTAGCACCCCCAAGTAGTTCTGATTATAGAACAGATGTGTGAGCCACCAACACCTGGCTGTTATTAACTTTAATTATTCTCTTACACATGTGTATGGTTTTAAAACCTCTACATCTCATTTCCTGTTTGAAATGGCTTTCTCAGTTGTAAATGTAAATTCTGAATCATTACACTTTAGCCAAGTAAATAAGTAATTATCATGGAAGTCCACAAAAGCCTCATGATTTTGGCTACTTTTGCGCTGTGGTGAATTGGATTTGAGAGGCATGTGAGGGCAAACAGAACTTTTGATTGAGAGCAATTCTGCAAAGAGTTGAACCAATGGCTTTTTATGGAGTCACAGCAAACCGAAGTAGACAAAACGCACTAGACGGTAACAGGACAAACACAAGATTTAAAAAATGCTCCCAGGGACTGTTAGGTCCTTAGCTGTCACAGATTTCTTCTGTGGGGCAGATGAGAGGAAGATGCTAGCTTTAGCAATTTGTTGCATAACACAGTCTCATTAAACAAGTGGGTGGCTCTCACTTTGAGATACTGTAGCTGTGATTTGCAGAAGGGACTCCATTTTTTAAAACTTTTAGCTTCCGGGGATGGGGAGAAGAAACAACAACAACAAAAAATCCAAAACTAATTACAGATATTCACTAGTCTCACTGAGTATGACAAGCAAGCTTAAGAGATGGAAATCTAAAGTGGACTCCACTCTTCTTCCTCTAGATGATAATTGAAGCAAATTCCCAAGTAATTGACCTTCAGATTTGGGCCTGTGCAAATGAGGGGAACGAGGGGAGATGCCAGATCAAGTAAACAACAGCCAGCTAAGCCCCCTCCAAAACCAAACCAAACCCAACAAATAACAACTAAAAACTCTGCAAAATAAAGTAAAACCAAAGCCTAAAAAACAAACAAAAAATAACAACAAAGACCTCAATGGCCTGGAGGTCTTGTCTGTTACACTTGTGAGCCACAGATACTTGCTTCAGTCATTGAAAAATGTTACCCATTCACATTCCTAATTTCCTCAAAATTTTTACTGTACAGAAGTTCCAAAATGTCACCCTATGCAAGTTGCTTTTAAGCCAGTTGATACTAGAGGAATGTTCTAAAAATGGTAGTACTTTACCACTTGATCCACCACTCTACTTTGTGGCTTTTTTGGTGGTTACTTGGAAATAAGAAAATCTGTTTTTCCTGCTTTGGCTGGCTTTGAACCACAGTCCTCTGATCTCAGCCTCCTGAGTAGCTAAGATTACAGGCATGAGCCACCAGTGCCCAGCTCACTGATGATTTTGTTTTTCAGATGTTTCCAGTGAAGCCACTCTTCCTGGTAATAGGAAAAGGCACCGATTGTCTGCTGAAGTTGTGAATCTTGAAATATTATCGTCGATTATTTATGTCTCTATTTTGGATCATAACCTTAAGTTTGTCAGCAAAACAGAAAGGGAACTAGAACAAGTCCTTGTTTTCTACAAGGCAGTGTTTTTCTGCTTCCTGGGGAGAGCATCTGTAGTGGTCTCTCTTACATCCAGGAATGAATAGCTATTCTGGAGACTGCTGGAAGAATGTAGAAGCATCCAGGCAGAACTGAGTCCTATGTACAGAGCCAGAGACCAAGGAAAGATCAACTCTGGCTACAAACCATCCTGTGTGTTATTCTGACATCATTCGGGGGATGACGCAGGGGTGTCCCAGTGGGCTAGTCTAAAGGCTTTGGCTGCTCATGGAGAAGGTTAGCTTGCAAATCCGAGCCTTGACCTTTATAAAGGAGGAATCTGTTTGACATTTATGTTTGGCATGATAGTCGTCTCAATTTGTGTTTCCTTTTAAAAATAGTTCAGAGTCCTGCTGGATCGCGTCCATCGAATTACTAAAAATTGTGAAAAATTGGACCTGTGCAGGTCAGACTCAACCTTGACATTAATGGGGGGCAGGACGTGTATACTGGGCTTAGTCATCAGAAGCTCTTCAGCTGTGTGTACCTATGTGTGAGAGTGAGTAGCACCAGATGTTGAATGAGAACAGGAGTCTGGGTGAACGCCGTGGAATTGCACATGATGTCATGGTTTGTTTTCCTCTCACATGGGTAGAACCCGTTCCAAAGCCACATCTCCGAGTTTTGAGTTTGGAAATGAGGTCAGAGTCCTGGAGATGATTTGGAATGATCACTAATTTGGATGATGTCATTGTTTTCAATGGTTCCAGAAAGGCTAGAGTAATGCTTTACTATTGTGCACCTGTGAAAAGTGGGAGGGAAATCACATCCACCCGAGCAGAAAGGAAGGCAGATGACTTACCTTCCAGCACAATGAAACTCTTTTGTATGCTCAGAATCTGCAAGTTCCAGTGTTAAGTAGAGGCCAACAGAAAGTTGCTTTGACTCAGGATATTGAACTATATTTTGAGCCCAAGTTGAACTATTTCCATCAAAAATATCACCCAAAGAACCAATATCATATTTTGTGAAAGTATAAAACTGGAATAAAGCCAGGATGTGGAAGCCTTCTCAGATTTCAATCCTGGATGCAATTACTTTTCTATTAGATTCATGTCTCTGGCTGTGATCGGCTAATTACAAACTCTTGCTGTATATTTATTAAAGGAGGGTCTCAGCAGAACAATTTATTTTGATTTGGTCTTAAAAAAATAACGGTCTGTGTTTAAAAGATTTAAAATACATTTCCTCAGAAATACAGGTCAGAATTGTCTACTTTCAGCAGACAGTTTCAGCAACATAAATATGAATTAGTGAGAATTGATTCTAATTGTTTAATTTTGTAGTGGATAAACAGAATCATATACCTTTTCAGTCCAATAGCTGAAAATAAAGCCATCTTTCCTGTTATTTATGAGTCACATTTATTCTCTGGAGTACCTTCGCCTAATGAGTGAACATCAGCTGTATACCTATAAGACTAATTGTTCTTATGGAAATAATTACTGATTTATAATTACTGACTTTTCTGAGGTGGAAAGATCTGTTCTTCATTTCTTTTGTGCTTTGCTCAAATCAGGTTGGAAAATTCAGTTGGTGAGAATATCATGAATGATATTGAAGCACACATTGCTCCAAATAGCCATTTAATTAAATTCAAGTAATTTACATACTGAAGGCAGAATACTTGTGATGAGTAACATTTTTAGAAAGATAGGACAAATAAAACAAAAACAAACTCAAGTTATCACTAGATGACTATTACTTGAGATTACAATCACTATAAAATGTTGAGATTAGAACTCCAAGGAATCTAGAGTCAGTCAAATGACTCATGATGGGGCTAGGTCTTGATTTGAGGCTGTTTGTGATGGGCAGTACTTTGAAGGAGTTGAAGGAAAAGGTGAACCCATTGAGAGGTTGGTAAAAACGGCACTGTGCGAGGCAATCATAAAGAAATAGTCTTCATAATTGTAAAGAATAGCAACTTCCTGGTTCCACCAAAAGAGTAACTTGTACTTGTCAAGGTCTTGAAGGACAGGAAGGTCTGAAGGGCTGATTCAGGTGGACAGAAAGATACTAGGAGAGACACGACCATAACATGCAGTGTGCAGTCCTGGTTGGTGTCTGGCTGGGGAAAACATTCTCCAAAGGGCATTATCATTTTTATTATATAGGTTGTACTTGTGATATTAGTTGGGTTAATCTGTGTACTTCATAAATGTATTGTGATTATGCAGTCGTTCCTTAGGACACTGTGACAAAATACCACCTTCTAGGGGGCTCAAAACACATCATCACATAGTGCTGAGGGCTGTCCATCTGACATCAGGGTGTTGGTGGGGCTATGTTGGAAAATCTCTCCTTCCTTGTCTCTTCCCACCTTCTGGCCATCTTTGTGGTTCCTTGGCTGTCAATTGCATCGCTCCTTTCTCTCTCATGTTACATGATCTTCTATGTGTCTTTGTCATCACATGGCCATAGAAGGACATCATACTAATTAATTGCCCTGCAAAGATCCCGTTGCTAAATAAGGTCACATTCTGAGGTGCCAGGTGAACAGGAAATATTTTGGAGGAAGGAAACACTATTGAACCCAGCCCAGAACAAATATGAGACTACAGTTTTTAAGAGATGGAGGCTGAAATGTTTAGGGCCATAGAATTATGGATGTTTGGAACACTGTCAATGGCACTGAAATAATCATGAATTACGTGTAGGTTTATGGAGGAGATAAACATCCAATGTGAAGGCTGTTAGCAATTGATGTATTTCACCAAAGGGCATAAAGGTTGTATAAACGTGGCAACGTTTCAATAGCTTTTAAGTTTTTCTGAATAAAAACAGTCCTCCAAAAGCCAAAGAAGTCAGGCACCCATGGCTGATGCCTGTAATCTCAAGAGATTGAGATCCAGAGGATTGCAGTCTAGGCTAGCCTGTGAAGAAAACCCACGAGACTCCCATCTTTAACAAGCAAAAAGCCAGGAGGGAAGTGGGGCTCAAGTAGTAGAATGCCAGCTGAACATGCAGACTGAGCAAGCCTGAGGTTTTGAGTTCCAACTCTGATTTCAGAGAAGATAAACAAGAGTCTTTCAGATTTCCTGGACTGACTTGGAACTGTGGTCCTCAGATCTCAACCTCCTGAGCAGCTAGAATTCTAGGTGTGGGACACCAGTGCCCTAACTTGGAAATGGTTTTTGGTGGTGAGAGTTTTCAAGTGGCCCTGAAGCCTACCCTATCTTTATTCTTCTCCTTTGGAAAAGATGCATATTTTAAGTGGTTTAAACAGATTTGAGTCAGGATTTCACTTTTCTGCTGCTGAAAACATCCTACCTGGATGAATATGTACTCTGGCATAGCTTTGTGGGTTACTAGCCAGGTTAAAGTCAGGTTATAGCTGGGGAAATGTCAGTGTATTACGTTTCTTTGAAATCAACACATCTGCTTTGGTATTTCATATTTTACAAAAGCAGATTAAAAAGGTGTTTTTTTTCTATTTAAAAGGCACTTTTCAAGTTAAAAGTCTGGCATTCTGCCCAACATTTTAATAATAATTAGCTGACCTAATTGTTCCTTTCATGATCCCAGATTAAAACTGCATTTCTCAGAGCAAGTAAAAAAATAAAAAATTTTCTGCTCTCCTGACCTTTTATTTTATTTTTGCCAGTTCTTGGGTGTAAACTTATTCTTGGGTTTGAACTCAGAACTTTACGTTTGCTAGGCAGGTGCTCTAATGTTGGAGCCAGGCTTTCAACCCTTTTCTGCAGAGATTTACATACAAGTCAGCCTGGACCTTGATCCTCCTATTTATCTTCTCTATCCTGGGACAACAGGCACAAAGCACCACACCCATCTTATTTACGTGAGATGAGGCTTTGTAAAGTTGATGCCTTGGTGGTCTTGGAATGGTGATTCTCCTGATTTCAGCTTGTCACATGCTGAGATGACAGCTGTGAACCACTGCACCCAGCTCCCTCCTGACTTTTTATTCCAGAAAGAAGTAGCTCTGAGCAAGCCTATGGGTTTCTTCCTGCATAGTTCTAATTTTTGCAACTTCATGTGTTGATACTACTGCGTGTAAGAGACATATATTCTGCAGGCCTTGTTCAAAGCATGTATTTTTCAAAGCATGTATTTTTATATAGCAGTACTTGGCAGGCTATAAAATGCAATGCATTTTGCATTTTCCGAGGTAAATAAAACAGGGCTGTATTAGAATATGGGGTAGCTCTATGCAGAGAGGCGTTCCAGCCCAGGGTGACCATAGAGAGAAATAGGATTCTCTCCAAGCAGATGGCTCTGGTTCTGCTGAGCCCTGCAGAGGGCCAAGGGGGACTTGTTTGTGCACAGAGCCTGGGTCCAATGGCAGGGGAGTCAGATTGTAAAGTTATTCCCATGGGGCTTATACTCTTTTTGCCCAGCCTTGCTCCTCCAACACGAACAAAACAGCCACGTGGTTCCTTCATTTCTTTAAGCTGAATGAACACTGTCGTAAAAGACCTCTACGGGACAGGATGATGTGATGTAGAAAGAATGTTGGAAGGAAATACAAAACTATGTGTTGTGTTAGAGAACTTTCTGCTAATGTTTGCCTTAGTGGAAGATCTTCTGATATATCAGTTATTTGTAGTCAAAGGCATGGTCTTCTCCATAGTTGTGGAAATCCCTGCTGGGCTTCTGCCAGAACTCTTTGTTTGTTAGGGCAGATGCACACGCACTCCAGGCATTAAGGGAATATTAAGGGAAATCTGAGATCGGGGATCCAGAGGGCTAGGCTAGCAAAGTAGGGAGCTAAAGGATTTCCTCTAATTCAGAGCGAAACAGGGCTGGGCCTGTAGCAAGTGATTCTGCATCTATATTTAAAGGTTGTCAGGTGAACATGGTCTACCACCTGTTTTTCTCTCATCTTTAAGGCTTCCCTTCTGTATCTTGTCCTCTCTTCTAGTATCTCCTCAATTCAGCCTTATGGCCCAGTTTGTCTTTGTGTCCTAAGCCAGGATCATTGTGGCTGTCCTGGTTCTAGATTCTAGTGGCTACAAGGAGTGATTAGGTGGGACAGAATGTAGTCTAGTCATCTAAGGTAGCCTCCTTCAGCCAGGGCTGAAGTCATAATTGACAAAGCTAGGGCAAACACATTTTTCAAAAGTACTTTGGTTGTTAACTCTGTAGTAAGATGGGTATTTTAAGAGAGATGATAGATGGCAGAGGTGACTCCTGATTTTATGGCTCTAGATAGTTAATCAGGAACAAAAGTTACACTTAAGCCTTTGTTGTTCTAACAGTGCTGGGATTTGCATGTAGGACTTTGTGCTTGCAAGGTAGGTACTCTCCTACTAGACACACACACACCCCAGCTCATGTTTTTGTTTTACTTATTTTTCAGAGAGTCATACCTTTTCCCCAGGTCTGGCCTCAAACCTTGATCTTCTTATCCATAGCCTCTTGTGCAGCTGGAACTACTACTGTTGTGTACTATCATACTTGGTTCAGGTAGAATCTTGCTAACCTTTTGCCCAGGCTTGCTTGCTGGAAACCTTTCTGATCCCTGCCTCCTGAGAAGGTGGGATTGCAGGTAGATTTCACCTGACCCCTGCATTTACACTCTTACTATTGGAGTCACTTGTCTTTGTCTTCAAGAATTTATAACCAAAGGAATATATAGAAAGGAAGATCCTTCCTTTGATAGAGGGGAAGTAGGCCAAAAGAGCTTTGACTGAGCAGCTTGGAGTTGTCAGGAGCTGAGCAGGCTTCCCATGAGAAGAGCAGATAGATCAGGGTGTGGGTGTGTGCCACATTTTAAATCTTTGACTTAAACTGATTGGTAACAGCTTTCACTGGAAGAACCTAAGACAATGAGCCTAAATGGTTCACTTTGTTCAGTTCGTTTATGGATTGTGTAGGAGGCCAAGTTCATGCAAACAAATAACACTAATTCTGGGGCCTTTAGAAGGCGGGCACTGAGCCAAGAACCCACTCCGCCACCCCCATTACTCCTCAGGACAGCCTTCTGAGGACAGCTACACTCATTATCTCTATTTTACAGCTGGAGAAATTCATCTTTGGAGAAGCGAAGACTCACAGAGGTGGTGGCCCAGCTGCAAATTTGAATGTGGGTTTATGCTTAGTCTAGACACTAGGTCTTTCTCTGCTAGTATTACCCCTCACCCTACTGCCATCCTTCCCAACCCAGGCAGTTGTGACTTAGTAACATTAATTCCCTGCGCCACGCTGGGGTCCACTGTACTGGTTTCGGATGGGAATCTAGGGTCACATGTGGTGGTTCATGCTTACAATTCCAGGTACTCAGGAGGTGGAGGTAGGAAGATCAATCTGAGTCTGGCTCAAGCGAAAGTGGGAAATTCTGTCTGGAAAAAAACTAAAGCAAAAAGAGTTGTGGCTGTGGCACAAGGGGTAGAGAACCTTTCTGGCCAGCACAAGGCCCTCAGTTCAAATCCCAGTCTCATAAAAAAAAGGTAGGAATTTCCAGTATGGAATGATAGAACTTTTGGAAGAACATGAAGGAGATACTTGAGGACAAACACCAGGGCCTTATAGGATGTTGAATCACTATCTCAAGAGCTTTTGTTGGTGCTCAGTGGTGGCTCTGAAAACAACAGAGTCAGAGGAGAGAGGAGGACCCATGGAACTTGTGATGGTTTCCCCTGGCAGATGGAGCAGACCAACCTTCTCTCTTCCCTAAAGCAGCTTAGGGGAATCAGACCCCAAAGAAGACAAGATACTTGCAAACCCAATACTTTCCAATCACCTGTCATTTGGGCATGCATCGGCAAAACGCTTGCAGGAGGTCACTGCTTTTTGTTGTTATTTTTTTTTTTCCTGAGGAGAATTTGTGGAGAGGGAATGGCTTTCTTGGAAGAATCTGTGAGGTAGAGGAACAGTGTTCTCATGGTGGTGAGGGTTGGGTTGACCCAGGCTTAATTTAAAGCTTGGCCAGCCTTTTTTATGAACTTAGAAGGAAAACAAGAGGGTAGATCTGCAGTCTTATGCGTCTCCAGTAGTTTGCAAAGAGGTAAAAGAAACTGCTCCAACTCATCTGAGTGGACCCGGGGGAGGCTCTTCTGTTACTATGGCTCCAGAGGGCTTGCAGTCTGATCCCTGAGAGCCTGAAAGGGAATGAGGCAGACGGGAACGGGGGGGGGGGGAGGAATGGTAATAACACATGATACACTTGAATAGAAATTTGATTGTGTTTGGATAAATCCCAAGGTTTTTTGGTTGGTTTTTTTTTTTTTTTGGAAATACACACATAAAGTTGTTATACTTTTCAAATTTATTTGGAAGATTCCTTTTGTCTTCAATCCTGAAATAACAACAAATAGAATAGTGTCTTTCACCATGAAGGGAGAAAAAAAAAAACCACCATGGGTTGATAGTCCCTTGTTACCCTAGCCAGCTTATTTAGCTCATGGGCAATTCCCAGGGCTAGGATGACTTCATCAATGGATGTGATGTGAAAACAAAAACATCTTTTACTTGTGAGCAAAAAAAAAAAAGAGAGAGAGAACTGATTATTCTTTTATGTTGATTGTAATATCATTTGTAGTTTTGTGGTATGTGTATGTGTGTATGTGTATTCCTTAAGGATATCTTGCTATATCTTGAGTCTTAACCAGAAACTTTTCTCATGGGGTATAATGTATAATGAAGTAAAGCTGGGGCTTTGCTCTTGATTTGTTACAAGTCTACATGATAGATCCATGATAAAAGACATATTTTTTTGTCTTACCCTGTTGTGCCAACAGTATTTCCCCCTTGAAATTTTCCAGTCAACATTGCAAAATTTTAAAGAGAGTAGTCTTGCAGGTCGAATGCAAATAAGTGCATAGAATTTAGGTTCAGCAGGATTCATTGTATTCCTTCTTATAATCCTCTGTACTGCACTGAATTAAAAGAAAAGAAATTAAACAGAAAAAACAAACCTGCATTTACCCATTTGCTGCTATTTGTACCAATTATAACTGGAATAAATTTCTCCCTGAAAAGATATGTAAATTGTAAACGAGTCTAAGATCTAGTCCTTTTCTCTCTTACACTGTAGCCAAGCTTATGGTCTGCTGTGGCATAGTCTCTCTTGATTAAAAACAGTTTAATTTTGGTTAAGAAAAAAGCCTCACAGAAAATTTACCATCTCAATCATCATAAGGTGTATAATTCAGTACAGGTATAAATGGTCACATTATTGTACAATAAGTAGGCTTGTCTCTTACTTTCATATTTAAAAAGGTATGGGTATGTTTACCAGAAGGAAGTGGGGAGCGAAGCAGGATCAGGAAGAGACTGACACCATCCAAGAGGGTTCATTTCTCAAAAGTACAACCTCTGGAGCCGGACAAATGAATGTGAGACCTATGGACCATGTCACTCATGTATACTGTGCTTACAGAGGGCAATGTGAATCTTGCTTCTGATGGTTCCCCAGGTCCTGAGTGAAGCAACATCCATATGATTGCCATGTAGTTTATTTGATTTGTTGCCAAGAGCCAGGCCTTGTGTCTCCTCAGTCTTCTAAGAAACATTTGGTTCTGTTAGTGATGGATATTATAATGGCCCAGTCAGCCATCCCAAATAGAACTTTGGTTGTGCTTAATAAATATATACACACATGAATGCGCACACATGTGTATGCATATACATACAAACATGTCTATATACATGTGCATATGCATATATGTCTGTAGATATGTATGTACATCTGTATATATATATCTATAGATATGTATGTGTGTATATCGAATTTAAAACAAAGTCTCAAATGCTTTATCTTGAAAGCTCTGTCATAATAAAATCATAAAATTGCTAAGTAATCTAGTTTTATTGGATATTTATAGGGTATTTTCATTACAAAAATTGCTGTTTTTTTTTCCCCAAATGTTAGACGTTTCCTACAGAACAGAACCAAGAGATTCTACAAATTTATATAATGAACAGAAGTTGAGAGAATAAGACTAATTTCTTTCATGAATGTGGTGTTGGGGTTGGGGTTCAGGGGCTTGTTCATACTAGGCATACACCCCACTCACCAGCCACATCCATTTCTAATTTTCAGGAGCAGGTGTTTTTATCCTTGTCTCTGATGAGAGGGACCCTTCTGTGGAATGCCCCTGGGTGAAACGTGATCTCGGTCATACTTGAGGGCGACATCCATGTGTTACTATACTGACAACTGCACAGCAGCCTTCCCTGCCTTGTAGGGTAGGCTGTGATCCCTACCAACAGCAAACCCGAGCCAGTTGTGTGGTATTTAGAGATTCCGCTCCACCTTACTTACGCAGGCTTCCCAGAAGTTCTTCATTCTAACAGTTGCCTAGTTTCAACAGCTGGTGATGAAAACTGTGCTGATGCTGTCTTCTTGTTGAAGACTCACTCATTTCCACTTTTATCCTGGTTTACTACAGACACTGATCCCTGAGTCATTTCTTGGTTTCCTCCCCCTAGTCTCTCTATCCGTTCTTAAAGGTGGTGTATCTTGGCCACTGTCTCTTCTTTTACACTCATAGCTAATAGTATATATATGTATATGTGTGTGCCTATGACATACAACCTCATCTGAGTTCCAGGAACCACAAAACAATTTGTAGTCGCTAAAAACACTTACATTTTCACATATCACTGGGAGAGAGCCAGGGAGGGGGTGACATTGTCCAAAAAGAAATGTACTCTACCTGATTTATATGTCTATAACCCCTCTGTACAATAAAGTTACTTACAAAGAAAATTTACATATCCACACTGTTGTTGGAAATGTAAATTAGAACAACCTTTATGGAAGGCCGTATGGAGGTTCCTTAAGAAAAACTTAAAATGAGTGGATGAGTAGAAATTGCCATTTTAATTGCAGCACTGTTCATAGTGGCTGAGGTAGGAAATCAATCAAAATGTTCACTGACAGAGAAAGAGATGAAGAATGAGAAGATGTAACGCATGATTTTATCTAGCCATAAAAAGATTGAAATTCTATCACTTGTGGCCACATGGGTGGCATTGGACGATATTATATTAAGTGAAATCAGCCAGACACAGAAAGACAAGATGCCGTATGTTCTCATTCATTTATAGAAACTTGAAAGGTGATGTGACAGATACAGAGAACTGAGCAGAGGTCATGAGAGGTGGATTGTGAGAAAGTGGGTGATGGTCACCAAAGCATAGTGAAAGAGAGGAGTCTGGTTCTGATATTCTGTAGTAGAGCAGGACAACTATGGTCTACCAGAATTACCTTTCTACTTCCCAACAGCCAGAGAATGGAGAACACGTAGAACACATAGAGGTAGTAATAGGTGAGGGGCTAGAAATGCTAATTAAGCCTGATTTAATTGTCACACATTGCATGCATGTATCAAATTGTAACTCTGTACCCTATAGATAAGCATAACTTTATGTTATGCATTGTGTGTTTGCACTGTGTCCACATGCAACAAAAGCAAACAAATATACCTTAACGCATTTCAGATGGAACACATACAAATATTTGTATGACATGAGCTTCGGGGTATCTACATGTAGTTGGACACAAAGTACAATGCATTCTATTTTCTGAGGATTATAAAACAGAAAGTTCAGAAATTTTAGAATTGAAATTTTATAGACTGGAACTAAAGCGATGATGTTTAATGAGGAACTAACTTTTGTGAAAAGCTTTCCTATATCCAATTGAGATCTTACCACACCCATTTCCGCCCCCCTTCCCTCCCCTGGAACAGAATCTAGAAGGGATGTTCTTGTCTGTGTTCCTCATCTCTAGGAAGACAGATGTCTAAACACCATTCTTGACTTGTCTGCTATTCAACATCTGTAATTACATAATAATCTGTAATTATATAATAACACATGGCACCTTTTGCTTGATTTAGTTATCCTTCCCCTCCTTGACTATGATGAGTGTCACTTTTGCAACACCACTCTAGAGTGTCACGATGTCCCCAAGCCCTCTCAGCTCTTGGAAATCCAATGGCTCTCTTTGGAGGTAGCCACCAACCATGTCATCGTGGCCGACTTTGACCCCTTCAGTTGTCCAGTCCTGCTCTTGTCACTTTCACTGCCTTTATGAAACAGTGAAGATTCGTATTATTTGTGAATATTTCCGTTGGATTTACATTCATTTTTTTGGCTAATTACCTCATCTGGCAGCAGCCAAGCAGAGATTGATGAAGCTGATGAGCTGATGGGCCTTAGTGTAGACAGGGCTGTTTCTGGGGGAAGTCATCTCAATACTCAGTGTGTAGGCACTGTGGCTTACTCATCCACCCACTGAGTATAGCATAGGCTTTATCTGACATTTACATGACAAGGGTCCTTTGTACTCCACCTTTGAACCATCCTTTAGACTTTTAAGTATGTGTGTGTGTGTGTGTGTGTGTGTGTGTGTGTGTGTGTGTGTGTATTACTTCAGTAATTGTAAAGATTCTTTAAAAGCAGAGAACAAGGAAACTCACCCCTGAGTTTGCTAACTGATCTCATGGGGAAATGTCCCAACATCTCTGTGCTTATAGAATTACTCTTAGGATTTGAACAGTGTCTTTATCCACTCCACCCCCCCCATTTTATTGGATTTGTCATTTTGGTAGTAATTGCATTCTGATGTAATGCTGTTTACTGTTTTCTTAGTTAGTGGCTCCTACACTCAGTCATGGCTGGCTAGTAGTAACAATCCAGTAGCAGTAATACAACTGAGTGCTCACTAGATAGATTCCAGCTCCGTGTTTCACGCTGTTTGCATATTCCAGTGTATGGATTGACTGAGCGTGTCAACTATCACTGAGAAAGATCATGAATTAAGCTGCAGTGGTCCATTTTCTATCCATCTTGATTCTTAGAGCATGCTTATGTGGTACTCCATGAATGGCACCAATTGTTAAGCTGGCTTTATGGAAATGTGTGGTTCAGAGCCTAAGACGTTAGCCATGATTGGAAAAAGCATATAAATTGGGAGATGCTTGCTATGCTTCCAATTCTAAAGGAAACAGAATTAGAGTATGACTTCCATTAGCTTTCCATTTCGGTTTAAGTCCTATCATAGTTGGTGCAGGAGAGTAGTCTTTTGAAACAAGCTTCAAAGTATGTTCATCCTTTCTAATCCTCAAGAGACAATCAGCTTTTAGGAACTCTTGTGATTTTTTTTTCTATGCTTAAGAATTCAAGGAAAATATTTCTTATTTACATATGATAACAATTAAAGTCCTGAATGTATTTCTCTTCTATAAAATTCAACTAAGAATACTATGGTGATTTTCTAGTTATCATGACACTAAGTGTTGGCTTATCCAGGCTTATACAAATTGTCATTTACATGGTGATATTACAAGAAATCTCTGTGGCTTTGAAAACCCTACTGTAGCAGGTTTGATTTTGCTTAGCTAGCTTTCCAGATGCTAATGCATTTGACTAAATACCCCAACATAGCAAAGGTAGACAATTAAGCCAAACCACAGCTACAACAATGGCTATTTCTGGGTACTAGGGAGATAACTAGGCGCCTGGTAACCCACTGGGAAGAACCAGCTCATCTTCACAGTGTTCCAAGTGATCTGCAAAGAAATGTATATAACCAAGATGATATAGTCAATCTAATGCAAGTAACAAAAAATTAAAACAGTAGGTCTGGTGCTAGTCCACCAAGTTCCAATTTAAGCTTTATTTTTATGATGTGTGGGAATGGATATTGTCTTATCAGTTACTTCACTGAAGATAAAACTTTCCATGCAAACACATTGGCTTGGGAAGTCCCTCTAATTGTCTGGATCATGGTGAACAGCTGTCTGGGATAACTCTTGCTGGGTTATGAGACTAGTGAAAAGGAGGGGAAATTCCTGAGCATCACAAGTGCTGAGGACATCTCTGTTCTGTTCTTTCCCTTCTGATTGAGGCTCAGTCATTGGAGACTGGATCGATACTCTCAATAACATTCTGACATGATGGCGTGATTTCCCACGAGGCTGCACTAAACCTAAACGAGAGAATTTCAAGATCCTGTTTTGTAGAACTGAGCACCAGTGGCTTTGAGAATAGGATTGGCAGTGACATTGCCAAGAGAACACAGGTAGCACTGTGTCTGTTGGGACTAGGTTTAGACAAATAGCCTAAAATAATGATGACAGCTTCAAGAAGATTATTTCTCCCCTCCACCCCTTCCCTCCTTTTCCTCTTCCTCCTCCTCCTCTTGTTCTTCCTCCTTCTCCTTCTTCTTCTCCCTTTTCTCCCTTCTTCCTTTTCCTCTTGGTTTTAGATAAAGTAAATCCAAAGTAGGAAGGTAATCCTCCAGGATCATATGATGGTTTCATCATTCTGTCAGGACCCCAAGATGCTGTCATTCTGCTCTCAATCCTTATGGTTAAGTCTCCACCCCATGGTCCAATGGTGCTACCAGAGCTCCAGTCAGTGCATCTCATTTATATTCTACTTAATTGGAAAGAGGAAGTGATACAATGGAGGATAATTTCCTTCTTCATAAGGATCTGTTTTAGGTTTTGCATATTCCTTTGACTGAAAGTTGGTCATCTGGCTATGCTCAATGCAGCAGAGGCCAGAGCATGGCAGAGTACTTCATTAAAAGTCCAGATCTTACTACCATGGAGGAAGAACTACGGGACACTGAGAGAGGAGTCGCAGGAACTGGCATCCATGCTAAATATCACACTATCTGTATGAAAATCAAGAGTTTCAAGAACTTGACCAAAAGGTGAGCCATAGATGAGGGTAATCTTTCTTACCATGAGGAAAATCAGAATGTTGGCTACAGAAATTCTTAATAAGAAAAGAACAGTTGATTGAAAATGGGCTTTCGGACATTGCCTCTTAGCAGCCTGATGCTTCTTGCACAAGTACATAGGGAACGGTGTGGCCTAGGCACAGGGAAATGGAAAGAAGTAAGTGCCAGATCTAGGACTAGTGAAGAGGAGGGAGTATACAGCAGCCCATTCAGCTGCCCGCCCACAAAGTCCTTCTCCAGGAAGTTCCAGCCAAGAATTCACATGGTTGGGCTGTCCTTGTTTGCTTTCCTTTCCTTTTTCTTTTTTTTTTTCTTCATTCATTTCAATGACCATCTCTAGAGGGAAGAAAACTCTGAAGAAGAAAACCTATTGATGGTCTTGGGGAGTTTGTATTTAGAGGAAAACCTTTAAAAGGAAAAAAAAAGCTTTTACAGAAACAGCTTCAAACTACATCTGTGTGATTGGGAATGTTAAGAGTTCTGCCTTTTCTCTTCATGAGTCTATGCTTGTATATCCAAGCCAACACCAGTAGAGACGTATCTGCTCAAGGTCAAGCTGATAATTTCACAGAGGTAGGTACTCTGTTTTAATGTCCTTGAATGAAAGCAGAACTCAGAGGAAATTCTTTTCAACTATGCACCATGAAACATCTTTTGGCATGGTTTCTCTTCCATTGGGTGGATGGGGGCAGTCAAGACATATGTAAGGAATGAGAAAAGCTGTGGGCCTGATGATCTGCACAAACAGCTTGCAAACCTCAAAGACAAGTGTGTAATAGCTTCATGGGGGACCCTAGAGTTCTCCAGTCTTGTCCAGGAGGAAGATGCTTTCAAACACCTTATGCAACTGCTTCAAATACTACAGTATTCTGGGGTCAGCCATTTTCCTACTAGGTGCTGGCAATTAGGGAAAGCCAGATGAACCAATGTTGACATCATGTAGGATCTTACTGGAAATAAATGGCCAGGATCTTCTAAATTGTTGTCTTGGTTCTAGGAAATGCTGTCCTCTCTTGAAAATGGCTTTGGTGTTAAAGTATTTGATCATTTAAAGTGGAAGTTACTGGGAAGAAATGATTTGCTCAAGTAACAGAATAATCTAGGTCTTTCGTTCCTTATTTTCATCAGGATTTGTGTGAAGTAGACGGTATTACTACCAAGGCATTGTCAGAGGTAGACAGTAAATGGGAATTAAACTCTTGTCCATGTGTTGAGTTATAATTTGACATAGGAACTAGGTGTTACTTGTGCCAGGCATGGTGGCTTACACCTGGAATCCCAGCACTAGAGATGCTGAGAAGGAGAGAAGACTGCAAGTTCAAGGTCAGTTTGTACTTCCTGGTGTGTTTGAAACTCTGTCTGGAAAGAAAACAACAACAATAAAAAGATGTGACCGGAGAAGTATAGTTATAAGCATGTCTTCTTCTTCCTTCGTTCTCCTGTTACCCACAGGGCATTTTATGGGCCAGTCATTCCCCAGAGTTAGTGGAGAGACAGGTGGTAACCTGTAGGTTAAGAGCATCTTCTCATTGCTGTCATTCTGATTGGAGAAGAATGAGGGCACAATGAGAATGAGTAAATGAATGAAGAAACAAATGAATAGGAAATTTCAGAGAGTTAAAAATGTCCTAAGAAGAAAATGAAATGTTCTGTGCTATAGCAGGTGAGTGAGTGGAGAGAAGAGTGGTCAAAGAAAGTTCTCATTGATGCTGGAAATGAGACAGAGAACTACAGAAGAGCCATCAGTGGGAGAGGAGATGGAGAGGGGGGAAAGACAGAGAAAGAGAATGATGGAGACAGAACTGTGGATCACAGTGGGTTGGACACTTCTTTAGGGACATTTTCTCAAGTTCTCAGGAGGTCGTACCCATACTGCATAATCTCAGTAGTTTGCATATATTTGCCAGTAGCTTATATCCTCAGCTAACGTGACATCAACTGCCAGCACATGTTTACGGAGGGCCTGCTGGGCTCAAGAAGCCTTGTTAAGTGCAGAGCTGTGAATTATGAGTTATGAGGACTTTTTTCAATGATCACATTTTATGGGGAAAGAGAAATATTGCAAAGGAATTATAAATTAATTGGAAGCATCTCCAGGGACTTTCTGGAGAAGCCCTGCACATTCTAGGACGGGCACGTACAGTCAAGAGATTAAACTGGTGGATGGTCATTCTTTTTCTTCTCAATCACCTGGTAAGAACTGAGAAAAAGGAGAAGAGATTTCTACTTGGGGGCTTACCTGGAATTGCAGTAGGCCTAGAGAGAGATAATAGTGTACAGCTATTTTGCTTCCCTAGAGTTTTCTATTCTGTGAGGTAGGTGAATGTCTCTGATTGTCTCTCTTGAGAACAAACATGGGGGAGCTCCACCAGGGGATAGGGGACAACAGACTCTCTTATGAGGCTGACACCTGCAGGACGCAAGTGGAGAATAATCAGCATAGCACATTGGAACTATTCCAAGCAAACCCCTTTTGTGTGAAGTTCCAACAGTGGTCATGAACGATGCAGCCTTTAAAGTGAACTTGGATAAGAGAGAGCACAAGTCTGAGAGCCAATCAGCCATCCACATTGTTTGGTTTGAGGGTCTTCTTACCATATACCTGCATCTACCCTTCATTAAGATCATAATAATAATAAAGAGAAGATTTTAAAGCATTTTCTGGGCACTTATGGTTGCATTATAAGAATGCTGAGTTGGAAGGTGTTTGTTGTTGTTGTTGTTTTTGCTGATCGTAGGGCTTGAACTCATGGCCTGGACACTGTCCCTAAGGTTCTTTTGTTCAAGGCTAGCACTCTACCACTTGAGCCACAGCCACAGTTTTGGCCTTTTGTGAGTTGTTTATTGGTTGGATTTGAACTGTGATCCTCAGCCTCCTATGTAGCTAGGACTACAGGTGTGAGCCACCAGTGCCCAGCAGAGTGGGAAGTTTTTCCATCTCTATTTTTACAGAGTGGCTAGACACCTTAGGGGCTGTTGTCACATCTTCAGTAGGGGACAGAGCTGGACTCACACCCTCCCCTTGGTCTTCTAAGGATACCAAAAGCAGTGAATACAAAATGCTGCTGTGTATGGTACCAGCAGTACAGGGTGAGTCATGATCCTTGCTTGCCATTTTCCCAAGCCCCTGGGATCACCTTGAGATCCGATTTGGAGATAGGAGAGGTTCAATATGACAGAAATCAAATTTGTACAATTAAATTTGAAAATTGACAGCCTCCTCTCCTCTTACCTCATACACAAGCACACAAAGACGAAGATGTGCTCATTTCCTGGAATGAAGAAAACAAATTTGGCATTGCACAGACTGTGTAAAGCACGTAGGTGGAAGTGACTCAGAGATAAACTGAATAGAACCAGCGGGGTAGGAGTTAAAATACATTAACGTCTGTGTAATAGACATCAACAACAACAAGGAAATCCTATTCCCACACCATGACTTCCATTGCAGGAGTGAGGACCATTGGTCACGTGAGGTTAGATTTTTGTCTACATCAAGACATTGGGAGAAAATCTCTTCCATGTTAATTCACAAGAACAATTCTGTCCAATAAGGAGTTGTTGAATGAGAAACGGCTGAGGCAGATAAAACATTGATATGCAAGTTGATCTTAAACAACAACTTTTGGATTTCATAATTACTTTGATGAATTCTTTTGTTGATGGTGGTGGTGGTTGTGGGGTCTGAACTCTGGGCCTGGACGCTGTCCCTCAGCTTTTCATCTCTAGGCTAGCACTCTACTACTTGAGCCACAGCACCACTTCTGGCTTTTTCTGCTTATGTGGTACTGAGGAATTGAACTTAGTGCCTCATGCATGCAAGGCAAGCACTCTACCACTGAGCCACCTTCCCAGCCCCACTTTGATGAATTCTTACCATCAATATGTAAGAAAGGTACTGTCAAATGTAGGAAGTTACTAAGAATAGGTACCACCAAGTAACCAACCAATCACCTGAATCATGACTTCCCTGAGCTAACTCAAGTGTCTTAAATAGATTTTTTTACATCTGTTTCAAATAATCTAAACCATATTTTTCAGATTCCCAGTCTTAATGGTCATGTGATTTATGATTTATAAGAAATGGACTGATCATCTGTCTGGGTTTTATTTATATGGAATTTCTGGAATGGGAAGCCCCTTCAGGAACTGGTATTATAGATTGTGTTCTCATATGGTGGTGAGATGTACCACGTGTTACAAATTATCAGGACATGAGGATTTTATGCACATCAAACTAAACCCATGAATTACTCTCTCCTAGAAAATTTGCCTGGAGTGTGACTATGTCTGTATTATAACATGGATTTCTTTGTCAGTTTGTGTCTATGTTTCTCATTGGCTGTTCACTATCACTTTAAAAAATTAAAACTCCCAACAAGTGGGCTGTGTTCAATTTACACAATTTGATGTTAATATTTTTGTGTAATATGAAAGTGATTGTCCATTACTAGCTATGTGTTGTACACCATAGCAACCCACCCACTGTGTGCATAAGGAGGTGATATTGCTATCTTAATCTGACATATGGGAGGATGATGACTCAAAAGATCTTTGAGCTAATGCAAGTTGCCCCTTTCTTACATTGGTAGGAGTAGTTCTTGGTGAGTGGGATGTGATAATGATGAGAGATGGCCCCTAACGGTACCTCCTGGTTCTACGCAGGGATTACAAACATTAGTTATGGAACTGCTGACTGACTGACTTCAGCCTGACTACTGACCAGGTGTTTGACTTAGTTCCTCTCTTCTCTAGAGAAGAGGACAATAATGATTCTGGAGCGTACAGGATTGGGACCTACTTCAGGACTGCACTTTCAATGTTCTCTCATCTCTGTGGTAATAGGGTAAGACCGAAGAATGGGAGAGCATAGTGCATAGTAACATAGTCTATGAACACTATCTCATGTATAGCTCTCTCTAGAATTCAGATGGTATTTCTCCCTCATGGTTAATATTGAATGGATGCTAAGTAGATAAAATGCATTATATATGCATACATATAATATATATACATATATGTAGCACATTATATAATATATATATATATATATATATTGGTCTTATTGAAAGCAAGAAAGGTGAGCAGTATTTAGTGAAACATTAGAATCCATTGCACATGAGATGTGTCACTTGGTTTCCAGATCTTGTGAAGGTGTAAGGAAATCCCTTTATCTTCTGTTAGGCAAAGTAGTACTTGAACTCCTGCAATGAATTTTCCATTTGACACTAGCAAGAGAGAACATTGAGCTGATCTTTGTACTGTTGGAGGAGATCAGAGGTAGAATGCAGTCACAAATAAAGCGATTTCATTGAGCCAGTTGGGTAGCCAACATATGTCACACACACACACACACACACACACACACACACACACACACTCGCCTACAGATATAAAGGAAGTTATAGTCAATAATTTTATACCCCTTATGTGTGAAACACACTAACACACATTTTATAATGCTCAATGACTCTTTCAGACACTGTCACAGTTAATTCTTGTATTTTTCTGTAGTTGTGTTCTGTAAACACTGAATGAGGGAATACTGAATCCTTTATCCTAGGGAAAGACCAAGTTGGTTCCTGCAAGCCTCTGGTCATTTAGCAACTGGTCAATGCATACCTTGTTTAATGTGTGTTTCTGTTTAAAGACACCGTTTATAGTATATTTGCTGATTTGTTAACAGAGAACTTAGGGCCACCAGCGTGATGAATTTGTAACTGAATGAGGCTTATCTAACACATGTATTTTGCTAGTAAGGGTGCATCACGGATTTCTTGCACTTAGGAACACTTAGACATCACTTCAGGACCACCTTGGGGGCCATTTGCCACAGCAGAATCACTAATTTTAAAAAAGCACAGAAACGTGAAAAATGTGTCACTAAATAGACCATGAAAGGGATGCTTGTTTACAGTATGAAAGTTGAAGCCAGAAAGAGAGATGCTGCCTTGTTTGATTCAGAGGGATCTCTGCATGACCAGAAGCATTGCCAGCATTGATGTGGGGGAGGGGAAGAGGGTCTACAAATGAAGTTAGTGACTAGGCTATTTGGTTGATACCAAAGATACAAATAGATTGGCTATATTGTCATCTTTTTTAAAATTAATGAATTGAAAACTGAATGTTAAACTGAGTGATCATGAAAGTGATAGATACTACTTAATGCCAGTTTGTCTGCATTTATGTAGGTGGGACATGTTCTACTAAAATAAGAACTCCATTCCACTTAACAGGGTCAACAGGCATGTCAACAGGCTGTGCTCCTTAAGGTCATAAATTCAAGAATTCCTATGCCTCTGTCCCCAGCCCTACTCAGAATCTCCTACATCCTGTCAGGTGACTTTCAGGAAAAAGGAAGAGTGTAAAGTCATGAGAGATGACAGGTCTTTTTTTTTTTAAGAATCCCAAAATAAAAAGGGAAGGGAGGGCCCTTTATTCAGAAAGAGAGTAAAATTGAATGCTATGTCCTTTTTAAATGAGAGATCTTGAGACCAGGCCTGGCTGTGTTTTACCTCCCTCTTCCCACACCCCTTTGGAGCCGCCCATACCAACTGGCTCCACCCCACACACCTTTGGCCCTACCCTTTTTCCTTTGGTTCCATCCACAGCTCTTTGGCTCCACCTACTAAGCTGCAAGGAAAGCCGGGAAATATTCTTTTCCCAACTGAAAAGGCAGAAGAAGGAACAGAGATGGATGAACATAGAGCATTTATTCCCTTTAGAAGAACGTAATCATATTTGATGTTTTAAAATACTGTATGCCACTTCTCTGTTTCCTAAGAAGTGTTAGATCGTACAACTGTAACCTGTTTGGAATACAAAGGATAATGGAAATTGAAGCTTTGTTTTCTGTGCAGTAAAAATTTGTGCATATAACACGGCAAATGAGCTGATTATTTTCTAAAATTTAGCTGGGTATTTCAAAGAGTCTTTCCCCAAATTAAAAGAGTTTACCAAATGAAATGCCTTGATTTAAAATTAGAACAGATACTAAGATTCATTTCTTCCCCCCTTCCATAAATTTTCTGCAGGCAGGTTCTGTCCTCCCATAATTGAAGTCAACCATAATAACAAATTTGATTGCTTTTTTTTTTTTACTCTTACGTTTGAGGTAATTGCCAGATTGGCAGACATAGTAATTTTTGTATGTGAGAGGTGATCAGATGTGAACATTTCCATTCAATCATCTCCCTGGAATTCAAACACATCACTGCTTCTGGCTTCAGAATCCGGAGCAGTAATTGCAGCTCAGGGATGAGCTGTGCATCTGAAATAGGCTGTGTTTCATGTGTGATCAGTAATGCTGTCCTACTTGCTTTGGAAGGCATGCCTGAGCCGATGCCTGCCCCATTGTATACCCCATATAGTAGCAGCGATAGTAATAGTAGTAGTGGGAGAAGCAGGAGTAACAGGAGTAGGAGGCATTGTCATTGTCTGTGTAGCAGCAGCAGGAGAAGGAGGGGTGCAGATGGAGTGGGTGGCTGGGAGGGCCCCAGCTCTAGGATATACAAACATGTGGAGACAAGATGAAGATAGCTGAAAGATTAGGATGCAATTGAGGAGTTTCTCACTTTTGCTTTGCATTCTAAATTTGATGCTGGGTTAATTTACCATAGAAGGAGACACCACATTTTTTCCTCTGCAAAGAGAACAGTGGTTGTTCTCTGGAGAATGCAGAAGTTCACATGCATTTAAGGTAAACAGGACATATGGCTATAGATGCAGGCTCCCTGTAGGAGCTGTCTTCATAAAGGGCTGGGTTTACTCAGCTTCCTCATATAGCTCCCTGAGATGTGTGCTCTGAGAGGCTACTGCTTTTGTCTGTTAGTCTAATTTCTTTCTTTATTTTTTTTGTTGTTGTTGGTGGTGGTCATGGGACTTGAACTCAGGGCCTAGGTACTGTTCCTAAGCTTTTTTTCACTCAAGGCTAGCGCTCTAACACTCTGAGCCACAATGCCACTTTGGGGTTTCTGGTGGTTAATTGGAGATTAAGAGTCTCACAGTCTTTCCTGCCTGGGCTGGTTTGAACCTCAATCTTCAGATCTCAGCCTCCTGAGTAGCTAGGATTACAGGAGTGAGCCACCGGTGCCCAGCCTAATTTCTTTTTAACTCCTCAAAATCTTAACTCCTCAAGATGCTATATACACACTTACACAAGCACAAAGGCTCCTCCCCTATCAGGTGTATGAAGTAGTCATACAGTTGATATGTGTAATTTCCTATTTTCCATCATGAATATGCATTTGCTTCAGCTCCATGTCTCATTACATAATCCTCTGGTCTCTAATTGATGAACATGGAAAATGCACTGTTTTCGATCTATTCCTCAAATAGCCTTAGGAAACATGTCTTGTATTCTTCTTGTGATTTTGGGATTTGACTGTTTAAAAAAAGCACTTCATTTTCAGCTTATCCTTAATTAGTTAGTGTGTACTGGTTGAGCATCCTTTGGGCTAGCAGCAGTATAACAAGCACTCCTGGTAGAAACCCAAGAAATGGCTCTAAGAAAGCAACAATCCATATATTGTAGGAATAGTTAGGGGCCTTCTGGTCAGCAGCTTTCCATGCAGTGGCTCTGTGGTTGATTATTGTTTTAGACACTTTTTTTTTGTATCAGTGGACATCCATTATGGAAAAAAGTAATGAGAGTTATAATTTGCTTTTGGTCAAGTTCTGACTTGTAATTTATTCTGATTTCTTTTAGATTTGGCCTAGTTTCTTTGAGGCCTGGGCCTGAGGGCTATGCTAATTTATATGATTGATGAACTGTCTTATATTGTGTGCTATTGACAGGAAGGAAAAATGAACTTTTAATCCAGTGGCTGTAATTAGACATCAGCTTTACTCATTCCTACATCCGGAAGCAGTTTCTTGTGCTGTCTGTCTGTCTGTCCAGTTGAATGCAGGTGGCAGCAAAACAGTATCTGTGTGAAGAAAGTCTTCTCTTAAGCATTGGACCTTGAGACACAATAGACTTTCCCTCCATCCTACATTTTTACTTAGCCAATGAAGGGGGTGGTAGATTTGATTTTTAGGTTGAAAAGTATAGGGAATAGGTATGTAGCTCATTGACACAGTCTGTGTTTAACGTGAGGAGGGTATACATGCACACACACACACACACACACACACACACACACGACCTAAAAAGTTCCCCAAATCTTCAAGGCCTTATTGTAGTCTGGAGTGTTCAAGGTACAAAACTCACTAATGGTTGAGTCTCAGGCCTCAGCTTACCATGACATTTTCTTTATAAAGAAAGGATGCCACTTAAATATTGTAAGAACCAAGTATCTAAATAACTCAGGCCTGTAATCTTAGCTACTCAGGAAGCTAAGATCGGAGGATTATGGTTCAAAGTCAGCGTAGGCACAAAAGTCCATGAGACTCTTTATCTCTAATGAACCATCAAAAAAAGCTAGAGGTGGAAATGTGGTTCAAGTGGTAAAGTACAAGTTTTGAGTGAGAAAACAACTAAGACCAGTACCTAGGCACAGAGTTCAAACCCCATCCAACACACAAACAACTATGTACCTAGCTACATTCCAAGAGTAAGATAATTTATAGGCACATATGAATTGCTTATGAGGTTTTGTGGCTACTTCTTGCCCATCCTCTTTCTAATGACCCTGGTTTCTGTAGACCTGGGAGATGTGTGTGATTGGACAACATTTCCAATCTGTTAATAAGTCACTGTGTAGCGTGGAAAAGAAGATGAAGATAAAAAGCTTGTTCAATATTCCCTTTCCTAAGTTGTCAGTAGCTTTAGGAACTCACAAATAGCTTGTGGTTTATAAATATTAAATAAGGGATTCATTATTGGAAAGCATCCACATGACTGGCCAAACCCAGAACCCAAGCGGTTTAGACCATTGTGGGGCTATTTGTGCTGGAGAAAAATCAGGGCTGGAAAATCATTTCTAGTCTCTTAGACATTTAAGAATGCACGGGAAATATTCTGTTATTATAAGAAAACAATCTGAGGTCTGTGTTAAGAAAATCTCATTAGTAACCTTGAACCATAACTCCCTATCATTCTTCGAGTAGAGAGGGCAATATATTAATGTATACCTACCTGGTGGTGTGGATCAGATTTCCCACAACCTCATTCTTGGAGTTTATAGAGATGAGAAAATGAAACACAATGAAGATATCTGAGTACAAAATGACTTGACAAAACCTCTGTAGTTTACATCAAGGATACATAGAGCAATACCTCAGACTTTTCACCTGGGGCCCATTTTGTTATACTTCTAAGAGAACAGTGATTCCTTGCTGGATCCGTTTCATTACGTTCTTCCCCCCTTGATCCTTAGTTCTTTCAAGTTTCTATGGACAGCATATTATGAAACTCCTCTCACCCTGAGAGGAGACACCTGATAGGGGAGGAGCCAGCACAATCACTCGTTGTAATGACATCAAGATCTCGGATCTCTTACTGAATGGACAGGGTGCCTCACGCTTGAAGCATCTCCCGTTACACTTCGAGGCAGAGAGACAGATTTTGGTCATGATAATGTCAAGGCACCAAGAAGATACTAAATGATGCTCATTTCTCCAGGGAAATGTATTGTTGTTGTTTTCCCAAAGATCATGACACTAATTTTTTTTTCCCAAAGGCACTGGTGTTTGGAGAAGAAAATCCATTACCTGGCACATCCATAAATGAGAACTTTTGTTACTGTGAACTGCTATTTAGTGTCACTTTCCTTTTTGTGTGGTGCTGGAATTTGAACTCAGGGCCCCAACACTTGCTAGGGTGGTGCTCTATCACCTGAGCCATGGCCTGCATATCTTTTGGGTTCAGTTTTTTTTTTTTTGAGATAAAATCTAATGCTTTTGCTTTAAGATGGCCTCTTGCCCCATTTCTTGGGCAGCTGAAATTAAAGCCTTATGACACCACTTCTGGCTTATTTTTGTGCTTATTATTCATTCATTCATTCATTCATTTTTGTGCCACTCCTGGAGCTTGAACTCAGGGCCTGAGTGTTGTCCCTGAGCTTTTTATGCTCAGAGCTAGTGCTCTATCACTTGAGCCATAGCTCTACTTCTGGCTTTTGGGGTGCTTAATTGGTGAGAAGAATCTCAAGGGATTTCCCACCTGGGCTGACTTCCAACGTCCATCCTCAGTTTTCAGCCTCCTGAGTAGCTAGGATCATAGGCATGAGCCACCAGTACCAGGCTTCTGGCCTATTTTTTGAGATTAAGTCTTGCTGATATTTTGCTTGGGCTGGCATTGAACTGTGATCCTCTTCTCACCTTCTCAGTAGTTGAGATTGCAGGTTTAAGTCACTGTGCTCAGCCCTGTTTTCCCTTTTAATACAAATCTTCCAAAACAGAGGAAGATGAGGGAGGAAGGAAGGCACTTGCTTCTCCCCCTAGAATAAGTGCTTACCTTGGAAACCCCAAGTACCACATTCCACACCCACTAGCCAGCCTAAAGAATGTGACCCATCACGGGGAAAAACCAGGTCTCTTTCAGAGCTGGCCTGTCTGCCCTAAATCTGGAGGCCCAGTCTCCTTCCTGCTTCTGTACCCACTGCCCGCTTGCCTGGAGTCCTTGTAGTTGTGTCTATCTGACTGACTGTCTCAGCCCCTACTGGGGTTCTTCCAGAATCCCTAAGTGCCCAGCTGCTCCAGGACCTCAGCTTCCCTTTGGGAATTTCTCATCTCCATGACAATAGCATCCTCTTGCTTTCTGTGCTCCTTCCTTTCTCCCAGCTCAACCGAAGAGCACCCCTCTTCCTTTTCATTGATCAGCTTTGTAGAGCGTTTCTTTCTTTCAAAGGCTCAGATTCTCTTTCTGCTCCTCAGTGACCCAGAAGCCTTACCTCCCTCTGTCACTGACTGTCTGGCTCTTTCCTTAGCATGGCACAGTCAGAAAACAATCTTCCACTTCCTGTCTGTCTTCCTTCTACAGGATTTCTGTTCTCCCCTTTCGTGACCCTCCTGGGCCCCTCTGCTTCATAAACAACTTTCCCCCAAACACACAGATTTTGTGACTCCCGCTTTTCCTCCTGTTTTCAGATCCATCCTTCTTTCTTGTTCATGTTATTTGGGACTCCTTTTCCTTCTGGAATCCTCTTTTCTTAGGGTTCTTTGCTTATTTTCACAGCCCTCACCATCCCTCCTGTCATTCCGCTTTTGTAAGTCCTCCCTCACCCCTAGGACTCTCCAGTTTTTGCAGGGAATTGGGAGTATACAGTCTACAGCATCAGGTTTCAAGACCTTTTCCCCACCCCCAATGTCTCTGAATGTCCCAGGACCAAACCAAACCCCAACAGCAACAACAACAAAAAACCCTGTGGGTTTAAATAATTAATCTAGATCTCCTTAATGTGTAAATTGTAGAGACAGAACTAGAACCTCAGTTTGCTGATTTGCAGCCACAGGATTTTCCAGATGCCCAGTTACCTGGCCAGGGACACGTTTTTGTTTTCCCTAACCCTTTGTTTTCTTCCATCAGTTATCTGGGTATTTACTTCAGTTCATTTCTCAGCCACTCCCCTCCCAATGCTTTTTCCTCCATCTGTTCATGCTCTTCTGTTTCTGCCATGGTAATTAATATGACTTCCAAACCTATGTTTAACTGCTCATTTCTGGTCTATGCACCTCAGGTTACTTCAGGTGTCTGGGCCTTAGAATTCAGTCTCATCCAACAGCAGTCAGAAAGCACTTTATGATTCAAGGAGTGCTCCTGCAAACATTAGTTTATTTCATCCTCCTAATTTAGAGAGGAGGAAGTACTATCAGCCAGTGTTTTTCAAGATGATTCTAACAGAAGAGCTGGCATGAATTGCTCAGAATGACACATGGAGAAAAACAGGACCTGGCTTACTCTAAGTGATACCCCATCACAGTCACGGGTTAAAATTGTGTCTGACTTCCTCTGCTCTCTCCAGAACGTTGTTGAAGTTAAAACAAAATCAAAATGCAAACCAACAGCACCTATCCACTTACAGGGGAGATTACTCAGGGTCGCAGGGACCCTGGCTTTGTCACATCTGAAAACTTTGCCTAGCTCAGAGTCTGTTACAGACTCTGGAAGGCGTATAGTTGATCAGAGTCCATGCATCTGAGTTGACTGGTAAAAATTCCAGTTCTTTCTTGAACCCAGACTCAAAATCTTGCCATGTTCTTTGAATCCTTCCTTTTCAGCTCTACCAACTATAAATGAGTGAGACCTCTATATTTTCCCCTTTCCTCTGTCCTGTTGTATCTCCATCGTTCTCTGTTTCTGTTTCAGATACAAACGCCGAGATCTCCTTGACATGACCCTAAAATGTGGTTGGCAGTTCCTTTCTGACCCCTAACCTTTCAGGCATCTGGCTTTACTATTACCGGACAGATCTAAAGACCAGCCTCTCCTCCTGGACCCAGATGTTTTCTTGAGAGCATGGGGAGTTTAGAGATGGCCTGGCCCAGATTGCCTTCAAGGGCAGAAAATTGTCCAACCGTAATACCAGAGGGGCTTCATTCATGACACCACCCATAACTTGGGGTTTCCATTGGACATCTCCCCCGATTTTCCCCAGCCTGCTCACTGTAGTCCAGATCCCTTTCTCCAGCCTTGAGATAAGCCCAGGGGCCCAGTTCCAACATTGCTGCTCCAGTTATCCTCCCTAGTGAATGTGGAAGCCAAAATGTACTGTTTGCCATTCTTTCAACATGCCCACGGCTTTCTTACCTCCTGGCCTTCTTTAAGTAATTTTCTCTTACTCAGAATCCCTTCATTGCCCTTCATCTCCTGCCATCCTTTCTGTGTCTGGTGAAAGCTCTCTTGTTCTTCCCATCTGTGGGAGCTCACAGTGCTTGGCTTCTCTGTTCTGGGTTTACCCCCATCTGTCTTGCGTCGTATGTATTTGATGCTCATTCTATCTGCCTACTGATTCTAAGCATCTTTGTGTTATTATTATTTTTTTCCATTCAGCAGAGTGGGCTGGCCTGGGTTGGTGTGACTGGATAGCTGAAAACATCACAGAAAAAACAATGCTAACCAGCAGATTTGAAGAACACTGGCCTTCAGCCCCCTCCCTAGAGCACTGTGGAGTTTGGCCTGGTTGTGTTGGAATTAGCCGAAAATGTTTAAAATGGGGTAAAGATGCTGGGTGGGTGGGTGGGGGGAGAAATGCTTTGTGACCCATCACTTCTTGCCATCCCTGCCCCATGGGGTTGCTGCATGATTGAGTGATTCAGCATCTTCCCCAGTGGCTGCGCTCCATCTCTCATCACATTCGCATTCTGTGTGATCTGCTCTTCTGCATCCTTGTGGGATGTGGCTGTGTACATTGCTGAAATGGGGCTATGTTTCACAAACACCATGGACCTAATGAGCTTTGAGTGAAAAATCCAGGAAAGAGCACAAAGCTTGGAGCACAAAGCAGTGTTGGCTTGTGAAATACTTTGCTTCTTCCTGTTCTTACCTTGAAAGCTCACTGATCTTAGCTGGGAGCGAGTGGCTCAAGCCTGTAATTCTAGCCCTGCAGGAGGCAGAAATGTGAGGAATGGGATTGGAAGCCAGTCTAAGCAATTCACCAGAAAAAAAAGCTGGAAGTGAAGTTGTGTCTCAAGTGGTAGAGAACCAGCCTTGAGCACAAAAGCTAAGAGACAGTGCCCAGGCCCCGAGCTCAAGTTCTAGTATTGGCACACATGAGCACATGTGCATACATGTGCATGCGTGCATGCACGCGTGCGCGCGCGCACACACACACACACACACACACAAACAAACTAATTGCTCTGTCATAAAAAAAAATCTGTTTGGACTGATTCTTTTTATGTTGGGTAATTCTGTTTGCATTTAGAAACCATGAATGCAACAAATGACAGGCTCTCTAGTTGATTTCCTCTTTTTTTAAAAACAATTGGTAATTCTCACTTTGTCATAACTGTTGTTTGTTGGTTGGCTTAGAAAATGGCAATGTTTTTTTATATTACTATTGATTTCAATTTTTCTCTTCTTTTTTTCCCCCTTTCCACCCTCCATCCTTCCTGGCTGGAATCCTGTGTCTGGATGGTTTGGTGATTGTGTTCTTATTTATATTATCCTGTCAAATCAGGTAAGATTTTTCTTTTCCTTTTTGAGTTATGATCCTTCTTGGTGTCTCAAACATTAATATATAAAGGAAGTTTTGATGACAATGTAAATATCCAAAGAAACAGCATGGCGTAACTCAATATAAGTTTATTTTCAATTAAATTATCTCCAGCTACAAGAAAATACTCATTGGCATGGATTGGTGACATGGATTTCTATCAACTGTGGGAATTGCCTAAAATATTTTATAAATCAAGACATATTTAAAATACAATCAGAATATAGGTGAGTGCAGGGTTAGATTGTCTTAGTTTTTCATTCTCAGATATGACACTAACCATCACAAACTTGTACATGTCTTTGAGTGTGTTACTGTGATTTATGTCAAACAAATTTTGCTGTAAAACCCTTCCCGGCTGAGAAATGCTGGAAACAGATGTTCCTTGGTGTCCTGGCACTGGAGAGTGTGTGTTCTGTGAAACTAGAGGCTGACTTACAATGGATGACCATGTGACTATGAACAGGGGCAAGCTGTCTGCAGATTAAAGTTGACTTCTTGATATAAACCAGTTGTAGACCTACTACCCAGAGTGTCATAAGGAAATGGATATGAGCAACTTTTGTGAGGGTAGGGGAGTGTTGGTCCTGGGACTTGAACTCAGGACCTGGGAGCTGACCCTCAGCATTTTTTGCTCAAGGCTATCGCTCTACCACTTGATCCACAGCTCCACTTCCAGCTTTTTGGGTGATTATTGGAGATAAGAGTCTCATAGTGCTCAGGCTGACTTCAAATCATGATCCTTAGATTTCAGCCTCTTGAGTAGCTAGGATTACAGGCAGGAGCCATCAGTATCCGGCAGGATATGAGCATCCTTAACTCTTTTCTTGTCAGGTATTTTCCTGTGTCTTAAAAAAAATACACCAAACACCTTTTTTGTTGTTATTGCAATATTGGAGTTTGAATTTAGGGTATCATGCTTGCTAGGTAAGTTCTCTACCATTTGAGCCACAAGTCTAAGCCCTTTTTGCTTAAGTTATTTTTCTTTTAGGTGGGGGATTTGTTGTGCAAAGATGCCATACAGGTCTGAGTCCCTGTCACTTTCCTGTCTGTTACTATTGAAACCCTGCTTTTTAACTCAACATGGGTTTAGAATACTATTCTTCTTAGAAGCCTTCTGTGATCTCTCCATCTCCTTTTCTTATTCCACATTGCAGCAAGCACCTGGGAGCAGTAGATCTCCCCCTGCCCTCCTTTCTAACACAGCCTCCGTGAGCCATCTTTGTTGAGCTCCTGGCTGAATGACACACACCAGGTCTACAAAATGTAAGACAGCAGAACACACTGGAGTAAGAATTCAAGGCTCTGAAATGCCACCATGCATTATTTATACCTCCTGATGCAAAAATATGTCACAAATGAATTTAAACGAGAGGGATAATATTTCTTCTTTTCCCTTGATGATAGACTCAGACTGCATAAATCCTTTTATTTTATTTCAACCTGTCTGCTAAAATGGGCCAATGTGTTACAGAAATACACTTTTCTCTTTGAGGTGAATGAAGTGGCTCAATTCTAAGACATTTTTCTTTGAATAAAAGATTCCTTTTAAAAAATTGGCTTTTTAACCATGTTGCATTCTCTGCTGCTCAGCTCTGGGAATGTTGGAAGGGCTGTCATTTAAATCTCTGAGGTAAGATGAAGAGAGCTACAATACTACTGGTGAATTATGAAAAAGAAAAAAGATGAATTATGTGATGTTTCTAAAGACTTCTCCAGCCCTGTGATGGTATTTAGAAAAAAGGCATCTGAGGGAGCAGCACAGTTTGATTATTGTTTAGCAGATGAGTGCTTTGTTAGTCTATACTCATTAGATGGTTATTAAATAGACGCATATAAAAATGATCTGTAGAAGGTAGAGTAAGAACATTATTGAGGGCTCAGTGGGTGTCACATGCTGTTTAAACACCTTACTTGTTTGACTGACTTAATCTCTTCCCATGGGGTCAGCTATTAATGCCACCTCCTGACACAGTGGAAGAAATGGAAGAAGTTAGGGAACCCGCTTAGTAACGACATAAAGCTGGTAATGCAGGATGGTGGCTCTTTGCACAGGTAGTCAAAAGCAAGAAGCTGAACAACTTTTCCCTTGTCAGCTAGCCTGTATTGTACTGGCAAAGTGAACAATATATGTTGTTATTTTAAGGTACACAGAATCCTAACTTCTGCTTAATATTAACATGCAACTCTCAGTTCCCTTAAATGGGAATTATTTTTTACAACAATGGAGTGGACCACACTATGGCCTCAAAATTTAACTGTTTTTTTTTAAAAATCTCTATGGGAGGATAAATATAAGACCTATAGAATATCTCTTTGCCCAATTCCTTTATCTACTTCTTATCAGTTTACATTAAAATCTTCACTCTGTAAACAGCATTGAAGAGAACATCCTTGCAGCTTTCCACAGTAATTTTCTTAGTACAAACCAATCCCTCACAATGGACCAGCCACAGCTAAAGGCTGAGACTTTTGCTACCTGTTACAAATTGCTATCCTAAAAGGCAATGCTAATGTGGACTCCAGGGCTGAGTTTATTGCCTTACACTACTTCACTGGTTTTCCAAGTGTGATGTTTGGCTTCAAGAGCACTGAGAAACATCAAGATACACCTTGGGTTGAGAGTCTTTTTAAGTTACCTTTCTTGGAGAGGTGTTCAGTGCAATAACAATTCAATAAGACTGAATCTGTGTGGGTAGTAAGTTGTTTACCTGACAGTAATCGAATCCAATCCTTAGCTGAATTGGATGTGCCCATGGTACCTACCTTGAGGGGATTGTTGCAAGTCGAGTCAATAAAGCAATTTCAGATGGAGGAAAACCTGCACTTCCTTTTTTTAAGGAATAAATAGACAGAGGACTTTTCCTTTGAAACACTGTTAATTAAAATAGAGTTTGAAGAACCCTTGAGCTGTCAGAAGTAGATTTGGTATTTCTCAGAAGCTATATTTAATGAAATGTGACTTGCATTTCCATCTTGTGCTGAATCTGAATGGAGCCTGGCTGTGGTTGCATGCTCCCTATCACCAGGAAAACTGGGCTTGCATGGGATTCTGAGAAAATAAGGAAGCCATGAGTAGATAAGACAGGAATACATAGCATGTCACTAAAAGGAAATTTAATTAGTGTGATGTATTGTGGTCTGGTGATCGGAACAGCTCCTTGCTTCACAATAACTGCAGTTATATTTTTGCTCTCTCAGGATTTAAAGAAAATTTTGTGAAGTTTAGATTTATGAAAACAATTGGTTACCAGTATGAATGATAATAATGAGCCAGATTCTCCTTAGCCTATCTTGTGTTACCAGATTCAACTCCAGAAGCTCATCCTCCAGAAAAACCCATGTTGGAGATAAAGAATAAGCCTTCTTCAAGGGGAAAAGAATGGAAAAGGGAGAGTTTTACTCACAAATTAGATCTTCCATTCCAGAGGAGTTCCTGAGAAGTTCTGGACTTAGGAAGAAATAATGAGGAAGAGAGAGGGGCTACTGAAGAGAAGCCTGTTTTCACTGTGGGTTTCCATGACGGCCTCTTTGGGTGGCAGGCAGGTTGCTCCTTCTCTGAATCTTTTCAGATGACTGTTAATAGTTTCCTGGGGTTCTTTTCCCCCTGCTTTTCCTTCATGCATTCTGCTGCATGCATAACATTTGGGATCTTCCCCAGGTTTCAAGTTATGCTTACTTTACAGAACAAAAGAGCCACTCAAAAGAGAATCTAGCCTTTCTGTAAGGTGTTGAGGCTGTTTAAAGGCAGGATAGAGGAGGGCCAGGAGACAAGTTATCCCTTGAAGCTACTGCTGTCTTGCTGGCCATCCTCAAGGCTGATTTGTGGCAACTGTGATAGGCCTAGCCGTTGCTTGGTCCCCAGCGGCCATGTTTATCAAATATACAACACAACCATGGGGATATGTTTCAAGATCGCTTATACATTAAGCACATTCTTTATGTTTTGAAATGTTTTAATATACTACCTTGTCGTGCCTTATTTTCATAAATTTTGCTTTCTCCAAGGAAAATGGGGACATCTCTCACTTGGTAAATTCCAGTTTTTATGAGGTAGACACTTTCCTTAGTGTATTGTTGGCGATAAATTATTGAGATATATTAAATAAAGCTTGGCCTCTTAGGCCCCAAATACCTTGTAAAGTAGATACAAAATAAATGATTTAAGGAAGCCAGGTAAGTCTAAAGAGCCAGTTACAATCATAACGATGCAGAAAGAAACATAGAAGTAGAAAATGGTTCATGGTTTAAATTTTGTATTGGCTCCTGGATCCTGAGTATTATGCATTAGAGGAACTTTTATTCATTGTAATGATGAATTCTTTACTAATCTAATTAGGAAAGAAAGAAAATCATTTAACCATTTAAGATTCTAAGATTAGTTTTAGCCATACATATTTTGATTCCCTTTTTCCTCCAAAGGACTTTCAAAGTGAAATCTTTATATGGTAGCCATACTTTAGACTATCCCCTGGGATCCCAACATTCTGATAGCTTTGCCCTTGTGGAATTCCCCTAACCCTATGACCTGTTTCTAAACAATATGAAATGGCAAAGGGGATGAGATAGCAAGATTATGATGTGTGTTTCACTGAGAATCTTGTTGCTTTTCTAGCTACATTGGGAAAATCCACGTGATAATGATCTAGGGTGGCATCTAATGAGGCTTGAAGGGAATCACCTCTGCCTTTAAGCACACTAGCACGAAAACAGGTCCTTTCTCAGCAAGGCATCTGATGAGATTGCAGCCCCAACCAGTGCCTTTATGGCAGCAGAAATCCCTGAAGCAGAAGATGTAGCAAAATCGTGCTTGGACTCTATTGACCTACAGGGGCCATAAGGTCGTCAATGTATACTGTTTTGAGCCACTAAGTTGATGATGCTTATATTCATATTATCACTTAATTATACATTCATTTAAAAAAGAATGCTGACTTTCTCTTACAATGCCAGGCTTGGTGTCAGGTGCTAAAGGAACATACGATAAGTCAACAATCTCTATAAATGAGTGATGGCTATGTATGAAGTGCAAAGAGAGGTAGTTTGAGTCTCTTGCAGGAGCAGAGATGCAGGTCAACTGCTCTGCAGGTGCAGAGAAGAGCCTTGATCGGAGAGAGGACTACCTAGGCAGCCAGCTGTAGCGCAGGGAAGGAGAGAGAGGTGCGAGGAGACAGAGGGGACACACAAGTTCTGGTATGGAGGTTCACGAACAGCAGACCCAAATGGAGCCCTGAAATACTGCACCAAGGACGGTGTGTAGGGTGAGATGATTCAGGGTCCTAGCATATAGTGTTAAAGGAAGAAGTTCTTTGTCCAATGGACAAAGAACACTATGGGAGCGCCAAGCAGGATGATACTGACACATTTGTGCTTTGTATGGAACACTTTGGTGACCTGGGAATCTGAATTTGGAATCAGGCCCATTAATAGTGAGCACAAGGACTGACCTCCATGTAAGCAAGGCCTGAGATCAAACAGTAAATGAAGGCTGAAATATATGCCCCTTCTAGCATAAACGACAAGGAAGACCCCTCCCAATTAAGCTGAAGATACAGCATACCAGGTTTAACATAGAGAAAGACATGATCATGGTTGTACATTAGCATCGATGGTGCATCTGAGGTGAAGGGCAATAGGCAATCATACTGCTGGCCCTGACCTCACTTGGCCAGGAGTAGTAATATTTATCATGATGATAACAGAAATGAAATGATTGGCCATGATGTAGTCTGATTTGATCACTAACATTAGAAAACCCACACCCAGAGTTCTACATTTGAATGAGCATCTGTACAAGTAAGGCAAGTCCATACATATAAAGGAGAGGCTGGTTTTCCTTGGTTGAATGAACTGGGTGGAGGTAGATAGTTCATCTCCATGGCTCAGTGTTTGAGGGTCTGACATGAGTCTGAAGAGAACCTTCCTACATCATAGCTGCCATCTGCCCAGAAGGTGGCTGTGCTGGGTCAGTTTTCCATGACTATGACAAAATACTTGAGACTAACAACTTTAGAGGGGGGAGGGAGAGAGAGAAGGTTGATTTTGGGCTATGGTTCCAGAAGTTTTTGTGCATGGCTGCTTGATGCTATGGCTCTGGGCCTTTGGTGGTACAGTGTATCATGGTGGACACCTGTGATGGAGGAGGCCCACATACTTCATGGAGGCTGAGATGCAGAGAGAGAAACATGGGACAGGATTGGGCTCCTATATCCCCTTCTGTAACTTCCTTCTGCTCTGCCCCATCTCCTAAAGGTTCCACTCCTCCCCAACAGGGCCCAGGCATGCATGGGCCTTTAGAGGACACTCGAGTTCAAACTGCAGTAGCGGAAGTAATGTGTACATGATGCAGGCATTTATTCACATAATGGACTTTCCTTCCATTGCGATAAAATACTCATAATGTGAAAGGTACTATTCATAGCTGTTAGTATATTGGCAGTGTTGTGTACTGTTCCAGGAGATTTTCTTCACTCCAGTAGGAATTTCTGCCCCATTAAGCAGCCGCCTCTCACTGTTCCCTCCTCTAATATCTGACCACGCCACTCACCTGTGTCCTGTCTCTATGGAACTGCCTATTCTGGACATTCCATATAAATAGAATCATGGAGCCTGTGACCTTTTGTGCATGGTTTATTTCAGTGAATGTGTTTTCAACACAACTAATTTTTACCCAATACCTACAATGTAGTAGGTAGGCCCTAGATACACAGTGACAGACAGGTCTCTGCTCTCACAAATCTCATGCCATGACCGTAGGAACAGAACAAAAAATCAGGAAACAAAGAAATAAGCTGAAGGGTCTGTGGTTAGAAGGAATCGTACAGCCTCTGTAAAGCAGGCCAGAGTGGCTAGAACTGGTGGAGGGCATTGGAGAGGCAAGGAGGACCCCTTGGGAAGCTAAACAGGAAGGTAATGAAACATTTAAAGAAGAGGATTATGAAGGAACTTAAATTAGAGGTGTGGAAGTAAGGTAGGACCAGACAGGGGTGGTCCTAGACTGTTCTAATAACATGGTATGGAGCCATTTCCTTGCATACATCAATATGCTACCTGTGGTCAATTTGAGAGAGGTGGTTGACTGACACTTTGCTCTCTGCCTCTGACTAGTTTGAGCCAGCCATAAGTGGCAAGCCTTATGCTCAGAAGCCCTCATTTCCAGCAGGAGATGGGAACTTGACATTCTATCCACTAGCACAGGGCATCTCTGTTCTTGCTCTTCAGCAGCACACACAGCATCCAATGTTTCTAACATGGACTAATGAGACCCAGTCTTTCAGGTGAGTTGGGCTGAGCTGTTTCACAGGGGATTCATATAATTGAGATACTTGAATGGGGGCTCATCCATTCTACTCAGAACCTAGGAGCCACTCTCATCTGATAGCCTGCAAGATACATCCCTAGGACTTCATGCCATTCAGTCGCCGCTACACAAGCACAATGCATTACTTAGTCTTTTCTGATCCTAGTAGGCATTGGCCTTGCAGAAAGAAAAATATGAAAACAGACTTAGTTTAATCACTCTTACAGAGAAGCAGTATACATGAAGGATTTATCATCACTAACCTGAAATCCATCCACAGAAAACAATCTGTACTATGTGTGGTTATCTCATTTTGGTCCTTTGTGAAGAAAAAAAGCAATTTCTTTGCCAAAGGGAGCTCTATTCCTTTCTTCCTATAGAAGATGGATGATAACTCTGATTGTGTCGTACCAGATTTGTGGACAGATTTTTTTTTTATACAAGTGTTGGGACAGGTAGCTTGCTGTAAGAATAGAAATTATCTTTGGCAGGTACCCTGACTATCTTGAAGATAGCATCTGCCCTGGCATGAGTGACTTCATTCTGATGGAGATGAGGAAATCAAAGTTCTGTGTGTTCTCTTCTGCGCACTGTGATAAATGCTTGTAACTCATTAACACCCCCCTTGAAGTGAGTTCTGAAGGCAGGTGTTAGGAAATCAGTTTCTCAGTCCTTCCAGGCAAGTAGACATGACTAGTAAAATGATACCCACTTAATCTTTCAAGAGAATATATTTGGAGTAAAAAAAAATATACCTAAGCTACTGCTTAGTTTTAAGTTAAATGGTAACTAAACATACATCTAGACTTCAAGTTCTGTTATTACATCTTTTCTTCATGAAACTGTTTTCCTGGAAGCTGTGTCTGTATCGATCTATCACTTATTAAATGTTTATTGTGTTTGGAGATATGTTCTAGACATGGAAATAACATTATCTTATGTAATTCTCCAGTAATCCTTTGTAATTGATAACCAGCACTGTCACCATTTTTAGTTGACACCACGGCATCCCCACTTCTGTGAGGTGCACCCAAGTCCATTCTTAAGCTTTTGGTTCGTTGGTCACCAGTGCTATGTAGAGAGGTGGAAATGACTTGCTTTGCTTTTCCTGAGGCATTCAAAGTAGAAAACTTGACAGTGTTCAAAGTTTTCCTGGAGCATAAAATAAATGTAATGCTTAATATTAATAATAATAGTTGCATAGAGAAACATTTATAGACATGTGCATTAACTTAGGATAGTGTGTTAACTTTATTCTGTCATCTGAGAAGGTTTAAGAGAAATGACAGTCCTGTAACTATGAGCCCCCCAAAACCCCAATATTGGTTCCTAATATTCTCCAAGAAAGGGAAGCAAGGCTTCTTGGAGCAGTGGCTAATTTTTAGAGCTCAAGCAAGAAATTCAGATGAGTTGAGAACATCTTGTATTGGCAGAAGTAAGGGAGTACCTAAGAAAGAAAAGGAAAACCTGAAACCTGAAACCCCCATGTTGGTTGTATCAGAGAGACAATTGGAACACATCCCAGGGTCCAAAGTTGAAAAACACTGTGCACCAAAATATATATAATAGTAAGCAATGAGCCCAAACCACACAAATAAATGACTGAATAAATGAATACATAAATTTTCACCTGCAGAATTCTAAATCAGTTAAGTAGATACCTGTAGTAATGACATTACCATCCCTTGTCCTAAAAGGCAGCATTTAGTGACTTCTTTCCTACTGTGGAGAGTAAAGAACAAGGAATGTACAGCGGAGAGGACTATCTCAGACAGAGGACTATAGACCACATGGTCTGGATAGAATGATGTGGGTGTATGTAACCTTGAGGTGTCACAATGACACTGGCCCTTAACATGTATGATTGTCCCACCTTAACCCCTGTCATCTTCAATTTAATCATAAGGGGAAAAAAGCAACACATTCCAACAGAAGAAAATTCCATAATGGCATTTCCAGTGCCCTTCACAGTCTTCAAGTTTACAAAAAATAGGGAAATATAACAGTTGTTAGGAAAGTAAGGAAACATGACAACAAAATGTGATGTAATATACTGAACGGGGTCCTGGAAGAGATGAGGGACTATAGGTTAAAAATCAAAGAGGAAATTTGAACACAGGTTGAATTGTTTATTGATAATCCTTTGTTTGGTTCATTACTTATAACACATGTGCTGGGTGGAGGTCCTTGTTGGTATTAGGGAAACTTCTTATGCAGATGTTTCTCCATCTAAAATGATTTTGAAAAATAAATTTTAAAAAGTTTATGTGAGCCTTTTAGTGGGATTCCTGAGAGAAGGTCATTGCTTGATCCTTGTCCCTTCCATTTCTTAATGTGTCTGTCTCATTGATCCTGTTACTGCAGGATGGAGGTGTGAATTTGTTTAAGTGAAGATTGCCAGGGAAGTAATTTTCATAAAAGGAATTCAGACAATGATTGCTTTGAACCCATCCAACTTAGAAGATTAATAGTTCAGTGGGGAGGGGGGGGAATCAATAGGCAAGAACTAATTCTATAATTTAATTTCAATCTTGTTAAAGGTCCACATAAAAGTATTAAGATTATTTATGTAGGGCAATATATTTATATTTTGGTAACAGTTGGTTTAATGGATCTTAAATGAGCCTTTTGTCTCTTCTATTTGGCTTTGATAATTATGTAGACTATTGCTGTCCTGTTGTATTAATTTACTTCCTTTACATTTCTGTGGGGAGAGGGAAGAGAGACTCGTGTTTTGCTCAGGTCACTTGAAGATCAGCAACCAGGCTGCAAGCACCCTGGCACCTGGTGTCCAAGCCTTGCCCACCGTGAAAGTATTGGCTGACTTTCAAACAGCATATCCTTGAATCAGCTTTTCTTTCATAGCTCTAACCTGCATTTTCTTTTAGGACAGCGGAGGGTAAATTTTACCATAAATGTACTTTGAGGATGAGAAGTGTAAAGACTTTTCAAACTCTTTCCCCTCAAGAAAAAATTAGTCTGAAAAGCCCAGGTACCATCTTGTACAATTTCCATGAGAATCTTTGATGAAGTCTTTTATTATGTCTCCAAATACTGATTTTTTTCCCCCTCTGGACTGTGAGGGCCTATTTTTCTGTCTTCATGGAGAGTTTGACACACAGTAGGTGGTCAGCCAGTGGACTTCCCAATAAATAACAGAAAGCAGTGCAGTGGAGTTATCACTGAAGTTATCTGCAAGGAAGACACTTTTTTTTTTTTTATCCCTCTAGCCTTCTTTACCATTGGATCTCCTAGATTCCTCTGCCTTATCGGAAGCCCTGGGTCTGTTTTAGGAATGTCACTGTTCTAGCAAGAAAGTGTATGTCACAAGACTGGAAAAGAGCAGGAATGGGCCCCCATGTGACCTAATAACCACAGCACCCATTGAGCACTCTCTCCTTTCCTTCTGTGGCCAACTGGCCTTTCCAATTGGCTTCTCCATTCACAGGCTCAAGTCCAGGGCTTTGATGTTTGATGCCGTGAATAGAAATCTCTTTTCTTTTGCTGCTTGAGATTATGGGCCCCACCGCCTCTCACAAATACCCCTGTTAGCTGCCTTCTCCTTTTCAGCCTTGGTGAGCTTATTCTCCCTTTGTTTCTATCTCCTAGAGCCAAATTGTGTTCTGCAAAACACATGTCCCCTGAAATATGACAAATGGTGTCACTAGAAAAGGCTTTAGGGCCAGGTATCTGTAACTCACGCCTGTAATCCTAGCTACTCAGGAGACAGATCTGAGGATCATGGTTCAAAGCCAGCCCCAGCAGGAAAGTCTATGAAGCTCTTATCTCCAATTAACCACCAGAAGAAACTTGGACATGGAACTGTGGCACATGAGGTATTTCTCCAAATGAATGCTAATTCCATTTGATTTTACTGTGCAAAAATGTGTATATCTTTTTGGGTCTGAAGTTTAAGAAGTCCTGAGTTCAAGGCTCATTATCGGTGTTCATGTATACACACACAAAAGGAGCTAATCAAGCTGGATGCTGGTGGCTCAAACCTATAATCCTACCTATTTAGGAGGCTGAGAGCTGAGGATTAAAGCTGTTTAAAGCCAGCCTGGGTAGGAAAGTCTATGAGACTCATATCTCTAATTAACCACCTGAAAAGTGGAAGTGGATCTCTGATTCAAAGGTTAGTGCTCTAACCTTGAGCAAAAAAGCTCAGTAATAGCACCCATGCCCTGAGTTCAAGCCCCACGACTGACCAAAAAGAAGAAAGAAAGCAAGAAAGAAAAAAAGAAAGAAAGCAAGGAAGGGAAGGAAAAAGAGAGAGTAAAGAAAAGAAAGGCTTTAGGAATCACATAAACTTGGGAAATGTCCTGTTAAATATTCTCTTTACTGGGAGATTTTGAGTTCTTGCAGTGTTAATCAATATATGTGACCCCCTACGAGTGCATTCGTTTGTAGGGGTCTATAACATGCTTGAGTGTCGCCTTATTCCTTAGTGTGGACACAGTAGTTAACAACTCCTTTAGACTCCCATCCATCTGGGTAAAGTTTTACAATTAAGTGTCAGTTTTCTCATCTTTCAGATGAATGTACTCATGTCCCTAGAGTTATTAGGAAAATCAAATGCAACACTTATATACTAAACAACTTGGCAAGTGCCTGGTACCAGCCCATTCTTAGTAAACAGAAGCTGATGGTAATACTTTGGAGAACCTTGGATTTCTGAAACACACAGGTTGGAGATGCTGATCTCTAATCATGTCGTTTCTTTCATCCAGCTTTACAGAAGAGGCCCAGGATAGATTCTTACTTTGTTTTGGAGAGAGAAATTTTACTACTCTGTAGATCATGATGGCCATGAACTCATGATCCTTCGCCTTTGCCTCCCAGGTGTTGGGATTACAGGTGTGTACCACCACACCCAGCTGTTTCCTGTGATTTATTCCAGGGTCTGTAGAATGCTAGCAAGTTTTAGTCTCACAGAACATACTGGGTTGAGAACAGTCAACCAAAAGGGTATCACTTCAATATCTGGTCCTTGTGACTATTTTAGGAACCTTATTACGATGTGAGGGTTGGAGGATTTTGAGCCAATAGTACTAGTTAGCTTAGTTGTATTGTCATGGCCACAAAATACTGTTTAAGTAACCTAACGCTGTGCTGTCATATTCTGTCAAGAAGTGATCATATGTAGCCCACCAGTAGAGAGGAGACATAGCTATCTCAATTTGATTGTGCTTTATTAATATGTGATTAATATCTGTTCTATATTAACAGATGTCTTGGCACATAACACTTCATTTGTATTCATTAATTAGTTCACTTATTGACTCACAGACATTTAATGATTGCCATCTATTTGCTGGGCGCAGAGAAAGCAAAATGAGCAAGTGGTCCCTGTCCCCTGTGCTGTCAAGGGGCCTGGCAGAGCAGGGGTCTCGAGCCAGATGGGTGGCAACAGAGTCCTGAGGAAGAACACGGAACCCTTTATTCTCTGCTAGGCTAGCCTCAAGCTGCAATTCTCTTCATCTCTACCCCCCCCCCCGCCCCCACCCTCAGTAGCTGGGAGCACTGGCAAAGCATTTTATTAGATTGGAGGGAATTGGTTGGTAGAGTGTTAGAGGAGAAGGATGGATGGATGGATGGATGGATGGATGGATGGATGGATGGATGGATGGATGGATGGATGGATGGATGGATGGACGGACGGGCAGGGTCCTAGGAAGACAGGAGACAGGAGAGAGCAATGGGAGAAATATATCTTTGATAGAGGGTGTATTTTCTTTGTAATCGGAGTTACCATAACTATTGATGTGATACAAATAAATTTGTTAGGTAGGAAGGGCTGCAAGCTTATAAAAACCTGCTTCTGGAACAAGAGGAGCTTCTATTTTTACTAAGAAAGAAATGAGTCCATTTGCTAATAGGAGGGGAAAAAGGTAGATTTGGCTGCTGGAGAAGGTAGTACAAGTTTGAATAAAGGGGAGAAGGAACTAACTGGGTGGCTTCTTCACAAAAACGCTCTTGGGGTATATGGAAATGGAACCACAGATTTATCACTAGTCCAACCTTGCCTTTTATTTTTTTCCCTATAGCATTTGGCAGGCTCTGGGCTGGAGAGACCTCTGCAGATGGTCGAATCGAGCCTATTCTGGGAGTCAGCTCTGTGTGGTGGAGGAAGGGGAGGTGGAAAATTAAGGTTGCAAGTGAATGGCGCGATAGCCTGAATGTGAAGTCCAAATGATTGATTGTTTAGAAGAAAGAGATGGGAAGAAGGACGAAGTCCAAGCAGATGGCAGGATGTGGTGTGGCAGGAACAAATGACTGAAAATGAATGGGAACCATAATGGGTGGCAGTTGGATATAGGAGTATTGGAATTTATGATTGTACACTGTAACAATTCCCAGTGGTAACAAAGCCCTGGAGGTAACCATAGGAATTTACTGCTTCTGTGTAATAAATGAGTGTTCATTGAGTGAATAACATGACTTTCCCCTGGGGCTTTTTGTAGGAGCAACCTTTCCAAATATTACTTTAGGATCTGATTGTGGCTGATAGGAATTGAACTGAGAAACTGGGTCTTTTTTTTTTTTAATGACTAGCATAGATATATGCTTTTACTGGTCACAGGCAAACTACAGGACTCTGGTTTTCATTTGCAATTCTTTTTAAGTTAAAAAACATCTGAAAGTTCCCATTCTTACTGCAAAGTTCCCTTGATAACTGGGAATTCTCATTAAAAATGCTCATTGATCTTTAAGAATGTCTTGACGATGGTGTTCTCATTAGTGTGGTTGAATTTTGTTGAAACTTTTGTCATAAAAGGTTACAACTAAGAATGAACTGGAGGTCATTATTTTTGGGGGAAGTAAAGGACGGTGTCATATTTAAAATAGGCTTATTGATGAAGGAGTCGTTTCAGATCAGTGTATTATAATCAAGTCAATGTGTTTTTTTAATTCTGTAGTGATTTATACATCAGCTAGAGTATCGTATACTTTGTAGTGGTTCTTGGGCTAAATGAAGCTACAAAAAATAGTAATAATAAGCTAAAGCCAAATCTGGAACTGTTTTGTTGATTTCTCACATATTGCATAGCATGGGTAGTTAACATTTAGGAATTGGCCACATTCGGTCCACATTTACTGTACTGTTTAAATACACTTTCTGTCTTGGTTTACGTGTTTGTTGACTCAGTGCACATACTTGAAGACAACTTCCCACATTGGTTGCTATGTTGTTGGAGTCATCTTTCTTTACTGTCTTGCTAAAGTAAACTTTCTTCTGTGGATCTTAAACCTAGACTCATGAGTTAGCTTGCCTTTTCTTCCCATGTATTTGTTGATTGTGGCCTAATAGATGACATAAAATTCACCACCTTAAACCTTTTTATGTGAACAGTTCAGTGGTATTAAATTCATTCATAATCTTGTTCCTCCTATGACTGTCATGCAAATCCAGAATGCTTCACCTTGTAGAATGGACACTGCCCTGTCTAATCAATGCCCATCTCTGCTCAGCCCCCAGAAGCCACCATCTACTTTCTGTTCCTCTTGGTACTTCACAGAAATGGAATTCTCCAATGTTTACCTTCCAGCGACCGCATTATTTCATTTAACATGATACCCTTAAGATTTGTATATGTCATGCTATGTTTCAGAATCACCTTTTTTTATAAGGCAGGATAATATTCCAGCCTTAGTTGTTTACCACATTTTTTTCTTGCCTTTGTTGTACACTGTTTTATTTCCTCCAAAATACAGAGAGAATAAAAGGAGATGGCTCTTTCCAAAACACAACTCTCACTCCAAGACATAACCATGTTGAGACAGAGACAGAGAGAGAGAGACACAGACAGACAGACAGAAAGACAGAGACAGAGACAGAGGGAGGGAGAAAACATACTGGGTGCAGAAACTTTATCTTAAAAAATTAAGCATGGGGGCTGGGAATGTGGCTTAGTGGTAGAGTGCTTGCCTAGCATGCATGAAGCCCTGGGTTTGATTCTTCTATGTTGCATAAACAGAAAAAGCCAGAAGTGGTACTCTGGCTCAAGTACTAGAGTGCTAGTCTTGAGCGAAAGATGCTTAGGGACAGTGCTCAGATCCTGAATTCAAGCCCCAGGACTGGCAAAAAAAAATGTAGCATAGAAAATGTTTCCACCTCTCACAAATCGTAGGAGTGCCTGCATTGAGTGAGAGATGTCTGTCTTCACACCTTTCTGCCATCACTCCACCTTCTGGCATTCCAAGAATATTTTTAGCATGGCATTCAATTTTTTGGATGATGTTTCTCCATTTTTTTAATGATAAGGTTATTTTATGTTAATTTTGTTATTTTACCAACTTTTTCCTGACTTTTTAATGTCCTGAGGCCATATGGAAGCATCTTATTCCAGTTTAAGCTAATGAGAAGAGAACCTTTTACAAAGCATTTGAATTCCACATAGCACATTTTCAAACAAGTAAGTGGAAGGGTGGTAGTGGGCATATGCATGTGTCAGAGTGTAGAACACACCTGCCATTCTTTTCACTCCAGATCAATTAATGAGTGTGCAAAGAGAAGCGCCGGAGGAAATGTGATGCGCTTACCTGTAATTTGAATCTTGGAAGTGTCCTTATAAAGTATCCACCTGTGATATTACTGCATCTGTAAGTGGCAGTTCCTAGCTCCTTTCTGAATGGGAGTTGATTCCTACTCGAGTAAATAGAAGGTGGCAGAGAAGCATTTATAATGACATTTGGAAGGGGAGGAAGTAATAACAGTGTAAGCAGAGGGCATGCCTTGATTCAGGCACTATGGCACTGGACTTCAGTGTTGCTTTCTGGGATCCTATCTGGGTTCCTTTAGAGTTTGGCTGGGCTCTGCCATGGTCAGGACTAGAACTGAGCCTGGGCCATGATCAGAGGTATTTCTAGCTTTCCGTGGAAAGATCTTGCATTAGAAAATAGAGGGACTAGCTTCTGCAGTGATCTGGGAACAGCAGCCCTCTCCAGACAGGCATGCCTTGTCCCACTGCAAACTGTGAAGGGCACATTCCCAGTTACCTGACTCTCCTTGGGTTCCAGTTTTATTCTTCAGGTTGTGAAAATTGCCTGTAATTCTCACACTCTGACACAAAGCTGTGTGCCAGTAGACCTATGGAAATGCATCCATTAGCTGCCGTTAGAAAGACATTCATGTATGAGCCAGTCTAGGAATTGGCTTCCCCATGCTGCCCAGGTAAAGACTGACATCGTAACAGCCTCAACTAAATAACTCAGTGACTTTTTTTCTTTTACTTCAACCCCCAGCACCAAACCACTTCTACTAAGACCTGTCTGCTTAATTAAACAGCTGCTTAGTCCCAAACATTCCCTAATCTAAAAACCAAATGAAGCAAGAGAGCCTGAAGGCCCATTTTTCTTTCTGCAAGAATGCCTGGCAAAATTTTTGTCTAATGTTCCAAGCAATTCTCTCCAGCTGAATTGGAACTTAAAAATGTATTGCTAATGAAATAAATTTGGTCACACTGTGGTTAGGCCACTTGTTTATGTAGTTGCGTAGAATACTCCTGATGATGTGTAGGAGGTGACTGCAACATAGACATTGAATTGCAATTAAGTAGAAGCGATAGAAGCTTCTGTGTGATATGCTAATATGATTCCGTTTGATTATGTCTATGACTACTCTGAAGGCTCTGATCTAAAAATATTTTAACATTTAATTGTCACGTATGTGTCAACACAAGATCCTGACTCACAAATAAATAACCTGACTCATTTATTCAAGAAACCTATTGACAATTTCCTGTGCCAGGAACACAGGTCCCTGGAATGGATCTAATACAACATTCCTTTGGAGGAGCAGGTATATTTGGTGGAAGAGACAGAATTGGTTATTATGAAGCACTGAGGGCCTGACAGGAGTGTATGAAGGAAGACACCACTTGCATTTGTAGGTAGCTGATCAGCAAAGGTTTTGTTGAGAATATGGTCTTTGACCTGGACATAAAGGCATTGATTTACTGGGTCAAGGAGAAAAGAAGAGCAAGCTTAAGAAGTTCTGTATGTAGGACTCCAATGAGTAGTTTGCTTCTCCTGGACACTGTGTTTGCTTGACTTAAATTATGTACCTTTGATCTCTTAAAGGTGTGTGTGTGTGTGTGTTGACCAGAGCAGACCTGGCCTGGATGGAGACTTATCCCATGAGTACCCGTGTCATAGGCTATCTGGTCTTATCAGCAAGTTGAAGCGGTCTTCTTATATTTCTGAAACTCGAGTCTGAGTTCATTACCAGCAAGCTCCACAGCTGAGACATCCCTGGCTCTTCAGCTCTACTGGGCTGGCTGCTGGCTAGTGGGCTGTCGGAGTTGTAAGGAAGTTAAGTCCCCAGATAGAGCTCACAAGCAACATGGAGAGAGAGAGACCCATCCCATGATGGGTGAGGGGTGGTCTCAAAGAAAACCAACCCTGAACATCTTCATCACTTTCCACTTAGCAGGAGGTTGTGATTTCCTTCTTTAAAAATATTTCCTATTCTTCAGCTTCTATAGAAAGTATGCCTATATGATATTGCAGCATTATTTACCATAGCTAAGTTATGGAACCAACCCAGATGCCCCTCAGTAGATGAATGGATCAAGAAAATGTAGTATATATACACAATGGAATTCTATGCCTCCATCAGAAAGAATGACATTGCCCCATTTGTTAGGAAATGGAAAGACTTGGAAAAAAATTATATTAAGTGAAGTAAGCCAGGCCCAAAGAAACATAGGTCCATGGTTTCCCTTGTTTGCAATAACTAGTATATATCTAGGACAAGCCAGAAAAGCTCAAAAGCTATGTACATATGACCAGATAAGATGATGCTAAGTGAAATAACCCCAAGATAGGGACACAAATGGTTTTATCTTTCTTGCTATTTTTTAAATGTATTTATAATGTACTATGTGATTTTTAAATTTCTTTTGTATGTTCTTCCCCCATGGTATAACCCTTATTTTCACTGTATTTGATTCCAGTGCCCTGCATCTTGTATATACATTTTTCTAATTTGGGGAGGGGAAGGGAAATAACAAAATGTTAAAATAAGGATACAGGATGACCTACTGTAACAACGAGAGGTACAAGATACTATGTTGAAAATGAACTTTGCAACTTGGGAGGGGGGTGAGGAGGAAAGGAAGAGTTGGGGAGGTGGGGAGAGAAGGGTAGGGGAAAAGCAAAGGAGGAGGTAACAATGCTCGATAGGAAATTCACTCATTACCTTACTCATGTAACTGTAACCCCTCTGTACGGTATTTTTACTATATATGTGTGTATATACATGTACATATATAAAGAAAGTACGTCTATATGAAGTGTTAGGCCTACAGTATGTGTTAGTCATTGCACATGTATTAGCTGTTTTGTTTCCCTCATTTAATAAATAGGAGATAAAGACAACAGAGTCAAGGCACACATAAGTGCTAGAGCAATGATCAAACCTGGGATATTGGACTCTTAACCACCTTACTGCTTGTTTCAATAACCTTGTCATAATTCTCCTTTTACCCCCTGAAAAGTTCTGTGTCCCAGAGACTGGTACTGAATTCACTGGCCAAATAAATAACAAACTTGAAAAGCTAGGTCAATTGTTTACCATTTATTCTCCATTGGTGATAAATCACGGGCCCCTCCAGGTGTTTTCAGAATGTTTTAGGATGAAATAAAGGAAAAATTCTACAAAATGTTAACACACACACACACACAATCTCACATTCGGTAAAAGTTGTGCTATAATATCCTGGAACCAACAGTGAAATTGACCAACCCATTCTATATTTTGTATAATGGCTGAAAACAGCCGCACATTTCTCTAGCCATTTTCCTTTGCTGAAGAGGCGCAGCCACTGGATGAGAGCAAAACAATTTTAAGATTGATGAGCATTTGCTTCCGCCTGCTTTTTCCTTCTCTGAGAATGATCTTCCTTTTTTGGAATCTCTTGTACACAAAAATACTTTTAAAGGTTTATTAAGTCCTAATAATATTGCAGTATATTATAACTTAAGTACAAAGCATAATACCAGAGATTTAGATTGAAAAATTCTACCGAGAACCACCACCTCAGCTATTTTAATTGTGTTTCTGAAAAGGGGAATAGATTTGGGGGTGAATAATGTGTATGGAATTATAGGTTATCACTCCTTTTGATTTTCCTACTATGCTTGTGTAATAATGAAAAGAGAGACTGGCAGAAGATAATACACCCTACTGAGTCTGTAATACAGGGTGTGATTTCTAAGTGCCCACTAGAAAAATCTGCTTTACCTGATCATTTGGAAGAGGATGCTCAGAGACCACACATCTTTCTTCCAAAAATCAGAAATGTTCCTGAGGAAAATTTGAGTTTGCAAAAGTAAACTCCTCCCCCCCCCAACACTGCAGCAATAATATAAGGGTGTTGTCAAATCAGATCCATAAAAATCTGCAAATTAAATGCTCCAGAAAGACTACTTCTTTCCCTTTTAACTTAAAAAGAAAGACCTGTCAATCAAGTTGGATGCTGGAGATACTCAGAGGCACATTGCTTTTGTATGTAAAAACGAGCATCTGTCCAATTGAGCATCTAATTGGTAATCACGGAGTATTAAGTTAATTATTTGAGTGGAGACTATAACTGATGTAATTTCTAAAGCTGCAGATCATATAACAGCATTTTTAGAGTGACAAGAGGGAAAGCGACATCGCTATGACTAAATTGCCAAAACATTGGATCTATAGACAGAACCCCATGTAGACCAGCTTTGTGCTTGGATCCCAGATGCCAGGTCATTGTGTGTTCAGTTGCCAAGGTGAATGGAAGTCATTAGGAGCAGAGTGGAGAGGTTTCTGCAGGGCTGCGGCCCACTTTTACTCATTGCTGGGATCCATAATAAGATGATTGACACCCGAGGGGAAAGAAAGCTCTGTGTTCCTGTTTTAGAAAGTTGTTGTCTTGCAGTGATAATTTTTCATATTTATTTAGGTTTTACATTTTATAATTTACTTTCACATACGCTATTTCATGTAGTACTTTTAACATCAAAAGATAGTATGGTTGCCAAGTGGCTTATGCCTGTAATCCTAGCTACTCAGGAGGCTAAGGCCTTAAGAGTTATGGTTCAAAGCCAGCCTGAGTAGAAAAGTCTGTGAGACTTTTATCTTCAGTTAACCAGCAATAAGCCAGGAATGGAGGTATAGCTCAAGGGGTCCTTTAATGAAAAATACAAGTGAGAGTGGAAGGCCCTGAGTTAAACTCTAGTATACACACACAGACACACACAATAACAACAAAACAACAACAACAATGAAGGTAAAACTATAGGATATCACTTACTTTTATTTTCCTAATGTCTGTTTATGTAATAATGAAGAGAGACTGGCAGGAGATAAAACATCCTACAGAGTCTGTAATAGAGGCTCAGTATTTATTTATTTTTTTGGGGGGTCCAGTTGTGGGGCCTGAACTCTGGGCCTGGGTGCTGTCCCTCAGCTCTTCAGCTCAAGGCTAGTACTCTACCACTTGAGCCATAGCGCCACTTCCAGCTTTTTTCTTTTTGCTTATGTGGTGCTGAGGAATCGAAACCAGGGCCTCAAGGCATGCAAGGCAAGCGCTCTACCACTGAGCCACCTTCCCAACCCAGGCTCAGTATTTTTATCTCTGGTAGAGATTGGAAATGTCCATTAGAGGATATAGTAGTACTTTGTTCCTTAGTTGGATAACTGCTAAGCAAGCATGCCTACTGCCCTGTCTCTAGTACTTCAGAAACTAGGGGAGAGAGATGACACAATGACAGGATAGGGAGCCTGCAGGGTAAAGAAAGCCCCTCATGTTCCATTCAACTAAGTTCCAGGTCCCAGAGCACTGGAGGCTGTGACTTGTGCTTGCTTGTGTAGGAGTTGGACCTAATGACTGCTGGGCCTTTTAAGGCCTTTTGCCTCAGGGTGGGCAGAAAGGCATTTACCCCATACCACTCACTAGCAGCCTACCTGTGCGCCTTGCAAGAGACCACAGACTGTTTTAAAATTAAAACCAATGAAAAGATTATTTGGTTTTAGTGAGCTGAATCCAACTCCAGTTGCAACTTGAGTCTGAGCCTTATGGATTAAACTCAATTTGCATGTAAGTTTATGTCAAATATATATCTAGTACATTATATTATACAAATAATATATAATTATATGTATTTTATATATATATGCGCACACACATACATACACATTCTCTTCACTTTACACGTGTGAACTAAAACTGGCTATGCTCACATTGTCTTTTAATGGGCATGCTTAATATCCTATTTAGCTTACAAGTACACCACAGGCTGTCATTGTCTTTTCCTTTTTCCTCCATCATCTTCCTACTTGACCCAACCCTAACTGGAATTTTGATAAATTTAAATGACAATAGCTGTTGATATTTCGGCTTCATAATGGCCGTCACAGATAACCAAGAAAGACTTATTAGAAGACAAGCCAGGAGCCATACAGATTAGTACCAACTAAGGCTATTTAGTATTTCAATTAGGAGAGTTGTGATTATACATTTTTTTGATATGCCCATTGACTTGCATATGTATCTCCTGAGATGCAGATTTAATTTTGAGCAAATGTTTTGAGCAATAGTTTAATATAAAGTTGTGGTAGTCTTCTTATGAAACCACAGAAGTTAGTAGAAGTTTTTGTTGTTGTGTCACCATAGATACCCAAATCTAATTTGATTACTCTTGTGAATGGTTGCTAACTATAATCTGATATAGATATGGCTTCCATCAGCTGCAAGTAGTATGCTAATTGAGCTGGAGGCAAGCCAGAGAAATGTTTCAAAAGAGAAGAGTTTTTTTTTAAAAATATATACAGCAGTTTTAATAAGCAATTCAATGAAACCTTTTAGAAAAAGCAACAAAGGCAAAGAAAGGTCTGGACATGGTGAGCTTGCTTTACACGTCTGCAAATGAATGCCAGACAATGCTGGATGGTGTCGGTCACTCAAACCCAGTGTGGCAAGGTCAAATAAGAATAGCTTAATTTATTCAGCAACCATGAGTATCCTTATTCACTGAACGAGTCTGTCAAAAGAAGCCCTTCTCCTTGTCCCTAGAGTTCAATAAATGAGCAAGGTCCCTCTTGTGTCATCAAATTATGCATATCTATCATCCTGTGAGGGAGGCTTTGTTGGCTGTTTGATTTTTTTTTCAAACACAATTAATGCTATCTCTGATACCTTCACTAGCAAGAGACTTTCTTTAGATAATCATATCTTTGCCTGTTGATCACTTAGGAGTTCAATTAAATGGACAATCCCAAGCCCACTTGTTGTTTTTTTTTTCCTTGAGGAAGTTGAAACTTAGGGCAAATTGTTAGGCCAGTGATCTGTGTTTGTGTATTTTAACAACTTTCTGCTACTGGTCATGCAGTAATGTGGTCATGTCTATCTGTTTAGTTTTTCCTATGTGTCATAGACTACTGAGCTTTACACCCATCATATAATGTCAAGTTTACAATATACCCTGAGATCTCCTATGATATTGATGAAGATATTCCTTTATAGCGGATTTAACCTGAGTGCATATGTTTAATGCGAGATAACTCACAAGTCTGGTGTTCAGTATTTTTTTTTCTCAGTACTGAGGTTTGAACTCAGAGCCTTGTGTACTCTACTACTTGAGTGATACCCCAACCCTCTTTAGTTTTCTTTTTCAGGTAGGGTCTCATGCTCTTTTGTTTGAAGTTGCCTTTGGACCATGATCCTTACACAGCCTTCTCTTGTGTGGCTAGGATTGTAGATTTGTGCCACCATGCCAAGCTTTCCTTCAGACTCTACAGCTGTATTGACTCTCCCCACCCCCATCCAAGTCCTTATTCAGTGCTCCTTGCAGGATAATGGGTTATACTGATGCTCTTGGAGACAACTTAGCATCAGGGTTAAGCGCATGGTGCGTGGGCACTAGAGGTATGCGATTTACCACATACCAGCGATGCCACTTCTTTTGTTTTTTTTTTTTTTTAGTTTTTTTGGGGGTCCAGTTGTGGGGCCTGAACTCTGGGCCTGGGCACTGTCCCTCAGCTCTTCAGCTCAAGGCTAGCACCACTTGAGCCACAGCACCACTTCCGGCTTCTTTTTTTCTGCTTAGGTGGTACTAAGGAATCGAACCCAGGGCTTCATGCATGCAAGGCAAGCGCTCTACCACTGAGCCACCTTCTCAGCCCCCAGCGATGCCACTTTTGTCTGTTCAGTTCCTTCATCTGTGACTTCAGGAAGACAGATGTGTTAACTACCTCATAGTGTCTGTGTGAGAGGGAAATGACTTAATCCATACCAGTCAGCTGGAACAGTTGTGAGAACGTAATAAACATTCAATAAAAGCACTGCTGTTAGCAATGGTGATTTCAGTGACTGGGTCTTACCAGAGCCCTCACAACAACACGGATGAGAGAGATTTTCCGCTGTGTGTGTTGTAGAACCAGAACTGCACTCCTTAAACCCTGACCAGGGTGTGTTGAGTATCAGTGTGACCCATGATTTATTCTGACTCCTAAGGGAATTTGTAGCATTTCTGCTCATAAAGGAATGTAAAATTGTGAATTGACCAAGAGTTGTTTTGAATGATACAAATGTCAACCTAAATGCCATCAGAGCTAGCCAGGTACAGCCTTTTGGTAGTGGATGGTGATGACCCCAGTGACTGATTTAAAGGACTAGTTGTAAAATATAAGTGCCTATGCTGTTTGTAAAGCTATTCTTTATGGTCCCATTGACTGATGTCCTATTTGTTTGGGCAATGCCAAAACGGGAGTGGAAAAAAAAATGTGGGCTTTTGTAGGATATAGGTTTATGGAGGAAAATGTTTCTATAAGTGTCCATTCACTCTTCTACATTTCTTTTCTGTGTATCATTAGCATTCCTAGATACTAACAGATTAGTTTTCAGAAAAGCAGTTCTTCCCCAAGGCCATTTTTCCTAAGTAGATTATACCTAATCGATTTGTTTTGCTAGAGTTGAACAGAGGTATTGGGAGAGATTGTTCATCTCTTGATTTGGGAGAAGAGAACTGTAGTTGGGACTAGGGTATATTGAAAATGTGAAATTTTTAGTTAGACAGCTGAGAAATCAGAAAGTGCCTGATCCATGTATTTTCTTAAACTCAATATCTAGCTTCAAAATTCAAAAGGGTTTGGGTTCCAAAGGCTTGAAAAGTAAAAGAAGAAAATACCATACTTTAAAAAAATATCAGAGGCCGGGCACCAGTGGCCCATGCCTATAATCCTAGCTACTTAGAAGGCTGAGATCTGAGGATTGTGGTTCAAAGCCAGCCCAGGCAGGAAAGTCCAAGAGACTCTTATCTCCAATTAATCACCAGAAAATCAGAAGTGGCTCTGTGGCTCAAGTGGTAGAGCGCTAGCCTTGAGCTAAAAAGCTTAGGGACAGGGCTGAGGCCCAGAGTTCAAGCCCCACAACTGACAAACAAGCAAACAAAAAACTATCAGAGTGTATGGGTTAGGCTTAGGATTACACATGTATAATCCTATCGATATAGAAAGCAGTGTTGGGAGAAATCTTAGTTCAAGGCTACCCTGGGTAAAATGGTTAACAAGATTCTATCTCAAAACAACAAAGCTGGATGCTGTTGTTTGAGGCCTATAATCCCACTTACATGGGAGGCAGAGGTAGGGAGATCATTGTCCCAGGCCAGCTCAAGTAAAAGTGTGAGGCCCTATGTGAAAAATGAACTAAAGCAGAAAGGATCACAGGCCTGTCTCAAGTGGTAGAGTGCCTAGCAAGGTAGCAAGCCTAAAGCCCTGAATACAAACTTGAGTACTGCTCACCCTCCAAAAGAAATCAGAGCATAAAAGTCATTAGTTAGGTTCAAATTTGCTAAATTGAACAGCACAGCCTAGAATTTGTCCCTTTCCCAGCTTTAGTGTGGCATAAATTCAGCAGCATGCAGGATAAATCTGTTGGAAGAACATAGATAAATGAAGATAGTTTTGTGTTATGAGAAAGAACATAATGTTTTATAAGGAAGCAATGGGGAGACATTTCCAAAAGGAGGAAGATGAAGAGGTATAATAATGATAATCTTATCATTAAGAAAGTGTATGTTCCCAAAGGAAGATCACAAAGCTTGTTATTTTGATGAACTGAACCATGGAAGCACAACTAAGGATTCTGATTCATTTTTCTTCCCTAAAGTAACCTACATTGGTCTTTCCTAGAAGGTTTTTACTATATTAGAGGAGCAGCGAATTTGTTTTTCAATGTATTTAGCTCCTCAGTATGGCATGCCCCAGACAGAAAGAATGCCCTTCTAATTGGCAGGATTTTTCTGTGCATGCAATAATTGGACTTTTTCTAGCTACCGATAAGATTGTAGTATTTCTAGCTGTTTTGGTTTTATCTCAGTAAGTTAGTTATTGGAAAGTAATTTTTAATTGCCCTCTCTGACCTCATTATTATTGCATTATGCCATGGGCTACTGGTTGATAGATTCAAAGACAGGAACACCATCGTTGGTTGTATGTTTTGCTTAACATTCATGAAGATTTGGGCCTGCACGGATTATTACTGAGAGTCTTACTGACCCATATTAATGGGATCAAGACCAATACATCTCCTGTAAAGAAGGTGCTTTGCATCACTGAACAATACAACGATGCAGCATGGTTTGATTTAGAACTACCTCATGTGTTATTTTGCTTTTGCTATGTAAGTTTTAGTGAGATGTGATGAATAGATTCTTGAACGGGTAGGGAATGTATGAGATGCAAAGGTCAAGGTAGTCACAATAGGGGATGATTGAGGGGTCAGGGTCCTTCCCTTACTCCTAACACTGGCCCAGAACAAGGGGGACACAAAGCTGGCAGTCTCATGGCTGTATCACTTTATGAAAGTATATGAGAAAAGTCAAGTGTGCATGGCTTACAGTTTGCTAAGTAAGCCCTAGGACACTAGAGAGAAAGGAAAAATGGTCGGCAGTTAAAATTGCTCTGAATTATCATTGGGAAAAACTGAGGAACTTTCATAGAAATTAAATTATATGCAGGACACAACTTCTAGCCATAATTTGGTTTATATAGTAACCCTACCTTATTCATGGGTTTACTGTGTGTGGCTTTGACTTTGCACTCAACACATTAAAAATATATATGGACATACGTGTATAAAACTAAAAGAATTTTCCAAATGAAAACATAAGATATTCTCAGGCCTGCATTATAGGGCTTAGTTGACATGGGATCTTTCAGCCAGCCCCTATCCCAACATCTTATTTATGATCCCTCCCTGCCCTTAATTTTGTGAAAATACAATAATGACGTCCCCCCAAAAGCAAATGGTGCCCCCAAAAGCAAGGTAAAAGTTGCCGTCCATCTCCCATACACTGTGCTTAATTTAAGTGATAAAGTGAAAATCTGAGATTTGTTGGAAGGTGGTTGTGTCTTTCTCAGAAGTTGGGTGGCATTCTGGGGGGAAAAAATGAACCAGGCATCTACAGTTCAGAACTAACCTCTGTGTATCCTGAACATGTGTGTTTTTTCCTCAGTGGTGGTCTGCTTGGAACCATGTACCTGCAGATCCTAAATGTCTATTTCCTTATAACTCTCTATCATGTATTCATTCATTCATTCATTCAGCAAAAGCTTACTAACACCTGCATAAATGAGGCATTGTTCCAGGTTTTTGTGGTTCCAGGTTCTCCGGGAGCAAACACCTTTGCTCACGTGCTCATGTATACATGAAAGTATTGTGAAGAGATAGGAAATAATCTACAAGTAAGTTATAAAACATTAGACAGGGATGGGAAGGTGGCTCAGTGGTAGAGTGCTTGCCTTGCACGCATGAGGCCCTGGGTTCGATTCCTCAGCACCACATAAGCAAAAAGAAAAAAGCCGGAAGTGGCACTGTGGCTCAAGTGGTAGAGCGCTAGCCTTGAGCTGAAGAGCTGAGGGACAGCGCCCAGGCCCAGAGTTCAGGCCCCACAACCGGACCCAAAGAAAAAGAACATTAGACAGTGATAACAGCCAGGGAAACAGAAATCAGAGCGTAGAATGGGAGCGATTTGGGGTCCCTGTGGGGCAGGCAGTATGTGGGCAGCTGTCACAAGTTTAATTTCCTAGAAGAACCAATCCACGTAAAGAATGCCCCCCTCCCAGAATGAGTCTATTTTAAGTTACAAAGCTAACTGCTTTCCAAAGAGGTTAAGAAATTTGCCCTAGATCAAACAGCTGGTGAGAGAGAAAATCTACTGCCTCTAAAATATTTTCTTCCTACCCAGTTGCCTCTCAGCCCAGTAGGTTCACTGCTTCCCTATCCCCTTTCTGTCTATCAGGGATATCTTTGGCCCAAGTGGTTGATTTCAGGATGCTAAGCTGCAGATGTTTTATTGGACTTGGGCTTTTTCTAGGCCACTCAAGGTTCCAGTGGCAGACATAGTTCATCGCTGTAGTTATATCCTAGGGAATAACAGCTTATAATAACTGGAAATTAGACATGCATGAGAGAGCAAGAAGGGTAGGATGGAAATGCTAAGATGAAGAAATTAGGTTAGAGGGCAGAGCTGAAACAGAGGTGAAGGGAGATAATTACTTAACAAGGAAATTGTGTCCGGGGCTAGTGCAGAGGGTAGTAAATAACCAAAAAAAAGGAAGAAAAGACTTGAATAGTTTGTGCTACTATTTTTTTTCTTCATCTTTTTTTGCTTTGTTTTGTTTTGTTCTGGTACTAGGTACAGGGGCTTGATTTCAGGGCCTTGATCTCTTGTTTGACATTTTTGCTCAAGGCTTAAATGGCCACAACTCCACTTCTGGCTTTTTGATGGTTAATTGGAGGTAAGAGTCTCCTAGGCTTTCCTGCCTAGGCTGGCTTTGATCCATGATCCTCAGATCTCAGCCTCCTACAGAAGGCAGACATGAGCCACTAACAGCTGGGCCAAGTTCTGTTGATGTCTGATTTTAGAAATATTGATAGGGAAAGGGACAAAGTTTATGTCCAGCTTGGTCTGCTAGCTTTCTGGAACAGTGTTTCCCTAACTGGAAATAGTTTCATAACTCTTGGGCTGTCTTTGACGGTATCTTTTGTTTGTCAGCAACAACACTAATGTTTGTTCATCACGTATTCTCTGCTGCACCAGGTTCTAGATTCAATTCATTTAAGCTTCATTTGTTGCTGTGCTGCTGGGCCTATTATTTTCTCTATTTTATAGATTAGCATAGTGAGGCATGGACAACGCCGCATGGAAGTGGGAGATAGGTGGTTTAAATCTGAGTAGTCTTTAGCCATGATGCTAATCTAAACAGAGGAACTCACATAAAGTAACAATTCCCAGTGCTTCACCAGTGACCACATCATCACAAACCCTAAAAGGTAAGTATCTTTATTATGATGATCTCATTCTGTTCATAGGGAAATTGAAGTGGGCAGAAGTTAATCTAATTGACCCAAGAGACAAGAGCTACCAGGAAGAATCAGGATTCAAATCCAGACAGTTTTCAATTAAAATGACAATTACATTTTCATGCAGACATGATTTGAGCAACCAAAATGCTCTAGGCATTTACATTAAAAAATACTTAAACATGACATTGCAGATTTCAGATTTTCAGACTCAAGATGTTTAACTGGTAAAGTCTAAGTCTATTTATGATATAGATTCGGAAAACTGTGAGGGTGCATTGGAGAAGTTGGTAGAGTAGGAAGAATTTGACCCTCTGTCCTATGTCTTGTGTGCCTGGTAGTTGGGGCCTATAAAACTTCTTATTAGTGAGGGATAATAACAAGAGTGCATAATCAACACAGAATACATAGGAACTACCTGCTCTTCCTGGCTGCGTATGCAGGGCTGAGATTTTTCTATTGTGGCTACAATGTGGATGGCACTTCTCAGTGTTTCTCACAAGTGCTCTGAATCACACAGGGAGGTCAGGAAGCTGAGTAGCCATCACAGGGCGGGCATTCGACGTCACATGAGCATCACACTCCCCATGTGGCTTTCCTTTTTGGCATTTAGTTGACACACAGAGCTGGTCCATGTCGTGTATCCCTTGATTCACAGGCTTGTAGAGAACCTTTCCTATTTACTGTATCCATCAGAATGGGAGGACATTTCCTTCTTATTTGATTCTCAAACTTGGTTTCCATCTTGATCTTCCTCTCTGCCTCCCCTCTGGGATTGTCGGCCGCTCAGTAGTGAAGGTTCTACAACCCCTTTAAGATTTATGGTCTTAGGAAGCCCAGCTGGATAGAGTCTTTATTCTTCAGCCTTTCCCTTTGAAAGTTCCTAAGTTGCCCCCATCTTTTTCTGAGAGGAGGACATTAGGAAGAAATTTTAGAGCAAGGGGTGCCCATGCAATGTGTCCAGTGTGGACACATGGAAGCCATTCTATTTCTGACTGGAGAAATTGTTTTCCCCAGTCTTTCACATAAAGACGAATAAGCAGATGCATGGGATATGTGAACAATAGCAAAGAGCTAGTGGGAGTGCTCTGGAATTCCTCCCACCTCTGGGTCCAGGAAGCCACTACATCTGCCGGGTTTCTTGGAAGTCATCATGGTGGCCTTCTCTACTTTTGAAGTCCTTAAGCCCCCAGCCCAGCCAACACACCTGCAAGCTGTTTAACTTGCTACTCTGTGGGGGGGGGGGCGGTTAAGGAACATATAAAACAATCAATAGCAGATAAGTGTTATCTTGATGCTTCAAACACAGAGACACAAAGAGAGTCCCCCCCCGCTCCCCGCCAAGGAGGCAGTTAAAATCACAACTGGAGGAAACTGAATGAGGATGGCTTGGGAGAGAGTCCATTCCTCCAGCTGTTGACTTCTGGGGAAATGCAAGGGATGGACCAATAACGTGGGCAAGGCCAGCGTTAAGGATAAAATGGCTTTAGATAATCTGGGTAGAAAGGTGAGTTCTGTCATCTGGCACTGTTTGTGGGGAGACAGCAATGAGACTGAGTACGTTTGCACACAGCTGGCCAGCTAATCTTCAGAGCTGGCATGCTGGGGACTCCTCCATCTTCTTGTGGGCCCACCATGGAGAGGTTTTTCATTCACTGTCCTCATGAAGTATCCATGCACCCAGACTAGGGCTTTGACACTGCATTGCTCTTCTGTTTGTGCCACATCTCCTTTGACCAGAGCACCTTTGAGGCCCACATTTGAGTGACATTCCAGCTTCACAAGCAGCGAGGGCTCTTGACTCCCCCAGGAAACCCACGCCCCCTGCACAGTGCTCTGTGTCTGGGCTCTGTTGTTCACAGACTTTGGCTAGACCAGCACTCTCTACTTTCTCAGTCCATCACTGGTGAGTCTCCTGCAGGCTGGCCAGCAAGGAGGTCTGTTCTGTCCTAACTAATAAGGGGAAATAGATTTATTTAATTATGTATTTATTTATTACCAGTACAGGGTTTGAACTCAGGGTCTTGTGCTTGCTTGACTTTTCTTGCTGGCATTCTACCAATCGAGTTGTGACTCCAGCCTGGTTTTAATGCTGGTTCTTAGATATGGAGTCTCCTGGACTAATTTTTTTTTTTGTCCAGGCTTTGAACCACAGTCCTCAGATCTCAACCTGCTGAGTAGCTAGAATGATAGCTGTAGGTTTGCAGTGCCAAGCAAGAACAAATATTTTTGTTGATTCCCAGATAGCTCTGTTGGCTGTGACCTCTTTTCTCAATCTCATTGACAAGAACATTTCTGGCACTTTTGTTCTAAACAAAGAGAAATGGAGTAAAGGGGAATCTCTAATGTTAAATTACATTTGCTTCCAAATACAGTCATCCATTGGTATATTTTCATGAGTTGTTCCATAAATAAGAAAGGCAATACTCTATGGTGAATTAATCATTATTTCATATTCTCCTTCCTCAAGCTGCTGTATCGCTTTCTTACAGAAAACATGACCGTAGAGGTCTTGAGTTAAGGTTTCCTGATAGCCTTGATCACAGAAAGGAGCTGAACTTGGCTATTTCACTCTGGTCTCACCAAAACCCAAACTCTGTAAAGAGAATGTGATCGATTGAAGAGGAGTAATGCAACTGATCAGGCATATTTAGAATTTTTCTCCACTATGTCATTATGTTGTTCCTTCTTCAGGTAAACTCAGTTACGACCTCCTGGTATTTTATGGCTTCCACTGAGAAGTCATCCCACACAGATGTGCATGCTTACCTTACTCCCACTGAGCCTGGGAGGCCAGCTGGCCCAGCTGCCAGCACAGGGGAGGGCACCTCGCCAGTGCAAGTGACTGGATGTGGGTCCGTGAACTCAGTGCTGCAGCGCCAGCTCTGCCCAGCAGTTCTAGAACATGCTGGGGAGGCCCCAGGAGATCTCAGTGAATAGAGACTCCCCAGAAAACAGTCCAAGTAAATTGTAATAACTAATTTTTTAGGGACTTATTATTTCATCTCATCCTTTCAACAATCTTACAAGGTAGGCTTCACTAATGAATCCCATTTTACAAAAGAAGAAGCTGGGCCTTGGTCAGGCTGAATGTAAGCTGGGAGTCAGTTTTGCCCAGTTGATGGGTCACAGTCCCTGCTTTACTGTCTACCAACTATGATTTGAGCAAAGTACTGACTTCTGTGTATACCTTTATCTGGAGCCTGGATGGTAGCAATGCCTATTTTAATAAGAATCTAGAGAGAGCCTGGTGCAGTGGCTCAAGTCTGTAATCTTAGCTGTTTGGGAGGCAGAGATCAGGAGACTGCTGTAAGAGGCTAGCCCAGACATCCAGATTCACAAGACTCCATCTTTACTCCATTGCTGGGTAGTAATGTGGGCCTATAACTCTGGGAATCACAAGGGCTAGGGGCAGTGACTGGTGTATGTCAGCCCAATGGAACAGGGAAGGATGGCCTGCTCATAAAACAAGACCCTGCTTTGAAAACCCACACAAAAAGGGGGCTGGAGGTGTGGCTCAAATGGAAGAGCACCTGTCTAGCAAGTTCGAGGCCCTGAGTTCTATCTCCAGTACAGTCAGAAAGTAAAAAGAGAGACTATTCTGAGGATTAAATAAAATAATTTAAATGGAATTCCTAGTCTAGGTATAGTCAGTTATAGGATAATACAGTCAGGGTCAGTATTCATTTTTTATTATACTTAATTCTTGCTCTTAGACTTCATAGGAATTCAGGTGCAAGCTTGTGAGATACTGAAGGAACTCTGGGAAAGATCAGTTATGAGTTTAGAAGGTGTTGAGGATGTCTGGATGTATGGCATAGCTGTTGGCTAGGATTCCAGGCCTAGGATGAGTCTTTAGCAGTAGATTCTGAGAGACCGAGTATGAAATGCCTTTCTGAAATAGAATTGATGAACTAGAAAGGGGGGTGGGGAGGAGGGGGAGGGAGGTGGTCCTTTCCTTATGTTACAGAGGAGAAAAGGAGAATGATGGGCATGAGTAGGAAATTGCAGGCTACTGGGCACCACCTGGTGGGTGTGTACACAGGATTGCATGCTGCATGCAGGTGGAAGCAGATGGTAGGTAAGTAGGAATGCCACTGCAGCTTGACAAGAGGTCAGGACTCAGAGCAGACTTCCCGGAAGTCTTGGAATGCAGGTACAGCTGAGCAAACCCAGATTGCAGAAGGGTTTGCCAAAGGAGGGTGAGAAGGCCTGAGAGCCTGGGAAGGATTCTGACATTTAGGAGAAGTCAGAAGAAGCAGAATGTTAGAGTCAGATATTAGCTTTGGAAGGGGAGAATAAAGCTCTACTTTTTAAAAAAAAATTAAGGAAAGTTCAGATATACTCAGAAGTCAAATAACCCAACAGGCCCATACACTCATCCCTCAGATTCCATAATTATCCAGACTTCTGCTTCATTTATTTCATTTCCCCCTATTTGTCTGAAGTATTTCAAAGCAAAACTTGAATATCAGTTAATTTGAACCCTACGTACTTCAGTTGGTGTTGCTCACTATTCTCTCATTCTCTCTGCAACAGCTACCAGACCATTATCACATCAAACACTACTAGCATGCTTTGGTCTCATCTGTTATCCAGTCTGTATTGTCTCAGAACTATCTTTTGACAGCTACTTAAAACAAATCAGGCACATAACAAGGTTCTTATGTTGCCTGGGGTCCTTACTGTCCCATGAGTCCCTTAATCCTGAGCAGCCCTCTTCCTTTTATCTTTCATGACATTGATTTGTTGCATTTTTTTAGCTACAAAGAGTCCCACTTTCTGGGCTGGTCTTCTTGGAGTGGTCCCTCACTTCGAAAGATGCACCTAAGATGCCTGATTCTAGTCTGACAGTGGGGTTGGAACTAGAGTTGAGGAGGTCTGAAAGTTGAATAAGGAACCAAGAGAGATAGTGCCAGTTCTGAAAGGGTGAAAAGATGGAGTCAGATTGTAGTGATCTTCTGCTTCTTTGTGCCAGTGAAAGCCATTCTTTGTCACCGCAGTAGGTGCACCAGTAGATATTACTGCATAGGCCTGATGTACATGTGTATTCACATTATATAGATCTAGAGGTACATATATGTACATATCTACATCATAGATAGATGTGCTCTGCTAAGCCAGGAGTCTTGGATGGCTGCTGGATCCAGGTGTTACCCTGCCTTGGGAGTCTGGGTTCATCTCTCATGACCCATGACAATTCATATCCTTTCCTGAAATAACATAGCTATTATATTAGATCATAGTTTGGATCCCTTACAATTCTATGTAATTTTTTTTCAGAATTTTTTTAACTTCTTTTTTTTTTTCAGTGCTGGGGAATCAAATGTAGGACCTTGCTCATGTCAGACAAACCCTTACCACTGAACCACACTGCAGCCCTAGCCACACACACACACACACACACACACACACACACACATATATGTGTGTGTATATATATGTGTATATATGTATATGTATGTATATAATATAAAATATATAATATAAAATATATTATAATAGACCATAATATAATCTATTGTATATTATATGTAGTGTTACATATTACATATATGCTGCATACATGTTACACATAGATTACATATACTACAACACTTTACCTGTCATTCACCTGTCCCTCCTCACCCCCTTACTTCCATGCCCCACCCTGGTTACTATGCATTGGCCCCTGACCTGCACCAAGCCCAGAGTTTTACACCTGTCTTATCTCCTGCTCCAGTGGCAAATCCTGTATGGCATATGACTTCTTATGTCCATTTTCAGTGGGGTCCAATTAAGTCTGTTGGATTAAGCAGCTCACAGAAGACTCTGGGAAGCATCAGAATTGAGGTTCCAGCTTTTCTCATTGATCTCAAGTTCCAGCCCTGTCTAGGTTCTCCAGGATGCTTGCTCTAGAACAAACTGTTCTAAACTGTTCAGTGGTACTTAGTTATCTCCTGCTTTAATGGATTTGGCATACTTTTATTGAGTATCTACTGTTTGCCAGCAACCTGTGCAAATGTTAACTCTTTGAGGGCAACGTCTGTGTCTTCCTTAATAGTAAACATAGTAAAAATTCAACAGGTATTTGTCAAGTTTAGCCGAAATGAACAGTGTCAACAGGTAATGTACAAACAGCAATCCACAAATATGTTCACTTGGTGGACAGTCTGGTTGCTTCTTAGATGCCTTCCTCTTTCCTTGGGAAGGGTTGCTATGTCTAATTTTCCTTTGCTGGAACTGGTAAAAGATAAAACTGGGTGTATTTGCATTCTTTGCCCTTAAGACAGGTCACTGTTTTATAGAATATCCTTTAGATCACTGTTAATAAGAGCAATTAAGCAGTTCAAAGAAAGAAAATGTGTCTTTCTGTCTAAAAAATTCACTTGTCAGTTATGAACATTTCTATCCATGTAAATGTCTGACATTGCAGTGGGATTATGGTCATGATATATTTAAGTTTAACTTGCAATAGCTTTTGTGTTAAGTCTCCAAAGAAGAGAATACAGAAGACACCAAGTATCTCCTTTCTCTGGGGCAGTGGAGCTTTCTGGACAATTTAGCTTTCCACGTAACTAAGTATTTATCACAAGTTCAGTAGCCTTTTGTTTTCAGCACAACGCATGAGAATATATCTTCAGCAAAGTGAGAGTAAAATTTTCCTGCCATCTGTGCAGTGTCATGAAATGACATGGAATTTATTGGGCAAGTGGATTAAATAGATGCCAGGGTTGTGCTAAGAGACTGAGAATGGTCAAAGTTTCCTAGATAAGGCAGTGACTGAGGCCTATGTCTGCTTTCATGTGACTCCATACTAATAAGGAGACCATGTGACCGGCAAGTAAGCAAGCAAATGAGAAAGATAACCTCAGATAGAATGCTTATTGCTGTGGAGAAACTATAACAGGACACAGATAAGGGATGATTTGCTCTGTGAAGGTGGACAGGGGAAGAGAAGCCCCTTTAATTAGAGTAACCAGATAAAAAGACTTCTTGGGGCATTAGATCTAAAGCCAGAATAATGACTGTCATTTAAAGAATTGGAGCAGGGCAAATGTCTTAAGATAAGAGGACCATAATGTGTTCTCTGATTTGAATTTGTTTATTGGGTTCAAAGTGCGAATAGAATTTTTCAGAATATGTGCTAAGTGGGTGCCAGTGGCTCATGCCTGTAATCCTAGTTACTCAGGAGGCATAGATCTGAGGATCACAGTCCCATGCCAACCCCAGGCAGGAAAATGTGTGAGACTCTTAATCTCTAGGTAATCACCAGAAAACTGAAAGTGGCACTGTGGCTCAAATGATAGAGCGGAAAAAGCTCAGGAACAGCACCCAGGCCCTGAGTTCAAGCCCCATGACTGACCAAAAAAAAGAAAGGAAGCAAGGAAAGAAGAAAGGAAGGATGGAAGATATATTATGTGCTAAGTGGGCAGATGGGTGGGAGAGGCCAGAAGCAAGATATAGGCGATAAAGGCTGTGGAGTAGTGGATTTGGGGAATGATTAGAACCATTAGACAGCACCATAGGGGCCATTGTGAAAGTTGCTTACCTGCTCCAACATGTTCCCTGAACACAACCAAGTTCAGTAGGGCATTATTTCATGCATGCCAAACTTTATCTCAAAATAACCTCCAAAATAGGCACTAATACTAATTTTCCTGACAAGGAAGCTGAGGCATGGAGATGTTATTTTTCCTCAGGTCATAGTTGCAAAGCAGACCTTGGCCGTGTGGTTGCATGGTCTGTGATCTTAATTACAATGTTCTGTAGCTTCCAACTTTGGGGACTGTTCATCAAGGTAGGATATAAATAAGACCTTGGAGAAAGTTGAGTCACACAATACAGAAAGCATTACGAGAAGGCCAGGAGGGCATTGCGTGGTAATAAATAATTGCAATAATAAATTCATTGTCTACTGGTCAGCTGAGGGGTTTGCCCAGGTTTGAGTTGCTTCCATGAGTTCATCACCCACCACCAATTATCTGGCTGCAGATTCCTCTGTCATGTGCACCATATGCTTTTGTGAACCAGTAGCTAGACTAAATTAATTCTGTTTATAGTAACCCCTTCCACTGGCCAACAAAGGAATGTGAGTTAACACGCAATAAACAAGTCAGGATGAAAGAAGCAAAAAAAGAAAGAAAACAAATGATCGTGCAAAGCAGAGCTTCCCCAACTGCTGCAGCTGATTTGTATTCTTCAGACAGAGCCTGTTTGAAGTCCTGTCCTTGGAAAATCCCCACTTGCTCTTCAACCCTAGCCAGTCTCTGTAAATTGTACCTTATTCACCCAGCTCAGCCCTCACCTGCCATTTTAGTGTCTAAAATCATCATGGTTGGGTTGACGTGACAACTCTAATACAGTTTTCTTAGAGCCTCCTTGGGCTACCTATTTTGGTCTTTGCATGGCTTTGATTTTGTTAAAGAGAGTGACATTAAAAGAGATCACTTCCTCTTTCTCTGGAGTTCCAAGAAGTAACCTGACTCTATCCAGGTTAGGAGACTCTGGCTTTGGGTAGACCCAGGAAAGTGAGCATTACACTTTCTTGGCAGGTCTGTGGAAAAAAGTTAGAGAAATGCCTCATTATAATGGCTGTCTCTCCACTTTGATGCCATTTCCCACGGATAGAATATTCTTCAGTGATTATCATGGGGTTCCTAAAGCCTCCATTGTTGTAGCAGCACCAAAAAGGATAAGTTTGCGTAAGTACAAAAACCTTTCAAATGAAATATGAAGGAGGCAGCAAATTCTTCCATAATGGCCTCAATTCCCGCGTGAGTTGTTAGCACTGCTGAATGTGTGACCTTGTTTTTAATGGCGTCGTTACTTTCCTTCATTATGTTCATACTCTACTTCTTTCCATATTTAACTTTGCTCCTCTATGATCTGTTCTAAATTACGGCTGCATTGTGTATTGCTCCTTCACTGTAAGTCTATTGTCACGCTCTCTCTCCTTTTCTCCCCCCTATTCTTTCTCTCTGATTACCCAATTTTTCCACTTCATTTTACTGGATTTATGCTCACTGGACAAACATTCTATCTCCTTATATGTCAAACCAAGTAAGGGCGTTTTGGACCAAGGTTCAGTGCCTTACACCTGTCATCCTAGCTACTTAGGAGATGTAGATATGGAGAATTATGGGTCAAGACCAACCCAGCCCTCCCCCCCTCCAAAAAAAATCTGTAAGAACTTATTTCAAATAATGGGGAAAAAATCTAGATAAAATGGTACATGCCTCTCACCATGAGCCACATAGAGAACTTAAATAGAAAGGCTCGTAATCCAAGCCCACATTAACAACTAAGCCCCTATTCAAAAAAGAAATCCCAAAGCCAAAAGAATTGGGAGTAGCTGCCTGGCAAGGGCAAGACCCTGAGTTCAATCTCCAGTACTGCCAAAAATGAATGAATGAATGAATGAATCAATCAATCAATCCTATATAAAGTCTTTTTTAAAGGGAATATGATTGAAGCTTTAGAAATAATTTATTAGCTAGTAATAGCATGTTGGAGGGCTTACAGTAGGCCCAAATGTGTGGTAGGTTCATTTACTGGCCTCCACAGTTGCTCTGTTGAGATCATTTTCCTTATTGGAAAATTTGGCATTGCTGGAAAGAGCAATGTGGATCTGCTTTCCACATGATTTGTTATTATTATTTTTTACCATGTAAGTTGATTTTCAAGGTATTTCTCCTATGTTTGCTCACATTAACCAATTTGCACGACACTCTGCTTGTCTTGTCTACAAATTGATTAGGACCACCAGTATATTTACTTTGTTTCCCCCTCAAGAATAGAATCATAATTGATACCAAGAAAAAAGAAAGAAAAGCTGATTATTTCCTAATTCTGCCAACCTCCTACTTGTTCAGAAGATTGTAATAAACCTTACCTAGGCAGAGCATCAAGAATAATTGTTGCCTTTTTGTAGTCATGTGAAACAAGGCCTTAGGAATATTGGTCCATCCAGATTTAATTTTCCCGGAGAATATTTTTTTCCATGAACTATAAAGTAAATGCCATAAAGCCTGTCTTATAGAAACATTGGAGGCTTTCATCCAGAGGGGGGCACACCTGTGTGGATTGGAGCCACCCACACTGCTGATGGAAAGATGCACCTACCGCCTCTCATAGCTGCAATGAAGAAGGACCATGTCACTCCAGGCAACATGAAACCAGATGTGCTTGGTGAGCTGCAGCCTGTGTGTCATAACTAGGTATCTGGTTTTGTGGTTCCTTTGGCTTATATGAAGCCTTGCCAAGTTCAGTGTCACCTCCACAACAACCAGGTTGGCCTGTCACCTGTGGAGGTGACATTTAGATTGGGAGCCCTCTTGCCAATGGCATTCCTGGCTCCTGGCTACATTGGCATGACAGCCGGGCTTCCCATAGACTCCCCAACCAACTGCACCATACTGCAATTTGATATGAGAAGAAGGAGGAGGAGGAGGAGAAGGAAGAGGAGGAGGAGGAAGAGGAGGAGGAGCAGCAGCAGCAGGAGGAGGAGGAGGATTTAAACCTGAGTGAGATTTGATTAAAATTTAGGCCATCATCCTATTGTTGAGATAAAAGGAACCATTAAAAGCAAACCACAGCATGTGAGCCATTTCATGAAGAAGGAGCTAACGTTTTTTTAAAGCAAAATAAGATTTTTTTTGTAGTACTAGGGCCTTGTGTTTGGTAGTTGATGCCTTCCTGCTTCTTACCACTTAAGCCACTCTACAAGCCCTCTTTGCATTGATTGTTTTGAGATAGGAGTTCACTTTATGAGGGGAATGGCCTAGTTTGTAATTCTCCTATTTGTGCTTCCTCGTGTCACTCATATAGAGCAAGCATATATGGCCATGCCCAGCCATTGGTGATAATGGAATCTCACAAACTTTTTTAACTTGCAGTGGCCTTCACCCACAATCCTCCAGCTTCCCATCCTTTCCTACTCCAGTAGCTAGAATTATCAGCTTAAGCCACCATGCTTTATCTAGAGCAAAATACTTAGGACAAAGATCAGCCATTAGGAGTCTTTTAATTCTAGGTGAATGTAGTGGTACATACCAGTAATCTCAACACTAGGGAGGCTGAGGCTGGTGGATTGCAAGTTCAAGGCCAGACTGGGCTACGTAAAGAGACCTGTCTTGAAAGGAAAAAAAAAATGAATCAATAACATTGAAAATGTCTTTTAGTTCTTATCCTAGACTTTGAAACCATTTAGAATCATGTAATTATGTCATTTGTTCCCTTGTAAGAAGCTATCTGTGTGATTACTAGCAATGAAATAAACTGGGTAAGGTTTAGATTGTGGAAGTCGGTTACAGACATGTTTGGCACATTGGTTTTGAATTAGGCAAAAGCACAGTGCATTGTATTCTGTGATAGACACAGGAGTGAGCCAGGGAAACAGGATTTTGTGGGGAATGGTTGATTAGCACATGCAATTAATAAAACTTTACATCATAGCACTTTGGCTATTGTGGGAGAGTTTGCTAGGTTTCCAAGTGCTATTCATCTGTTATTCTGTTTCTCTATTCAGTCCAATCCTCCACTTTCACACAGCAACAACATTATTAAAAGGTGGATTAAAATGGCCTCCAAATTGATAAGAAGTAGTTATCTCTTGTTCCTGGATGTGTTTGTTACTTGAAAAAAAAGTTTCAGGCTAAATGGAGTGAAGAAGATTTGAATTGTAAATGGATTCCTTGTCCCTTTTGTAGATAATTGTACTAAATGCTAATTTGTAGGCAACTAATGTGTTCTTGTGTTCACTGATAAAGCTCTGTTGCTTGAAACAAATTTATAAAAAGGAGACAAATCATTTGCTGGCAAAAACTCTCAGCCCAGGGAACTTGGTTGTTACATTTGTGCGTGCGCGCATGTGTGTGTGTGTGTGTGTGTGTGTGTGTGTGTGTGTGTGTGTATGTGTATACATGTCTGTGGCAGGAATCTCACTGGATTACCTTCTTCCAGAAATACAATGCCTCCCCCAACCTCCCTAGAAATAATGTGTGGATAATAAGCTGCTCTCTTTCATGAGATCCATTTGAGAGATATGAGATGAAATGTGTGCTTAGCTACCTTAGGCAAGAGATCCCCAACTTTTCCAGCAAAGGGCTTGACTACAATTGATTGGGGTTTTGCAAGCCTCTTGATTATACCCAAGGACCCTCTGCTTTTAGGTAGCTCAAGAGTTATATGCAAATGGAAAGGCAGCAGAAATGTTATTTGTAAGCACTGCAGTCAGATTCTTACGAATTTTCATGTAATACAAAATACAATGGTTTGGACATTGGTTTGGACATTCTTCTAATAATTAATTTTTCCAACACTTTTATTTTTTTTTTCAAGAGAAGGGTAAATGGCAACAGGCTATAGGGTAGCCTGATTGGGAAAACATAGCTTGCAGATCCCTGGGTTAGATTCTTTTCCTTTCTTCTGTGTGTTTCCCTTTGCACTTTGGGTCTTTCCTTTTTATGGCTTTCTAAACTCACCCAGATCTCTTGGTGAATTGTGACTTTGTTTTGAAGCACCCTTTACTAGGTTTATTTTGTTTTTCCTGTGGGGGGGGGCGGCGTGGTGGGAGAAGAATGTGGAACGTATTTTCTTTAGAAAAATAGGAAGAACACTGAATAGTGATTTATATTACCCTGCTAAAAGGGGTAAATAGTTTAGACCTAAAGAATCTGATACTGCTTTGGGGGCTGTTCTTGTTTGTGTTTTATTTTGTGTTGTTTTTCCCCTCACAAGAAATCCAGAGAGTATCATGCTGATCATGGGAAAGAGGAAATCATGGTAATATATGAAGAATGAGTATATCACATTTTGACTCATCTTTTTGTGATTTTGTTTTTATTCCTTTAAATAAAAACATGCACATCCAACTGTGAAAAGACAATAAGGGCAGGCTGTGGTGGGCGGGGCCTTGCCTGCCTTTCAGCTTGGTTGAAGTCCTTTCTAATGAGAACAAAGCCCAATTGGCCACCATCAGTCACTGTCCTCAGACACTAGTTAACAAACCACCTCTGGTAATATGGAGGGCAAAAAAAGAAAAAAAAAAGTTCCTTTGTCCTCCACCTCCTCATAATTACTGATCTTTTGAACTTTTCCTTTGGGGATAAATTGAATCTTATGTCATTGACTTCTATAATGTTATTATTTTACTTGAGGGTGCAGAAGTTAATGTCTTATCTCTGGCTAATACTGCAGACACTTGGAAATGGCCTTTGATATTCGACCAACATTGAAAGGAAGCTTTAACTGTTTGTGTCCTTCTCTAGGAATGTTTTCATATAATGTATTGGGTTGTTCTTTAATTAACTTACCAATTTATTTGAATCCACTTCTCTCTTCTGGAGGAGGTAGTGAATCCAGATGGAAGGAAATAGTAAGAAAAATTGGATTTGCTTCAGGCTTTGGGAAAAATACATTTTGGGATCATTTGAGAAGCACGTGGGGATTTGGCATAAGCATCCCTTTTCACTTGATACTCCAGGATATGGTGGTCGGTATTTGAGATTGGTGGGTGGGGTTGGCAAACTTGCCTTCCCCTTGAGACATGCGCAGTTGGAATTCAGGGCCCATGGAGTCTCAGTAGCAGGTGGAGGAAGCCGAGCAAATCTACACTTTGGGGCTTCTCTAGATGTGGGACTTTGTCTTCCAATGCCCAGGTTATTCACATAATGCCATAACTCCTGCTCTCTCACAATTCATACTGTTCATTCTTTTCATTGACATAAAATAACATTCTTGCTTTGCTGAGGAGTGCACTTTTTCATTTAGAAATAATAAGGTGTTAGGTGAATGCTTGCTAAAATTTACACCCAAAGTTCATAGCAACACTACTCAAAATGATCAAAAAGTTGACACAAACCAAATGCTCATCAACCAGTGAATGGGTAAATAAAGGGCATATAATCAATCATATGGTGAAATATGAGTTGACCACAAAAAATGTGTCGTATGCATCTATTGTCACAGATTTATTAGATAAACCTCGAAAGATGCTGAAATTTTTGGTTTGGGCAATTCAGTTCAATAAAGTTATAATGACAGATTACAAATTTCTGTAGGTTGGCCGTCACTCAAAACTAATTTTGATATAACCAGAATTATGCTTTGTCATATATGTCTTAAAATGTTCCATCTATTTGTTTGACACATTGTTGTAGCACAGATTAACTGCAAGAATGAACTCCTGTCCCATAGCTAACAAATCAAGTTTATTATTTGTTCTAGGGTGATTTCAATTATTTCTCAAGATTACCAGGTCCTTTTAAACAGATGTGAACTTTGTAGTGACCATACACTTAGATGAAAAAGAAAATGTTTGGTCACAGATCTGGATTATTATTTTTCTCCATAGCAACAAACCTCTTAACTCTGCAGACTTCTGACATGATAGCAGTTTAGCGAGGTTTGTGGTTTCTACAAATTTAGCTTGGGGGGAGTCTAGGAGGAGGTAAGCTAACACGGACAAACTTGAGATGTCTTCTGTCTTGATTTCCTTTATGCAACAGCTGAAGTCCTTTAACCCAAATATTACCATCTGGTGTATATGTCCTAGGGAAGACAACTCAGAGACAGATCATTTGGTGCACACGTTTGAGGCATTTCTTGAGCCGATGTACAAAAGGACATTGTGGTTTAAAATAAACTGCACCAAGGCTTTTGGAATGGGGAGAATTCTTTCTCAATCCACGAAAGGATTATTACGGGCGAAGCAGCAGTTGTTTGTGGCAGGAGAAATTATTCAGAAGATTGCTATTTCTGTAATTCTGGGAGGCTCCAGCTGCATGAAATGAACCCATAATAGTCAGTAGCCCATCTGTTTCTAAAAAAGCCCCAAAGAGAAATGGAAGAGTGGCTGGGATGTGTGTGGGCTGGGATGGTGCCAGCCATGGTGATGTGTGATCTTTCACCCCTGAATTTTCCAAGGGAAGGGACCAGAACCAGAATTCTCTCCGTGTTTCATGCAATGAGCCCACTCACTTGGGGTATTGACAACTTCCATTTGGTTTACTGCATATTTAGTGTTGAGATGAGAATTCAGAAAATGGTTGTATTTTGCAGAGAAGCTAGATAGAGACAACCTTTTGAACTCAGACAAAGACAAAGCAGAAATACTGCAGGGAACGCAGTTATTTGGTACAGTGGAGGATCCGTGGGTTGTACAGTTAAGGCATATTTGTTGTTCTAGCTCTACCTCTTACTGGCTATGTGCCAGTGATAAGACATGCAACATCCCTATATGACCTGTGAACATCTTCAAGGGATCAAAACACTAGCTTCCTTAGGTAGTGGGGAGTCAATGAAATAATATGCACAAGACTTCAGGTTTTTTTGAGGAAGTATTTCTTCAATGCTTTGGAGGTCACTACTAGAACCATTATATATCTTATGTCGGTCAAATAGAATAAACTAAAGGAGGATATTGATTCCTCTACAGTAATCTTAGGGATGGGGCTCCGTAGAAGGCTACAATTGGGCTACAACTTTTCTTTTAGTTGTACTGTTGGATTTAAATTCAAGATACTCTATCACTTGTGTGACGCACCCTAGCCTTTTTATTTATTGTTTTGCTTTTTTAGTTGTTGTTGTTTGAGTAGGATCTCAAGTTTTTGCCTAGGTTGATCAGACTGTGATCCTCCTACATGGCTGAGATTACAGGCATGTACCATGTGCCTGGTCAGACTACAACTTTTGTAGTATACCTATGGTATCTTTTTCTTAGATATGATTGTTGTTAACTCCTATGTCAAGTTTGAAGCTTCTAGAAATTTTGTGCTCATTCAGAGATAACTTCTCACAAAAGATCAGCAAGAAAATAGGTTGTATTTATGTGAATCAGTTGAAAATGAATTGACTTTGTCCCCAGATGTTAATATTGGAATTCATTGATCAGTTTATAAGAATTAATTTCTGGCTTCAGGAGTGTTTTCCTGGGAATAAGTATTTCAGTATTTTCATCTGAAGAAAAGATGGGATAAATGCACATTTCTCCTATATGAGGACAAAGAGAGAAAAATCATGAAAAACCATAGTTCAGGTAATCAAGCAATGACACTTGACTGTACCAAAGTGTTGTTTGTTTCCTTGTCTGTCCTTGAAAAAGAAGAGATGCAAAATAGAGATTAATGTTGTTCATAGCTCTCGGACCATCAGAAGACTTGATTTCTCAGCTTCTGGGGGAAGTTTATCATAATATCTGATACATTTGCTCATTGTTTTCCTTCTCGTCCTCCCCTTCCTCCTCCTTCTCCTTCCCTTCTTCCTCTTCCTCCTCTTCCTCCTCTTTCTCCTCCCCCCTTCCCTTCCTCTTCCTCTTTCTCTCCTTCCTCCCCCTCCTCCTCCTTCTCCTCTTCCTCCTCCTCTTGCTCTTCCCCCCAACCTCTCCCCCTCCTCTTCCTTTTGCTCCTCTCCCCCTCCTCTTCCCCTTCTTCCTCCTCCTCCTCTTGTCCTATTCCTCCTTCTTCTCCTCCCTCTCGCTTCTCCTCTGCAGGTTACTTGATTAAAACTTATAATCTAGCTATGATCCCTGAGCAGATTAGTGTCTGGACAAAAAGCTTTTTGTTAACCTAAAACACATGGAAGACAAATCATTTTTTTATGAGTTCATAAATCCCAGCTTCAGCACTTCATAGGACCCAAAATAACTTTCTTCTTACACCCTCAACACTCAGTTTCTTTTTTGTTTTGCTGGAGTTGAGCCACTGATCCGATGGACTACACCAAGAATCCACAGAAGAGGATCAACAGGGTTTTAAGAAGAACCAGAAAGTGTTAGGAAATTTGAATGTGGCTAGAGTCATAGTCCTGACTCATATTTTCTGGCCTAGACAGTTTTTGTTATCTTATGGGAACAAAATTTGATGATTACATTAATATGGAATAGTCCTTTATTTTGTTCTGAAAATTGACATTGATCCCCAAACTTTTACAAAGTGCTATGCTTGGCACTGGGTGTGGGGGGCAGAGAAAATACAAATAGGAATTGTCCATCCTCTAACTCTCAGAGGACTTTGTGTCTCATTGTAGGAGAAGACATGCACATTAAGTTTGAATCTAAGATAGAAAGGAGACAAGTTGCTGTTTCTAGTATAGGACAAAGGGGGGGGCGAGGTTTGATGAAGAAGGGGATTTTGAGCTGTATCTTGATTGATGGGTAGGATGGGGAGATAATGAGATTTTTGTAGTCAGTAGGCATTGGGGAGAGTGGACTGAAAGTTGAGATCATTCCTTGGCCCTGAGATTTCTCAATCATCTGTGACCATTCTCCATCACATAACCTTATGCATACATTTGCATATGCATCATATGTCTGTCTGTACATATATGCTTTGTATATACAGCATACACACATGTATGTACCACAGACCCACATGTATCCAGCCATCATGCATAGATGCATTGCATGTGTGCATGTGCACATTCATAATATGTATGTATGTATATATATGCATACATACATATCATAAATATATTTTCACACATGCCTACATAGAGTCACATATGTGAATGTATATTCATGAACAACTATAATATGGTTATAATTATTTTTTGGCCAAAGTGCATGAAGCCCATAGTTCTGCTTTTCATATATGTATATATATTGCCAAAGACAGCAGACATGTTTTTAATTCAATTGCTATTGATTATGAAAAGCTTGCATTGGTTCAGCAAATTACGAATTCATCCCAGAATGAGAATTAAATGAGATATTCTATTTCAATCAAAACATTTGGGACCTTGCCAACAGAGACAGATAGACTCACTTCCTGGCATGTGTTATAAACTTGGGAAGTGAAAGGTGGATCATATTTGTTTTTTAGTGAGCTCAGTCTCATCCCAGAGTTCCTTGACAATCAAAAAGTATGCAGAGATTAGGGCCTACAATTGGTCATTCCCTTTGTACACTGAATTTGAATATTATCTTTTGTTTGGACCCCTGGCATCCTAATTGGCAACCTTCCGCTCCTCTAAATTCATGCCTTATATCAGGATGATGAAGGGTAGAAGATTTGAGTCATTCACTTGGGGTGGAAGGGAAGAGCTAAATCAGAACAAATATATGCTTTTGCTACTTCTAAATAGTGAGGAAATACACACTGAAGTTATAAGGGTGACATCTCTTTGTTACATGTATATTCACATAGCTTTAGCTATTTCCCAGAAAGACCCATCACAATTTATTAGTTTTTTACTTTTTTTCTAAATTGCAGAAGTAGTTTCTTTTTTTTGGGGGGGGGAGTTTTGAACTCAGAGCTTTGCAATTGCTAGACAAGTTCTCTGACACTTCAGTAGGCCCCTAGTCTTTTGCCTTAGTTTGTTTGTCAATATTTCATGCTTTTGCCCAAGGTAGCCTTGGACCCAAGATTCTCTTATCTTGACCTCCCAAGTAGCTAGGATTACAAGTGTACACCACCAGACTTGACCAAAATTTAATGATGCTTATAATGAACACTTCAAAAATGTAGAAAAGATAATAAGAGTCATGAAATTAAGCCAGGTGCTGGTGGCTCACTCCTGTAATCCTTGCTACTCAGAAGGCTGAGATCTGAGGATCAGGGTTCAAAGCCAGCCCATGGAGGAAAGTCCATGAGACTCTTATCTCCAATAAATCACTAGAAAACCAGAAGTAGCATTGTAGCTCAAGCAGTAGAGCGCTTGCCTTGAGTTGAAGAGTGCAGGGACAGTGCCCAAGCCCAGAGTTCAGGCCCCAAGACCGACAAAAAAAAAAGTCATGAAATTATCATGATCTATAATCTCATCTTCTAGGGGTCAGAAGCCAGTGTTAATCAAAAGATGGCTTGTGTGTTCCAGTGACAGGCTATAGAACTAAGGAAAGAAGCGCTCAGAGGTGGCCAGGGTGGAGTGGAAGGGACTGGACTAAAGAAGAACACAAAGGAATATTTTGGAATGGTAGAAAAGTTCTCTTATTGTTAGTCATAAGGGTATCCTAAAGTAGTGAACTTTACTGAGATAAATGATTCCTTAGTAAATGTGATTGAAAACTGAATCTCTTTGTGTATCCTTCGCACATTTTCCAATGAACACCTATTGTTAACAAGAGATAATACTTGATTTTTTTGTGTGTCCTAATCTATTCTTTCACTCAAAAATGTGTCCAAATCATCTTTCCTAATTGTAGTCGGTTATTCATTTCTGTTGTTAAAAAATGAGTGTGATCATTTGAATAAACATCAATTATTTAAAGTAGCTTTGCTTTGAGTTTTCTTAAAGCAAAAATTTTCTACGCTTCCAGAGTGCATGTTCTCAAAGTATTTTTTTCCCCAGAACATAGTTGCTTTGGTTGAAAAATAGAGAAACTGGTAAATTGCCTAGATAACCTCTTTGGGACATTCTTTTGTCAGATTGCTAGCTATTAGGTAGTTGGAGAATTTTCAGTACATTTCCCTTGACCTTGAATTGGTTGTACAGCTAGTGCAGAACCAATGCGAGCAAGCCAGTGAGCAGAAATGGTAAATTCTTTGACCTTGATTTCTCTGTTTGGGCTGACACTAGTCCTTCATAACCTGATGTTCAAGAACAAACTGTTTGTCATATGTTACCAGCAAAAGTATTTACTCTGATTTGAAACTGACTTTTGGGGGAGTGTAATGAATGCTATTTCTTTTAAGAGGCGCAGTAAATATGTTCCTTTTGACCTCACAAAGTAGATGGCAGAAAATAAAATGGAGGGAAATAAAAAAAATTTCCCTCATAAATAAAAATAGACAACTTACCTCTGTTTCGGGAAATGACATCAGCTAGATCACTTTACAGGGTAATGACATTTTTCTTGCCAGACGGAACACTTGATTTACCATTATCGAGAAGTCCCTGGGTCATCTTCTTTCCTATTCACGATGCAGGCTGAACTTGTTGTGATACTTAACACCTCCTATAATGAAAACTAAGAAATATCTGACAAGGCTCATTGTGTACAATTATCTGGCAAAAAAAATTCCTTCACAAACCCTGTGGCCAGCCCTTCTGTGTGTGGGGGGGGGGGCATGCTCATACTGCTACTGGTTCTTGAACTCAGAGCCTCATGGTTTCTCACATGGCTGGTGCTCCATCCTTTGAGCCATGCCTCCAGTCTGGCTTTTTACCAGTTAATTGGAGATTAAGTCTCACAGATATTTCTGCCTGGGCTGGCTTTGAACCATGATCCTGAGTAGCTAGTATTTACAGGCATGAGTCACTGGTGCTTGACTTCATTTTTTTTTTTTGCTTTGGTTACATGAAAATCTTCCTCCCATGAACAGCTGCATAAGAACAGGAACCCACCTTTCCTTTCCCCCGTAAAGTTTCTCACATTTTGGAAAGCCATTGAGAGTCAAAGTAGTTCAGTTAGGTACTGTGTCTTACATTTCCACCCTGTGGTCTAGTGGCAGCCCCATCAGAGCCCTTGGTTACTTTTCAGACAGGCTTCTTGGGTCACTGTAATAAATTAGATCACCAGTGAATTCCCTGTTAGCCACGTGCTGTGTACTGAGACCAACACAATGGGCAGCAGAAGAATTACTAACTTTCTTTGTCCTGGAGAAACTCATCATTATTCAATGGAATTTGTTAACTCTCTCCTTCTCTGGAATTCTATGTAAATGACTTCCTCTTGGCTCTGCTCCTTACCTTAAAGGAAACAGGAAAACATCATCATGTTTGCCCCTTTGGCTTCATTGGCTACTCAGCAGCTATGGGCCATGACTGGGCTCTCAGGAATGAGCTAAGCTGTGTCTTGGCTGGTGGGTTCCATCTTGTACTTGATAGGATGGAACCACTGAGGAAATGGGCAGTGTCTTCGATGGCCCTTGCCTGGTTCAGGAGCTTTGGAAGGTGAAGTTATTCTCCAAAGCTCTATTTGCTGCATGAAACTGAAGTCTTGCTTCTTTTCATTTGAGATGGGTCTGTGTGGTTTTCATTCTGACATTCTCTGAGGTTACTGGGGTTACTTTACATGTTGTGGGGATTTGAAATCAACCTTCCATTGGGCCTGACCCCTGGAAGATAATCCATGGAGAGTTGAGTCCCTTGCATCTGTCCTTTTGAGTCACGCAGCACATTGCTGTCCACTGCAAAAGCCCTCTCTTCCTGTTGATAAGCTGGGAGACTCAGAAAAGGCTGTTTTGAAGTCAGCCAGGCATTTTCAGCACCCAGTGCTTAGAGCTCTGCCCTCTTGAAAAGGTTTAAGTTGGCCTGCAGAGGAAGAATGGAGACCTAGACTCTTAAACTGTTGTTGCCTGGGGTGATTGGGTGGTGGTTTTGTGTAGAATGATTTCTTCTTAGGTGGACCCACAGTTTGGAGTTGGGAATGGAGTCATCTTATCCATTCCTGCCAGGCCTCAAACTTCCCATGTAGCTAACTGATCTTTTCTTCCGGAGTCTGAGGCACAAACAGAACCATTTCAGAGCATGGCAGCCGGGACTTTCAGAGTGGCTTGTCTCTGGTGATTCTCTTGTCTCCTTTGGAGATGAGCTGCATCTTGCCAAGGCTAACTCACATTAGTAAGCAGGAGGCAGAAGGCCAGGAGAGCTTGCAAGCCCTAGACAATTGAACAGGGAAAGCAAAAACGGATCGGGCTTTATGTAGTCATTTCATTTATAATAATGATCTTCTTCCTCATCCTCCTCTTCCTCTTTCTCCCAATTCTTTTTTTGTTCTTCCCCCCCCGTGTCACTTTCCCCCACTGAAACACACTTTCCTTTTCTGTGCTGGGGTAGCATCCTTGCTCCCCCTGGTGGAAGACTTGAGTCAAACTCAAGAGCATCTCCCAGAGTAGAGTCAAGCAAGTGATGCTGTTTAGGAGGGGCAGACAGGACAGGTTTCTCCATTTTCCAGTTTGAAGTTGTTATCAGTCAAGTGGGCCAGCCAATAACAGAAGAAGCTGAGAATCAACAGGGAACTAAATGAAGTTCTTACTTCATGGAGCTTGTGTTTTACTGGTGTGTTAAAGTATTGAGTTTGTAGTACAAATATCACCCCCCCCCCAAATAAAAGTTTTGAGATGAATTCTTTTCTTTCCCCATTAAAAAAATCTCGACAGGCATAACAAAACATGTCTATAATCCCAGCTATATAGAAGATAGGAGGATCATGGTTGTAGCCTAGCTCAAGCTAAAAAAAAGTTACCAATGTCTTATCTCAACAAACTGGCGGTAGTGGTGCTTGGCCATAATTCCAGCTTTGTGGGAGGCACAAATAAGAGAACCTCTGTCTAAGATCAGACTGGACAAAAGCATTAGACTCTGTCTGAAACAAGTACGTAATACAATAAGGGACTGTAGACATGGCTCTAGTACTGGAGCTGTGATTATGTAAGCGATCACAAGTCCCTGAGTTCAAACTCTAGTCCCATCCCTCCCCTGCCCCCAAAGCCTTCTATAACAATTCTTGGGCAGTGGGTGGGAAGAAAATGCAATGGCCACTCTCCTGTGCCTTCTGGGTGTGTGAGTTCCATTAACTCAGTGCCTTGATCAGTGTCTTTGCCAGCTGACTAAAGAGCATGGGGAAGGCAACAAAAAAATTCCTTTAAGCCCTGGACACCCAGGCCAAAGCCTACAGGAGAGTTTGGAAACTAGGGACATCTGAACAAAGCATTACTATGGCGATAACCATGGAAAGCCAAAGGCTAGACCTTTGTATTCCTGCCAAAGGACTGACTGCCAGTGGACCAGAACATACGAGCAATGAGCTACCAATGGCTGGGCGGTCTCATTCCCAACTTGGTGTTCAGGAAAGGATTTCCATCAATTTTGCTGTTCGTAGTATTTTTTTTTTTAGCATCCACACAGAAAAATCAAGAAGAAAAAATATATTCCATTGCTCCACTTGCCAAAAACGCTTGTAATAGCAGATTCTATAAGGGACATGGGGACCAGAGAGTCAGGACTAATGGATCCCACTAGCCGATAACAAAAGGAACTTCCAGATGGTTCTAGAAATGAGGGCAGCACAACAGAGAAACAGCAACAATGAGGTCCTGTGAGTCACGTCTTCCTGGGCCTCCTCCTCTTTTGTGCAGCTCTGAAGAAAGCTTCATTTATATTACTAATTGAGAGACATGTGTTGTTTAAAACAAATAACTATAATGGAAATCTAGCTAATCTTCAACTCAGAGATTCTACCCAGAGTAGTGGTAAGCTAGCTGGTTTGTACTCTTTGTACCCCTCCCCTCTCCTCTCCTTACCTCCCCTTTCTTCCCTTCTCTCCCTTCTCTTTCCTAGGGACCTAATTGAATTATTCTGCTAAGAGAGTAACTATTTCTTGTGGTCTCAAAGTGTAATGTGACCACTCTAATTCCAGGCAAACAATAGATATAGTCTGCAGCCAAAACTAAGGGCAAAGTATGGCATCACGGAAAGAACTCATGCAGAAGTTTACAGGTCTGATCTGTGTCTTCTTGTATGCAGCTGTCATGTGGTCCTATGTTCTGCCTTTCTGGGTGGTTTTAGACACAAGGACTGTCTCCATACTTACCTGTGCCTTTTGCAGCCTTCAGCCATGCCTTCTTCTAAGGTGCTCCAAAGTGATTGGTTGCCTGAGTGTCACGTGTCTTGGTAAACATACTCTTTGTGTGGTATGGTGCCTTTGATGGGAAAGGGGAGAGAAAGTGGTAGATTGGCAGGGCTAGGCCTTCCAGGCTGCAGCTCATCCTCTAAGGGCCAGTCCCCAGGCTGACAAAACCACGGAAGAAAAAGCCAGAGAGCAGAGAGGGTGAATTTGACCCCAGAGGAAGGTGCCAGGTCCACTGACATCTTATTTTCAAATGACTCCCAACACAGAACCCTCATCTACATCTAATGACAGGAATCATTTTAGGCTTGGAGTTATTTAAACTTATTGACTGAAGAATCCAATAAACACTGCTCCCAGAAACCCTCTCTCCCCACCAGGCAGTGGCTTGTCAAGCATTAGGCTGTTCCTTTCGAAAAACAAGAGCCAATCGATACAAGGTATTATTCCTGAAGGTACTGGGGAGGCTGACCCCCAACAAGGAACATAGCGTTTCTTGTGTGAACTTCTTTTTTAGGCTCTTAGGTTATGCATCCTGGCCTTTGGAAAGGACCCCATTTGTGTTTGGGAAAAGGACCAAACACCAGGAAAAAAAACAAAACCAAACAACTAGCATTATGACTAGAACCTATTTTAAAAATATGTAATTTTCTCTAAAAATGTTTCTGAAATATGCCTCCTTAGGAATAGCCAAGATTACATTTTCTTGTATTTGGTGAATTCAAGTGGGTACAGCCTGTAAAATAAATTCCATCTCTTCTCCTTCAAGTCTTTTCGAGTATGAGTGGAGTGTACAGAAATTACATGTTTCTCTTTGTAAATTGGTCCTCAATAGTGCCAAGAACATATTACAGAATTGGGGCAACATTAATATCTTTTTTTTCTAATGCTCTCTGAATGTGTTTTCTTGTTTTTTTTTCTCCCCTTCCTTTAAATTTCATTTCATACGCATAAGCTGTTTGGCTGCTGGAAAAACCTTTTAGGAGGGAGAAAACTTATATGTCAGAGGTAGCACCCAAGTTGTTTTCAGTACTCAGGTCTAAATTACTCCCAGTTTGGTGTCCTTCCCATGACAAGTGGTCGCACTGTTCTGGGAGACTTGGTTTACAAATGCCTGGAATGGGTTTTAGGTAAGTTATACTAAGATTTCTGGTATATACTTGGGGGACACACAGAACCTGCACCCCAGCTTCTTCCCTTCCCAGCAGTGTTCCCAACCTATACCACCTCCTTCGGACCTTACTGACATTTTTGCCTTGAGCCCATTCAAAATGGCTGCAAAAAATGTACAAATTTTTGTCTATGGACTCTTTGTCTACAGACTTCAAGGCTGATGAATGCTGGTGATTTCCTCCAAAGCTCTGTCCAGCAGAACTGAGGAAAAAAACAAATGGCAGATAGTATAAAAATTGAACTTAGCTGGACCACCTATGTCCTGGTATATTTTGTAACAGTGTTAAGCCAATGAGATTTCTTAGCTTCTAGCTTAGAACTGGAACAGAAATGAAGATTGTGGTTTATGAAGGTCAAATAATTATGCATCTTTTTTTTTTAAATCTTCACAGCAAACTACTTGACATCATCTAAAATTTGGAGACAAGAGATGAGGAAGGCAGGAAGATCTTAAAATACACAGCTGTTATAAATGCACGTGTCAGGCAGTCATTTGCCCCAAAGATCATCCTGTCTACTTAGACTTAAGAGTGATTAATAGCACTGATTAGAAGAAGGTAGCTCTTAAATGCATTCTATCAGCTGTTCTTTCCAATTTTAGGTATCATGAGGTTACATTGATACTTTATTTTGCTCTTTAAATAACCTACTGTAAATAAGACTGTCATATTTTTCCACTTGGATGTTGGCTTCTGTGAGGTGTTTTTGTGTCATGCTATCTAGGCACTTACAATCTAATAAGATGTAAAAATCTTTCTACTCTCATTGTGCTCTCCAAGGACATTAATCTTGCTTCTTAAGCACAGGTTCTTCAGAACTGAGGTGGACAAGACTTTGGCTTTTGTTTGGCTATTATGTTAGCCCCGATGGGTGGATGAAAAATCTGAATGAGCCACAGGATCCTGATGTAATTAACAATTATACCTATTAAATGTCTCAAAAAAGAAAAAAAAGGCTGCTGCATTTGCCGAGAAAAAGATTGTCTTGGACTTGAGCAGAAGTTTTAGCTGGGCCAGTTCTGCTCTGTGGGCTGACAGCATTTCATTTATAGTCCTTGGTGCTCTTAATAGTGAAGAGCTGGGCTTCGGCCAATCCAGGGCCTTTCTGAAGGAAACTGGACACTGTTTGCAGCCTGTGGCTATGGCAGCCTGTGGCTGGGGCTGGACTTAGAGAGGAAAGAGACAGGCAGGCAGAGTTGGAGCCAAAATGTATCAAGAAATAGTATCAGGGCTTCAGGTAGCGTTCAGTAGTACTGAGTGCTTGGGTAGCATATGCAGGCACACGCTGCATTACATCAACAAAAGAAAGAAAGAGAGGAGAGGAGAGGAGAGGGAGGAAGAGGAAGAAAGAGAAGGGAGGGAGGAAAGGAAGGAAGGAAGGAAGGAGAAAAAAACCAATGGATGATCATAGGAAGGACAGTGGAAAAAGTGCAGGAAGATAACTTCTGGTAGATAGATAGATAGATAGATAGATAGATAGATAGATAGATAGATAGATAGATAGATAAACTTCCAGGGTCAGGTGAGGAGAATGATAGTCTGGATGAATAGTAAAATCACCCCAAATTTGTAATTTGTGTACTCAAATAAAAGGCCAGGGATGGGGGAGGGCTTCCATTGCTGATTGTTTCCCAAAGCAGATTATCACCTAAGCTTCAGTAGACACTCTGATGAGACAACTCAGCTGTTTCTTACTATTTACATCTTCTGTGCTTCTCACAAATGTGTTCCTCCATTGTTTTTGTTTTAAATAACAGTTTCCTTATTCCAGGGAAACATTTCAAGAAACAGGTGTACACAGTTCATTATTGTACTGGTGATTTCTGAGGAGAGCATGTGGTGGGAGGCGAAACCAAACAAATACGTGGCTAGAAAACTGTTCGGGAGGGTTTGGAAACTCGCAGAGCTCTGATCTCATGATCGTGTTGCTTGTGCAGCTTCACAACTCTTTGAGTTAAGGCACATGCTGTCCTTAAGGTTTTGTTTGTCCCTGGTTGGTGATCGCCATTTTGGAGGTAGATTGAAGGCTTCTTGTAGGCTTGTTTTGAAGCTCTTGGAATTGTGACAGAGAGGACTTTGGACTTGGAGATCATAAGTCCAAGTTCACATTCTTTCTTTGTGTGTATTCTCTTATCTGCTGTTTTATCTCTAATTGTGTCAAGGAGTTGCCATTTCACAAAGTGGTATATGAATATGTATATATGTGCATCTTGATGAATGTCACCCTTTTCTCACCTATCCCTCCCAAACCACTCCTTTCCTTACTTTTCTTTATTTTGCAGGATTTGAATAATTTATTTCTTTCACAGTAACATAAAAGGAAAAATATTTTTTTAAAAAAACACACAACAGATCTGTTGGGCTGGATGAGGTGGTATATACCTGTAATCCAAGCCATTCTGGAGGGCCACAATCTAGGCCAGCATAAGACTAGAGTGCAGCATAAGTAAAACAAAAAAGAAAGATGTGGTTTACGTGATAAGAATGCCTGCTTAGCAAGTGTAAGGCCCTGAGTTCAAACTCTAGTACTACTGAAAAAAGAATCAGGTCACACCATTTCCCTGCTGAGCACATTTCTTCTTTCCCTGGTACCACTAAGAATAGAATCCAAGCTCTTTAGAAAAGTCTTGCAAGCTCTGGTCGCTGCTCCCTTTTTGCTAGATTCTAGTCACATGTACATTCTTTCCAAGTTCCTAGAAAATCTAAGTTCTTGCTTGCCTCAGGGTTTCAGGCTTGCTGTTCTGTCCTCTAAAATCTCTTTTCTAGCTCTTTTCATGGTGATGAGGTGGAAGCGGGGGGGGGGAGGGTATGAATTCAAATGTATCTCCTTGGAAAGGCCTTCTTTGCCCCCCCCACCTCAAACAGGGCTCCTACCCACATTAAACATCTTCTTGTTAAACATCTCTGTCACACCAGCATCTCTCTTTTGGGTGTTTAATGTTCAACTATTTATGGTCGGAGCCCCCTTCTAAAATGAGCGTCTCCTTAAACAATGAATTTCCAGTGCCAGGTATGCTTCTTGGCCTCTGCGGATGTTCAATAAAAAAAAATGTGTCAGTGAATGGAATTTAAGAAGGGATTCAGAACTAAGAGTTAAAACGTGGGGATCTATGGAAGTGAAATGAGTCCAGAAAGAATCCAGAGGCCTGATCACTGGAGCTTAGTGTTTCTGTGAGAGAGAGAATGAAGATGCGCCATTAAAGAACAGGAAGAGAAAGAAAGAAGGGAGGGATGAAAGGATAGATGGAAAGGGAGGAGAGAGAAAACTTTATGTTTAAAGCAAACCAAGGGTAGCCAGTACTTAAAATATGAATAACCCAGTGATTATAGGGCGTAGACAGATTAATATAACTTCATGCCATTAAATGCATTTCTGGAAAGAAATAAACCATCAAGTCACCATAGATTTCAGAGCAGGATGCTGTAATGGTGGCAAATGGCCATTTTTAAGAGAAGGAAATTGAAAGGAAGGGGGAGACTTGGAAGGTAAATGGGAAAGGGGAATTGGAAGCACAGAAAGTAGATGTACAGCCTAGATGGAAAGACAGGAAGACTCTGGCTACTGTGAGGTTGGTTTGCTCTAACAGGGGAGATGCTAATGAGTAAAGTAGGCATATTTCAGAGCTCAGGACCTATCCCACGGCAGGGAAGACTTCTTTCAGATTTGCACAGCCCTGTCCACAACGGTCAGTGACAGTCAGGGGGTCAGGGATCAAGTGAAGTCAACCCAGCAGTCAGACATGGCCAAGAGGACAGATCTCCAAACACTGTTTTATGACTGGTCCCTGTGATCTAGAAGCCCCCTGTCCCTGGCAAAGTGATATGGCAAATGGTGCCATTTGTAGAGAATTGTTTTGTTAAGAACGGCTAGTTATAGTGCCCTGGAAGCTGAGATTGAACAAGTGTACCATCGGGATGGAATTTGGGGATGGGCAACTTTTGCTTGATTGAGACTATTACAGGTATCAACCTTAGTGGGAGGAAGTGATATTTAATAACATGTAAAACCAAAATGAATTGTTCTCTGCGGAGTCAATTGGTTGGCATTTCTCTCCTGTTTTTCTTCCCGAATAGGCCAGCACAATTCCATTAAAATTCTGTTAGCTAAATGTCAATGGGTTCAACATGTCGCCCCTCTATACCACACACTGAAATTTTCCCATAAAACACAATTTTAATGTAGTAGAGATAAACAGAGTTTTATTAATGTCAGCGCTATAGATCTAGAAACAACCCTGGACTGTGTCTGGGGTTACATTTACCAGGGCTGGTTCCCCCTCCTCCTCCTTCTAAGTTGATGACAAAAATAGTTGGAAGACAGAACAAATGAAAGTGACTTAGCTATTTAGATGACATCACTTCAGGGTGAAGGTTTGTATTTAGTGCTCTGTCTTGTAGGGCTTAATTAAGGCCATAGTTACCTAAAAGAATTGAGTGTAAGAGACTTTTTTTTTCCTTCTGAGAGATATAAAAAGAATTGGCCACTGTATTCCAATCAATTTCACCCCTCTGGCACTCTCCCTGCTCCTCTTCCCCACTTCCCCAAACAGTTTGAACAGATTGCATTGTTCTTTTCATAGTTTCAAAGCTACTTTGACAGTATTGTGAGCCCAACCTCCTCTCACCATTACCCCTCCACCAACAGAGGCTATTTCTCTTCCGCCACCCAAGAAACAGGCATTTTATAGGAACTACAGTCAGAGACCCTGAGCTGTGCAGGCCCTTGGTCTCTACCATGAAGAAATTGCGATGTTCATCCAGGGTTTGTTCTGAACTTTGCAGGGCCATTGGCACCCTGGAGACTGACATTATCCCTGGGCAGTGTGAAGAGTGGATTCCTGTAGGAAAGTTGGAAGGTTTGGGTGTGTCCTTCTAATGAAAGTGTCTGTATCTTTTAGACTATTGGCTTCAAAGTGACAACTGTCTTCTGTAGCATTCTGCCTTGTAAACAGCCAAAAAGGGAGTGAGCCCTTGGGGGAGGAGCTTATTCAGAGGCTCCACCCACCATCCAAAACCACTATAGCCCAGGCTCCTTAAAAGGACCGCAGGCTACCTCAGCCCTGATGATGTCACCCTTGGTTCTGACTCTCTTAGGTTAGTGTTACTCTCCTAAAAGCAGGTTAAACTGGGCCCAGATGCTGCAGAGAAGGAAACACAAACACCAACCTTATAGGCAGAGTAGATATCCCCCCCGCCCCGCCCCGCCACCCCCTCACAATCAAGAAGGGGACTCTTTAGAGGTATAGCATTGACCCCCTCACTGTCCTGCCATTTTTGTGCAATGCACTTTTCACCTCCTTGAGTGGACCCAGGATCAGTGGGCAAGTCATCTGACCTAGCAATCATCCAATTGAGAACCAGGATACCTGGCTACCTTTTTAGAAAGCTCATCCAAAGCCATTCACTTGGATCATCTCCTCTCCCTTATCTTGTTGGAGTCAGAGGCTAATGACTCCACCGAGAGGGGAAGAAAAAAGCCATCACTCCTTTCCCAAGGCCAAGGACACCATCTGCTACCTTCTGTGGTCTGGGAAGGAGGAAGACAGATAGCTGAGAGTATATGGAGGGATCTTCCACCTCCTCCCTGAACCCTGCTAGGAAGCCTCACTTCCCAGCCCTTGGGACACTTTAGAAATACAAGCACTTAACGCTCTTGGATCCTGGCACTGGTTTCCTTGATATAGCAACCCAGTGGCCTACTATACAGTACAGGTCTCACTCCTCAGTTTAGAATCCTCTAAATGCAGCCAAGGGCTCTGGGGGCACCATTGCTCAGTGGTTCTATCTCACTAGGAACACAGCTGTTGCGTGTTGTCCGGATGGATGGCAAATCAGAGAGTCCTGAGACAGGCTCAAAAATTATTTTGCAAATAAATGATACGTGCTTTTAGTCTTGTGCCTCATGTAAAGTTCATTCCAAATGAGAAACGGAAGCAAATTTCCTACTTCAGCCTAGCTCCTGATGCTACTATAATCTTTTTGAAGAGTTTACCTTGAACAGTAACTCACCTAAAGATATGAGAGTGATGAAGTATAATGCACTAAAACAGTTTTTAAGGGAGAAAAGAACCCCCCCCTAAGTTTCTGCCTGTTCTACTTTCAGTGCAGCTTTGGGTAAGGCAGAGTATCGATTGCTGGATCATTTCAGATCTGGCACAAGAGCATGAATCAACACTTCACTTAACTTCCTAGGCATATTTAATGTGTGTCGTAAAAAACATGTGCACAGATTGTTCAAGGCTTTCCCTCATTAAAGGCCCAAATGCTTACCATTAGCCATCCTACGTGTGATACCTCAGTTATCATTGGGGAAAAAAAAAGGTTTTGGCAATCTAAGAGCATATGTAATGTGTGTCATTCCTATTACTACTCTAATTAAATCAGCCTTCTCATCAGACAACTTTAAAAATCTTCAGTAATATGATTGCCGCACAACAGAATGAAGCCCTTGAAAGTCTGTGGCAGAGTTGGGCGGGAACTTTCCAATAAGCTTTTGTTAAATGGATGATTTGGGTAAGTCAGTGGTTTTGCTTTGAATGACGAGGCTGATCTGAAAGCTTGCTTTCTCTCCTTCTTCCCTATAAGGATTCCAGTCAAGGTTGTTTTTTTTTTTTTTCATGAGTGGACTTATTAACCAGTGGCTTGCATTTCTTATATCGTGATTATAGGATTATTATTTTAGAAATTCTAATTCGAGGCACCATCTCCTGCAGAAACATAATACCATACGCCATGGATGAAAAGAGTAAGAGAATCGTTGTAAATAAATCAAAGGAAACCTCACTGACCCATTAGTAGGAAGGATAAAATTGGATTCTATTTTGGTTTCCTTCTCAGTTATATTATAATTGCCAAAGAGACATCAGCTTGGGGGTACTGGGAGGAGCCCCTTTTTATACATTTGGGTTTCAGCAGATAGAATGGTTTTGCCTCAAAAGTGCCTTAGGACACAGGTAGGAGACTCAACCTGCTCGGAGCCTGCAGGCCCAGAATACAGGCTGACAATAGTCCACCTGGCTGGATATCAGGGGGGAACTACAAGTATTCACAACATTCCTGGGTATTAACGTGGACAGAGAGATCACAGGTTTTGGTCACACATTACAAAGTGTCTTCTTGGATCTTTCCCACCCTCTTTTTGCCAAACAACAAGAGCAGTGACAAAAGTAGAAGAACAATGACAAAAATAAACAGTAAATAACTGGCTTGGGTTCGGTGCTAACTGCCTGGTGGGCCCTGTGCTTTGTGCTTGGCTGAGTTTTATATCTCTCTTAGAACATAAGGCTTGGGCTGGGTACCGGTGGCTCCTGAGATCTGAGGATCACGGTTCAAAGCCAGCCTGGGCAGAAAAGTCTATGAGACTCTTATCTCCAATAAACCACCAGAAAACCGGAAGTGGTGCTGTGGCTCAAGTGGTAGAGAGCTTGCCTTGAGCTGAAGAGATGAGGGACAGCACTCAGGCCCAGAGTTCAAGCCCCACCACCACCACCAACAAAAAAAAAAGAACATAGGGCTTGGGAAGTGTATATGGCTCCTTCCAGGTCAGATAGTACATCAAATCAAAGCTCTGAGGCTAAGATTTGAACTCAAGTCATAGAGATCTCTGTGCCACCTATAACCTTGAATGACCTGGAGATGGGGTAAGCATTACCTCTCATGCTCATTAAAATAATTCATATGTGTTTATAGCCATAGTCTCCTTATGCTTCTCACACTACTCTTTATTGCTTAGTCTTTGAGTAACACAAAATGATCCATTATATCATTACAGTTCATTTTTCTCATAATTGTATTCTCAGTGGATGCAATTGACAAATTATCGAGCTTTTCTTGTCTCCCTGACATCCTTATGTAGTTTTGAAATGCATTTTAGATTAAAACTTCTCTCATAAAAAGCAGTATTACTGTTACTTTTCAGTAAAAATCTGCTCCACTTCCCCAGCCCTCTTCCCTTCCCCCTCCAAATATAAGAATTCTTGCACAGTACAGACAACAAGCAAGTTGTCCATGGGAAAACTCACCTACCTTACAGGTCAGACTTGTGCAGGGCTGCCACTGTTGACATTTCTTCTAGAACATCCACTACATGTGGGAATGTGTTTTGAGCACAGTGAGCTCTTCTCTTGATAAATACAAAGCCGTGAGGACAACAACTATAACAACAAATTGAAAGCTATAGAAAGGGATTTATTAATGACAAGAGCAATGGAGTTCCTCAGAGAGTAGTATAGTCCTCAAACAAAGAAGGTAGGGAGGTTTTATTGGATTCATATAGGAAAGCGGCTATAGAGCAAGACACAGTCTTGGGCATGCTCAGTTGAAGTCCATAAAGTCACATGTTCAGAAAGGAAGATGGCGGAAGCCATTGTTTCCAGATAGAAAATTTAGTGTCTGGGTGAATAGGGATTACTCTGGGTCAGTTAAAAGAGTGAATGAGAGAAACCCAGTGACCTTGGCTGGTTCTTTGTTAGGTTCTCCCAAGACCCTTAACAAAAACAAAACAGGAAAAACACCTTTCAAGACATGTTAATGATCTTAAATGAGCTGGAACTTTCTCCCCTGTAAATATAAGAGTGTGATCCTAAAGAGGCCGACACTTGCATGAGGTTCTCTCTTCAGCCAGACACAAAACTGGAGCATGGGACAGGGGGCACTCCAGATCTCTCCTTCCTGTGCTTCCTGCCCAACTCAGTGACAACTTCTTAGTCTCCAAATAAATGTCTTCCAAGGTTAACTCAGAGTGGCACTCTTGCCTGGATGACAGAACTATACATTCTCTCTATTCATTTCCCTCTTGTGTATTACAACTTCAGTTCCACAACACAAGCACCTAGATGCTTATTAAATACATATTCCAGAAGGGATCTTCTGCAGGAACCTCCAGGTGTAGGTCTTAGGTATTATTTTTTACAGAAGTTCTCCAGGTACTTCTATTGTATGGACCTTACCTTTGAACCAATTCCATTGGTTGTAAACAATTGCCACAGACAAGAGCTTCTGAGAATAGGAGGCAAGGGGTGGCACCCTGCAGCCTACCAGGTTCACTTGCCCGTCCTCTGTGAAGAGACAAGGTGACTTAATAAAGTCAACTGGATAATCAAAATATTTGCTACTTCCTGAAGCATCATGCTGGGCAGAGTAAGAAGAGGGTTTTCTTGCATGATAAATGAATCTGAGGATTGTTGTGTGTGTGTGTGTGTGTGTGTGTGTGTGTGTAAATCATTATACTTTATAGAATACAGGGGATCTTCCTTATGGTTTCAGTTATTTTCATGGTAATTTGGAAGTAAATGAGGTGAGACAATGGAAATAAATTAACATGTTTATTTTAGTATACTTTAAAAAGAATGTTTGATGACTTATTTTAAAAAAATCTCAGTTGTAGTTGTGTTAATTCCTTTTCTGGCTTGTACACTCTTTTTCTTCCCAACATAGCATTGGTTCCTGTGCAAAACCACCAGGTTCCAAGGAGCCTGAAGATGAGCTAGAGATAGGAGTGGGGGGGGGGGAGGGAAGAGGGAGCCTTAACGTGTGTGTGTTCAAGAACTGTTGGGAAGTGAATCCCACTGTTCATCCTCCCTGCTTAGGCTGCCCCACCCCTGCTGAGGCAGCTGGGCCTGCCTTTCATACCCAAAGGCTCTTATATGGGGACCATAGGTGCTTGGGTCACGTCACCTCCCAAATTTTGGGGTTACAGAGTGTGTATGTATCTCTGTGGTAGAAAAAGGCCCTAGGTTCCATCTTCAGCGCCGAATCAATCAAAAAAGTAAAATTAAAAAAAAAGCAGAGGAATTCAGAAATGTTGGTACAAAGTGCATTAGATACAGATTTAAGGAACGGAATTATTTTCTTGGGTTCAGGACACGGTTATTTGAAGGAGAGAAACCCGTGTCCCTGCAGCCTGGTTGTCTGGCTTTGTGGAGGGAGGAGTTGGTTCCCAAGTGGTTTTTGTGGCAGAATCAACAGCTAAGGAAAGACAAGCTGAGAAAGGAGGTCCTTGGGTAGAGGCTGGAGAGTCTTTTCTTTGTGCTTTGTGCCAGAAGCATGGGTTTCTAATTAGGATAGAAGGAGAGGCAGACATCAAACATCTGGATGCTGTTGCTGTTGTTTTACTCTCAGATTGATGTTCTGCCCTTCCCTCCAAGGACATCATCTAACCACTCTTTCTTCCTTTTTCTTTTTTCTCCTGGGTTGCCCACCTGACAACGCGCCTCTGTGTCCCATTGGGATGAAATTCCTTCAATTATTGCACATCACAACAAAAAAGGTAAGGGATGGCAAATTGGATTAATGTCTCCAAGTGTCACTGGCTACAGTAACATAGAAAAGGGTGATGCATTGTGATCAGTAGGCAATTGTTTTTAATATAGTTATACAGAGGGGTCACCATTTCACAATTCAGGCAATGTCTACATTTCTCTTATGGACAGTTACCTCTTTCTTTAGTTGAAAAGAAATTTATAAAAGAAGTTGTGAAGATTTCAGTTGTAATATGGACGTATCAACATTTGGCTGATTGACTTACACAGCTCCTGAGGCTGGTATTGAATGAGATACAGGAGCGTGTGCATGTGTGTGTGTGTGTGTGTGTGTGTGTGTGTGTGTGTGTGTTTGCACACATTTATGCTTTGGGAGGCAGTCTGCATTTGTGCACTTTTTAAAATCAAAAGCTCACATAGAGGCAATTCTCAGATATATTACAGTTAAGCTTTATACAGACGAAATGAAAAGGAGAGCAGAGTGTTAAGCTTGCTGCTCTCCATCACGGTAAAGAACAAGCCAAGTAACTGCAAGCCCAAGTGGAGATTTTTTAAAAATTAAATGCATGTGTTTTTGTGGTCAGAACCCCACAATACTTACCATGTTCACCATTTTAAATGTACAGCTCAGTAGTGTTATATTTGCAGTGTTGTGACTAGAATCTAGAACCTTGCAAGCCTGAAAGTCCATGCACATTAGACAATAGCTTGCTTTTTCTCTTCTTCCCAAGAATTCAGTAGCTCCTATTCTTTCTACTTTTGTGAATTTGATCACTTTGGTACCTCATGTGAGTGGAACAACCTAGTAGTTACATTTTTGTGATTAGTTTACCATCACTTCCTTGAGATTTTCCCATGTTTAAGCTTATTACTGCATTTCCTATCATTTTCATGACTGAGGAATATTCTGATGTACACATCTACCAGGTCTTATTTGTCCCTTCATCCATTGATGGATACTGGAGTTGTTTCCACCTCTTGGCAATATCAAGCATAGGTATGCAAAGAGCCCACCATATTTTTGCTTGGATTAATTATACCAGTTTGCATATCCATTCCCAAGTGAATTTCCAAACTTAGTAATTGGATCTTGGATGAACCACATGTCCCAGAGTTGCTACAGGATGCAGGAGACAAGCTGGTGATGGAGGAGAGGACAAATCTGGGAGTTTTAAGTCCTTGGGGACACAGGTTGGACTAGTCCTGTAGGGTGTGGGTTAAGAAGATAAGATCTCAGTGGGTGATGGCTGGGCACTGTGGAAGTGACAGGCTTTGAATCTGGAAGGTGCTACCTCTACAAAGATTGGCCTTTGCTCTGTCTCAGAGGTCTGTCAGTGGGCTAGTGCATGAGCGGAATGGAAGGAGGTGGACAGGGAGGGGTGACCTGAGCTGGGAATTGGCATGCGGGAATTAGGTGATGGCTAAGGCAGGGAAGAGGCTGACTAGAGAGAATGCCCAGCCCTGCAAGCAAAGAGACAGCCATTGTGAAAAATGGAAGGATTGATGCACCCCAGGGCAGAAGAGGCAGTCAATGAAGTTGAAGGCTGTGTGGGAATAGACAGACATAGTCTTAGACTTCTTGGAAAGAGGATATCCAGCATGGAGAAGGCAGGCACCCTGCCCACAGAGTCCCTAAGAGAAACAATGGTTGACCATGGTAATCTGGCAACCTCCAAACACAGCACCACAGAAAAGAAGTGGGTAAGCCTTCATTTAGGGAAGAGGGCTGGGTTAATATCAGCAATCAACAAATAATGCGTAAAATAGAGAAATAGCTTTAATAACATGAATATTTTATGTTGCCTGTGTTATCTGGAAACGCAGCTGTTTGCTGACCATGAAAAGAAGACATTTATAGACCCCTTCATCTGTTACTTTAAAATGGAAAACTCTGGCAATACATTTGTTGAAAGATGTTTTTGACAGGAATTCTCCATTATGCTTTTGGCCTTTATAGAAAGAAGGAAATAACATTCCATTCCACCGTCGTTAATTACTCATTAATCTGACATTTTGGTGGCATTAAGCAACAAATATTAATTTGAGACTCAACATTGTGATTGTTTCTAAGATGTATGACATCTCCAAAAATATGAAATCTGTATTTGGAAATTACTTTCTTCAAAGACCAATTATGGCAAAAAACACATTATCGGGAACCCTTTGTGTACCTTAAAAGCTTTAAAGGAAACATTCCAATTTACGAAATTCATTTCTGTACACTACTAATTAGAACTTTAAAGGAAATGACAGCAGAGAACTAGGCTTTTCCTAATGCGCTTTCTTAAGCTGACATATTCTTCAGATCGGGGTTGCTTTGTAGTAATGGCGGCTCTGGGATTTTACACATGGGTATGGATGGACCCTGAGGAGCAGAGTGTCTGACTAGTTGAGTTTGGAGATCTTTCATTTTCTCCATTCAGACAAAAGGAAAAGCAACAACAAAAAAATCACCCCTAGGATGAACCAGACAGAAATGCAAATTAGATAGTATACTAGGGACACCAAACAAACATATCTTATTAAATTCCAAAACCAGCTTTACCATCAGGAACCTATCTATCTATCTATCTATCTATCTATCTATCTATCTATCTAGTCTATTAGATAGCAGCAGGAGCTGTGTGAGTCCCCGATGTATGGTGTATGGGTGGTTGCAGAGAAAGCTCAGCTGCCTCTTGGGCTGCACAAATGTGTTTACACAAAGGATCTAAAATCCACCCTGGGATGGTTCCCTCCCATTCCCCAAATTGATTAATTTCTCAGTGTGCTGACAGATTTTTTTTACACTGGTGGGGATCTGGGTTTGCAAGATGAATGTGAGGTCTGTAAGCAGGTGGGAAGTTGATTGTGTCTGGCCCAGCTGCTGTTGTCTGAGTTTTCTCTTCTTTCTGGCTATCTCAGCCAAGCATCTGTCATGGAGCAGAAGAGCTCATGGGCTTCTGTCAGTTTAGTCCTGAGAGGTACAACGTGGCCTGTGTCTCCCCACGGCTGAACACATCCTAAAATAGCAAACAGTGAGAATGAAGACCCTGCCTCTGGTGTCAGGAACTGAGACATGAGTGGGTATATGTCTGTTATCTATCTATCTATCGATCGATCGATCGATCGATCGATCGATCGATCGAAGCTCATCTTCACTCCACCTTGAATCTGCCTACCACACTAACTGGGCACTTCCCCAATACCTTCTAGTTTGCTTTATTGTACACAAAATGCTCTTCTGTCCTTCCTGTGGTTTTCTTTGTATGTTCATTTTTTTTAAATGACCTGCTTTCTTACCCCTTAGATTAAGTCTTGAAGGAGCAATGTATTTTTCTACACACTCCGGAAATCTCTGTGGAATTTCATCAATCCAGCGAACCCACATTGTCAGCATTTCTTAACCTCGCAGAATTTGTGTCGTGTGTGACCTTCAGAAGCTCCTCCACCAGGGTTGATGGTTTTTACCATGATGTCCAGGCAAATGGCAGGTGCACTTGGAGCTTCTTAGCCTGGCTTTCTTGAATAATAGCCAGGGTCATTATTCCTCCAAGGTTTTCTTTTTTTAAAAAAATTAGTATATATTAATTACATAAAGGGGTTTTTCCTGTGATACTTACATACACGAACCTAATCTACTTTGATCAAATTCACTCCCTTTATTATTATTCTCCGATTTCCCTTCCCACCTTTTAAACAATTTTAATAAGTTTCATTGCTTTATTTTCATACATGTATATGAAATATTTCTATTGATCCCTCCTTCATTTCTCCTTTCACCCCCAACCTTTCATGTCATGGCTCCCACACACAGGCTCTCTGTTCTATTGCTGTGGCTTGCTTGCTTGCTTGCTTGCTTGCCTGCCTGCCTGCCTGCCTGCCTTCCTGCCTTCCTGCCTTCCTTCCTGCCTTCCTGTCTTCCTTCCTTCCTTCTTTCCTTCCTTCCTGCCTTCCTGCCTTCCTGCCTCCCTGCCTTCCTTCCTGCCTTCCTTCCTTCCTTCCTTCCTTCCTTCCTTCCTTCCTTTCCTTCCTTCCTTCCTTCCTTCCTTCCTTTCTTTCTTTCTTCCTTCCTTCCTTCCTTCCTTCCTTCCTTTCTTTCTTTCTTTCTTTCTTTATTTCTTTCTTTCTTTCATTTCGAATTCTGGGGCTTGAACTCAGGACGTGGGCACTGTCCCTAAGCTTCTCTTACTAAAGGCCTAGCACTCTATCACTTGAGCAACAGCACCACTTCTAGCCTTTTTCTGTTTATATGGTACTGAAGAATCAAACCCAGGGCTTTATGCATGCTAGGCAAGCACTCTATCACTGAGCCCCATTCCCACCTCCCATCCTTTCTTTTTAAGGTCTAGACTGTGCGTATAAGAGGAAACATGATAGTTGACTTTTTCAGTCTGACTTATTTCACTTAACCTGCTGATCTCCAGTTGTACCCATTTTCCTGCAGGATACAATTTTGTTCTTTATGGCTGACTAATACTCTGTTGTGTATATGTACCACGTTTTTAAAAATCCATGCATTAGTTGATGGACACCCAGGCTGGTTGCATAGCTGGCCTACTGTTTCCAGTGCTACTAGAAATGTGAATGTGGAGAGAGCTCTCAGACTGCCGTGTTTGCACTTTGCTGATGGAGATCTTCACTTCTCACTAAAAAAAAAAAAAAAAAATCACAGCTACCAATGTCATGTTGAAATGCGGTACAGAAAACATTCTCGGATTATTCCAGTGTTGAAGTCACATCTTTGTGTGGCATTTATTCTAAAAGGGATGCATGGGCTTGTTTTAAGTTTCACCACAGCGCATAATTCCTGAGGCTCTCTGTGATTTTTAGCTTATGTAGATATTTTATGCTCATCGTTTGGGTAGCGGTTTCTTTTGTTTATTTCCACTTGAAGTCCTTTTTGAAAAAAAAAAGAATCTGATATCTAATAACAAGCTGAAATGATTTCAGGGACATTTTTGACCCATCACATTGCAGAAAACATCACATAATGACCCTGTGCTTTTATCATTCGCTAGATGTCAAAGTCTTAGCATAGCCTCATGCATACATATTCACAGCCTTTAATTACATTTTCTTCCTTAAAATGTAGTGTACTGCATTTGTGTTTAGATTTATTTGTAATCTTTCAGCTAGAAGAGAGTTTTTTTAAAAAAAATACTATTACTTACAAATTCTTGGCAGAATTGACCTTAAAAATCTCCCTTTAAATTTTCAGTATAAAATAGCTTGTTAGGAAGAGCAGGGATATTAGAAAGAAACCCTCCTCATATTATTGGAGAAGAAAATCAAAGTGATAGAAAGACTGGGTCATAGAAATGCAAACCACGTTATTAAAACCTTGTAAAGAGGCTCAGAGATCTTTGCTGGTGGTGTCTTAATTTTTGGAGGGAAAGGTTGCATGCAGATATCAAATAAAAATACCTTATTAAAATATGGGGGAAATCCTGTTCAGCCTCTTTATGAATCTCTCAAGTGATAATTCATTGATCATAATGAGTTTAGATGCCAAATACACAGAGATGCAATACTAACCAGGCCAAAGGAGTCATGGAGTTAGAGTTGACTAAGTACCTGCCTTGTGTAACAAGCTAAGTTGTTCAAATTCTGCCCTCACATTCTTGAGTCCCTGACTCTGTGTCTTCTCTTCTGGGCGTCCTAGAACTCAGAGTCAGATGCCTTAGTTTTAATTCATCCTCCTATATAGCTGGAAACCTCTCTGTGGACACCTGGATTTAAACCCTCTGCTCTCATTGGGCTCTACCAGGGCCATGTTTCTGGGGAGGTGGAGAAAGTCCTCCACTTATGGTCCAACAGAAGCTACTGAAGCCCTGAACTTAGACACTAGAGCCTCGTGAGATGCAGTTTGGTCTTTGGTTGGCAGTGGCCTGCTGTTACCTGGCTGACTGCTCCATTAGCTTGTGAACCCTGGGCTTCTGTGAAATGGGCTGATTCGGAGCCTAGACTCGCACATCCTCTACTTGTGTATTCACTTTTTGGACCCTGAATATAAGATTTACTGTTTTCATTGCTCTCATTTGTGTTTCATTATGGCTAAAATTGGTCCCGTGTCCCAGCTTAGTTTGAACATTATGGGTCACAATCATTTTTTCTAATGCTTTCCAATTGATTATCAGTAAACAACTTTAGGGTATCCTTTTATACATCTGTACTATTTATTCTTTTATAATTTTTGTATGTGTCTCTTTAGCTAGTATCTCAGGTCATAATATATGTTTATGACAATGCTTCAAATAGTGGATTAAATCAGTGTTTCCAAATCACGCTGATGGTTACATTTTAATTCCTAATTTGTGATCTGCCCTCATTAGGTCAGTGTTTTTATCTCAACGAACTAGCACATCCCTCTGCTCTGCCATTTTCTTTTCGTCTACCTGTGCCTTCATTATTAGTATCCTCTTAAAGTCCACTATTTCTTTGTGGGAATCTATTTTTTTTTAAGCCAAGCTGTTCGGTTTGGAAAGATTGGTTTAGTTAAAACTAGATAATGTAACCCATAAATTCCCACTCAACAGAGCTCCACTCAACAGCTGTGGGGAGTAACCCAGTAGGAAAGAAAAAGTAGATAGAAATGGGCTTTGGGTCCTCAGTGGGAGTGGAGGGTCCCTGGAGAGCACCTTCATCCCAGTACCTCTGTGTTATAGACCAGGTGACAATCTCGTTGGTCAGAGGATTTAGAGTATTTGTATGACTCAAATTCCTTCTTCTTTAATAGCTTATAAGCTGACAGAAATAACTCTAATCTTTTCACCTCCTAAGAACCATCTCAAACATCTCTTGATGTTATGTGTACTCTGTTAGTGATGTCTGTTCTGATGTGAGAATTGTCTATAATTTTTGTCATACTTGTTTTGGTAGTTGATATGTATTGATTCATTCCAGTCATATACATAGAAAAGTAGGAGTTGGAGGGAGGGGAGAGGAAGGATCTGGGAACACTAGAACTATTCAATCTAATCATTGATATTCTTGAGTTGCAGTATTTAATCTAGACCTAACTAGGCCTACCAGTATTGACAACTTGCCCTAAGTCTTCTGTCTTGGCTAGAAAATGATCATAGGATACATATGCAAATCTTGTTATTCTAGAGAATGTCGTGATAATGATGGTCACGTCCATTTATTAGACTCTTAGTCCATGACAGGCTGAGCATCCAGTTGCTGACAAATCTTACGAGCATCTAAGAGGATATTTTATGCTTATGTTACCAATTATAAAATGGAGGCATGGAAGGGTGGGGCTGGAGGTGACTCGAAGCAGGAAGGGAGCAGACTCTTCACATTGGTGTGTGTCTTTAGGAGAATATGTATGGGCTTATAGCCCACATGACTCCCTGGTGTGAACAAGGCCACCTCAGAGGATGGTAATGGAGAAGTTGCTAGGGCCTAGACATGGAGAGTAAGTGACACAGCTTGGTGGCCCCTTGGTGACTCAGCGGGGTAGTCTTTCCCTGGGTCCCCACTACCTTCAGCTTCAGTCCATCATTCTCTGATTGTCCTGATGGCTGGAGAATTAGGCAAACATTATTTTCTTTGTTGAATGTTACTGCCTCACCACTTTTCCCCAACGAATAGTTTTCTGTGGGACATGTGGGTATATATGAACTAAATAATTCTGAATTGAAAAGTATTACAGTGGATACCTATTTACCTACATTTAAGTGGCTGTTTTTCTGCATTTGCTGCCTCTCTCTATTTTTTGGAACTATTTAAAGCGCTGCAGACATTCCAGCACTTAACTCCCAAACATTTCAGCACTACATCTCCTAAAAGGCAAGGTGTTATTCCTAAAATAAGGTCACTGTCCCATAATGTATTTCTTCGATGCATTTTTCATACATAAAAAATTAACACCAATTCTCTAGTAGCATGTAATACCCAGAGCAATTATCTGACCAAAATGTATCATGTGTTTCTATCCAAATTAGGATTTGATTGAATTTCATACATTGCACTGGGCTTTTATATCTCAAACATTGTTAGATTTTAAAGGATAAAAAATCTGGATGACTTTCAAAAACCAAATTTTCAGTCTCATTTTTACAAGAACGATAACTTTTTTAGATTGAACAGACTATTGATCTAGCTTGTTCCGGTGCTTTCTCACTAGGTTGTAAATGGTGCCCCGGATATGCTAAAGTCGTAAACTAGAGAAATCTCTAAAGTGTGTGTATGAACCACATTTTAACAGAGGCAATCTGTCATCCGTAATATACATGGGACATTTAGTATTTTTATGCTATATGTGTGAAACCATCTCATAAGCAAATAGTACATCAAGAGTTTTGGCTCAGTACCAATAATGGATTATAATAGACTTGAAATTAAATATGATTTAAGTGACAGGAAAATGGTGCCAGCTAAGTAAATAATTGATTGATCCTTAAAGCTGGGAAGTTAAATTGCAAGAGGCTGGAATCGAATGCTCCTCTTCCTGTTCCAGTCCTAATAGAAACCATATCAAACCAGAGAGAAAAATCAGGAACTATTCAGAGGAAAAGCCTGTCACTTGCTGTGTCTTGTTTGCAATGAGCCATCTGTGTGTTTGTTGTCCAGTGGAAGTAGGGTCTAAGAAAATGAAGACCCAGGACAATGCTTTCACAGGAAATATAAGCAAGGGGAGAGCTATGGTTGCTTGGAAATCAAATTTAGAAGGCCAGGGACAGCTCATCTTCACTCTCTCTCTCTTTTATATTGATAAGTGAAATCCACATGACTCTGAGCTCACAAAGCAAAATGTGTCAGTATGTGCCACTGGACCCCTGGGGGACTTTGAGTCAATCATGTAGCCTACTACTCATGTGTGTCTCCAATCCCTTATCACTAAATAAAAGGCTTGGCCAGTCTCTGGTATGCCTTCTAGCTCATCAAACCCAAGATTCCAGCAGCCATTATGTGGTGCCATCCTCTCCCCTTGTGTCCCCTGGTCTTTACTGTGTTCACCCCGTGCTGATAGGGGACCCCTCTGTGTTTTCTGGATCACAGAAGAAAGATTGCCATGACCTGACTTACTCTGTATGGAGCACATTTGTTTATGCTCCATTTCTGGATGATTAGTAGTCTTTCCCCCAATGTGTCATTAACCAGAATAGTGTATTAATCAGAATAGTCTATTCTGTGACCATGTAGAATAAGAGAAATTTTATTGTAATTAGAAAGAGTTACATATTTTTAAAAAGGATAAGCATTCACATATTACAGTTTCTTCTTGAAAGAAATTAATTCACAGCAATTCAACAACCTAAGAGAAAAAAAGAGCTGACCCCACTCATTACCCAAGGCAACGTTGTGTTGAATTTTAATTATAAAGATCAGTTCGGCATTTGTTTCTCCAGATCAGCAGAATGCGTAGGGTGTAGCTTTTCACAAACTTCTTAAATTTTCAAAGCTATGTCTCTCCTTCATAAGACAGGAAGGCCTATATCAAAGTGTAATGGAGATGAAAATAAATCAGAAAGCTCATATGTATGGTGTCTGCTTCATAACAGGTGTTGACAAATGTTAATGATCATAGACATCATGATATCACCGGGTCCTTGGCAATTTCCTTCTGAGTGGAGGGTCCTGCCGCCAATCTACATGAGCAAGAACTTATTAAGTTATGTCAATCATCTTAATTGGTTCATAACATTGGATCGACCTTGCGACGATTCACTGTCTTAACTCATCACCCAAGGAAGATAGATACCTCCATCTTGGTGTAATTTTTTTAAAAAATGAATACACTAATTCAAACAACAGGACCATTCTGTCTTGAAAAGATTTCACTCATTAACGTTTTCAATTTCAGTGGCCCCAGAATTACCACACACAGCTGTCTTATCTTCCAATGTAAACATATCATAATATGAACAAAGAATCTACAAAACAGACGGTTATAAAATGTCATTATTCTTTCTATTTGGACCTGTGTTGGATTCAATCATTTTTCCCAAAATATAAAAAAGCAGGGGTTATACCATGGGGAAGGGACATACAAAGCAACAAAGAAATAATCTTATAAATGTGTTAGAAACAATCACCTGAAAGAAAAAAAACCTTTGAATACTTATCTTAGGGTTCATTTCCCTAACATCAACTTATCTGACCTTTTCTGCTTGACTCAGACATATACTAGTTATTGCAAATAAGGGAAACCATGGGACCTAAGTTTCTTTGGGCCTGGCTTACTTCACTTAATATAATTTTTTCCAAGTCTTTCCATTTCCTAACAAACGGGGCAATGTCATTTTTTCAGATGGAGGCATAGAATTCCATTGTGTATATATACCACATTTTCTTGATCCATTCATCTACTGAGGGGCATATGGGTTGGTTCCATATCTTAGCTATGGTAAATAATGCTGCAGTAAACATTTTCGTGCTGATAGCTTTAGTGTGGCCTTGTTTGTGATCATTTGGGAAATGCCCAAAAGTGGGATACAGGTGGATCCATTGCAATAATCAAATGTATAAGTTGTTATATGGGAAAACGAACTTTACAACTTTGCGGGGGGAGGACTGAATGGGCAGGTGGGGGAGGCTTGGAAGGGATGGGAAAGGGAAACAAAGGAGGAGGCTACAATGCTTGATAAGAAATGTACTCATTATCTTGCCCATGTAATTGTAACCCCTCTGTACAGTATTTTCACAATAAAAATTTAAATTTAAATTAAAAAAATTGTAAAAGGCAAAACTGTTACAGAATTCAGAAATCAAGCCTCAAACTAACCTTGCAATATTCAAATAGGATATGATAAATGAGATAACATTTATTTCTATTGTAGGGGAAAAAGAATAAGAATCTTCAACCCAATTTTTATTTTGCTTCAGAAACTTGAAAATATCCTTAACTGTATTAATGGCAACAACTCCAACATTGCTTAGAGTGAAAATATACATGTTATTATTTTACCTTACTGGGTTTCTTCCTTTCTAGTGATCTGTTGTCTTGCTCTTTGCTGTACAACAGGAAATAGGTTTGCTCTGAACATTTTCCAGGTCTACATAAATACTTCCATTTCTGCCTTTAGGTGTTTGTTAGTTGTGGTGAAGATGATATTTGGCTGGTATGCTGCTACCATAGAGTGGTCCCCCCTTACTGTATCTCCACCACCCTACAACCACAGCTTGAGGTGCAAGTAGGCACGCATAAGAATTTAAGACATCCAGGGCTGGGAAGGTGGCTTAGTGGGTAGAGCGCTTGCCTTGCATGCATGAGGCCCTGGGTTCGATTCCTCAGCACCACATAAGCAAAAAAAGCCGGAAGTGGCACTGTATCTCAAGTGGTAGAGCGTTAGCCTTGAGCTGAAGAGCTAAGGGGCAGAGCCCAGGCCCAGAGTTCAGGCCCCATGACCGGACCCCCCAAAAAAAAAAGAATTTAAGACATCCAAATGCAATCACAGAGGCCTACCACCCTCTGAAGGCAGCTTCTCCTGACACCAGCTTCTAGATTGATCCGGATACAAACATCAGCACAGACACTGGCTCCAGTGATTCTCTTTTTGGGGATGGAAATGTCACTGTCTTTGATTTTAATCAAAATGGCTCATAATCTGGTTTAACTATGTCATAAAGGCCTTGGGTTGCTCTGTCCCAGGTGAATGAAAATATTTGCCATGAAAAAAAATAGATTATTAGTTTTATCACCCAACCTCCTTCTATGCTTCCATCAGGAATACGAGGACCGATATTAAATCTCAATTTTTTAATAAAATTATTGACATCATTGGGGAGCCTTATAACACTTGACATTTGCTTTCAGAGTGGGAAGAAGGAGGTAGAAGATAAATTGATTTGTATTTATTTCTGAGGTTGGAGTCTGACAAGTTCCTTTAAACAGAAAATATGTCCACTGCTTTGAGTGCAGTGAGCAGACTGTGGTTGATTCTGAAATTGAACATAAATTTTAGAATAGAATGGGTAATGTGGTGGTGGTAATAATGTAATTTGATTGCTAAATGAACCTGTTTTTATTATATTCATCATCGGATTCCTATCGCCACCTAGACAGCTTTCAAAACTGATATAAAGTGATGTTCAGACCGAAAACAGTTTGTGAGTGGATCTATAGAACACATAATAGAAGTTAACTTCTTTTCAGCTGTGTGCTTTTTATATCTTTATTTCCCCCTGCAAGTCTCCTTTGTGTGTGGATTACCTTGTAGAAAATATCTGTCTGTTTTCCAACAGAACTTGCTTCCAGTGGCTAATGACATGGCTCTTCTGTCCTGGGGACAGGAGCAGTCAGTGGCAGGGTGCTCAGCGTTCAGTCATGTCTGGAACTAAAGAACAGCCAGTAAGAACTTGGTGGGAGGGTTGGAAGCCAAGGATCCTTGCTTGAGGATCTTTGACTTTCCTTCATGTGTCACTCTGTAGTTCACAGGTAGAAAAATCAATTCAGAAAGGTTCCTCGTACTATAAGATCAATGATACAGGAAGAAAACGTCAGTTCTTATGCTGGGTGTGGCCGTATGTACCTGTAATCCTAGCACTGTAGAAAAATTGAGGCAGGAGGATTGAGAGTTCAGGCCAGCCTGGGCTATATTGTCAGACCTTGTCTCAGGAAAAAAAAAAAACAAGTGAAAGAAATGTTTAAAGTTATCATCCTTGTTTTCCACTAACCCTAATGAGAATTACTCTCAGGGTGAGGTATGAGATCTCATTTTCCAAAGAACTATTTCAGCCAGCAAATTCGCTGGTCTGGCCATTAGGTAGCTGCCAGATTCTCTGGGGTTGAACGGGAGGGAGGGGAAGGCTGGATAAATAACTGCTTTCTACAGTGACCACCTGCATTTGCAGGAAAAGGCCCACAGACGTTGGTATAGGGGCTACCTGCAATCTCCTTCTTTTTATCGACTGTTTCTACACCTCAAGCGAAAGGCTGCCTGAGTACTCTTTTTCTTGCCTTCCTAAAGAGCTTGCCAGCTTATTTACCCCAGCCGTGTTCTTCATTGTAGATAGACGTTAAAATGTGCGATGGATTCTTTTAAATGAATTTTTAATTACTTTGTGCTCTTCTGAGCTCATTGCAATCAGCAGCCATCTTGCTTGAGGATAAAACAAAGCCAAAGCTCGAGCTCCTAAAAAGAGGGAGACCTTTGCTGCAGAGGGGGACAGAAGTCCTGTTGTTGGCAGCTACTACTGCTGGATGTCTTCTCCAGGCCCAGGCTTAACTGCCAGAGGGTTGGGAGGCTCCGAGTTTTCCATGGATGATTCTTTTTCTCTAATGAGGTCACCTCCCTGCACAGTAGGTGGGACTGCTTTGCTCTTGGGAGACTCAGAGATGCAGATTGCAATTATAGTCTTTGTTTCCAGATATCTCCCATAGTTTCCAAACTGCCTGAAAGCTAGAAACCAGGACAGCTTCAACACAGACACAGACACCCAAGTGCCAGCTACCCTACATGCTTTTCTAATAAGATGCAGGTAGAGTGGCCTCATTCTCATAAGACTAGGCAGCAGTTCACTTAGTGATAGCTTTATGACAGTTTAAGCTTTGTCACTGACAATTTCACAGTCAGAGCAAGCCTCGTTTGCCATATTATGCCAAAATAGGATGTTCCACATTTCTGATGGTTTAAATGGCATGCCTGTGACCTCCCCTCTAGGTACCATATTCTACAGAATGAGAATACTATCATCGTACTTCTGCCAGTTAGAAAAGGGATAAAAATAGATCTATGTGCAAACATATGTATCTTGTATTAATATAATGCCTTACAACAATGAGTCCTAAAATATCTGTTTCTATGAGTACAGTACCTCTCAGAGAATGGAAACATCTTCCCACTCCTCCTTTCACTTTTTATGAAATTTGAGAAGAGAAGCCTGAGTTAAGGATCACAGAGCTCTGGCCCTGAGGGCTGGGGCACATGTCCCTGCAGGACACATGGGTGTGGCTCTTTTCAGCCATTGAAATCTCTGCTCTCCCAGAGGGCTGGTTAGGATGCTCTTGTTGCCATGACAACAGACTGCTGCTCAGCTCCCAGCTTCCCACATCAGTTGCTTGGGCCAGCAGTAGCCTGTTTATTTTGTTTGTTTGTTGGGATAGTCTCTCTCTCCCTCTCTCTCTCTTTTCTTCCCTTCTTTCCTTCCTTCCTTCCTTCTTCCCTTTCTTTCTTTCTTTCTCTCTTCCTTTCCTTTTCTTTCTTTCTCTTTCTTTCTTCCTTTCTTATTTTCTTTCTTTCTGTCTTTCTTTCTTTCTCTCTCTCTTTCTTTCTTTCTTTCCCTCATCTTTCCCTCCCTTCCTCCCTCCTATCCTCCCTCCCTATCTTCCTTCCTTCCTTCCTATACCCAGGTAGATTCTGTGTCTTATTTGGATTTCTCTGTCATCTTAATTCCTGAATATTTCTCAGATTTGATCATAAATCAGTCCTTTTCTTTTCCCTAGTTATTTCCTCAAGGTGAGACAGCAAAAGGGGTATAACACAAAACAAGATTCTATGTGGAATTATAGCCCAGCACTGAGTAAGTAGGCATTCATCCAAGGGAAAACACTGGCTGGCGCTTGACCAGAATGTAGAGGCTCTGATCAGAAGCGTTGCTATGTTCCCCTATCTTGACTATGGAGAGGCACAGCCACCGGTATCTGTGTGTTTGTTGGGTTACCACGGGTACTTTCAGTCTGCTCTGCCCCCACAACACTGGGTGGAGGACATTCATGTTCCTTTGATCAAGGGGAAGATGCCTCACAGCCTTAGAAAAGCTGCACTGCCCTTCCACTGCGCTGAGCTACATCTCTGCAGGATCCTATTAACAGGGCTCCTCATTCTTCTCAGAGGCCAAGATAAAACAGAAGCCACTGGATGATGCCCTCCCTTCTCTCCTCCCACACGGCCCAAGAACGACTGCATCCCAGCTCCTGTAGCAGACCCAGGCAATGACCAAATTGGGCTTTTTTTTCTTTCTGGCTTCAAGACCAGAACAACTAGTCAGGGAATTCAAGGGGGAAAGATTACTACACCTGCTGCCTTCTGGTGAGAATCCTAAAGGTCATCCTGGAGTCCCAACTACTTTCCCTGAGAACTGGTGTCTCCATTGACCTTGGGCAGGCTCTGCTGGACTCAAGGTTGTCTTTTGAGACAGGGTAGCTAAGGTATTTGCCCTGTTTGTGGGGGTAGAGGGAAACAAATCCTGGGATTTGCACATGCCAGACAAGCACTGCAGTACTGAGCAGTACCGAGCCCCGCTTTTCTGTGTAGATGGGCCAGATGGCATGCTGTTGAACTGAACAATGGCATGATCAATTATAGGTTCAGGAAGGATGGCGCTAAAGACCCTATGCAAATTGTCTACTAAGGAAGAGAAAACACCTGGGAAATCCTTGTAATAATCCAGGTGAGGACAAATAATATCCTGTTGGGACTGGGCCAGAGGTCCACAGGAGAAAATGGATAAATGCGAAGTGAGATGAAGGAAGGATTGACTGGTAATGAGGATGGAGGCAGGTCTAAAGCCTGAAGGATGGCAGTGATGAAAGGAAGTCTTCAGGATCCCCACAATCTCCATCTCCCTGCTTTTCTTCAACAAGTACCAGCCGAGATAAACATCAAGTTTTGCATTCACTTTTTAGTGTTTCGCTTAATTGCTTATATTGTGACCATATTGCCTTCTGCTAGTTTCCATTACAGGCAGATTCACTGAAGTTTGTTTCCCAGCCAAAGAACAAACCGAATTACTATGTATAATGCTGTTTCTATGGAAAATGAATTTACAGATTTCTAACAGTCTTGGAAGAATACAGAGTTGTGAGCTTCTTTTATTGCATTTTATTTGTAAAAAAAAAAAGGGGGGGCTAGGTGCCAGTGGCTCATGCCTATAATCCTAGCTACTCAGGAGGCTGAGACATGAGGATCACAGTTCAGCTCTTCAGCTCAAGGTGAGCACTCTACTGCTTTAGCCACAGCACCACTTCTGGATTTCTAGTGGTTTATTGGAGATATGGTCTCACAGACTTTCCTGCCTGGGCTGGCTTTGAACCGAGATCCTCAGATCTCAGCCTCCTGAGTAGCTAGGATTACAGGTAGAGTGCTCTCCTTGAGCTGGAGAGCGCAGGGACATCACCTAGGCCCAGAGTTCAAGCCCCATGACCAACAAAAAAAAAATTAAGAAATAAATCAGCTGGGTGAGAGCAACTTACCTCTGTAATCCTTAGCTACTCAGAAGGCTGAGATTTGAGAATCACAATTCATAGCCAGCCCAGGCAGACAAACCTGAGAGATTCTTATTCCTAATTAACCAGCAAAAAGCCAGAAGTAGAACTGTGGCTCAAATGACAGAGTACCAGCCTTGAGCAAAAAAAAAAAATTCTAAAGGAGAATACCAGGCCATGAGTTCAAGCCTCAGTATTGAAAATGACTGACTGAATGAACAAGTAGATCTGGCTATGGTGGAAATGAATCATAAAGCTATGAAGATAAGTCACTATTCCAGAAAGAAACCATATCAGTGAATGTATCTTTGAGTGGTAAAGAATGTGCATTACAATATCAGACAATGTAAAGGTACCTGGGAAAGATGGATTGAACAGTACAACCTGGTTTAAATTGCTTTAAGAGCAAATGCACTTGCCTGTGGACAAAGAGTTGCTTGCGTGGCTGTCAGTGTGGAAACAAGTGAGTCACCAGGCACTGGTGTGCAAGGGTATGTCCTGAAGAGAGCATCGTTTTTGAGCCAAGCTGCTATATTTGATTCAACGCAACAAGTCTTTATAAAGCATCTTTCATAGGCCAGCAACAGTGTAAGCACTAAAAGAATAAGAAACGTAAGACTCTTTCCCTGATGTTAAGGAACTCTTAGTTCCCTTACGGAAGTGAGACAGACACACCAAAGCTATAATATGTAAAAGATAGAGTAGGTTTTGTTCCCAAAAATATCAGACAATTCGTTCTTTGGGGATGCTTGGGGTAAAGGTGGGACCTGGAGGGAGACCTGTGAGAGAAGGGGTCTGAGGAGACATTGGATGAAGAGGAATTTGGGAAGAGTAAATGAATTCCGGATAGACTGTCATCACCCTCGGTGGACCAGTAAAGATGCTGGGTGGGAAGGAATGATCAAAATTCATCCTGTGTGTGTGTCAAGTATGAGAGAAGAGGAAGCCTAGGTAATTGTGAGAGGGAAGGTTTTGAAGACCTTAAGTACCTGGCTAGAGGTTAATCTTGATCGAATAAGCAATAGGAGCAAGGTATGTCTGACAAGACCCAATGATACTGAACATGGAACTATAGACATAAGAACAAAGCTTGGCAATGGTGCTTATATTCCACGCTGAGGCATCGCTGGCCACATTGAGGTTCTGAGATGTCCAACTTCCTTATAAGATTTTAACCTGCGCATGGCTATTCACTCAAAGACTCACATCCTACCTGGACAAGGGGAGTGGCCTTCACCTGAAAATGGCAGCTGCCGCCCAGTTGAAAGGAAGAAGAATCCAGATAGGAAATTCTTGCCAAGCAGAGACGGAAGCTCATAGGACCCTTGTCAAATAGCAAAAGCTCCAGGCCATTCAGGCAGCATGTGGGGGAGCTCACGAGAGAGAAAATATAGCAGAGTCAAACTGACCATCTGTCATGGTCTGCAGTCATTCACTGTAAATGGAATTGTGCTTACTGCTGGGGAGACTGGACATGGTCAGGAGTTACTCTGCTACCCTGCTGGAGAGAGTTGATGGATTTTTCTCATTGAAGGCAAGTTGGCATTGTGTAGAGAAAGCCATAGAATTGCCTGCTTGAGGCAGGTTTGCTGGGACTCCACATCGAACACTGCTGAATAGAGCTGAGTGAGAGAGCCAACAAAGATCTGTGTTTGTCTCTTTCATCCTAGTCTGCCACCTGCGTCAATCGTGTTCTAGAAAGTTCTTTATTATAGGGTGGGGATTTGCTGGAAGATCCAAGTCCTTAGCAGCCACCTGCAGTGTAGTTTGCTCGGCTTTGTCACCATCATCAGTGTGACTGTGCGTGGGTCCCAAATGTAATGAGCGCACAGTGAGGCCCCGGTAGCCCCGGGGTCCCCTGTCTCTTGTTGAATTCAGCAGCTAACTTGAAAAGGATGTAAAGTGGATGGTGAACCGTAGGCTAGAAGCATCCTCAGCAGGAGCATGGGCTGAGGGGGATGGGAAGTGAAGGGGACAGAAGAGATGCACTGAGCACCAGACCACCGCACACTGCCTTCTAGCAACAGGTAGATTCTAGAATGACTTTAGCAACCTTTTTTTTTTCTTTTGCCAGTCCTGGGGCTTGGACTCTGGGCCTGGGTGCTGTCCCTGGGTTTCTTTTGCTAGCATTCTACCACTTGAGTCACAGTGCCACTGGCAGCTTTTTCTGAGTAGTTTATTGGAGTCTCATGGACTTTCCTATCTGGGCTGGCTTCAAACCATGATCCTCAAATCTCGGCCTCCTGAGTAGCTAGTATTACACTGGTGCCTGGCTCCGCAACCGAACATTTAAGAACCTTTTAATGAGCTCTGAATCTGCATTCAGCCATATTTCCACCTGAACTTTAGGGCCAGAGATCAGATCTTACTCCTTTAGCATACTTCAGGAGTGGGGTCTGAGCCAGACCTGATGAACCAAATGCTAGAGCTTGGCAAACCAAATGCAAGTGTAACACTACAGTATCCTTGCTAGGGCTGGCCTGCGCTCCTGTCTTGCTGAGTTCGTGATTCTCTGCTTATGAGCATTACAAATGTCCTTCCTTCCTTCCTTCCTTCCTTCCTTCCTTCCTTCCTTCCCTCCCTCCCTCCCTCCCTCCCATCCTTCCTTCCTTTCTTGTTTCCTTCCTTCCGTCTTTCTTCTTTTTCTCTCTTCCTCCCCCTCCTCTTCCTCCCCCTCCTCCTCCTCTTCCTCCCCCTCCTCCTCCTCTTCCTTCCCCTCCTCCTCCTCTTCCTCCTTCTCAAATTGAAACTGCAACTGCCACACATCCCTGGGGTCTTCTCGTCTCCAAGCCAACATGTGAAATGAGTCAGTGTCGTATGTTCTAAAAATACTGATGCAATGCTGAAAAATGCATATCTCCCACATGCGTTCCTTCCAGTGCTCTGCTTTGGCAGGCAAGCCTTGCCTTCACATGTTTTTGCTTTTCCTGCCCCCCAAATCAGTCTCAGCCAGATTTATTTTGCCTTTGTTCGTATTCTTTAGGAAATTGGCTTAGATATAAGACACATAATTATTGGAAAGCTGTTAAGTTCACGCGGGTGTGTGCTGGCTTTCTGAAGTGCTAAATTTTGCTCAAAAACTTGAATTTTCACCATCCATCACAAATACTTCCAAGTACTTTCCTTAAAACGACAAACTGAGTTCATTCCAATTTGAGAAATATCTTCTAATAACCCAAGTCTGAAAACACTGATCCTGAAACAATGTGGCCACTTTGAACTCACAATTCAGTTCTGTGCAGTAACTGTCACATCTCAGTCCCTGTCAGAAAACCTTTACCTCCCTTCCTTCCCCTTGGTCGGATGGACTATTCCCATGTTCTTCTCATGCCCCGCCCCCTGCCCTCCACTCTTCTCTCCCCTGTCTCTATCTTAGTCCTCCATGTAACCGTTTGTCTTTGAACATGCTATTTTGTCATGATTGGGGTTGTTTGGGTTTTGGTTGTTATTTTTGGTCAGTCATGGGGCTTGAACTCAGGGCCCAGGTGCTATCCCTGAGCTCTTTTGTTCAAGGCTAGTGCTCTACCACTTTAAGCCACAGTGCTACTTCCAGTTATTGAGTATCTAATTGGAGATAAGAGTCTCACTGGGACTTTTCTGCCCAGGCTGGTTTTGAACTGCAATTCTCAGATCTCAGCCTCTTGAGTAGTTAGGATTGTAGGTGTGAGCCGTCAGCACCCAGTTGTCTTGGTTGTTTTTAAAACTTTTTTTTTAAGTTGTAACTTTGCTCACCAAATTGTGGAGTCCCCTGAGGGTTGACTTCATACAGCTTCTCTCTTCCTGGTCCTTAGTACATTTTGCCTATGCATATAGTAAGCACACAGTACATAGTTGTCAACTGAATATTGGGTGAGAGTATTTAATGAGCTTCTTCTCTTTGCTGGATTAAGGATAGTCATTTAGGCCACATCTTGTCTAAATCGAATTATTAAGACAAGCAATATCACCTAAAAAAACCAGTAGCTTGTGTTTATTTAAAATAGGTTTATATTTGGGTATATTTCTTCAATAATGATTATATTAATGACTTTTTTGTAAAGACCAATAGTAACAACTGAAAACTGAAGTAAGCATTCATTGGAACAAGCTGGGATTGTTCTAGATAGGGAATTCACCCATTGAGTAAGCTGATTAAGTCTTTGTGGATTATATATAGGAGCCTATGGGAGCTTGTGAGGTAAAAGTTCTGATCGAATCAATAGCCTAATGAAGCTTATTTGCAAGTGTAATCAGATCATTTTTTTTTTTTTGGGTCCGGTCATGGGGCCTGAACTCTGGGCCCCTTGAGCTCTTCAGCTCAAGGCTAGCGCTCTACCACTTGAGCCACAGCGCCACTTCCGGCTTTTTTCTTTTTGCTTATGTGGTGCTGAGGAATTGAACCCAGGGCCTCGAGCATGCAGGGTAAGCGCTCTACCACTGAGCCACCTTCCCAGCCCCTAATCAGATCATTTTTTAAAAAATTTATACATTAGTATAGTTTCTCAAATTTGACAGTCAGGGATATTGTGGTTTATAATTAGAAGTTACACTTTGTGTTTCACGTTAAATTCAGTAGATCCCTTCAGTGCTCATATATTATAATGGTACAGTGCCTTTACATTTACACATTTATTACAAATCATACTAGATAACTGGGAATATCCAGTTAGAACAGTATGTATAGCAGAAAATAAGCCTCCTTTTTCAATTCACCCATGTCCCTTAGTACCATTCCCCAAACAGCTACTTCACATCTGGGTGAAATTCATCAGATACTACAAAAGTTACTTGGGAAACTGTGGTGTGGCCTTTGAAGAATTTAACTCTCTTTTCAGACCTTTTGCTGTATATGTAAACATCCATATACAAAGTGATCTCTGTGAAATGCATGTTACATACGAAAATCCAGTTGAAGCCTTGAGTAATCTGATTTCTCTCCTATCATTTAAATGCCTCTTAGCAGTAATCGATTCTGTTCTTTATTACTTACTGTAAGCAGCCCACCTATTCCCTCTACTGTTGAAACTTACATGTCAGACATACCTGCCAATATCATGAGCCATGATTGTCCCAAGCCTCGAGAGGTTTGGGCCAGCCAGGAGGCCCTGGTTTACAGCTGATGCTATTCCTATCAGTCCCTGCCTCAGACAGTCTTTGCAGACACAACTGAGGAACTGAGCCTTGGATTCTCTCTCACCACATTGGAGTTGACAGTTTCACTGCCATCATGGAGCTAAGTGGTGTCTCAGAGAATGAGCTTTTACTCCCCCTTTACTTCTGCCTCAGTCAGGTTACCAACTGCCCCAATTTCCATGGACCTATTCCAACTGCAAGACGTTGGAACAAGCTGTTGGAGTCTGAGGGCCCCTTTTATGTTGCCTAATTTTCTTGGCACTGGTACAAAAGTCCCCAATCTTGTACCGAGAGGGAGTGAACTTGGAACTGTCGAGTTTTGCAGGAATTATGAAAGAATCCCAACACAACCGGTGTTTATTGATCTTCAAAAAGGCGAAACTCCAGAGCCATTTCTTTCTCTGAACTGGTTTTCCTTTTTCTACCAACAGCAGCCAATACAAAGCCTCAAACCCACTTGGCGCCCAGCACTGTTTTGTTGGAAGCTGCTCGTGTTACGGTGCCAGTGGTTGCCCTAGTGTTCATCAGGAGCTCTCAAAATGATTGCTTTTGCAGTTGCAGAGGGCTGTGTAGCTCCACACAAAGAGGGTCACCGCAGGCTCTCCTTCTATAGTGTGGTTTCTGGAAGGAGTTCTCTGCAGATTGTACAATGAAGCACACAGCACACTGGATCTGCTGACCTAGGGAATTTTTTACAAGGCTAAATCAACCATAAATTGTGTCTGGTCCTTGCCTGTGCCTAACAATTCTTCTAGGATTTTTTTTGAGAGTTTGGATTCAGCTATATCGTCTTATATCTTGGCATATGGATGTGATTTTTGTAAGCCTCATGGCTAGAAAATATAGTTGGGCAGGAGTTTTCAGCCTTTACTTCTATTTCATGGTGAAGAGAATAAAAGAGGAGATCATTCATTTATATTTGAGCTTAGTTTTCACAGGCTGGTTTAGAATTTATGCTACCAATGAAAGAAGAGGGAAGGGAATCAAATGACCCCCCAACAAGGTAATCACTTTCCTTTTTTTATTTTTTAATGAAAACTACATGCTAAAAACTTGGTTGGGGGGTTGAACTTAGGCCTCACGCTTGCTAGTCAGACACTCTACCATGGAACTACTTCTGCAGCCTTTAAAATTTTTATTTCTCATACTTTATATCTGGATGGCATTTTAAAACTGGTGGATGTCACTGGAATCTGAATCCTACCCAGTATCACTGGGTGTTCTCAAAGGGTTGCTAGAGTATGTTCTAACTTCCAAATATATGGTTATTGGGTTAGCACAATTATTTGAGCTCCTTTAACTTCATTATCAGTTCTGAACAGCTTATTCCTAAGGCTAGCTGATCTCTATAAAAGAAAATAAAAAGACTGACTACATTTATCATTGATAAGCATATAGCAATATCCCTCTGCCTGTTGAGTGTGGTCAGTATGTTATGCTAGTAACAACAACAACAAAATCCTTATCCCATTCCTGTTAAATATAGTAAAAGAAACACTTATGTGTTTGACTTTATTCTCTCCAGCCTTCCCCACCATTCAGCATATATTGAGAGATTGGGGGTGAGGGGGGTTGCAATAGAACTGAGGGTTAAAGAGAGAAAGACAGAGAGAGACAGAGGGGGGAAGAGAGAGAGCAAGCGAGCAAGCAGGCCTTGGGTCTGGGATCCATATATCAATTGGGTTTCAACAGAATCTTCTGTGCCAAGAAGTGGCTGGTCATATTTGTCCATCCCTTATCTTGATTTTTCCATGATACCTTGGCTTGGATTGCTTCCTGCAATCAACAGGAAACCATGTATGTATGCCAGGTGAGCCTGCTGTTGGAGATATTTTCAGAATTTGATGGTGTTATGCTAGGAAGTCAGGGCCGTTTAAGTAAAACAAACAAACAAGCAGTTATGAGGGTTTTATTTCTGTATAATCTGTAATTTCAACTTGCAGTTCCTTAGGGGAGGAGCAGCCTGAAATGGTTATGGTGTATTATAAGGTAATTGCTACAGGAATGAATCCAGGGTCCTACTGTAATTTAGCCTTTGCAAACAAAGCTAAAAATATCAAAACATGGCATTATAGCAAGCCCTTTGTCTATCTGGTTTCCAGTCATTTGGAGCAGATCCCTTGTCTTGTCATTTATTTGTCAAAATAAAACAAAAGCTGGCAGCTCGGGCTTGAGGGGCGTGCTGCGGTCCTCGTGGGCTGCTCACATAGGAAGGCAGAGACCAGGGCACCTGCTGTTGCCTTCAGGATTGTTTTCCCAGTGTCTGCTCCTGGCTTAATCTCTACCGCTGGGAAGGAAAAAAAAATCGAAGAATCCATTTCTCATTTCTAAATTGCATGAAAAGTGAGCCCATGAACAAATAACAGGCAAAAGAAAAGAAAATGTTTTTAACGGCTTCTTGGGATAAATAGGAAGCGTTTGTGTAAGGCGAGCTTTGATGTGCTGGAGACTGAAACAAAAAGATGTCTCACTGTTTGTGCCCACCAGAAAATGTTATTGGGTTCTGCCCTGGGTATTCGTCTTTGTTGTGACAGTCACAGAGCGTATTGTCAGTGGGGCAGCATTCAAGGCGGAGGCAGCAGAGACAGAATCTCATTAATGATTCAACACGCCACCCTAGCGGCTGCTGGAGCCCGCGGTTCTTGTGTAGATTTGAAATGCATGGAGGAATGGGGCTAGCTGCATCCGAAAATGTCATCCGGGTGTCTTTGCCATTACTGATGCCCTCCCATCACCCCTGCACGTTTACACAATCTGCTCCAGGTCCAGGCATCCGTGGTTTTCAAGCTCCCTGTGTGGTCTGATAGGTAGCCAGGGTGGAGAATTGTCGCTGTAAGGAAAAGAGCAATTGGGAGAATTCATCCCACAGACCTCAAGTCCCTGCCCACCTTCTCTTGCTTAAGGAGGAAAAAAAAAAATGTCCCCTTGCCTTCCAGAAGAAAGGCAGGGAAACCCCCCTGGGGATTGAAGTCAGGGATTGAATTTTCTTAGTCTGTGGCCTATCTTTTTCTATCTGTAAAATAAATACCACAAAAGGGATGAAAAGATTGATTTAAAAAAAAACACTCATGCTGCTGTTTCATATCAACATTGGTTCTGCAGCCCGGTCAGCCAGTCAGACTTAATGCTTTTATTATGATTAGAATCTCCTTTCATCTCCCAGGAGAAAAAGATGTGACCCCTGCGGGTTGCACCGTTGAACTGGTCCTCAGCCAGCAAGTTCAGAGCAGAGTCTTAGGTCCTTCTTCTTTTGGAAATTTGTTAAGAGCCTTCAGGAAAGTAACTTGTCAGAGCCAGGCAGCTCCCCTGTGGGCAATGAGTGACATTGTGAAAGGGTCAGTTGGCTATTGTCATATATTCCATTAAGACATCAGGCACTGGATCTAGTCCTGGAGATGCATGGCTGAGCAAAAGAAAGCTGGCTTTTATATCCTAGAGGACATAGTCAGGTACAGAAGGCATATATAGGAAGTGAAACGTCTTTGATAAGAATTTCAAGATGGGCCTCCTGGTGGCTGCCTTCGCACATGGCTACTGAGTGCGGTCAACAAGCATCCCACTGCTTTTGGGCATATCATATCCTCATAGGGAATGCCGTAGAGTTCTGGATGGAGGTTAGTAGCGTGGGCATGGTTACTTCAAAAGTAAAATGAAGCACCACACCTCCATGTGGCATTGCAGGTAGACCAGTTGTCTGCTGAATCCACTCTGCAATTTGCTCCTAGTATTGTATTATGAGTTTAAATATAGTCCCCTGTAGAAAGGGACCACATGGTAAAAAAAAAAAAAAAAAAAAGCAAACTAACTCTTCAGCTGCTTTCTCCTAATAGTCTCACTCTCAGTACCTCTAACACCAGATGTGTTAGGCTTTCCCCATGTACAAAGCAATTCTTCAGAAGATATCAATAGCCTGTTCTGTGGTGGAACTCAATTCTGGTACTACCATCTTAGAGTTGAGATGCCAATCTCAGATCCTAGATCATGGCCCTTGCCTCTGCCACCACCAACTGTAAATCAGACTTTTCATCACCTTCTCCCCAGGTAACTTGCTAGAATGACTCACAGAACTTGAGAAAACACTTTACTCCCTTTGACCCCTTTATTACAAAGGATATTACAAAGGATACAGATGAACACCAGAAGGAGACAGGACAGACAAGAGGGAAGAGGCACAGAGCTTCCTGCCACCCTCCAGAGACCCCTTCCCTGAAATGTACTCCTCAAATTGGAAGCTTATAGACTTTGTACATTGATTATCATCAGTTCTTAATCTCTGTTCCCTTTCCTCAGGGAAGGGCTTCCATTCTTCTGGTGATCAGTTCCTATCAAGAATCCAAGAGTCTCATCAGTAGAACCCAGGACATTCCTAAAATGCAGACATTTCCAAGGAAAGGGGATCTCTATGTCAGGAACAAAGGTCAGAGAAGATAGATAGATAGATAGATAGATAGATAGATAGATAGATAGATAGATAGATAGATAGATAGATAGATAGATAGATAGATAGACAGACTATATATATATATGTGTGTGTGTGTGTTCCTTAAAATATTGCAATATGGCAAAGATCTATTGCTTACTGATACAACAGGAGGCAGGCAGAAGCAACTGTAAACTTGTACTACTGTTGGCCCCATCTTTCCTTCATTAAGGACCTTCTACAATCCTGCTATCTGCCTCCTAAGCAATTGTGATTACAGAAGCTTTCCATCATGCCTGACCCAAAAACCCTTGCCCAGCAGTCAACAAACACTTAAAACTTTAGTACCAAAGAGAAGAGTCAGACCCTGGGGCATGGAGAGAGTTCAGGCAGAAGTCGGCAGGTAGCTCATGATGGGGAGAGACAAGATCCATGTGGATTGCAAAGTTCATTGTCAAAATTTGAGTGGGACTTAATTCAGGCCAGGTAAACAAGCAGACTTTCAGAATGGATTTGATGTGGCCAGTTTGCTGTAGTCTACACACACACACACACACACACACACACACACACACACACACACACGTGTTATTGTTTTTTTTTCTATAGCTTGGTTATTTTTTTTCTTCAGTAAATAATGGAACTGGATCTTTCTGTACCTGTTCACATAACTCCTTCGCAAATGAGAGAGATAAGTTAGGTAGCGCCTGGCTCTGAAGCCAGAATCTGACAGTAGACATTATTCCATAGCTGAAGGGAAATGGAATTGAATTCTAAATTGTATCGAGATAGGAAATGGACAAAGACTCCCTAACGAGGTTAGGCTGGATAACCAAGCTAATTTGAATGTATTTTGAAGGATTTTCTTTGGAAAATGCTGCCTAGAAGATGATGCTAGTATACACAATACCTTAGTCTGCAATCTGAAAACCAAAAAGCAAACAGACTCTGAGCTCTGCCTCCTATTTTATTTTATTTCCATTTCCTGTTCTTTTTGCTCAGTGCACTCTTCCTGCTTTTTTTGAGGCGGGGGGCAGTCCTGGGGCTTGAACTCAGGGCCTGGGCACTGACCCTGAGCTGCTTTTGCACAAGGGCTAGGACTCTACCACTTGAACCACAGCACCGCTTCTGGCCTCTTCTGTTTTATGTGGTACTGAAGAATTGAACCCAGGGCTACATGCATGCTAGGCAAGCACTCTACCACTAAGCCGCATTCCCAGCCCTCTTACTGCTTTTGGAAACACAAGTTTGGAGTCCAGAACTGTTACTCTGAGGGCCATGCTGGGGAGACACTGTAGCTGCTAGAGCTTCCTGGCCAGTTGGTGGCCACACTGACAAATTCGATTCTGAGGTGCAAGGTATCCCCATGTAGTTTGCCTTACAAAAAGAGAAGAGACAGCGTGCATCCTCCAAGATGGATTCACACCTCATGTCACTTAAGCCTGGGTAATTGTCGTTAGTTACAGTGTTGATATCCATTGCTTAGTAATTAATGTACTTTCTTCCACTTAGGTTGGAGGTGTGTTATTAACTTCTCAGATCTGTCCTGCTGCTTCTGGCTTAGTCTGTGCACAGTGGGAAGAAATCTTGTTTCTTCCCCCCAAATTGCAGAGCAATTTGATCCAGTTTCTTTTGTTGAAATCCTGAGTTAATTGTATTTAACCACGGATGATGGGGAAGTTTCCCTTACAGCATTTTTTTTAAATCAATGGGAAATGTTTCGCTTGTGTGAGGTGAGGGACATGAGGAGCAGATTGGCTGAGGAGGGAAGGGAACCAGTTCCTCACAGAAACTTTTTTTTTGGGGGGGGGGTCCGGTCGTGGGGCCTGAACTCTCGGCCTGGGCGCTGTCCCTCAGCTCTTCAGCTCAAGGCTAGAGCTCTACCACTTGAGCCACAGCGCCACTTCCAGCTTTTTTTTTCTTTTTGCTTATGTGGTGCTGAGGAATTGAACCCAGGGCCTTGAGCATGCAAGGCAAGCGCTCTACCACTGAGCCACCTTCCCAGCCCCAGTTTCTCACAAAAACTTTTTTACTGCGTGATCAAACTTAAGCTTTGTAATGGAGTTATTATGGTATACTAATTATTGTGTGAACTTGGAGGCAGAATGTGTGTGTGTGTGTGTGTGTGTGTATGAACTTGTGTGCCTCTTAAAGATATTCTCTCTCTCTCTTCCTCTCACTCTTCCTCTTGCTCTGCCTTCCCTTTCCCCTCTCCCCTCTCTCTGTTTTTGCCCATATCCAAATGGTTTTAGAAAAGTAACAATAGTCCTGAGAAAACCAAGATAACAGTGACCTAGTTGGTACCAACTGCATACCAAGAACCAAATTTGGAGATAGTTGTTTCTGTGGTTTAATGGGTAGATAGACCGATCTGTGGTTACCGATGTTACAACGCTAGCAGATCATTTCAACTTGCCTCCACTTATTGGTAGAATAATTAGGATGGAACTCTCCCCAGTGTAAAATCAGAAGTGCAGACCAACCCCACATTAATAATGCAGGAAGATCGCTGGTTGGGGAATGCGAAGCAAGTACCAAGTGGCCTGTCCCTGCCTATGACAGCGCCACAAAATTTGAGTTGAACGTTACCCAGGGGGACTTATGTCTTATGTTCTCACAAGATTCTCCTGTGGGCTCTGGTAGGTGAGATGACTGTAGGTTTTATAAAGGTGTTGGTTTGGGTCATTATACATTGCTGTTTCAGAGTCAGATGGGAGAAATTTCCCCAACATTGACTCATTAGTTCATTTTTTTTGATCGATTGTTTATTTTCTAAGAGCTGTGCAGTAAGCCATCTAAAACCTTCCCTCTAATTTTCATGTGTTTCATTTTCATGTGTCTCAAATCCTTTACTGCTTTGTGGATCAAAAGCTAGTTTTTTTCCAATGGGAGAGAATATGATGGAAATGGTAACAGTGAGCAGGATGCATTGTACTCGTAACCTGATTTAAGCAGTTGTAACCTCTTTGTACAACTGCTTAAGAATGAAAGTATTCTTTAAAATGCTATTTTTCCTAGCAACTATATTCCAATGTGCAGGACCAACTCATCAGGAATTTGTAGCAGCTTGAAACTAGGGAGGGAGGATGCCAGCATTTTGCTTTCATGGAAACAGTATCTGAGATCAGAAAGACTTGTTCATGAGGATGAAGGTACTAGATTCAACGCCAGGTCTATAGATCCCCAATCTCTAACCAGTGAAGCTCATTGCAGTTTTCTCCCATTTTCTTTCTTTTTTTTTTTTTTCCATGTGATTTCTCTCAAATCCGGACCATTCTTAAACCAGGATTGATGCGATTGAATTAAGTATTCCCCCAAAGACTCATGTGCGGACGGCTTGACTTCCAGCAGGTGGCGCTATTGAGAGTTCATGGAATCAAGACAACACTAACTTCATCAATGGGCTGATGATCAAGTTCATCACTGATGAATTCAAGGGGAACAGGGGAACTAAAAGTGGGTCCTGTTGGAGGAAGGGGGCTTGCCTTTGAAGATGGTGTTCCCCTCTGTCTGTCTGTCTGTCTGTCTGTCTCTTTTTCTCTCTCTGGCTGCAAGGAGGTAAGCGCTTTGCACTGCCACGCCCCTTTCCAGCCAGTGCTCACTTCAGCACCAGCTGACAGGATGGGAGTAAGCAGGCACACACAGACTGAATCTCTGAAACCGTGAACCAAAATAATCATTTTTCTCTTCTAAGTTGTTGATGTCAGGCATTTTGTCACAGCAGTGAATAAGCCAACTCTAGCACATTGTCCTTTCTTCCTGCCTGTCCTCTCCAGTTCTCGGTAACAGAAGTGGTACAATGCGGATATGGTGAGTGTCAGACAAGGAGCTACAGAGCAAGGGAACTCGGAAATGCACAGCTGCCCAGATGTGCAGAAAATAGGAAAGTGTAGATCTGTTCTCCCATTATTCAAAAAAAAAAAATCCCAAAGGTTGAAATGACGTGAAAAATTGGAAGAACTAGAAAGGAAAGGGAGAAGAATGATGAAAAGGGGAGATTTTTTTTGTGGATTGTGTTGTTTTAACTTTTCATCTTTGTATAGCTTCACTGGATTTTATTCTTACGTCTCTCTGACCTGTTTGTTTATAAAACAGAACAACTGAGAAAACTTAGGGCAAAGAAAGAACCCACTTTTTCTTTCGTGTTGCATAGATTAGATGTGGGGAGTCATGAATCAGAGTCCTCTTGAGTGGGCAAAGAAAGCATTAAGCTTGTCTTCCAACACTTGTGAAAAGCTAATTGCGTGCAAATAGTTTTTACTGCTGTAAATAAGGACCAGGTGATCTAAGCCGACATTGATGCTACATCATGTTTGTGTTTGAAAAACCTGTAATGTAATTAAAAATAGAATACTGAGACTTGATTTTCAAATGCCTGGCTTTCTATATGACGTGCAGAGCTCAAGAGGGGCTGGCAGAGAGGCAGAGGAGAATCAATGAGTGCTGGCAACTTCTGTTTGCCAGGGGCCATCACAAATGGGTGTTATATTCATGTTCTCTTACATAGTACCCACTACACTGCTTTCAGAAAACTGTTAACTCCATTTACAGAGGAAAAAACATTCAGAGAGAACAGTTCCCAAAACATACAGTTAGTATATAGCAGAGCCTGAGTTTGAACCCAGACATCTCTGGTCTGTCTCCCCGTATTATTTCCCAAGAGGAATTGGGGGAGGGAGATACTTGATTTGAAATCCTCGTGAATAGAGATACTTTCCTGGACATTGTTTTCTCTGAGTAAATGTGGGCTGGATTTACTTATTACTCAGTATGTACTGATTACTGTCGAAAAGTGCCCTACCCAGATTCCTTTGTTGAAGGTCAAACCCCTACTATTTACCAAGTTGATTATATTTACTAATACAGCATTGCAGAAGAAATTAGTTAGAATGACATCACTGCAATAGAGAGGTCTCTGAATGAACGTGCCTGGCATCCTTACACTCAAGAAATTTGGAGACAGACAAACACATAATATTTATCTTCTAATCTGTGAAGATATTATGCTCCCTCGGGCCAACGACCTGCCAGTAATAGGAGAGAGTCCTAGAAAGACTGCTGCTTCTCTAGAACTTTCAGAGGAAGCATAGCACCTTACGCTCTGATTTCTAGCATCTAGAACTTGCCAAAGCCACTCAGTGTATGTTAGTGTGTTCCAGCAACACTGTGTTTCAGGTAGTGTGTTTAGCAAACTAGTACTCGTGCCTTATTTCTTTTACAATTTTTCTTTCCTTTTTTTGTTGACACTGGAGTTCGAACTCAGGGTCTCAAATTTGTTAGGCAGGTGCAATGTACACTACTGACTATTTTTGCTATGAGTTTGTCTTTCAGATAGGGTCTCCTGCTTTCGCCCAGGCCAGCATCTTTCCTGAGCCCAGGTTATTGACTGAAATGGGAGATCTCATTAATGTTTTTCTTGGGCTGGCCTAGAACTTCAGTCCCTTTTTGTCTCCATCTCCTGAGGTGACAGAATTGCACGTGTAAACTATTGTATCTGCCCCTTATCAGTAGTATAGTCTAAGCTATTGGTACTTCTTCCATGCTGTCGTCATGTACTTATAGCATCTAAGAGCTATATCAAAGCTATATTGTCTCATGTAATACTTTGAGTATTCCATAATGAACATGTTAGAGGGAATGCTCATCTCTCTGCTTCTGCATTCCAAATAAGTGTCCTCACCTGAATTCCCAGCAAACTCTCTGCTCCCCTCCCCAGCAACCCCATCCTCACTGGGTTCTGGAATTATTATTTTTCTCTACCTCAACAGATTCTGTAAGTGTTCCTTAGCCGAATGTCAGAATATTATAGCTTGAGGATTGATCTGAGTATGTGCCTTTGTCTGGGTCTTTTATTTTGCCTTATATTGTTTATTCACAGATTTTAGAAGATTGCACATTTTGTTTAATTATGTTGGAGACAGACTGGCATTTTAGCTGTTACAGTCTGTGGGAGAGGAGTTGATAGCAAAAATTATGTGGAGTTTAAATTGTGTTCGGCGAAGGAAGTGGAAATGAATAAAGCTGTTTTGCCATGAAAAGTAGGTATTTTGCCTTGGATCTTGGAATGGGTGTTTTTTTTTTTTCTTAAGCTGGAAATGTTCTGAGTGCTGCATTGTCTATTTTGTTTGCCTTTTACAAGTCTGAGTGTTATAAAAAAAAAAAGGAAATTTGTATCTGTATTTGCAAATTTGTGCACGGCAGCTGTGTTTTGAAGGCTTTTAATCTGGGATCGAACTGAGATGCAAATGATGTCGAATAGTTTCCCTGTGATGTTGTCAAGTTTTACTTTTGAAGACTATATTGCACATGCCACCTCCAAGCCTCCACGCGGAGTCTATTGAGTTTCTGAATTGTAAGTGAGAGTACTCTTACAGTAACGTTAGCTTGGGAAAACAAGGTTTCTGGTTATGAGCCGCTGTCGTCATTCCCATGTGACTACTACGGAGATAGGGCCTGAGCCCCTCTCTGTTCTGAGACACCAGCCATGTTTTTGATGAACTAAGGAGGGGGAACTCCATCACAAAACCCACAAAGCTTTTTGTCTCCCATGGCTGTCAAAATGGGGCTGATTTCATTGGAATGAAATTTTAATTAGAAAAATTCTGCCAAGTTCCGGGCCCCTGATTTGAATATTTATAGATGGGTAAAGACTCTCCTTATACCTGGGGTCTAATTGGAATTGCTTTCCTGGGCCTCAGCCCTAATCGCACAGGAAGAAGGGGGCTGCAAGATGATATAAATTGCTCGTGCCTGGTGGGCAAGGAAGACAAACCAGACAGAGGAAGGGCTACACGCATGGCCTCCTCTGCTTTAATACCAGCAGTTTATCTGGATATGTTTTTCAGGCATGTGAGCACTTAGGTATAGGGGTGGAAAATGAAAGACTGACTTTTGCCCATTACCTGGAGCACATAGATTTTCAAGACAGTAGGAGAGATTGAAAAAAACCATTGGGTAAGGGGAAGATAATCTCCATCCAAGTTCATTCTCATCTAGTTGGAGGCTTTAAAAAAAAAATTTAACCCTGAACACCTAAGTTCTGCCCCAGGTGAGCAGCAAGACAACATTAGTCCAGGATGTGAGGATGTGGCTGTTTAGGATTTGTGGTAGAGGTGTGGAGAGTTAATAGTTAATGAGGGCAGAAAGATCAGTCTCTGACCTTGATTTGTATTGCTTCTGGGTATCAGAATTTGCTTTCCCAAATCACCCCTTTTCCCCTAACAAATGTGCTGGAGGTTTAAAAAAATAATCTCAGTACCATCTTACCTTTTCATTTGTGTCTGTAGAATAAATGTGTGTGGTCTGCGGGAGAGGATAAAAGCCTCCACCTAGATTAGAAATGGAAAATTCTATATGTATATATACAGACAGATTGATTGATTGATCAATAAATAAATCCACTTCTAAATACTTCCTGACTATACAGAGCCACCAAAAAGATCTAGCACTGTCCCTTAGCTTTTTGGGTTGTTGTTATTCAAGGCTGGCCTCTATCACTTAAGCCATTAACTTTAACTTAGCTTTGGTGGTGAATTAGAGATAAGAATTTCAAGGACTTCCCGGCCTGAGCTGACTTCAAACCCATGATCCACAGATCTCAGCCTCCTGCGTAGCTAGGCTTACAGGTGTGAGTCCCTGGATCCTGGCTCCATTTGTATTTTCACAAAAGAAATGGCAAAGAGTCATGAAAAGAATGAAGCAATAGTGAAGGGAGCAGGGAGCTCCAATGTCACAAGCTCCCTCTGCAGGGACCCTACCAGAGTCGGGAGCACGTCAAGTATTATGCTCATATTTTCTCTTCCTGCAGGCCTGCCAACAGCTATATCTCCATCGTTGTGGAATAGAATTTTGCATCTGCCGGTCGTATATGTGTAGAGTTCACACAATCTGAGGGCCAAAAGGCTTAGTTTTGGCAGCAGCCCTTGCAAAATAAAAGTCTCCAGAGGTACTTTGGCAACTGAGGTTGCTAGGTGATGTCATGCCTTTGTGGGAGACCAGTGTTTCATAAACTGACTGAAGTCTTTGAATACTAACTTTGATGTGTTACGTTAACCATCTGGAGACATTTTACAGTTGTTGTCAAAAGGTTGACTGAGGTCTCTAATGCAACACAAGGAGTTGATGGAAGCTTAATAGAGTTTACCAGTTGTGCTGATTTGTGAATGACAGCCCCACAATAAACCGCGGCCCAAGAGATGGCGGCCATGTGTACTGCTTGAATAGAGGTGGCAGGAACAATATGGGAGTAGTGCATTCTGTAACAATTTGGAAACACTTGAATCATGAACACCAGCCCCAGTTGGGAAACTTCGCCCTACCGGTCACATGTATGCCACTGATTTGTTCACCATTTATCACCATGTAGAAAGCTTTGGGATTTTTAGTGAACAGTGAGCTCTTCCATAGCAGGTGAGGAAAATTTCAATATACCACACATGTGTATCTGGTTTTAGACTTTGGCTAGGCCTAAGCTCCTGGAGAATTCACCTGTAGGCCCTCAGCGTTTGCTGCTGGGGCTGGTATTTCACAGTGAGGGAGGAATCCTTGAGTTTCGCTCTTTGTCTTCACGTGGAGAAATGCTAACACAAAATATGTGTTAGCATTTTTTTTTCATCTAATTCACCATTGTGTAAAAACATCAGTCCTCCTCCCTACATATCTCCACACACTCTTCTGTCTCTATATTTATAAGCCCAACACATTTCTGCACATATCTAAATATGCATATATAAAAATAAAGAAGTGGGGAATGGAGAAGAATGCAAGGATAGGAAAGGGGAAGTGCTATTTGAATTGACTGGAAGCAATGCAGAAGCTGATGAGTAGGTGGAAGGGAAAATGGTGAGCGAATCAAGAAGGAGAAGGCACAAATAGGGAATGAGAGTGCTATTTAAGGTGACTGGAAGCAGTGCAAACGTTGGTAAGTGGGTGGAAGGGGAAATCATGAGTGAGTCAAGAGGGATGGTAAAGAATGTGAGCGGCTGGTCACACTACTATCTGATGCTAGTATTTTTGAGAAAATACAGCATATCTCAGAAGAAGAAGTCTACTCATCAGAGAGTAAAGGCAAGAGCACACAGCTGAGAATCCAGAGATGCAGGCGATGGAGTCACAGAAAGAGGCGAAGAATGGGTTTGATTTAGTCACACATGTGACCCTTAGAAGGCTGATGGCTGTAGCCAGTTGAGGGGGCGTGGCTCAAGTAGTAGAGTGCTTGCTGAGTAAGCACTCTAGGCCTTGAGTTCAAACTCTTGTACCTCCAAAAAGGAGGGTGGGAAGGTATTTGGTAACTACCCTTACATTTATTCGGCTATAGTCTGGTTAGCCTATGATGCAGAGTTAGGGCAGGAAAGTTCATGAAAATGGTTTCACCCACAATGGTTTGAATCGTCACATTTGGCATGAGATTATGCAAAGAAGCCCCTTTGGCTGCTGTCCAATTCTCAGACATGTTGGAAAAACTATGTGGTCACATCCCACTCCCCACTTTGAGAACACCCAGGAGTCTGAAAGGGGTAAACACAAAACACCCCATGCTCTTCAAAGGAGGTGTTATGAAGTTGTGCAAAGATTAATTTTTTTCTTAATTACATCTAAAGATATGAGACATCTGCAGATCACCCCGTGGTTTATTTTTTGTGTGTGTTTAATTTATGTGTTTCTTTTTTCTCTGTGGTCATTGGGATGGAGCCAAATTTAGTTCAATAAATTCCTAAAGGCAATACAATCAATGCTTTCTAGCTGTGTCCATCGTACCATTAGAGTTCCTCATTCATCTCCCACCCTGTTGAGAAGAAGCTAGTCTATCAAGCTGTTAGAGAACTTGGGTTCTCGATGAAGATTTCACATGCAGGAGGGCAGGAAAGTGGATAGATTTGACTTTGGAAGACTGGAATTTGTAGTCCTGATTCATCTTCACCAAACCTCTTAGATTTTCTTGTCTGACAATGTGGTAAAGGGTCACTGGCAAGCTCACAAAATCTTACTCCAAGTGTATCATGGGATGTGTTTTCCTGGCTATGATACCTAGATTGTGTGTTTCAGTGAACCTCTGGCTGGAATGCCAAGAGTATTGGTGCTTGTCACCATGCAAGTGGCATTCCACATGCAGTGGCTTAAAGGACATCAACTTTTCAAGCCTCTGTCTTCCCCCACCATGCTACGCTGCTGTTGCTTTCAGGAAGTAAAAGACATATACCACCTGATACATGGTCTGTCTTTAAAAAGCCACTGGTGATAATCACGGGACCAGACACAACTTATTTCTCTTTGAGGAAGGCAAGTGGTGTGCAGGTCAGATCAGATCCCGCACTTTGAGATGAAGGAAGCTAATATCAGTGGATAGCTGGGGCTCACCTGGGCAAATGCAGGCCCATGGGTAGGAAGACTTGTCCTCATTCTCTCCACTTCTGCTTTTCCTCTCTTCTCTGTGTCTCTTACTTATTTACCCATTCACCTCCATCCCCCACCCCCATGGGCTCTCCCATCATTCCCTCAAAAGACAGGCAGGCTGTAGCAACAGTGAAAGAGGAATTCACTAGAGGAGAGTGGGTGTGAAGAAGGTTATTTTAGGCAATGGTATAAATGGAGAGTTGAGCTCTCAAAAGAAGTGCCTTAGAGACTGTGTGGGATATAAAATCCCAGAAATGAACTGGAGGGAGATAGACCATACAGATGAAAGAAATGCAAATAGAGGCTGTACTTTAAAATTTTTCCCTCCTTTCTTCTTTACCCTCCTTCTCTGTGTGTGCCTCCATCTTAGAAGAGAGAAATTATAGAAGAGTCAGAAAGTGAACCTGAGAGAGGAGCAGAGTCTGGGAAAGAAAAAATAAAAGGGGTCCTAATAGGAGCAAAAGACACAGGCAAGGAATGAAATTAACTGGGCCTGGATGCTGTCGCTTACCACGAGCCCCGTGAATCACGACGTTGTCTTAAATAAGACTTCAGAGTACATCTCCAATAGAAGGCCTAGTTTCTACTCCTAGTTTCTACTCCTTAGAAATGCTTTGTAGTTCCAGTGTATATTCAGCTAACTGTGATGCTGAGACATAGAGGGACACCCAGACTGGTCCTGTCTTATGCAGGGTCAATTAACAAACCACTTCGTGTACTGCTGTTTTTGCAAGTTTCTGACAAATAGCCTGGCTCCTGGCAGAGGCGGGACCACCAAAGCAAGCTGGCTACTAGGATAAGGGCAGACAACTCAGTGGAAAAGAATCAGTTCTTTCTGAGTAAATGGCGTGTAGCTCCCCAACCGATCTGAGGACAGAAAATGTTGTCTGTTTCTGAAAAGTGGAGAAACTGGGGATTGGAGTCCAAGGAGTAATGACTACTTGAAAGATTATAGTGGAAAGCTCAAGGTTGGAAGGTTGACCTTGAGCTGAAATGTTTTAGTCTCATTTGAACCAGCTCACCAACCTGCTGTGAATATCACAGTGGGAGAAGCAGGCTCTTGATGCCCCCCCCCACTCCCACCTCTCTCTTGCTTCTGCAGCCCAGGGCCTCCAGGGTTAAATACCAGGCTGGACAATTAGATAGGAGGCTGGAGCTGATCCACTGGCTTTTTGAGAGCCAGTTGTATGTTTCCTCCCATCTGTGCATTTAGGAACATCATATTGGTAGCTTAAGATTTCGTGGCCTTAAGAGTGTTTATACCACAGACATTAGTGAGGGTAACAAATCCAGGCTGCACTTACCACCAAGGGCTGTTTTGATAAGTATATCTCAACAGGCCACCGGGTAAGGAAAAATACATAAAGAAAATGTCTCCTGGATTTCTAAATTATAGTAATCCTGCAATCTCCACAGGGGTTTGCTTCCAGGACCCCTGCAGATCCCAACATCCCAGGCTGCTGAAATCACTTTTAGAAAATGATACGTAGTATGTCCATGTAACCTCCACACACCCTCTTGTGTACTTCTGGGTCATCTATGTTATACCATGTCGTTCAGGAATAAAGGACGAGAAAAACAAGAAGACTGTACACATTTGGTACAGATGCAGGGTTCCCCCCCCCCAAGTGTTTTTGATTCTTGGTAGCTTGGATCTGTAAATTCTGAAATGAACAGATATGGAGGGATGAATGACTATATTTTTTCAACTGTTGTAAAACCTAGTCTTGTACTCTGTGAGAGTCTACATCTATGTGTATACCCAGAATTTGTTGATTCCTAAAACAAGTTGTTGGGTTGTATTGTGTGTGTGTGTGTGTATGTGTGTGGTTTTTTTGGTTTGGGGGGGTTGTTTTTGGGTAAATCATCATTCTTTAACTGAGAAGTAAAATGAGAACACATTTCCATTTCCAGGGTTTGTTTAAGAGTTTTGCAACAAGTTGAAGGAAATCGTGTCTGCTCAGCTAAGCTATTTGGTGTCTGTTGATAGTCAAGCAGCCTGGAAAATTATCTTTGCCTCGGCTCACCCACTGTGCGAGGAGATGTTGATGACGAGCTGGCAGCTTCCAAAGGCCCATTGTGTGGGGCCACACGGCACAGTGTTGAGGGAGAGGCAGGTATATGATTTAGCCATCTCTGGCTCTGCCTGCTTCGCTTAATAAGTGAACACTGCTAGGCAGGCTTTGTGTGGCTTTTCTATCAACACTTTTGAGTCATTTTCTTCCCTGCCCTCCCTCAGGGGGCTATAATAAAGCATAGACAGAAAAAAAACTTTTTAGAAAGAGCTTCCAACCAACCACATAGAAATGGCTGGAGATAAGAAGATGTCTCAAAAATGCCTTAGCAGGAAATGCTGAGGTTTCTTTGGCTTTTAAAATTCTGTTTCTTTCTGTTTTTTTTTTTCTTTTTGCTGGTCGTGGGGCTTGAACTCTGGGCTTGGGCGCTGTCCCTGCTGCGCACTTCAGCTCAAGGCGAGCACTTTACTGCTTGAGCCACAGCACCACTTCTGGTTTTCTAGTGGTTTATTGGAGATAAGAGTCTCGCAGACGTTCCTGCCCGGGCTGGCTTTGAACCGGGATCCTCAGATCTCAGCCTCCTGAGTAGCTAGGATTACAGGCATGCGCCACCAGCACCTGGCTAAATTCTGTTTCTTAACATGTGGAGGCATGTGGCTTTTGTGACCATGTGACTTTTGAGGCCATCTTGGACAACAGAAGAAAGTAGATAAGGAAGGATGAAACTCATTAAGATTGTGGAGTCAAAGAACGCTCACATTCAATCTCTATGATCGTAAAAAAGAAGAATCTGAGGAGCTGGGGGCCTGGGGGTTGTGACTTTCTAGAGGTCAGCCGATGGGACAGGATCCTAAATTCCCTCCAGCAATATGAGAACAGTGACAAGTTTACCGCCATCAATGCTCCTGCTCCTCCTCCTCTCCCCCTCCCTCCTTCTCTCTCACTCTCTCCTCCCCCAGAGTCCATTGACAAAGGAAGGCGATATACTGAGCATTCTGCATTCTTCTCATTTTATCTGCTGGGCACTGAGCATCTGTGGGCACAGGTGCAGCTGAGCATGGAGAAGATACTGAATGATAGTGTATCCCTTGTCCCAAACACACAATTGGTCCCATCTTGCTCATTAGACAAGGAACATCTTAGTTAAGGGTAGTTAGGTGTTATAAAACATTGAATGGCAACAGGAAGCATGTTGGATTAATTCATCCCTATCTCCAAGATTCCTTCTTTAAAGGCAGGCTTGGCTTAAATTTGTAGAGGTAAAGAGGATGAGGGTGGAGCCTTCTTAGCATGAGAGCTGGTACCCAAAGAATTGCTTCCTAAAGCTTGATGTTAGTCTGCTAGCCCTGGGCACATTAGACCTGGGGGAGACATAGGCTCTCTGGAAGCGTGAATACTGTGTGCCATTTTGTGTTGTAAGGGACAGATTACCCATTGCGTGATGCTTGCTTTCTTCCTCTCTACCCATAGGCAAAAGCAGCGGGGACTTGTACTTAAGAGTAGATAGAGAGGAGGACTCAATCTCACTTTTGAGGGCTCACTGCACTATTGGGGGTGTCATGGAAAGAGAAATAAGAGACTTGGGAGCAGAGCCAACCTGAGTTCTCAAACCCAGCTCTCCCATATACTGGTTGTAGAATACTGGGTGATTCATGCAACCTCTCTAAGAGTGAGGGATGGGGGGAGGCGGGGTGGATGTAAAGTTCAACCACTTAACCAGTAAGTTTTCAGGGATCATGCCAGGTCTTGGAGATGATGTTTGTAAAGCATCTGGTGCAGCATTAAACACTTGCTTGTTTGCGTGTGTCTTCTGTATAAATGGGGCTGGTTCTCTCTAATCCTCAGTCACACAGAACAAGAGTATCCCTCGTGGCTATGTTCTGTTTCATGAATATCCTCATCAAGATGAATCCCTATAGTGGAATCTGGGAGTTGGCTTGCTGATTCAAAGGAGGGCTTTTAGATATGCTCTGAGCACATTGTGATACGGGACAGATCTGATGAGGGAGGGGTCTCAGACCTGTCACCCATTCCAGGCTGTCACTCACCTGCTGCTAGTGTCAACTTGGCATCCCAAATTTATTTGATGGAACAGAGGCTGAATGGCCTGGCTTTTTCTGTGTTTGGCTTTGGCAGGCTCAAGCTCTGCAGCCTCGGTACCTGCTTTCAGTGTGAGTAGACTGACAGAGTTTTCCTTAGGAAAGGGGATTTACCTTGTGGTTTGGGGTTTTTTTCCCCCCAAGTGGCCTTCGTCTCCTCTTCAGAGACAGGGAGATTGTTAAATTGAATGGAGAGCTGTTGTGTTTGCATTGAAATCTCAGAAGCACCCAGGAGTCCTGGCAGTGCCACATTGGTCCAGCCTCTCTGATTGCATGTTGAATTGAATTGGCCAATAGCCACTCAGAATTAGATGGATGGAAATGACTCCCATTTTTGACATAGTAGTCTCCAGAACTTAACAGTTCTTTGGATGAGACTCCATAGTCATTTTAGCTTCAAAAAAGTATTCTTTGAAATAGGCCTCAGGGGTACAACCAGACTACACATGTCTAAATTGCTCACTACCACATAAACCCACAGCAAAGAAAAAGAGAGAAATAAAGACAGTAATTTCTTTCTAGTCCTTGGTTTTCTTATAGCCTTTGTTGTGATGGTATTATTTGATAAAACACAGCTTACAGTCCTCAGAGTTCTTCATATCCATCCATTCACTTAAATCCACAGGGATCGCTTAACACTGGCAGAAACGTTGAGTTTTGTTTTTTTTTTACTGTACCCTGAGGAAGGAAGACACTCATTAGAAGAAGCGCTGTCTTGTTCTCTGGTTCTCCAAACCCATTCTCTTTCTAGATGGGGAAGTGTCCAGGGATGCCAGGCACATAGGAAAGAAAAACAAACTGGGCTCCAGCTGTAGAATCTTGGAATTAGCTAAGCAGGGGTATGGAAAGCAAATTTGCTAATCTGCATCATTTGTCTTCTCCATCAGCCTGGACCTGATGTTGTTTTTCTGGACTTCATCTGATGCCATGATCAACTTTCTGGCACTTACTTTTTCTTTTTTCTACCCCATTTTATGGTTATCGATCATAATGATGATATCATTCATTGAATGTTACTACATCTCAGGCCCTTCTGGTGTCATTCTGATACCTGTTCACTACCATTTTAGGATTAGATGGTCTGGCTATCACTGCTTCACCAAAGCAGAAGACCCAGGAGGCCCTGGGATCAGAGTTTCAGCAGCAGGAGCCCAACAGTAGCAGGAGTCCTGGCTGAGTAGGTGAAAGGGAACACTGCTCTGGCTGATCGGTTTAGTTTGGACCAGAACTTCAGCCAGTACCAGAGAATTAAATGATAATGCTAATATCTCAAGAGGCAAATGGCAAGAAACACACCCCTTAGGGACACCAGGACACCTGGCTTTGCCTCCCAGTCTGCTGAAGCCTCTTCTGTCCTGCCAGGATCAGCAAAGGTTGGCTATAGAACTATGAGACTCAAAAACACATGGAATCCCAGGGTTGGAACAAACTGTCCCACAAGAAAGATGGAGAAACTCTTGGGTAAATTGCCAGTTTGACCGCGGCCATGTGACTATCGAAGTAGAATAGACTTACAACCAGTGAGGCCAACCCCTTCCTTTCTTTCCAAGCAAGTAAACAGAGATTTTAGTGAGATCTGTTTCATAGACAAAGAGTAGAATGAAAAGCTTGGTTTTATGGGTCTTCTTATCAATAGCTTTTCCTGCTTTGTTCTCTTTTGCCTCTGCTAGTAGCTGAATAATCCAGTCATTAGAAACATGGGTTTGGGTCCCGTACCATGTGGGAATAGTGACCCTCATTCCGTGGGACCCCACCGACTCACTGGTCATGATGGTCCTAGGCATTTCTATTGAACTACATTTCCCCACCACACACAGGCAATTTAAGAAACTATATTCTTTCTCCTCCAGAGATGAGACATAAATGAAAGGAAGGTGGCTGTCAGTGAGAGCATGTATCAGAACCTGCTCGATACAGAACCCAAGTGTGAGGCTTTGAAATTACAGAAATGACCTGACCTTCCTCGAGATAGCGTCTCCTCAGGCTTCTTGGCGTGATTTTCTTATTCCCTCTCTTCCTCTCATGGCCTCCTTGAGTCATATCTCTTTTTCTTCCTAACTGTAATGATGAAAAAAATTCCAATCACTTTTTTTTTCTTTTGACCAGCCAGAACTCCTCAAGCTGTGCTTGTCAGCTTTTTGTCCCTATAATGAAATCCCTGAGTCAGGCTACCTATGAAATAGGAAGTTTATTGGAGCTCGTGGTTCTGGAGGTTCAAGTCTAGGATAGGTTTGGCCCTGGGGAGTTGGATTGCTGCTAAGGGCAGCCCATTGTGGCAGGGCGTGTATATTAGGATGGGTGATGGCTCATGTGATGAGCCAGGAAACAGGGCAAGAGAGAAAGGAGAGCCTTATTTCTCACAATCCTTTTGAAGGGCAAAATCCTAGTGATGCTATCCTGGGGATGAAGCTTTTAGCACAAGAGCCTTGGGGAGCCATTGCTTATGTTCAAACTATAGCAGAAAACTCTCTAGGTTTCTAGGGAAGGCACCAACCACTTGGAAAGCAAACCAAGTCCCTACTTGATACACAAGACATGGTTTGGGTCGTGTGGCTCACTGTCCTCAGGAAAGTGAGCTGCAGGGACAAATAACTTCTTTGCCATTCAATATCTAGCTATAGTTTAAAAAAAAGACAAAAAATATATGGAGAAATGTATTGGTATATTTTCTTGTGTATTTTGCATATGTATTTTGCAATGCATAGTATGTACAGAAGCCCCAGAGATCTACACTGACTGATCAGAAAGATCTGTAACTTCAGTGGTAAACATAGCCACACTTAAAGGAGGGGTTACAAATTTTCACATTGGAGACAGAGCTAATGAACCACCAACTGCCTTTTTCCTTTCAAATGAGGCGTGTGTTGTAGGGAAAAGGGGAGGGGGAAAATCAATGAACAAGCAGAGACATAAAAAATAAATAATAATTCTTCTACATAGAAGAAGAATATTTGTCCTTGGGATTCTGCAGCTTTGAAGGCAAAGATGAATTCAACTAGGAATTGTTAAAAACAATTGAACAGTTTCTTTTATCGGGTTCAGCAGGGGATTGAGAATCCTATTAATGCTCCTGTCGTGATTTGAAATTCATCAGTATAATAGAATAAAGGTAAGAGGCAAGTAGTTCCTTATTCCACAGATCAGAAAACTTCCTAGACTAAAGAGCCTGCCATTTACTGCTGGGTGTCCTTTCTAACTGCCATTTTGAAGATACTATAGCAGTTATTCATCTCATTTTATGATTTATAGCTAATTCAGAATTGCTGAAGACTTTATTTTAGAACTCTGAGGTCTCATTTAGGAAGAGAAAGCTGCCCCCCCCTCCGTTTATACATCCCCTCGCCTTACTGAATCCATTTCCATGCCACATTTACTTTGTGACCAGCAGACTCATCTGTGGGAACCTTGGACCATAGCTCATGCAGGAAACATTTCAGACGCACCTGATGGTGTTGTTCCTGTCAGAGCCAAGAGTCCAAGAACCAGCAGAGCCTACGATGTAAGTTCCAGTTCAAGTCCAAGTCTAAACGCAGTAGAAGACTGGTCCCCCAGTTCAAAAATAGGCAGAGAAAAGTAATTCTCTCACTGAGTTTTTCATTATGTTTAGGCTCTCCATCAAGTTAGATGAGGAAGGACAGTATGCTTCACCCCAGTCTACTGATAGAAACATCAGTCTCTCCCACAAGCATCCCATAAACACACTCAGAATCACATTTGAACCCATGTCTGGGTACTCCGTAGCCCAGGCCAGGTGGTACATAAGTCTGACCGTCTCAGTTGGCTTTGAGTGTAGAGTTGTACTTCTTAAAATGCTGCTGTGACAAACTTGAAAACAAATGCATGAAATCAGAGTTTCTGCAGAAGCCCCTCACACATAGGAACTGTTACACTGGAGTGAATCTCAAAGTAATTGTCATGGTTTTAGAAGAACTGTGACCAGATTTTGATGGGTAAGACCAAGAGACAGCCCCCAAACCATCCCTTGAGTGGTCTGCATTGATTTTTCATGAAAGACAGAATCTAGAAATGTTCCCTCTCTTGAATTCTCTAAGAAAATCCCTATATTCTGTCTTGCTTAACTGTAGGCAGTTAGTTGAGGTCTCATTGTAGATTTTAGTCTCCAAGTTGAGGCATGCAACCAGAGAGAAGGATGCTCTCACATAGCAATGAACGAAGCTGACCCCTCAGTTGGTGTTTCTGGAAGAATTAGCATGAGTGTCGTCTTATTAAGGCTCCTGAGCAGACACTGACACATAGCACTAATAATGTGTCGTACAAACAGTTCCATCTCTTTCATTTAATCTAATGGTGTTTTCCTTCTCAAGGACAGATCTTTGCATACCTCTCTGTCTCTCTGTCTCTCTGTGTCTCTCTGTTTCTCTGTCAGGTGGGTGAAGGGGAGCAAAGGTAGGGATGTCAGTAGACAAAGACAAGCCTACCCAGAATACCCCAGTCCCCATGGAACTTGTGTCCTATATTGTCCCCATTTGTTAGGATCAGAGACTGCAAACCACACTTCAAAGGGAGGGCTGTGTGGCTATCCTGGGAGCAGACAGGTGCGTGAGGGCTTCTGAGGCAGCAAGTGCCAAAAGGGGCTATCTGAGTCCTTGGGTGTGCTTAGCTTGGAGTTTGTTTGGGGGAGTTTGTCATGTGATAGAAGAGAACTGTACTTTAGATGTCTCAACTAAGTTTGGGTTGATAAGAGTCTTGGGGTTTCTTGGGCTGTTGAGATCAGTCCACTTGGAAATAGAAATTAGTTTGTGCATCCCCAAGTTTAGTGATTATTGAAGATGATTTTTTCCTTTTGCTTTTGTGTATGTGTGTGTGTGTGTGTGTGTGTGTGTGTGTGTGTGTGATCGGCAGGGTGAATTTGGTTAATGCCTGTTTCTCCAGTGAGCCTCCTTCTTTGTCCCTGACCTTTGAATTGGCTCCTTGGGATCTTCTTCCATTCCAGTCCTTGGGCATCAAAGCACATGATGACATGGTACCTGTCTTTAATGTTCCTGCCATTTATGTCACAAGCTGGGATTTAAAGGCTCTCCTACCTGCTCCATAAAATACAGAGAATGTGGCAAAGACAGGTGGGTGTTGACTGGAGGAGGGGGAGCTGCTAAGCAGATTGTGACAGAATCTCATAATGATCACTTACATTAAAACCATACTTTTAACAAACAACAATCAGAAGCATGAAACGGGCATCGATATAAGGATCCCATTCTGTGCTCGGTTTTTGTGAATTATTAGCTGTTTCTTAGGGCTGAAGCATTATTCTGGGCAGAAAGAAAGGAGTGATACATTTGTCTGTGTTATTTCAAGCTCCTTGCTCCTACCCTGTGGGCATTTCTACAGACCTCCCAAGAAACTCTCCCTAAACCTGGATTTGTTATAAGTCAAGAAAGGCCACTAGCAACCTCAAGTGCAGCTAGAGGTCCGTGCTATTATTAGGCACATAAATCATGAGATAAAAGTGCCACGGTTGAAGATAGAATGTCAGCCTGGGGTAAGGTTCTTCTGGGTCCCTGAAATGACACTGTGGAGACAGAAGGAAGCTGGAAGTGCAGCCAAAGGACTTTTAACTGACAATCGGGAAGCAATGTTCTGGGTGATTCTGGGGTCACTGAACCAGGGTGTTGACAGATGCAGTACCACAGACCTGCAAGATGAGGATCCGTTTCCATTGGGCGACACCATCCCAGATCCTTGTCTGCTATGGCCGTGTCTCCTCTTTTCTTCTTTCCACCGTGAATTATGGCAGCCTTGGGTTCTAAGATCCTGAGAAAACATGGTGATAAGAATCTGACATTTCAGCTCTTAACCCTGATCACCATGGAGAGCCATGGATCCCAGGGACTGCATTTTTACTCTTTTTTTCTAATAGAGAGAGGGGGAGAGAGAGAGAGAGAGAGAGAGAGAGAGAGAGAGAGAAGCACTTCCCCAAATATTATCATGTACACTGTCTGGAGAGCTATTAACTAAGTGATTCCATTTTCTTTGGCTCTATCCACTTCAATTCTTTTTTAATAACTTAGCTTGAGGTTTTCTTCCCAGGTCAAGCCATCTAATTGAGAATGACGGTGGCAGAGCGGGGTTTCGGAATGGATTCTCCACCCAGTTAAAAAGAATATGACCTCCAACAGGAATATCTCTTTACTGCACACACTTGGGTTCCTTCCCCCCAGAAGATTGCTGCTTTGACATGTTACACCCAGAAGTTGCATGGATAATCCATTTCTAATGCATTCCCTGCTGTGGTGGTGGTAAATCAGTCACAACCTATCATCTGAGAATCATTTTACTATCGATATTCTAATGGGGAACTGAGATTGGGGGATGAAGGGGAGCCCATAGAACTCCTCTGGGCCTACCACTGAGGCTGGCCAGGACCAGTGCTGAGCATGGACCTACAGCAACCACAGAGTGGGCAGGCTCCTCCCAAGTGGTAGGCCGGGAAGAGGAGGGGAGAGGAAAGGCCAGTGGGGAGTGGCCTAGTGGCTGGGAAATCCCAGTATTCTTTTCCAGCTCCTGCTCTGGTTGTCCCAGAGGTTCTAGTCAGGGTAAGCTCCTAGTACATGTAGTTTTCTCCATCTGTGGGCCAATCAGCCACTTTACCCAGCAGGAAAGCAACCCCCTTTCCCCTCAAAGTTCATTTGGAGATGACTCCAAATGGCTCTACCACTTGACCAACTTTGGGACCTTACTTCACCTTTTGATTCCTCTGTTTCTTTGTGTGTCAAGTAGAATAATAGCAGGACCCATTGTGGGGATTATTGTAGGAATGAACTGCTTAGCACAGCACCTGCCACATAATAACCACATATGTATCTTTCAGAATATGGAGTTTTTCACTTGATAGAAACCAAATTTAACAATTCTCTGCACTGGTTGTTGGAGAGAGAGTCGGCTTTGTATCTTCAATAACCCAGATGTGCGTAAAGCTATCAACACATAAGGACATTTGTGAAAGACAGAGGCAATATCTAAAATTCTCAGGATGAAGTTGCATGCTAGCATTCTCTCAATTTCTATTTTCTGAGGGTAAAGAATCCAGCATCTGCAAACAACAGCTGGACAAATATTGAAAGATATAATCCCAACTTCTTGCCATGTTAGCAGAAGCTCTTGGGAGGGAGGAAGAGAGGGAGGGAGACGATTCGCCTTGTATCAGTACCTTTTTATGGCCAGAAGAAAAGAACTTCAGTTCGTCATTTTGTCAAAGCCATTTTTGTCAAGGCAAGCTTTGGGGAGAGCCACCTAAGACTTCATTGTCAGAGGCATCCTGGATGCAATCAGATAGCATGCAGCAATTTACCAAGAAGTCTGGCGTATCGGGGCAGGTGGATGGATTGTATTTTGTTTATCTGGAGAAACCTAGCTAAGTCCCAATCATCTATTTGCATCCTTGGCTTTCCATTCAGTCATGCAGCTTCTTGCAGAAAGGCTGAGCCACCCTCACAAAGGTAAAATACCAGGAAAGGTGGCTTGAACAAAGCAAGCAAGGAGTAAGCTTCGGTGACAAAAGTGCACCTGGCTTGCACAGTGGGTAGTTGTAATCTGCTGACCACAGGACTTGAGAGCACATACCATTTGTCCAGTTGATCTGGCTGAGCTTATAGAGTGAAGAGAATCACTCCATCACTCTTGCTGGTTTGGAGATGGGGACTGAGGGCAGGACAAAGCAAAGGAGAAACAGAGAAATAGTTTCTGAAGACACACAAAGAAAATGACACACAGGTCGAGTAAGAGCAGGTGAGGCCAGTTCCCACAGCTCCTCACCTTTGCTGCATGGATTGTTGGATTTCTGTTCTAGCATTCCTGGGATAAAATAAAGGCAGTGCAGGTGGTACATTAGATATTTTCCGGTGTAACCCTCATTGTTACTAAATGGCTCTGCAATCCTGGCCTTGAACCCATGCAACCAAGACCGAGAAGCCATGTGGTAACAGTCATACCTCTTAGTAGACACTCAGTGTACTCAGCTGCCTGCTCCTCAGAATGAGGGGCTCTGGAACATTCCTCTCTTCATTTGTTGATCACTGAGAGAGAGTGGGCTAAGGCTTAATGAAAAAGGATCGTACTGCTGGCCTGGAAACTTGAAGGAGATGCATGTTACATTGACTATACTGAGGTTTGAACTCACACTTGCTAGACCCTGCCACTTGAGCCATGATGCTAGTCCTTTTTTTTCAGATAGGGCTGTATTTCTTTGCTTGGGGTTGGTCTTGGCTGGCCATCCTCTACCTGTGAATCCTATGTAGTTAGGAGTATAGGTGTACACCATTGCACCTGGCTAGTATGTTGAAATGGGTCTAATTAATTGTCTTTTGAGTAAGCTCAGTACTTCAGTATTGTACTTCCTGATTTCTGCATCCATGTAGCTAGAATTATAGATAGGTGTGAGTCACCATAACCAGCTAGGAACTCATATTTTGTAAGACCCTTTGAAATAGTATCTAACTTTTGGATTACTATTAGACTTCTCATCTCATTTCCCCCTTATGTGAAGCTATCAACATCATCTCAAGCCATACTGTTAGAACTCAGGTCAAGTACAGGTGAGACCCCTCTGTGATCCCAAACTTATCATTTCCCCCAAATAAGTTTACTTGTCTACTCTTGCAACAACCTGAGTCTGGCAAGTTGCATTGTTTTATTAAAACACATACACGTGTATAATTTCTCTGTGGATATGCCCACATCTACATATAGATCTCAATGCATATGCCCATACCATAATATAGAGTATAGAGTTTGGACTGCTTGAATCCAGTAATATACAAGAAGTTTCTGCTATCTCCTCCCTGCTATTTGAATTTGTTTGGTTGAGGTCTTGTGTGTGTGTGTGTGTGTGTGTGTGTGTGTGTGTGTGTGTGTGTGTGTGTGTGTCGCCTGTCTAAATCATTGCAGTAACCCTTTGAGACCTGTAGAGTCATTCTGTTCATTTTTAGCTGAGGAATCCAGGCACTGTGATCCACCTGACAACTTCACACTAAGTCTCAGAACTGGAATCTGGACCCAAGTGTCCCTGGCTGCAGGCCCTGAATTCTTAACCACAACCCGATTTAATTCCTGTGATGACCCAATCCCATTACTTCAATTTTCCCACCATCTCCATTGTGCAGACAAGAGCACTGAGACCAAGCTAATGTGGCTCTTCTAGATCATTATTGTTTACTACTCCGGTTACTGGTTTTATTTAGGGGGAGGGGCTCTGAGTGAATTCAGTAAACAACAAATAAAGTGCCTAAAATGGGAGTAGAAAACAGAAACAGTCCACTGACCACAGATTGGAGCCTTTGTCAAATGTCCGCGTGCTATGAGATTCGCTAGGCACAGCCTTCTCTGCCACTTACCCATGCCCTTGGTGAACCAGGATGCTGCCCTCAGATGTGCACGGTGGCCCGTGAACCACAGCACAGCTGAAGTTTTTTCTTTGACAGCCAGTGACTTCATAAGGTATTGTGGAAGTATTCCCAGTTAGCCTCAGGAGAGGCCTCCGCTCAGCCTGCTCTTACTTACTGCCCCTCCCCTGTAGCCCACTGGAATCCGAAAAGAAAAGCAGTAAAAGTAAACCGCTGGAAGAGTCGCCAATTTCAGCGACATCTACGAACTCCCTTTTGAAATCGGAATAATTCCTCTCAGTTGTTTTGCCGTGAGATGGCCACCTCGTCTGATAAGCACTCTATCATCCTTTAATTCGCTTTTCTTTAGCAACTAAGACTGCCTACCTCTGCTGGGGGGTTGGTGAGTTATAAAACTTCCGTCTACACCTGAAAGCGTCAGCATTTCTGTTGGAGTATTCATCAATTCAATTTTTTTAAGACATTTAAGTGGAAGACATATTTCAGAACATGCCCATCTCTCATGGGTTTGTTGTTGTTTTTTCAAGTGAGATGGCAAAAGGAAAATTATTTTGTTCTCTGTGTGTGTGTGTGTGTGTGTGTGTGTGTGTGTGTGTGTGTGTATCCACAAGAGTAAGAATAGTGTGAAAGGAATGGCTTGGGCTTGGGACACTGTTCAGTTTGGATAGGAGTCTTGACCCTTACCTGTTCCCAAAATGGGAGTTACCATGCCTTCACTAACTGCAAACAAAGAGTTATAGTCATCAAGAAAAAAAAAAGATGGAAGCAAATGGATTATAATAGTTCCACACATACACACACACCTGGTGCTAGTCACTCATGCCTGTGATCCTAGCTACTCAGGAGACTGAGATCTAAGGATCGTGGTTGGAAGCCAACCCCAGGCAGGAAAGTCCATGAGCTTCTTATCTCCAATTAACCTCTGAAAAACCAGAAGTGGGGCTATGGCTCAAAGTGGTAGAGTGCTAGCCTTGAGCACAAAAGCTCAGAAATAGCAACCAGGCCCTCAGTTCAAGTCCCATGACAGCCAAAGGAAAAAAAAGTTTTTTCAAGGGCCAAGCTCTTTCTACACCATGATTTGGAAAGAGAATAAGTAGTAACCAAGATATAATAACCCATTGGGAGGTTGCAAAAGATAAGATGGGGAATGATCAGTAGCCTTAGCATAAGATGTTTTATCATTCTTGGTTTGGTTGCTGAGAAGTCCTCCCTGAGTTATTTCACTTCTCTGTGCCCTTGATTTCCTCTTCTGTAAAATGAATATAGTATTCCATGCCCTTCTAGAACTTTCTAAAACCTGTGAGGAGATCAGGTGCAATATGACAGTGCGTTTTGTCAACTGGAGAGGGTGGACAGGCTCCTGGTAGACTTGGGAGATGAGTTCTTGAGAAGAGGGTATAGAAATGGCTGTCTTGTGACCAAGGCAGGTCCTTGCACCTCGGTGTGGAAACGTGGATCTTTGTATGCAGCAAACGTGCCTGCATTTGTACAGAGAGTGTTGGGAATCAGGATGAGATGTTTTCTTTGGGAAAACTGCTTTTATAAGTGTCTTTGAAAGTGTGCATTACTCCTGGTTAGCAAATCTCACCCACCCATGCTACTGAAGGAATGTGAAACTCGAGGCAGGCATTTGGAAACAAGAAAAGTTTCTAACAGGGAAGTAGAAGTTAGACACAAAGCCCCAGCGGGAAAGACACCAGAGCATGGTTTCTACTTCATCATTGCTAATGCTGATATTTCAAGATTTGGTACTTCATAGGAGAATGATGAACCATTGTGCTACAGTTGAAAATACCCAGGCATCATTTATCCAGCATCCTAAGGTCCCTCTGGCCCCGCATTGTCTGGCGTTTTGATGAGGTACATGGCTCTCTTTTCCATGTGTGCAGAAGGCCAGGAGTCTCAATGGAAGACCTATTTTTAAACTTCTGTCATAATGAATGTGTGCGTGGGATCCCATGCAGCTGGGAATTCCTTTGAAATTCTCATTTCTTATTTTTCCCTGTGGTCCATGCTAGATCCTGGCCACTTTGGGGTATGAAAACTCTTCAGTTTTCTGGCTTCCCCTTGAGAGTCATGTTCTTTTGGAAAATAGCTTTAAAAAGCAAGTTCGGGCTGGGTTTTTTTTTTCACTCAGGATAAGAATATCCTTCTCAAAGCAATGAGGACTCTTACCAGAGTAACCGGATCCATATGTTGAAGCTAATGCTCAACATATGGGCCAGTGAACTTTCCAGAAATATGTCTCCAATTTTCTAAAAAAAAATGCCCCCATAAACTCCAGAAAGGACCATTACTCAGGTAAGGAATGGCTTAGGATTCTACACTTCCTAAGGAAGCAATAGAAGAGGCCCTGATTGGCCTCTTAGTATTGGCCCACAGCCCTTCCTGTAAGGCCCCTAGGGCCTTGTCCATGCTGGGCTTGCTCTTCTCATTAAGGAGTGGCAAAGCTGAGGGTCGTAACTCAGCATGTCCAAATCATTCCTTACACGGAATGGAAACATCTCTCCCCGTACTTAGGGGCTCTTTGATCCTCACGTTCTGCTAAGCACAGTAGTGGTCTGTTAATTACATGCATGGTTCACAGAACACCTACCTTGGAACCAGAAGGCCTGGACTCAGGGTACCTTGGCTCTTACTAGAAGTGCCCATGAGAAGGTCAATCCTCAATTGTCTCTCTTCCTCATCTGGAAGGGAAAGAGTCAGGGCAGGGTGGTATCTGAGACCCTTTCTGGATCTCACAGTGTGGAGCTGATCATTCTCTCTAGAGAAGAGCAAAGACTAGCCAGCCATCCCTAGGTTACTGAAGTGCTTCTTCCAGTCCAGCATTTGGAAGCAGCTGACCTTCTCCTCTTGTCCACAGCAGGGCTCAGTCCCCTCCCTGCTTTACCTCCTGTTCCAATCCCTTCCCCTTGTCCTGGCTCCTTCCATTTTCTATCCTTGGCTCTACCTCATCATTCCTTTCTCTGTAGCCTTTTGCTAGATTTCTCAATGACTTGCTTTGTCTATTGGAGGGATGGTTAGAAAGACTGTACCCCCAATCATCTGGTACATACACACACACACACACACACACACACACACACACACACAGAGGCACAACCCCAAACCATCCCTTTGGCCCCTGTATTCTCTGAGAACAGCTGTGGTCTCTCCATCACATGAGCACAGACCTAGAGCTGCAGCAGCCCTGCCTGCAAGCCAGTCGCCATGGCAACAAGCTTCTCCATTCCACTGTGAACAGAAAATGGCTGTTGGAAGGAAAGACTCCATGAGTCACTATCTAGGACCCAGCTTGTTTTGTTCAGGCGCCTCCTTCATCTTGGCTTTGAAATGCTCTATGCATTGAACCAAATGTTTGGCTTTCAGATTTACTTAAGAAGAGGAGAGGCAAAAGGAAGTCAAATCCAAATGAATAAAGCATTTTCTTTTCTATCTTAAAACGGTTTTCCTGAGGAACGGTTATCTGTTCAGAGCAGATAAATGAGGAGCAGGCTGAATGTAGGAATCGGTGAGATCTGGGGCCGTGTGTTTTCTTATCAGTGCGTTGAAATGACAGCACATACGAATATTCAAACAAGAATTCAGGGGAAGTAGCCAAGGGATACAGGGAAATCCATGGGGGCACAGAATACAGGATTTTAGGCAAGCATCTGTCTAAAAAGAGTGATGGTGTTTGCCGGTACATTCTGTTAGGGAATCAGGTGTGATGGTCCAAGTTGCTAGGTAAGGTGGGCATTTGTTGGCCCCTCCTATTTCAGAATCAGTTTGCATCTTCACAATGATTGATAAACAGGGTGGCGTGAGGAGTTTTCTGGAGACCCTGGGGCCTAGTTCTGCTGTGGCAGGCTTCCTGCCGGTGACACAGCCCAGTTGACCATCAAAAGACACTTGTGGTATAGCTCACATTGAAGTCTAGATTGGGACCATAAGCCCTCTCAAGGGTCAGGGGTCACGTTTAGGATAGAGAGCTCTCCCCAGGGACAGTGTGTTCCCCTGTGGGATGCTCTGGTTCTGTCACAGCTGCATGGTGATGGTACTTTGGTGGTGACAAGGCCTTCAGCTCCGCACAACCTCCACCTTTTAGCCTCTCTTACACTGAGCTGAGGGACCCTGTTTCCAGCAAGGGCTCTGGGTTCCATTCTCAAAATTTCAAATGTGAAAGTTGAACTGGACTTTTTTGTCTTCTTTTCTTTTTCTTCAGTTTCTCTGCAGGTGGATATCGTTCCCAGCCAAGGGGAGATCAGCGTTGGAGAGTCCAAATTCTTCTTGTGCCAAGGCAAGTGTTCCGTGTCCCTCCGCGCTTCCAAGCTCACCTCAGAAACTCGCTGGGTGCTGGAGTCTGTGTCTCAAACTCGTAATCCTAGCTACTTAGAGGAGGCAGAGATCTGGGGAAATCTCTGTTCCAGGCCAGCCTGGATATATAATTTTGCGAGATTCCTTCTAACCAATGGCTGAGTCTAACACAGAGATGCTTAAATAGGAAGACCATAGTCCAGGCCAAGCCAGGAAGCAAACAAGACTCCACCAAAGAAAACAGAGGGCTAGAGTACCTGCCTAGCATGCACAAGTTCAACCCCAAGTACCCAATCAATACAAACATCAGACAAGGCAGAAGTTCCTTGAGTGTCCAGTTGATGGCACTATCTAGGTTTCTGGGCATTGTTGTGCCCCGGGATAGAGGAGTTTTCAGGCCCCCTTGTTTCCTCTCAGAGGCTGCCACCATCCGGGTGATGTGTATTTATTGTCTGATTGGCAGTGGAGGGAAGCCCAAGAGTTTTTTTTAATAGGAGCACAACTCCTAGGCAGCAAAGCATCTCGCTTCTCCGGATCTGTGTCCCACTAGCTCTGTCAGTGAAAACAACATGGGCACCAACCAGCAATGCTTTGACAGATTAACTTACGGCTCATTGCTTAGAATCTCCTACCTTGTAAGTCCAAGAAATTCAAAATTTGCCCCAAAGGCAATGCCTAGTGCTTTCTCTGGTTCGGAGGGCATGTGCCCCACAGGTCTGCTGGGAAAGCCTCATGGGGCAGTATTCTGTCCACTGCAGCTCTGGGCTGTGTCAAACCTTGTGTTTTTTTAGAAAACATGCATTTTTATTCCTCCGCAGCTCCTATAATTAATAGAATTAGGCCTCAGGTTCTCTGAATAGGAACCAACTGGGAATTCAGAACATGGCAGAACCTGGAAAGAGTGGAGCTGGATATGAACCGTGGCATTTAGCAAGCAGCTTTTGGCAGGGGGGAGAACTGTTAAGTGCCATCATGATTTGCATCCAATGAGGTAGTTGTGGCCGGCGGATGCACCCGCTCCGGCTCTGTCTTCATTACAGCAATCCCAACGATCCGGAGACGCAGCCGTGGAGCCCACAGCACATCTTGCAAATAGTGATATTTATTGAAAACACGATGGGTCCTGAAAGGAAGACTGCTTCATTTCCATACTAAGCATCTGCGTGGGGCTGGATGGGGTGGGTTGGGAGGGGCTCCGTGCAGAGAGGCTGCAGGATCTACATCTGCCGGAACCAAGCGCCCCTGGCTGAGCCGCAGCCCACCATTGGTCAGCTCGGCAGCAGCAGTAGTCTGCCCCTCGCAGATGCCCACAGGAGAGGAAGAGCTACATTTGTCCAAAGTAGCAGGTGCTGGAATGACATTTATGCTGGTATGCACAAACAGATGCTAAAACCAATGTAATTGGAGCCTATACTCTTAGACTAGACATTGTCTCATGTCTCCAGCTCAGAGGATTCTAATCCAGTCCTTTGAAAATAAGCTGGTCAGTGGGCTCATGCCCACTGATATACTAACTTCAGCATATCTAGAAGTACATCAGCTCAGTACACAGGATACAATCAATGATCAACAAATGAACAGGAAAGCAATAGGAGCCCAGGCATGTGTGGCATCTTTCCCCATCTTAGATATACAATAATGAAACAGATGTAAAATGGAGCTGCTGGGCATTCTTAAACCAGCGGGGTCCCCCTTCCTCACCACCCAGATACCAGTAGCGCTTACTAAATAGCCACTGTCACTCTGCATGAGCTTCATCATCACGATTTCAGCGGTTTGAAAAGAATCTCTCCCTCCCCAGTGGCAGGAGATGCCAAAGACAAGGATATCTCCTGGTTCTCCCCCAATGGAGAGAAGCTCAGCCCAAACCAGCAGCGGATCTCGGTGGTGTGGAATGACGACTCCTCTTCCACCCTCACCATCTACAACGCCAACATCGATGACGCAGGCATCTACAAGTGTGTGGTCACGGGCGAAGATGGCAGCGAGTCTGAGGCCACTGTCAACGTGAAGATCTTCCGTAAGAACCTCCCTCCCCACTTCCGTCATTCTCCATTCTCTGCTTTGCCAGCAGGACACATGGTAGGGTTGTAGAAATAGTGAGGAGGCAGTAAAAGGACTAGTGCGGCCCTGGCAGGATTGTGTTCCCCTTTGTAAGTCTTTTCCTGACCTAACTCAGAGTTCCTCTGTGTTCTCCATCGGTCCTTGGGGAACTCAGAACTCATAAACCACTAGTCTGCCTTCTTTGGCTCAAAATACACAGTTCCCAGAAAGCTGATAGGGCTCCCTCGGTGTCTTGTGGTTAGACCATTGAGGCTTTCCTTTTTACTTCACTGTCCTTCAGCGGGGGATATTGCCCAGGTGCCAGTGGTATCAAACCTCCTTACTTGAGCATTCAGTGCTGCTCACAGCAGGAGATTCCACCTACCACTAAAGCCCCATCTAGAGATGGCACCTCATTACTTTGTTCCAGCGCCTCTGTCCTGTTGACCAGAGTCAACACGGGTGACAGCTAGTGGGACAATACCAGTTGCCCTATATTTATTGTCATTCAGCTTCCCTCCTTGTCTTCAGAATTCTCTTTGCTATAGGGAGACAAAGAAGGGACTGCTATTATAGACCAGTTGTGTTGCCCGTCCGTCTGTCTCACTGGTACCATCCCACGTGGCAAGGAATTCTCGGTGAAGATACTCCTTCCCCTTCTGTAGATTGTTTCTGCTATCAGTAGCTAAACACTGGCAGCCTACGTGCCAGCTTCTCCGTCTCCCATCTATGACCAGCTGCTGCTTGGGAGTACCTCTTATAGAACTGTATGAAGGGATTGAGGCCGGCCTGGAACTCAGGTCCAGTAACATAACTCTACTAAGAAGGGCTCTTGTGAGCTAGGAATGTGGCTCAGTGGTAGAGTGCTTGCCTAGCATGCATGAAGCCCTGGGTTCAATTCCTCAGTACCATATATACAGAAAAAGCCAGACATGGCGCTGTGGCTCAAGTGTTAGAGTGCTAGACTTAAGCAAAAAGAAGCTCAGGGACAGTGCCCAGGCCCTGAGTTCAAGGTCGGGACTGGCACAAAATAAAATAAAAAAAAAAAGAAGTGCTCCTGTGAGTGGATCCAGTTTCTTCCTCATGCTTCTCCTGCTCATTTTTCCAGAGAAGCTCATGTTCAAGAACGCACCAACCCCACAGGAGTTCAGAGAGGGAGAGGATGCCGTGATCGTGTGTGACGTGGTCAGCTCTCTACCCCCAACCATCATCTGGAAACACAAAGGCCGAGATGTCATCCTGAAGAAAGATGGTGAGACTTGAATTGCCTGAGACACTATTCATTCCCTGTGAACCCGCTAGATTCCCTCATCTTCATCCTTCTCAGCTTCTGAGGCATTCCCAGGCCAAAAGCACATTCTGGTTCCCCTAGACCCACAATATTTGGACTCCCAAAGCCCAAATGGACATAGGTGATAAATTCCAGCACCTGATTTTTTTTTTCAGTAGACTCTTGCTCTCAGATCTTATTACAGAGCCAGGCTCATGTGAGATCCTGTCAGCCCTAACCCCTACCTTGTAAGACTGAAGGAAGAGGAAGAGGCTCAGCTACCTGCCTGCAGATCTCAGCGGTTTCTGACTGACCCTTGGATAAACACCTGCTTCTTGTCTCTTCTAGTCCGATTCATAGTCCTGTCCAACAACTACCTGCAGATCCGGGGTATCAAGAAAACGGATGAGGGCACTTATCGCTGTGAGGGCAGGATCCTGGCACGGGGGGAGATCAACTTCAAGGACATTCAGGTTATTGTGAATGGTGAGGAGTCCCATTTTTGCTCTCTCTCCATTGCTGCAACTGTGGTTTTCCCCTTCCCTACCACCGCTAAAGCATTTCCTTTCACTTTTTCTCTTTGCTTTCTAAAACAAGTCTGGTCTTCCCAGTCCATTCGTCTCAACTCCTTCATTCATCTCAACTCCCCACCATAACCTCTAGGGGAAGAAATACTCCTTTTCTTTTTTAAATAAACTCGTTGCCTGGGTCTCCCATCAATGATGGGGGATTTGGATGCAAATACTGAACATCTTTTGTCATCTTACAGAACTAGAAAAGTTCCACACACTTCCTAGTAAGTTCCTCTTCTTCCTCATTGTTCTTGGATATTATCATAATTGAGTCCCTCTGGCTCAAGGTCTAGAGAAACTATTTCATTTCACTCTAATTTCAAAACAGTCCAAATCATGGTCCGTGGTTTATGAATCTTAATTTGCAGTGTCAAATAAACACACCCACAGAATCGATCTGACATTTACAAGATGTTTACAGGAAATTATAATGTCAGAGCTAAGAAAATAAGTCACATTTGAATTGTTTTGGCTATTGATATGTATGTTTTTGCCAAACTCTCCCCCATCTCGCTCTTCTTTTGGGGAAAAAGAACCAGTTTGTGTACAAGTTGTTTATGATCATTCTAGGAAAATGACCTTCTTTGGTGAGTTGGTGGGTTTCTTCACAGTAGTAACTATCCTTATGGAGATACTGGTTTGTTTGTTAAATTAACATCGAGGTCCACCAAGCCCGTAGTTATTTAGTGTACATTGATTGAGAAAACACATAATGACAAATAGCTACTGTAAATCACATGCCATGTCAACACGGGCAAAATGTAATATGATAGCATCTAAAGTTGAAAACCAACAATGCATGCATGTGGGGAAATGGTGGGATTTTTGTTCACTGTAATTCTTTAGTCCACACATGAATTTAGGTTTCTTACACTAATTCTATACCCAGGACTCCTGGCCCCTGTGTGGGGCCCTTCTCTGAGTCATTGAGTTCTTTCTTATTTTCACAATCTCCCTGCCATTCTTCTGTCCTTCAGTGCCACCCACTGTCCATGCCAGGCAGAGCATTGTGAATGCCACCGCCAATCTGGGCCAATCGGTCACCCTGGGGTGTGATGCAGACGGCTTCCCAGAACCCACGATGAGCTGGACAAAGTAAGAAACTGACCCCTGCCTTGGGTCATGGGCAAGAGAAGGGGACTATCATAGGAACCGTTTGCATGTTGGTATAGCCTTGACTTGGGGAGGGGCTTCTTGGAAATTCTCCAGGTGAAGAATGGATTTTCAGTTACATCACATTCTCTTGCCTTGTGCAGGCATAAGATTTTTCAGTCTTGTGGAGGCAGATTGGGAGAGCATGGCCGGGTAGGAGAGTCTATGACACCTCTCAGAACACAGTTACATCCTTTGGACAGACTCAAAGGATTAAGTAGCCTTAGGAAAGGAATCTGAAGTCTACATCGTTGAGAAGGGCCCTGGGCTCAGCATCTTTGTCTTTTGCATTTTTGCACCCTACAGGGATGGGGAACTGATAGAGAATGAGGAGGACGAAGAGAAGTACATCTTCAGTGACGACAGTACCGAGCTGACCATCAGGAAGGTGGATAAGAATGATGAGGCTGAGTATGTCTGCATTGCTGAAAACAAGGCTGGCGAACAGGATGCATCCATCCACCTCAAAGTCTTTGGTAAGGAGACTAGGGGAACAAGGTAATGGTTCTGCCTTTTTTTTTAATCTAAGAAAGGACCAGTTCAAGCATGCCCTGCCCTAGTTATCAGTTAGAAGCTCCTTTTGCTAAGTAATTATGTCCTACCCTCCTTTAAGGTTGGCAGTGAATTTCCATTGCTCTTCTCCCTGTGGACTCTTTCTGCAAGGGATTTTTTTGTCTCCGCAGATTATTACACTTGTGCTAATGCTCTTAAGTCTCATGTCTGCTATTGGCTGAGGGAAGTATGCCAGTGGGCAGAAGCCTTGCTTAGCTGATTTCTTAGGACCAGCAGGAACCCGAGGGGAATCGTACCCCCATCCTGAGTGGCAGTAGAATATCCAGCTTTGTTGTTCAGAGAAACAAGAGCCCCAGGGTTCTTCTTGGACTAGAGTTGCTGGGGCTTGGTTTGGAATGAGCATTGACAAAGCCAGCCCTCAGTGGCTGACTGCAGAGGCACGGACAGTGCTGGGAAACAGCACAAGATGGCAGATCTCACAGGGGGGTTCACAAGGAAAAGAAGGAATGAAGCATTTCGAGATACCAAGTTCCATGGAGGCCAGGTGAACAGTAGGAGAGTGATCCAAACACCATGGGCTGACAAAAGACACTAACACAAAGTCAGACTATTGGAAGATGAAACCTTGGTGCTAGAGTGAACCAAGTGTAAGCAGGAGAACTCTATAATCCTCCACTATTTACCTAGTAGCTGGGTGTTATTTGCCTCACTGACTAGAATTATTTTTCCTCCGTTAGTGAAATAAGTTACATTTCTTTGGTGTTATCTCTTTTTTTCTCCTATAGAAACCATTTTAGAGGATAATTGTTTTAAATTGGGGAAAAGAATTCAATTTTCCCTAATGTGTTAGCATTTCGCTCAGATTTGGAATGCCTGTGCTTCGTGCATTACCCAAAACATTTGGAAAATGAACTCATCTCAACTCCTTTTCTTCCGATCTTCAGTCCACCCAGAAGCTTCCAATCCATTGCATTCTTTCTAGTCTCCTCCCTGGAGACTGTTCTAGCACCACCATGCTTCTTGTCGTAAGAATGTCAACCCTTTCTTTCACCCCTGCTGGAGTCCTCTATTCATTTCCACTTACTCCAAGAAGGAGAGCTCTTTGGATATTGGCCATACAAAATTGTCAATCCAGGCTGATAGGCCGTGGGAAGCCAATGGGAAGCACAGAAGCACTGTGTCTGGGGTCTGTTCCCTCATGTACCAAATGAGCTCACAAGACTTGTATGGCCTATAAGCCAGATGTTCCCCCACACCTGCAAGTCAAAGCATTCCTTCTCCCCCGCCACCCTAAAACAAACTCTTTTAGTATACAGTATGAGCTCACATCTGGGTCCTTGCCAGAACTTCTAAAACTGGTATCTTTACCTCGAGTCCTCCTCCATTCTAAATCATCTTGACATGTTCCTAAATTCACCATCTTTAAAATAGAAATGATCACCCCTATTGTGGTGGTCAGTGGTGGAGGCCAGTCAGTGGGGGAAATTCCAGCCACCTAGCCTAATGTCTGTCTTCCTCATAGAGAGCTACCCTCTTCCCAACCCCCCTTTTATATGCCCCAGCTTCTCTGCTTTTATTCAAGCAGTTTGTCTATACTTGGAATCACTTCATTTCCAGGCCAAAGTTGTGCCTGTTTGAAAATCTCATGGCACAGCCCCAAAGCTATCTCCTGGTGAAAGCCCAGAACAGGATAGCATACATCATAGCTCCTGCATCCATTCAATTCTGTGTCTCCTGTCATAGTTAGAATAGGACCTTGTACTTAGAAAATAGATAACTTTTGTTTTGAATGGATGCATGTCATCATTCAAACTCAGAAAAATGTATCTATGTAATTAGCTAAACTTACAGAATTTTTTTTTCTTTTCAGCAAAACCCAAAATCACATATGTAGAGAACCAGACTGCCATGGAACTGGAGGAGCAGGTGACTCTCACCTGTGAAGCCTCCGGAGACCCCATTCCCTCCATCACCTGGAGGACTTCCACCCGAAACATCAGCAGCGAAGAAAAGGTATAGTGTCACCCAAGAGTTTCAGGGTTGTGGAGCACAGACTTAAGGCACACTGAGTCTGTACCATGCCCCGTTCTCTTTGGGGTCCTGGAAAGTGGGGTATGGTCACTAGAGGTCCTGCAATCTCCCTCCCTTAGCTTTCCAGGATGAGGCTTGCTTAGCATCCCTTTGAAGTAGAAGGGGCATGATTCATTGCCTAAATTTGGTAGGGGTGTGGTGCTGTGGGCATGGTTGTCTTAGATGATAGTGATGTTCACACCTGGGGTTTTGGAACCGTGAGGAACAAAGACAAGAGAGACCCCAGTGTAGCAGATGATATGATTATCATCGCAGTAGCATCCAAAGATATAACAGGGACCCGAAAGAGCCTATTAATTCTCTCCCTTGCGTTTTGTATACTCATGCTATATACATGCACTACACGTACGAAAGCTTGGTTGCCTTTGCGTCTGCCTGTATTCTTGGTCACATTTGGAGTTCATTTTGTTCTAAAGGCAAAAATAATTAGCAGTTTCAAGATGATGGTCGATTCACAGAGAGATTGAGAAAACTGTACTGACCCTCCTGGAAAATTAAAAATGACCAGGAATATTTAGCTTTAAAACACATGGACTTATGGCCACTAGAAATCTATCTTTATAATTGATGGTATATAAAAGATGGGTATGAGCCCCTTCATAATGTAGCCCTTTGCTACTGAGTGGGCCAAAATCAGAAGGATGTAAAGGCTTGATTTTAAAACAACGTCAACTCTATTATGGCCCTTCTCCAATATCATTTTGTATATCCTATTGTAATTGCCTTCGTTTTAGTTGGCCGGTTCCCTCTTACCTATTCAGAAGGAATAGCCTTCACCTTAAAGAACATGTATAATGAATTGCTTATTGACTAGAATGTTAAAATATATTAGATCTTCACTTGTTCTGTTTAAAAGGAAATTCCTTAAAAGCAATCAACTCAAATAAAGCCAAAAGGGATAGTGTGAAATACCAGAGCTAAATTTGGAATTCGTATTTGAGGAACTAATTCCCATCCTACTAATAGAAAACAAAGCTAAATCCAATGGAACCCAAACTGCTGTTCCAAATAACCTATTTTTTGGTAAGTTTTGCATCCAGAGTTGATTTCAACTGAACAAAAATGCAACTAAGGAACTGCTAAATATTTTTGAAACTCACATATGCTCTTTGATACGCAAAAAAAAAAAAACCTAGATTTTTTTTTAATGTGATGTGTACTTGGATACTTTCTTTCTCAACCCTGGAACCGAACCCTCAGCTAAGATTTCAGCTCCCTCTTGTGTGTTGTGTGGATTGAATGTACATTTCAGGGCTCAATTCACAGGGCTGTGTCTTGACAGATCTTGCAATATCAGACTTAACAAGTAGATTTGTGCAAAGTGACCCAATGTGATTCTGAAAGCTCCAGTAAAGGACAGAAGCCTCAATCTCAGTTGAATGACACTCTCTATCTTCGCTAGAAATAGCTCAACAGCCAACTGAGACCAGAAAGATTATTAAGATTTGTGCCTACCTCGAGTTCTTTAATAGGTTGGCACTTCTGGTTTATACCTAGGAGTTCACATTCACGGGGTAAGAATAAATAGGCAGAAACTGAACGACTCATCCTTACGAAATACTGAGACTTGAAGGTACCAAGCAGAGCATGTCTCAAGCCTGGAAAGGAATGACTTTTTCTACAATTGAGTTTTCAGTTTAGATCATCTGTCTTATTGGGAGATAATTATGCAAGACCTTTCACATCGCTTGTGTTGTGGTTTTCTTTTGCCCTGGATCCTCTTCCAAGTGTAGTCAACATGATATAATTGGAGGCTGAGTGAGTCAATGTTAGAGCAAATCATCCAAATCAGCCTCTGATAACACCAGACTAACACAGTTGCCTAAATGAAATCCTAACAAAATTTGCCATTTCTAAAGTAATTAAATATTGACATCCAAGAAGCATGATGATATCAGTCTGACAGTTGTCGATAGTTAATAATTAAGAAAAAAACAAATGTGAGCTATGCAGGAGTAACCAGGTCACTTTTTACTTTGGCAAGCTCTCCTCAAGTTCTCCTCCAACTAAAGTTTTTTTGCATGACAGGTAATTAGATAATGAGGATAGCTAGCATCATTGAATTATAGAAGTGGATGAACCAGTGTTTTCTGATAATTGGAGTGATTCAGGAGGCGTGTCAGCTTAGAAATTATATGGAATGGCAGAAGAAAGGAGCCTCCGGAGAGCAAGGTCACATGAAAGACTAGAATCACTAGGGGTTGGAAGGCACTTTTTACAGTTTTCTAGAATCAGTTGGCTTTCTTTTCTAGTATCACTTAGCTTCTCTCTGATGGTGATGGTGTCCAGCCTCTGTGGGACCCTTGGCCAACTCTGTTGACCATGAAGGGATGTTTCCTGTGTCTTCTGCTCCTCAGTGTTCCTTACACAGTCCTTTAAGAGTCACTGAAGCAGCTCTTAGAATTTCCTCTAGCCAGTCTTCCCTTCTTCACTTAGCATTTGAGGCCCTTTGCTCTGTTTTTTGAATGGCATTGTTTCCACATCCTTCACTCTTCCAGCCATCCTGTGCTAGACAGCTTTAGTTCCTCTGTGCTTCCCTAAGTTCCTCTGTGCCATGCCCTGGGTAACTCAGGCAGACCTCAGTAGAGCATCCCCTTGATCTGGACTCCACTGGGAGTTGCATCAGCTCCTAAGCTCGGTCCTCACTCCATTGTTGCTTATTGAGCTTATGGTTGACTAAATGTACCACATTGTCAAAGTGATACACTCCAGGTAATGCACAGGTATCACTCACTCACCTCAACTGACTTAGGTCACATGCAATTGATTGTTTAACCAACAGTGAAAGATGTTTTTTAAATATTTATTTCTACTAAAAATTCTGTCTTGTTGGTTGCATCCCTGTTTCTGAACAGGGTCATAGCGGTGATGTGGAAAGGACCTTCCTTCATTGGGATTGATCCAACAATATAGCATAACTGACCTCTTTCCCCTTAAATATCAATGCATTGCTGAAAATGCTACTTATGCAAATACCCCCTGCCTTGTGAATGGCTGTTTCAGAGCATCTTTCGAACTTGTCCTTCAAAGTCTATGAGTCAGAACATATCAGCACTGGTAGGCTCCCTATGTGTGTGTATTAAAAGGAATGAGGTAGAGCCATCAAGGTGATCCCAGCCCTAAAATCCAAGTGCAGATAACTTTCCTCATGCAACTGTCACCTAACATTTGTGTTAGGGGTTACTTTCAACCTTGGATCAACACTTATGTGACATATCTTTGCTCAAATCACTGATGTAGATATTGACTGGTGAAAGGTCAAGTTCATATTCCTTAAGAGACCACTTCCCTCTGGGAAGTGACTCAGGGCAAAGCACATGATGTCCCCTAGCACCACAGGTGCTCTCTTAAGATTCACATAGCAATTTGGGTGAGGTACAGACTCCTTGAATAACATTTGTTACAATATATGTGAATTAAAGCTGTGTTGTCTTACATCATTGAGTCTGATGTTACTCTTCTGACTGAAAGAGAGAAAAGGCTTTCTTCTAGAGACACACAGTGGCTTTCTAATGGAATATCAATGTTCTTCATTGAAAAAGAAGAGAATAAGCTGGAAGTAATTCTGGGTGTCTGAATGCCCTACCTGATCTTTGATATCATTGGACCAAGTTTAATCACTGGATTGAGAATGGTCATTATCAATCTGTTAAGTGTAATCTGATTGAAGCAGTTTAGGTTAGCAACTGGTAAGGTTAACTCTAGTTGGTTAGATCACTGAGATCATTAAGGTAGACCAGAAGTCCAAAAGTTGGTCCAATTCTAAGTAGTCATTTTTATCTTGACCAAAAAAAAAAAAAAAGGACATCAAAATGGATCAGCTGGAGGATGTTCATGAAGATCTTCGTAATACTTCAGAAAGTTTGTGCATTTGTGTCATTTCACTGATCATCCCACATGGGTTCATCACAAATATTCGCAGGTGTTTGAGTGACTGTTGCTAAATTCCAGGTACCATTTGCATATTGAGCGAGAGCCAGAGGTAATGACTTACATACTCAATCCTTGGCAGGAAAAAAAAAATCCATGTTTATTTGAATGCCTCTGTGCCTTTGAAATGAGGAAAGAAAGGTATATGAGTAAGAGAAAGAAGGAGAGGGGGTTGAAGGCTTGATATCAGAAGACATTGATAGAAATAAAGGCATTTTGTGAACCTTGAATCTTGAGCTAACAGAGTATCCGCAAATAAGAGACATTTTAGAAATTCTGGATTCTTGGGAAACTGGAGCTTTCTTTTCACTGGAAAGACTATCTCAGTCAGTACAAGCTTAGTGCCTGATTTTAAACATTGGTAGAGGTGATTGCGTCAAGCAATCAGAATCTGGTTTATCTGAGATGTTGGCAAGTGTATAACAGGGAACATTTGAGATAATTATAGGAGTGTTTTGCTTTAGTTTATGTACAAATACCTGTAGATTTGTGTGCAAGGCAATAAAACATAGGAATACTTTTTTTAAAAACAACCTAGAATGAACTGTTTGGGGAACATCAGTAATCACACCCTGTGATTTTCCTAAGTGTACGTATTTGCATATCAGATCATCTTAAAATAGACCACACCTCCAACTAAATTATTAAGATGAATATATTTATCATCATTCCACCAAGCACACAGGTAGAAGTCAAGCTATTAGAAGCATTATGTCATTAGCAACTACTTAGTCTAAAAGCCACGGAACTGTGGTGATTTCGGAAGGACACAGATGAATCAGACTTGAAAAACAACCAACCTCAGGTGACATAACTCCCTTAAAAACAACCTCAATTCATGCAGCCCTGGCATGTGACAAACAAGCTTATTAGTGATGTGGAATTGGCAACATTTGACGTGTTGGCCCTGTTATTTTATCTGTGCATGCTCCCCTGTTCTCATTTTCTCCTTCATCCCAGCATCCTGTAAAATCTAAGCCAGCCATCTCCATCTTCATTTCTCACCAGAACTCCTTGCATTTGTGGGCTTACTAACTGTTCACTCATTCGTTTTCGTTCCCCAGATTGTGTGCCATGTCACTAGCACCTTTGTTTCTGTCCTGTCCCCATCTGAACGTCAGGGACAATTAGACATGTATGCCACCTAACAAAAACGATGATGCAGCTTTGAGGTCTTTGACTCCCAGCATGAAAACAGAGGGAAAAACCCGGAAGCAGAATAGATACCCAAGTGCTGGATAAAAATGAAAAACAAAACAAAAGAGTAGGCAAAAAAAAATCTAGTTGTGAGTGGAAAACTCTCCATCTAAGTGTCTCTTCCTGGAGAATGCTATGTCGAATGACAATGGAACAGGCTCCAGCCTGTGAGCCATCTAGCAGTGCCTGCCTTGAAGGGGTGGAGCTTACCATAGCCCCTGGGCATTTGGTATCCTTAGAGACGTCATCCTTCTCATTCCTAATGTACCTCTCTGCTCCTTGCTTTGTTCCTTTTTTAAAAAATAAAAAACTTATTTTTTATAAAATGCATGCAGTAATACAATGCATGAGCATAAAATGGTATTCGTCTATCTGTGGTAAGCTGATGAATAAAATTCAAAGGAAGCAATTTGTTCTGTTAGTACTTTTAGAATATGTGGCTAGAACTAGTAACATCACTATAAAGAAGTCTAAAATATATCTGCTGTTTTCTGGTATCTATATCTACCAAAGATGAGGAATCCCTTTATCTTGGAATTACACGAGATAATGTTCATTAGTGGGGGGGGAGGTTTGAACGTAATCTAAAGCCTTGATTAAATCGGGTAACAAACACACTACGGAAAGTGGGCCTTAGAAACAGTTCAAAATGGAAAAGCAGCTGCATGTGCACGGAATGCAGTATAGTGCATCACTTCTCTGAAGCAACATGTTGTAAAATTTTACTGCTCTCTTGTTGTGTTTTATATCTTGTTCTCTCCAGGCTTCGTGGACTCGACCAGAGAAACAAGAGGTATAGCTTACCTGACCACTAGCCAGTCTTTAGTTTTGAAAGCATTGCAGCGTTAACTCATCATTACAGTGAATAACCAGACATGCTAAACTAATTAGTACGTTGGTTAGATTACGGAATAGGACCATAGTGCTAGACCTTACTTAGTAATAGTTTTAGTTGTTTTTAGAACGAGCAAGCAAGCTGTGTTGGGAGTGGATGAACAAAATCCTTATTATATCCTAAAATGGGATCTTATTCTCTCACTGGTGCTGGTAAAAAATCACATTCAGGTAATTATATTGATAAATATAAATTGTCCAATTCCCAGGCCAGGCATTTTGAAATGATGATTTTTTTTACCCCTTTACTCTCACACAATAGATGTGGCTTTGGACCATAAAGTCACAAAGTGAGTGATTGAAAACCCACTCAGCCCCTTCCTTGGCAGCTCAACTCATCTTGTCGCTCACTTTATTTTATAATAATCGGTCTTGGTCAAATGATCGTATCACATTTCATCTCAAAAGCAACACAAATGACATCTCTTGTTGGTTTACACAAATTGTTAAACATATCTGTTATTTTTATAGAGCAATAAATTGATGAGGTTGGGAATGATTGGTACAAATGGCTTTATATTATATAAAGTCAGTAGCCTTTAGCCTTTGAAATTTCTATGCCTGCTTGCTTCTGACTAGGTAATGGGGGACTTTGTTTGCAACTGAAACTCAGTATTAACCTTAAATTTTCATTGCTTACTTTCCAAGACCCCATGTCCAATCATGCCCACCATCTTTTCCTTGGTTAGTATAAAAGTAGAAAGGTGGTCTACTTTAAAGGAAGTTCAAGGATCTCATCTACAAAGACTTTTATTTTTAATTGAAGTTGCTTTTGTCTGTTTCTCCAAATGAGGCCTGCACACTGTAAAACTATAAACACAGAAGGTCATATAGAGTCTGTATTTTAATTTAGGGAAAAAACTGATCCTTAGTTCTACAATACAGAATGCATGTGTTCAGGTCAAGGCTTTAAATATTTAATGATTCTTAATATTTAAAAGTTGAGTGCCTGCCTAGGCATGGACATTAGTATCTGCAGGGGCACATGAACAAACCTCCCTTGATGCTACAAGGACTATAGTTCAGGACATGTCCTTACTGAAATGCTCCCCTCCCCTGACACAGAAATCATTCAGTGCTGTCACAGTCTGGATGTTTTATTGCCCAAAAGTGTTGGCCCTGTTGGGCTTGGGAAAGGAGAGGAGAAGGGTGAATGATCAATGGGTCTTACGCAGCTCAAGAACAGATGATTTCATTTGCTTTACCTTATACTTCTTCTCCCTGTCATTCTGATCTAGACTTATATAAGCAAAAAGCTGAAATTTTATCAGGGAGCATTAAGATGATGTTAAGAGAATTGTGAGTACAAGTGGAAGTAGCCAGTTTACTCCCAAGAAAGCACACAACACCCTCTCTCCCACCCTACCCCCAACACACTCCATTTTCCAGAAATAACTTTACCTTGGATGTTTCACTTTGGACATAATTGAGGATCAGAAGTTCCATTTTCTTCTATTTGTCTTGTTCAGAGATGAAGACTATAGGCCATATGACAGTCAAAGAAAGCTGGGGTTATGGACAGTTTTGTTCTATAAATGCTGAAAAGCCTTAACACTTTCACCTGGAAGAAGTGAGACAAAAATGATGGATGAGAAGAGAAGACTAACCAACACTGTGCTTGATATATTTCCTTTTCCTAAAAAAAAATCTTTTGGCCATAATGATCTTTTTTCCCTTTTTTTACCATTATCATTGTTAGTATGATCATCATCATCATTATGATCATTATTATTGCTGATACAGTTTATCAGGGCTTCATACATACTTGGCTTTCTTGCTCAGTGGATATTCTACCACTTGAGCCATGCCTCCAATCTTACTTTTTTGCTGATTATTATAGCAGTGGGCTTTTCTGCTACAGCTGGCTTCATACCATGACTCTCTCCAGATCTCAGCCTCCTGTGTAGCTAGGATTGCAGGCAGGAGCCATCAACACTTGGTCACTCTCACCCTGAGCTCGTCTGTTCCCTCTGGGGAAGCCAGCATGGTCAGCATAACTTTTGATCAGGATGTCTTATGGGTGGCACAGCCTGCCTTTGTCCTGAAGCAAGAGTAAAACATTTCAGAGAGAGAAAGTCTATCTACATATCCTCAAAGGCCAAACTGGGCATCTGGCTAATTAGCTCCATTATCAAACCTACATCAAGCCACCAGAAAATGCAAATTTGTTCTCCACAGAGCACCGCCTACTGGCCTAACAACAGAAGTAAATGAGAAACTTGGGGAAAGAGATCAGATAGAAAAAGAAAGAAAGAAAAGAGTTTGGCTGTCCCTACATCCATTTCCTGAGCTTCTCTTTAACCATTTTCTAGATTATTCTGAGTAAAGACTGCTCATCCTTTGCCCAACAGAATACTGTTGTTAATGCCCTCCTTCCTACTTGACCTTCTTTTATCTCTCTTCCAAGTGGAAATATTCTCTGAGCTTTCTGAGGATTGCATGTACAGCAGCCCCAGGATAAATCCAGTCTGTCACAAACAATCATAGTTCATCTCACGGCTGCCCAGGCCAGGGATGGACCTCAGGTCTCCTCTGCCTTTCGTTCTGCTTTTCTTGGGAAAATAGAATGATGAGTAGATCAGGCCAGCCCTTTACAGATACCTGCAGCGATGGCTACATGCTCTGGATATCCCTAATCTTTACTGACAGGTAAAGATTAGGGTTTGGCATATGAAAATAGCCACTGGGCTCGACTGACAGCATTGCCAGTATCCAAGTAGAAGAGTCACAAGGTCTCCAGCACCCTAAGTATCTGTCTCAAGGCTCTTCTAGCTAGGGCTCCTCACTTGTCTGCTGGCATTAACTGGTACCATCTCTTGGGATGCAGTTTCTCAGAGCTGGCCAGTCTCCTAGACTTACAGGTCCAATGGGAACACCAGGGTGTTCATCTCAGAGAGAAGAGGTGCTTACAGCAATGGGTGGTGATGATTTTGCTTGATTCTTCTCCCCTTGCTGGGCAGCACATTCTAGTTTCCAGGTAGGATATATGATGGGGATGAGATTTGTCCTTGAGGGTGAAAGGCACTGCTTATGACAGAGCTAGTGAAACTGTAGCACGAGGCCAGTTCTGCCTTGCTTCTGAGATTCCCAGGCTATCTGCTACAGGGTGTTGTGACTCAGGGCCCCAGGTTTCCAAAGCAACAGAACCCCAGAGGTCCTCTCACTCTCTGAAGACCAAACCCCAATGTACGGCAGATGCCAGATACAGAGTACCCTCCCGTCCATCTTTACAGAACATTATACGCTAGAGATAAGAAGGTGGCCCAGCCGCTAAGGAGTCAGGAATCTTCAGCTGTCCAGCCCCCTGGAGGATTTGGGTTAAAGCCACATGCCTAGACTCTACTGGAGTCAGCAGCCATTTTACTTAACAATGATAAAGCAGGGGAGGGAATCTAGAGCCTAGTGCCTAAGGCTCGTGTGCTTATTCTCTTCTTGATTGCATCCAGTAACCCAGGAAGCCAATGGCAGTGTCCAGGACTAGGAAATGTTAGTGACTATCTTCCTAGATCTGCCTAGGCCTGTCTGTGCCAGTGTCCCTGGAGAAGGAACTCTGGTCCCCCTTGTTCAACAGCTCCTAAACTTGGAGTTGTTGACACTTCCATTTATGAAGTGGAATTGTTTCCCTTTTTTTAAAAAAAAAATTAGCATCGAAGAAAGAGAGGCATCTTCAGGAAAAAGATGGGGGGGTCAGTTTCTCTTGCACAGTTTCCTACATTGGGAGTGTTAGAACTTCCAGGTACACGTACATGCACCATGGAATGGGAGGTAGAGAAACTGGAAGGAAAGGATGAAAGGAAGGTTCCCCCCAAAACCTCATGCGCCAGGGCCATTGCTGCTAGAACTTCTGCTGGCCAGGGCTACTGTTTCCGTTTACTTCTCCCAAACAAAACAGCTTTGGTAGACCTAGCCTGCCTTCACCGCCCCCCTCCAACCCACCCACCTAGTTCAGGCCAATTGACATACCTAAGTGCCCCCATGCACGCCATTTTGGGTACACCCAGGTTTCCATGGTGTTCCCAGGGCCTCCCTAGGAGGAAATCTATTAAGTGAGATTAGATGTTAACTTCAAAGGGGGGTGGGGTGAGGGAGACTGGTCACAGACGAGCTTAGTCTCCCAGCCGTGGCCCTTTGCCCCACTCTGATTCTGACGCTGCGCCTTTCCTCCTGACAGACTCTGGACGGGCACATGGTGGTGCGTAGCCACGCCCGCGTGTCATCCCTGACCCTGAAGAGCATCCAGTACACGGACGCCGGCGAGTACATCTGCACGGCCAGCAATACCATCGGCCAGGACTCGCAGTCCATGTACCTCGAAGTGCAATGTAAGGAAGAACAGGACAGACTCCAGGGAGTGCGGGAGGAGTAGGGCAGGATCAGGACACAGCTTAGACCTCAGCTGCACCCCCCCTCACACACACCTCCCAGGAGCTCTGCCATGTTCCTATAGCAGGTGGCCCTAAGAGGTTTCACGGCCATATTCCCAAGCCACCACCACAGGTTCCACCCTGGGCCTTCTTACAGGCCTTCCATCCTGAGCCTTCCTGTGCAGCGCATGCGCACAGGAACGCTGAAACATACCTGTCTCCACTTCCTTTTTTTTTTCAGTTGGTCATGGAACTTGAACTCTGGGCGCTGTCCCTGAGCCCTTCAGCTCAAAGCTAGCACTCTACCACTTGAGCCACAGCCCCACTTCTGGCTTTTTCTGTGACTATGGTATTGAGGACTCAAACCCAGGGCTTCATGCATGCTAGGCAAGCACGCTACCACTCGGGCACATTCCCAGCCCTCCAGTTCCATTTTGAGACACATCTGCTTCCCCAGAGCCAAGAGACAGGATGTGGAGGGCTCCAATAGCGGTGATCATTCTGATAGCTGTTGTTTCTAACTCATTGCAGATGCCCCCAAGCTACAGGGTCCTGTGGCAGTGTACACATGGGAGGGGAATCAGGTGAACATCACCTGCGAGGTCTTTGCTTACCCCAGTGCTACGATCTCCTGGTTCCGAGACGGTCAGTTACTGCCGAGCTCCAACTATAGCAATATCAAGATCTACAACACCCCCTCAGCCAGCTATCTGGAGGTATGTCAAGGTTGGGGGGTACAGCGGGGTGGAAAAGGCCTTTTATATGTGTGTATACAACGTACTGGGGCTTGAACTCAGGGACTAGGTGCTATCCTTTAGCTTTTTTGCTCAAGGCTGGAACTCTACCGCTTGTGCCATAGTTCTGTGTCCAAGGTTTTTGTGGGGGGGTTTTGGTGGTTAATTGGCAATAAGACTCTTATAGACTTACCTGCCTGGGCTGGCTTTGAACCACAGTCCTCAGTCTCAGCCTCCTGAGTAGCTAGGATTACAGGCGTGAGCCACAGATGCCTAGCTGGATACGCTTTTGAGTGCCACTCACATCTTCTCTCTCGCTTCCTTGGCACATTGTAAACCGGGGAACCATTAGCTGGAGAAGAAACTGCTTTTCTCTGCTGTACTACTGGTCCTGTCTATGGGACTAGACTGGGACTGGAATGAATGATTTGTGCTTTATCCATAACCAAAAGACTTGCCTCCTTCTTTCTAAAGGTGACCCCAGACTCTGAAAATGATTTTGGAAACTACAACTGTACTGCAGTGAACCGCATTGGACAGGAATCCTTAGAATTCATCCTTGTTCAAGCAGGTGAGTGCCACTCGCCCCTCCCTTGCTGCTCATCAAAGACACCTCACGGGTACCAGGATTGCAGGAAGAAGAAAGCACCAGGATCCACCAAGCCAGATGGTCAGGAAACGCAGGGAGTCTTGAAGGTGTGAGGATCTAAGCATGAGATGAATCAAGGAGAGGATCAGGTCGGGAAATGGGCCCGGAGGACAGAAGACAGACAACAGGAATCCCAAGAATGCACAGAAATGAGAGAAATATGTTTTGTGATTCAATGTACTGCTTAGCTGGGTGCTAATGGCTAATGCCTGTCATCCTGACTGCTAAGAAGGCTGAGATCTGAGGATCACAGTTCGAAGCCAGCCTGGGGAAGGAAAGTCTGAGATGCTTGCTTATCTCCAATAAACTACCAAAAGAGCTAGAAGTGGAGCTGTGGCTCAACTGGTAGAGTGCTAGCCTTGAGCCAAAGAAGCTCAGGGACATCACCCAGGTCCTGAGTTCAAGCAGTAGGACCAGCACCAAATAAAAATAATAAGAAGAAGTGCTGCTTATCTGGGTTTCTTTGTATTTTCCACACAGACACCCCATCTTCACCCTCCATCGATGGAGTGGAACCATACTCCAGTACAGCACAGGTGCAGTTTGATGAGCCAGAGGCCACAGGTGGAGTCCCCATCCTCAAATACAAGGCTGAGTGGAGAGCGCTGGGTGAAGAAGTGTGGCACTTCAAGTGGTACGATGCCAAGGAAGGTGAGTGGGGAAGGGAGAGGGTCCCCTGGAGGACTGATCACCTTGGTCCTTGGTATTGAGGGAGTACACTCATGCTCAGCATTCAGCATCTCAGCTTCCTGTTGGAGTCTGGTGACATGGCTCTGCAACTTGAGAGATGTCACCATCTGCCACCCCCATCTGAGTCGCTAAAGAATTAGGACCACAGTCAGATCTTGATGGAGAGCTATTGTCCTTCTACTGCTGGTATTGACATCCTATTCTCCACCATGTGCTGAGCAGAAGCCCCGCATAGATGCTGAACACAGCCGGATGAGTACAGGTTACTCTTGCTGTGGCCCTATCTGTTACCTGTAATGCCTCGCTAGTCCTGCCTGGGTATCTGTACCCAGGAGCTGCCATGTAATTATGACAGGAACCAAATAAACAAGTGGTGATGAGAGAAAGTCTGCTTTAAAGGCAATCCTGAGATATCTTTCTAGTTAAAGATTCTGAAAAGGTCTTCTGGATTTTACTGCAATTGGGAGATCTGAACCCAGAGCAGCAGACAACAGATAGATCTATATCTGACTCCTTCTTTGGTAACTGGGGTAACTCAATGTTGTGTTCTTATAGTGTAGCCCTTGTCTGGTATGGGGGAACTAGGGTGGAATCAGGAACTGGCAGGAATACGGGTCTCTCAGCCATCCAGAGCCAGGTCTCAAGCAATCTTCCTGAGACTTTGTCTGCAGTGAAACCTCCATGGATCATTCCACTCCTGGACAGCTGGAGGGAGGGAGGGACTAAGAGGAGCTGCTACGTAATCAGGACCAGAGACAGAGGAAATCCATCCTTTCTCATACTTACGTTGTGACATTTTCCTGGCTTATGGTTTTCTTTTTATCCTAAAATTGCTTCTAGGGTTGTTATGCTTTTTTATTGTTGTAAAACATACATAAGCTTTACATCTTACCATTTTTAAGTTGTAGCATTAAAACTCATTAGCGTAAAACACAGCCATCATTCCTATCTGTCCCCTAGAACTTTCCTGTCATCCCAAACCAAACCTCTTTGCCCTTGAAATAATAGCTCCCCATTTCCTCACCTACCTTTGGTCCCCACGGTTCCACTTCCTGCAGTTGATCATTTTAGGTGTCTTATGTAGATAGAATTGTACAATATTTGTCCATTTGGCTCTAGTTTATTTCATTTCACGTAATGCCCTCCGGGTTCATCCATGGTGTCATGGGTCAAGTGTTCATCTCCTTTTCAAGGCTGAATAGTATTCCACTGCTTCTCTTTAGTATATTTCATGGATCCGTTTATTTACCAATGGTGGGACATTTAGATTTGCTTTTGCTTCTTGGCTATGGTGAATGCTGCTATTGGAAATGCGGACAGTTACTCTCTTGAGTCCCTGCTTTCAATTCGTGTGTGTGTGTGTGTGTGTGTGTGTGTGTGTGTGTGTGTGTGTGTGTACCTGGAGGTGGAATTGCTATGTCAGATAATGGTACCACTATACTATTTTCCACAGCAGCATTTCATCAGTACCCTTCCACCCTTTGTGATCCGTCCTATATTTTCACAACAGCCAACATGGAGGGTGTTGTCACCATCGTGGGCCTGAAGCCTGAGACATCCTACGCTGTGCGATTGGCAGCCCTCAACGGCAAGGGGCTGGGTGAGATCAGCGCAGCCTCTGAGTTCAAGACACAGCCAGTCCGTAAGTAAAGCCAGCTGCCCTGCCTCTCACCCTCACCTCTGCTCTTCTTGTGCGTAGCCAGGACCCTGAGCTGGCCCAGTTGTGGCTCAGAAGACAGCTTTTGGTCTTTCAGGTCCCTGTGCTCATGATTGCCCACTTAGCCCACTTGGCTCTCAGGGATGGCTAACACACAGTCCTCTTACCCTGTCTTTCTTAAAGGGGTTGGGGAGGCTAATAACATCCAGGGGGTGCTCCCTCTGACATTGCATTGAAGAGAGAGTGAATAAAGCCAGCAGGTGAGTTGGAGGGATTCGAGAGAATTACTACAGATATACCGAGCATCCTGTGCCTTAAAGGGAGAAGATAGAGACGATGACAATTCATCTAAGTCCTGGCGGGCATACCATAGGAAAACAGATTACTGTATGATACGTGTGCAGGAACAGACTTCCCAGCATTTAAAAGGGAAGAGGACAGCCTTGGCCTTGGACATGTTTGGCTCCCTCTTCCACCCACCCCCCCAAGCACCCCCCACCGGAGCATTCGGTTTACCTGCCTCATGGGCTATCTCTCTCTCCAGAGAGCTGCTTCTCCCTGGTGCTGCTCAGGGCTGCCTTTGTTTCCCCTTATCATCCTCTCTTTCTTTAACCCATGCCTGCCCAGCTTTTGCCCTTGCTTTTTGCAGCACTAGATAAGCCCTGCCCTGGCCATGTCCTTCTACCCACCAGAGTTTCTGTCCTGAGAGGCTCGTGAGTCTGTCTGGATGAAGACAAAGCTGTACCTGGACTCCTTGATTTCCACAGAGCTCCTGGGCTCTCCCTGGCCCCTGGATTTAACATGCATGAGAGAATCCTTTGCTTGCTGGCCTTCTAAGCCAGGGAGCTGCAAAGGAATCACCTTACCTCATCCCAGAAGTAGAATAGCCCATCTCGTCTTCCTTCTGCAGGGATTGCCTCTTTCTGGATTAGACGTAATTTGATAATTTGCCTTTCCAGCTCCATGTGCTCTGCAGGTTCTGTTCATTTCTTTTACATCTTATTTTTTTCTCCCCCCCCCCACCCCTTGGGTCTGTCTCTTGGCTTTTCTTTTCGTCTGTGTTCCAACCATGGAAAATGCAGATAGCCCTCCTTCACGTAAGTGCCTCTTCATACCTCATTACCTGTCTCCATAGCCTTAACATCTGCTAGTTCTAGTTCTTAATTTAGTTCTGGTCCCCTTTTTTTGTCCCCTAGAGGCTGACATAGATGGTGCTGTCTAGGCCCTAACCACACTGACCTTAGTCTAGTTGTGCCCTTGTTAACGTCTGTAGGTTCCTCCGAGAGGCTAACACTTCTTGTTTTAGAGCATGCAACTTCCGTGTGTTTTGAAATTGTCTATTTATTAATTTTTGCGTGTGATGATTACCCTGTGGCAAAGATAACGTTTGCTGAGCCAAGCATGGTGGACTGTGCAGATGGTTCCTGAGTAACACGCTACAGCACTTCCTTACCTTTAGCCAAGATACCAGAGAGCTAGCTGTCGATTCCTGGTCTACCTTCAAGCAGAAAAGAACCTGAAAGAAATTTCCACATTTTGCTTTTTAGGATAGAAAAGTCTAGAACGCAGTTGCTTCCCTGTGTTTCTGTCTGTCAGTGGGTAGTTAGAGGGGAATAGCAAGACTGGCTGGGGAGGCCCCTTGTGGCAGCTGCCAGGGTAAAAAGTGCACCATGAAGCTTGTCCGGCAGGAAACCGTTCAGGGTTTAAACCTTCAGTTCCAGTCATCTCTGTTTGTTAGCAGTAGATAACTTGTAACATGTGTTTGGAACAAACTGATCTGCTAAGTTTACAACTCTGCTGGTCTCACATAGAGAGGGAGAGAATTCCCATGGAAATGACACACTACTTATGCAGGCTACACATGCAGGACACAGGAAACACAGCGTACACAGAATGGACCTGTTGCTGTAGGAAGTAGAACTGTTATCTGATGCCTCAGTCTACACACAGACTCCCCAAACTTTCCTTCACAGAGGCCTGGCTCCTCCTTCCTAAGCTGAGCACAAAGTGGAGTGGAGCCAAGTGTCACCCAGATAGACCCAGAAAGAAAGGCATTCAGGAAAACTTCCCTGTTGAAATGTATTCTGAAATACTGCAACAACAGCAAAAACAAAGTTCACAAAGTATGGTTGTTCTGAGATTTTTTTTTTGAGCTAGATAAAATCTACCTCAGCCAAGTTGACGTCTGAAAGTACTAACTCAAGATGGTGACAGAGTGGCAGGTGCAGGGCGGGAAGGAGAGCATGTAGCTATAGGACTGTCAGCCTATTCTTGGCTGGCAGCTGTGCCCCCACAGGAGCCCAGGAGGAACAGCTCCTTCCTTCTATATTCTTCTAGTAAGCCCTAACAGAGTTTTCAAGTTCTTTCTATTTAAGAGGTGATCCACAAGTAGATGCTGGCTTTGCTATATGAATAAGAGGAAGGCTGGGTTTTCTCCCCAGTGCCTGGAGCTGGAGTCTGACACATCTTCAGGCTCTGCCAGACCAGTCCTTTATATAAAGTTGAGATGTTTTCTTCATATAGCAGAGGCTGCTTTTAAAGTCAGGATTTTAAAATGTTTGCTTTAATTGTTTGCTTTAGTTTTACTTAAAAAAAAAAACAAGAACCAAAAAAAAAACCACCTTTGAGCCTAGTGCTGGTGGCTAGTGTGATCCTGGTGTAGTAGATGTGATCCTAACTACTCAGGAGGCTGAGATCTGAGAATCACCATCCAAACCCAGCCCAGGCAAGAAAATCCATGAGACTCTCCAACTAACCACCAAAAAGCTGGAAGTGCAGCTGTGGTTCAAGTGGTAGAGTGCTAGCCTTGAGCAAAAAATTCAGTCAGGGATAGCATCCAGGCACTGAGTTCAAGCCCCAGGACTGGCACAATCATTTTTCAAAAAGAGAGAAACACCTTTGTCTAAGAGTATGAAGGTGCATCATGAGCTGAGATTCCTAGTAGCATCCACATAGATCATAAATGGGATCATGAATGTGGCACAGTAAGTTGTTCTCAATCATGACAAAGTTGTATTTAAAGAATTCTTTAAAACAAAAGCAAAATTCTTAGCCAGTGCTGGTGACTCATACCTGTTATCCTTTCTACTCAGGAGGCTGAGATATGAGGACCATGATTCAAAGCCAGGGAAGAAAAGTCCATGACACCCTTCTGTCCAATTAACTATCAAAAAGCTAGAAGTGTGGATGTGGCTCAAGTTGGGCAAAGCAGCAAGCAAGAGCATGAGGTTTTGAGTTCATACCCCACTATCAGTACACACACACACACACACACACACACACACACACACACGGTCTTGGAGTCGAATGTACCTTTGTCCCACAGTATTGGCAGGGATGAGGCAGTAAAAAATGTGGGAACATTACCTCATGTAGGAGAACTTGACTATGATCTCTCCTAAGCTTTCCTGAGTTACTGCCTGGAGGGACTTGCCCAGGGCTGGTCTCCTGATGTCCAGACCTGTCCTTAGAAGGGCCACCCCCTAGAAGGATGATGCCAGTGTGCCACACTGCTGGGACACAGGCAGCCTCTTCCCAGTAGGTAGTGAGGAAAGCCCTTCTCAGTGTTTTCCTCCCATTCCTCAGAAGGCTCAGAGTGTAGTCAGGCGCCAGTGGCTCACACCTGTAATCCTAGCTACTCAGGAGGCTGAGATCTAAGGGTCGCAGTTCAAAGCCAGGCCAGGCAGGAAAGTCCGTGAAACCCTTATCTCCAAGAAACCACCAGAAAACCGGAAGTGGCACTGTGGCTCAAGTGGTAGAGCTGAAGAGCTGAGGGACAGCACCCAGGCCCAGAGTTCAACCCCCATGATGGAAAAAAAAAAAAAGAAGGTTCAGAGTATGCCTGAACTCAGGTGAACACATCCCCCTTCTGTTGAGCTTTGTGTTTGAATCAAGCCTGGGAACCAATGGTGCTGAGCACCTTATCCTGTAGATCTGTGGGCTCACCCTGGAGTTTCCCCCTGCGTTGACCCTTGTCCCCCAGGGAAAGATGCAAACACATGGCCAGCAGGTGTTACATGCCAGACAGAGAGGTGTTGTCTGCAAGACCCTGAGTCAGGAAGTGTTATTGGGGTAGTCTTAATAAAGGGGGGTTTCTCTCTGGGTAACTTAATGGACTCCTCCTCTCCCCATATAATAACATAGGCTTATCAAAGCAGGTTAAACCAGCAGCAGTCACAAATAACTCAAGGACCCCCACTTGTACGCGTGCATGGCTTACCTGTTTGGAGGTTCCTTTGTGTGTTCTTCCTGTGTGTGCATGAAGGGAATGAGGGAGCTGTGCTTCTAAAACATAGATAAACTCTAACCTGGGGAAATGTTGCTGATTCACATTGTTTAAGCCAAATGCCTACATGCTGTCAAGACCCTCCAGTGCTAAGCTCATAGCCTCATTTTGCCTTGAGAGGGGCTCTTCCCTTGGAACTATTTACAACTTAACTACATAATTTTATCTATCCCCCTATTTGAACCATACACCTGTAGAATTTCAAAGCCTGAAAGTTACATCTTCATTTGCTTCTGTACAGCAAAATAGACCAGTTCTTTCCAGATACAGAGAGTACATAGTCTCTACTTTAAAAAAAAATGAGGTACCCTGACATTTTTTGTTTCTAAATGGGGTCCACTATGTGGCATATGAAAGTATACTTTAGATGTATTATATGTGATTAAAACACAGAAACTTCTACCCTTTTTCTAGAACAGTATGAATGAATTATGCAAATAATCCAAGCCAACTTATGAGAGGGAGGGAGAGAGAGGGAGAGAGGGAGAAAGAGGACTTTACCAGAATGAATCAGGCTGTCTGATCACGACAGTTTAGTATCCTGTTTACTCTGATTCCAGTGACATTGTACCCTGAGGGTTTAAACAGATACCTACACCTTGGAAGTATGGAATCACCAAGCCATACTAAGGTGATGTTGGAAAGAGGTTGGTGTTTTCCAAATTTTCATCTAGTTCTCCAAAGGGACGTTGCCAGTGGAAAAGAAAAGATCCGTCAAGTATCCATGTCTCTCCAAGTATGCAATGTCTAACACCCTCCATGCAGGAAGATGCTTAGTGTAACTTGATTATCCCTCCCTCTTTTTCATGTACTTTTCCTGCAGGAGAGAAAGAATGGTAGGAACAGTGTATGCATTCTGTGCCACAGCAACTTCCAAAGAGTCTTATTCTATAGGGCGCATGCTGGAGGGCAGCTGTATCTTTCATATACAAACAAGCCAGGGACAGCTTCTGCATAACACAGACCTCACCCAGTCATTAAGAATAGGTTTATTCCATTTCATTTAGTTATTAAAAACAGAGCTAAGCAAGGCATGTATGTTTTGCTATCCATGTGCACCATGGATATAAACATGTGCCTACTATAGACACATACGAAGAATAGGACATGAAAACTGGTCTTTTTTATTTTAATCCTCTCTGCTGAGGACCATCAGATTCCCTTTCTGCTGTCCCTCTGATCCTGTGGAGCCAGCTGGTCCTGCCGAATTAGTTGTTCATTTTCAGCCAGCATTTAAGGCCGTGCAGCTGTTCCTGGCCCATTCCCTTACCTGAACAGTAGGCTTGGCAGACGCTCAGACTCCTGGTTTGAAGTTAAAAAGAGAGCTGTGCCCTGTGCTGGTCTGCGGGCCACCTGTTCCATGCATGAAGTTTCTCTTCCTAATTCGAATTTGCATCAGCTTCTCCTACTGTCATTCCCAAGACTGCCATTTCTATTTCTTCAGTATCCATGTGCCTTCTCGATCTGTTTCTCTCCCCTCAATTCCCTCCCCCTTTTTTTAATCTTCATTTTTCTTTCTTCAGTGGCTCCTGCTGGCTCTTCTACCTTTGTTCCATTGTCTTCGCCAGCTAGTGAGTATCATTTTGTTCATCCGTCTCTCTGCAGGTTGCTTGCCACCAGCTACAGTTTGTCGGCCTAATGTTAACTCTTTTACCAGGAGAATCACTGAGACTTTAGAGAAGCCAAGGAAAAGAGCAATAGGCACAAGGCCTGTCAGATTCAGAGGAGTGAACAGGAGAGCCCTGCCGACAGCCTCCCTGGATTTGCCGAGGCCAGCCATCCCCACGATTTCTCATGGGCTAGAATTTGATATTTGGAGAAGCTCAAGGAATTTACTACAGAAAAAAATCTATATATATACACACATATCTCCTCTTGAGGGTCATACAAAATGCTTTTGAGGTGTTAGGTTTTTCACCCTTTCTTTTAATTGGCACAGTTGGATTTCCAACATTGACATTAGGTAGTGAGGCCCGTAGCTTGCACTTTCTCCGTAAACACATACATTTCTTGTAAATATTCATAGGAAAATAAAGTGTCTGCTTACAGATGTTCTTGGCAGTCACGGCCTCCACAAATTATTTAACCTTTTGCAAGGGAGGTTTGCTTTTCTCCTCTCTAAAATCGAATAAGCGCTTACTCAGCATGCACCCCCATCAAGAAAACAGCAAACTTCACAAGCATTGTTTTTTTCAAATTGGTAAGCCTTGTTCACCCTGGATCAGTACCACTGACCCAGTGGGAATGGAGATCAGTCATGCTCTGGCTTCTTCAACCTGGCAGAGGCTGGCTGATTTCCAGTCATTTCTTTCCTGCCCTGTCTTTTGATTGCCTTGAATCATCCAGAGAAGAAAGCACACCAGGCCTGCTGCCCTTTGGCATTTGAACCTAGTTTTCTAGAGGGAAGAAATAAAGCAAAGTTAGACAACATTTGAGCACGCGTGGGCTGGAATGCCAACAGTGGCTCAGAGAGGCACACACAGAGAGTTTGCAGGCAGGGTGGTCCTGCCGGCTAGCACTATGCTTAGTACAGCCCAAGCCTCTGTCTCCTCCCCCTCCACTTCAGGACACTCAAGCCCCAAGTCCAAATGCCATGTGTATGACTCAGAAATATCCCCATCATACCACTCCTCTTTAGCAAAAAGGAGCTCAGGCTTTGGACCAGACTGACTGGGTTCAAATCCCAGCACTTCTATTCTTCCTATGCAATTCCATGTCTCCTTCAGTCTTAGATCTCTCATCCCTAAAATAAAGGATAGATTCTGCATATCTGTATATATATATATATATATATTAAATTTGATATATATATAGACACATATACATATAGTAAATGCTAGTAATTGGGGGATATATTATCACTTGCTGTGTGAGTGTCATTTGTCAGTAAAAAAAATCTCTGAAGATTTCTTTAAAATACTTATATTAATATTGATAAATCAGGGAAGAAGGAAGCTTCGCCATCTCATGTCTTTTCTTTCTCATGATGCTCATATAAAATATATAGATGCATTCACACATGCGTACAGATTTGAGTTTGTCTCCCTTCCCTCCTTCACCTTTCTTTGCCCTTTCTGCCCTTCATGTTTCCATAGCAACCTGGCCTCTTCCTGCCCTTACAACTGCAGAGCTGTCTAGTGAGTACATCGCTGAGAAGCTGCCTCTGATGGCTGTTTGTTGTAGACTTCCGGGTGGAATCACGGCCCATGTTTTCTTTCATGAGAAGCAACAGTTGTGAATGCATGCAGGCTCCTAGCCTAGTGTGGTTTCCTATGCATGCTATCTGCTTGGCCAAGAGAGCAAACCAGTCATCCTCAACAGATCAGGGGGGATTATTTCTAGAATACTCAGTTCACAGGAGACCTTTCCAAATTGAGTCTCATGTTACAAAATAGAGAAGACCAGGAAAATCACACTGGAACACACACGCATGCATGTACACAACACACATGCACACGCACTCACACTTATGTAGAGTTGCAAAACAACTCGGCACAAAGGAAGAAATAAGAAATGGCTCCTCCACATATGCTAGGGGTGATGTGGAGAAGCGAAGAGTGGCTGCCTTCGAAAGCACGCTTGCCTTTGTATCAGAATACTCAGAGAACATGCAGGCAGGGGCCCTTCAGGTTTTCTCAGTGCTGGAAATGTGGTTTGCCAGCTGGGCACTGGTGGCTCACACCTGTTATCCTACCTTCTGGGGAGGTTGAGATCCAAGAATCCAGGAAGCCAGCCTGGGCAGGTAAATTTAAGAGAGATTCTTTCTTATCTCCAATAAACCAGAAAAAAATTAGAAGTATAAGTATGGCTCGGGTGGTATAAGAAAAAGAAAGGGAGGGAAGGTGAAAGGGAGAAGAAAGGAAGGAAGGAAGGAAGGAAGCAACCGTGATAGACCAAAGACACCTAGCCCAGGCTTGTTCTTAGTTTAAAGTCAAGACAAAGAACTGGAGTTCTGTTCTTGACAACAGACTCAAAACTCAGATGATACAGTTTTCTCCCATCATGGACACCTGACACTTAAGTGTAGACCATCACCCGTTATGGGCTGGTATTTACAACACTCTATGAAGCCAGATCAGCCATAGGACTATGTGTAGACATGTGCAGTGTTCAGGGGCTAAAGCTGGGTGTGGCTTTCAGATTTTACAATATCTCTGGGTGTAGAGCACAAACGGCACGTATCCCACGGACAAGCAGTCAGAGCGAGAAGGCAAGAAGCAGAAAGCCCAGCTTCTGATACATAATTAAACAAGGGAGAAAAGAGATTTCTGGTTCTGAGTGTTGGATGAAATGTTTCCTTTTTCTTCTGCAGAACACACCTAAGGGTTTGCTTTCTTGGCTGTGTGTGTGTGTGTGTGTGTGTGTGTGTGTGTGTGTGTGTGTGTGTGTGGCAAGGAATTTTAATCCCAGAAGCTTTTGAGGTTTCATTTTGTGAGCAGAGCAGCACAGGTGACGGCAAGCTTGCCCGCGTTTAATTCAGATATGGTCTGGATTCGTTTTATTTTACTGTTGCATTTGGAAAAGCAGTGCAGCTAACAACACCCTTTCTTGTTTGGTGTCCCTCTTGTCCTTGTGTAGCCTGTGCTACAGTGTGTATCTCACACAATGGGAGAAAACTACATGATGAATCTGCATGACTGTGTGTCTCTGTGTCGCATGGACGCTTGTGTCAGTAAAACACGGTCTTAATTCCATATTTGTCCTGAAGAAGGAATGATGGGTGTTTAATTGTTAAGCACCAGAACTTTCTGACCACAGGTGAAATGTGGTGACATCCAAGGGAAAAGCTTCGTAGCCTGTCTGGTTTTCAACCATAGGGCCTCGCTGATATTGAGATAAAGGAGAGTTACTCACGATAGAGCAGGAGCCCACATTTAATATGAGCATGTTCTTCAGCAACCAGACAGCATGAAACACACACACCACATGTGAATAGCAAAGCTGCTGTGAGGAAAGTCATGCCAAGTCACATTCTCAGGGTTGAAAATATGGAATAGTATCTCCTACCTTTCCGTGTGTGTGTGTGTGTGTGTGTGTGTGTGTGTGTGTGTGTATCTCCTACCTTTCCGTGTGTGTGTGTGTGTATCTCCTACCTTTCCGTGTGAGTGTGTGTGTGTGTGTGTGTATCTCCTACCTTTCCGTGTGTGTGTGTGTGTGTGTGTGTCTCGCTCTACTTAGGATCAGAGGGAATAGAGGTATCCCCAAATAAAACACCAAGAGAAAGTGCTCAACCATCTATCATCTCAGCCGCGCATGCTTGAACGGAGAATGAGGAGCTTTGGTTCTGTTAGCTCATAGCGACAAGGGGATATGTCACTTGGCTGAAACGTTTCTATTTTTAATCAGCAGCATGCTTTGGGCAGAAAGACTACTTTCTACCTCCCTTCTTTGCCCTTTTCTCTAAGCTTTATTTGCCAAAGCCCCCAATAGGCCTGTGAAAGTTAAGCTGGAAAAACCTAATACCCTCGCTAAGCAGTCAGGGTCATTCCATTTCATCTGGGAATATAGCACAGAAGAAAGGTCCCAAGAACAACATAGACAGATGCAAGCAGGAACATTACTTTTTTTTTCCCCCACACTGTAAATTTCAAATGCAGCCACACATCCGGGGCTATCACTTCAAACCTCCAAGTGTTTGTTTCATGACAGACCATCAGTTTGTTGGGCCAGAGACTCCTTTTTTGCCTTTCAGGGTCAACAGATCATTATGTCAACCACCAAAAGGAGCCTACCTCCCAGGCAGCACCGGCCTTGTCCTTTGTGTGTGTGTCTTGGCTTTGGGGAGCCCCACCAAAGCCAAGAGCCTTGTGGATGTGGTGAAGTGAGGTGAGCGCCTCCAAGTCCACCTCCCTTGGGCTGCATCCATCCGGCTTCCTACAGCTCAGCTTCCATCTCCTGGCTTCACTAGTGGAAACGTGAGATGACGTTCCTTGATTTAATGCAATCCTTTGTTCTTTCAGGGTTCACAATCTCAGGACTTTTACTTGGTGATCCATGGCCTGTTTCACCGTCCTTGCTTCCCAAAGATGCTGAGATATTTCTGGAATTTGTGAATAACAATCCTCCCCCCTTCTCTCTCTCCCCCTCCCTCCCTTCCTCCTTCTCTCTCTCTCCCATTCCCTCCCTTCCCCCCCCCCTCTCTTTTTCCTTGACTTTCTCCAGGATTGACTTTGACAGGAGTCCTGAGAGAAAGACCTCCCCATTTCAAAACAACGGTTTACACTCCTTGATGTTAATAATTAATTTAATGTGCAATGTTGTTGCAGTGGTAGCTAATGCTTATTGGTGTGGTTAACCAAGTGCTCTTGATTTATTATTCAATTTCCGGGATTTTTTTTTTACTGTCCTCCCAATGTGTTTCCTATATATGCTGCTAATTTAATTTGATTTCTCTTTTTATTTAGTCTGTGATTTTGTTATTGGTTTTTTCTCCCTGCTCATTGTTTACATCAGTTTTTAATTTTTTTGTATTTTCCATGTGACCTCCTCCACTTTCCTTTCAACCAATCATGTGCGTGCGTATCATGTGACTTTGTCATGTGGCTTGCATGGTGCTGATGATGTCGTCCACGCTGGCGAACAGAAGGTAAAATTCTTTGTTCTGATAAGTGAAGTAAGCCTGGGACCATAACCTGGCACCCAGGGCTCACTCATTTCTCTCTCTTTCCAATATTCAAAGTGAAGCCATTGGAGAGATTTCCTCTTATTCTCAATTCACATCCAGAATTCACCGTTTCATACAACTTTGACGTGGCCATTGGATGACATGACAGCCCTTTGTTTCCAAGACACCTGGTCACACCCACTGCTCTCTACCATAAAGCCACATTCGCCACCGCATAGTGTGTAAACCTGAATTTTCCCCAGAGAGTTATGAAAAACAAACAAGCCTTATGGCAGTTGTTTATCTTTATGCCTAAATAGCTCTCTAAAACCACAGTGGTCCTAAAAATGGGTTACCATTCCACGAACATGTTTGCGATGGAAATGCTACAGAAAGAATGATATCCCTGGCAAAGGTATTTGTATCAAACCAATGAAAGCACATCACAAAATTCATGCAAATTGAAGACTTTCTCGGAAATAAGAATTTAGCTAAGAGCTGCGTGGCTGTGATTGCTTGTAAGGTGCCACTCTTCAAGAGGGAGCCTCATCCAGGCAGTGGGGGCACAAATCAAGCAGCAGTCACTTGGCAATTACCATGACTGGAATTTCAGAGTAATCAAGAATCGTGATTGACCCTTGTAGCAGAGGAAATGAAATTATAGTCTAATTAAGCACAAAGCAGTGACAAAATAATTAGTTAATATTGTGCCTGTCACAACCTTGTTCAAACATCTCTCGCATACCATCAAGAGAGAGAGAGAGAGAGAGAAGAAGGAGGCCTCTCTCTACTCATGGCTTCTCTCACTAAAATCAAACACCTATTCTAGAACCTGCCCTGGGAATCATACACATTCCATTCGCTCCTAACTGGAAAGTTTTACTTGGCATCATACCCTGAGACACACACAGGCTGCACTGATCACAAAAACAGAACTAACCCCAATAACCACCCAGTGTGCCCGTGCATGCCGGGGTCCCACTTCTCTCAGAACTGATTGGGCGACATCCACACAGACAAAACCATCAACGCTTGTGTTGCATGTTCTTTGTTCCTAGTCTGTTCCATGTCATGGTCACGCGCCTCACGTGTGTTAGCCTGTGTGTTTCCCCTCTCTTCGCCTCCCATTGCCTGTCACAAAGACTTCCCCTTTTTTTTTTGTAGGTATGACAACTGCACGTTAATTTAGTCCCATTTACAGCCAGACTCCCAGATTTGCATAGGAGATGCTCTCATTTCCAAAAAGGAGCTGTCTAGTTTTGACATTGTAGAAAACAAAAGTGGGAATATTCCCCCAAACAGGACAATATCTCGCTAGGTGCTAGTGGCTCACTCCTATAATCCCAGCTACTCAGGTAGCCGAGATCTGAGGATAGAAGCTTGAAGGCAGCCAGAGTAAGAAAATCCATGAGACTCTTTATCTCCAATTAATCACCAAAAAGGCCAGAAGTACAGCTGTGGCTCAAGTGGGAGGGAATTAGCCTTAAGCAAAAAAGCTCAGGGACAGTGCCCAGGTTCTAGTTCAGGCCCCAAGACTAGCACAAAACAAGAAATGTACTCGTTGCCTTACTCATGTAACTGTAACACCTCTGTAATTAAATAAATTTTAAATAAAACTTTAAAAAATCTAATGTGATACAATCCACAATAATGATTCTCACATATCCTTTAAAAATTATTTTATCTTAGGACTGGGAAGGTGGCTCAGTGGTAGAGTGCTTGCCTTGCACGCATGCGGCCCTGGGTTTGATTCCTCAGCACCACATAAGCAGAAAACGCCGGAAGTGGTGCTATGGCTCAAGTGGTAGAGCACTAGCCTTGAGCTGAAGAGCTCAGGGACAGCATGCAGGTCCAGAGTTCAGGCCCATGACCTACAAAAAAAAATCTTATCTTGATCTTAGAGAAGAGAATTTGTGCAAGTTTTAGATCTGCTAAACTCGAATCTCACCTTAAATATGTGGTGGTTTCATATTTCTTAAAGTGTAAGCAGGATGTTGAATTTTAAAACTCATTTCATTTATTAATTTTGTTTTTTTAAGAAACAATTTGTCCAGTTCTGTGCATTGCTACAATTAAGAATGAAACAAAGCACAGCATTAGCAAGATAGAAATGTGTGTGCTCCTGAAGAGACTTCTCTAAGACATGGAAACAAGCCAAGAGATGTTGGGAGATGTTTCCTGTAGTTGCCCTAGGATTACACCTTTGGGCTGATCTTGGCTGTCAATTACTGGTTGTCCAGTAGTAAATAAATAAATAAAGATTCACTCAATACCCCCATGGACTTCTAAAACTCTGTTCATCCCTCACCCCTCCCACTTTCCATCTGTAGTGAATCCTGTCCTGCCCATCTATAACGCATAGGCAGAAGACTTCAGTCACCAGCAGAGGAAAGGGCCTTTAATAACAATTTTTTAGAAAATGGAGGAGCCAGAGCAAATGAGGTTTACAGGAGAGGGAAATCGAGTTGAGTTAACATCTTCTTCTCCATGGTTGTTAAAGTGAATTGGACCTGAGGCTGAAAGGATTCAATGAGCTAAAAGATACAGTCAGTCGGTAGCACATCCAGCAACTGATTAAATCTAATGTCCCTTTGTCTATCTGCCCCACATTGCCTGGGATCAGCCTTCACGTGGGCCAGATGTCCCATCTACTCTTCAGTTCAGCTGGGTGAATATTTACTAGCCCAATAACAACACTGAACAAAGAAGGGACACCACCATTCTCTCTGGTCACCTGGCTCCTGGGCCTGCAGAGCAGAGGGTAGATTAGCATGGCAAGAGCTAGTTTACTGCTGCTAGCTAAAATAGTCTCTGTGTGAATATGTATTGAATCTTGGGTACCTGCATGGCTTCCATTGACTTCACAGAGCCACGGTTTTGTGTGTCACCTCCTGAGGACTCTTCTGTAAATGGGACTTCCCATCTCCCCCCATCAGCATGTGTGTCATGAAAACCCCCACCCCTGTCCCCCTCTTATCAGTGCTGCATGTTGGAGCATGGTTCCTACCCCACCCCATTCATAATGATCTTTTTTTTTTCCTTTAGCTACTGACACTGGTCTGTACTAGGAATTGCTGATTCCAATTAATTAAACTCTTAACACCCACTCTTCCTTCTTAGACTGAAAAACATCACTAATTACCCTTTCCATGCCCTCTTTTATCGATTTTATATTGATATGTATACGGATATAGACTTCATTTTTTGCAGCTGTGTGTCTGGATGGGCATGGGCTCTGGAAAGTGGACACAGACTTTCCAGCAGGGTGTTTGCTCTAATTGCCTTTATTTCTAAGGATTTCCTGTACTGACAGCTCTCAGGGTAGGGAGTTAGCAAGAAGGGGTCTGTAGTAGGAGGCAGTGATGGTACCAGCCCAAGTCCTATGGGCAGAGATCAAGGGTCACTGCTGGCTTTGGAAATTGCCAGTTCCCTTGAGATTATCAGTACGAGCGTAGAAACATCCCAGGAGTCTCATTCTTCTTAATAACGAATCTAATAGCCATGAAACAGTGTTGAAGCCATGCCTCCACTCCCCCCTCCTCCCACCCCGCGGCCTCAGAGGTAGAAGCCAAGCTAAGTGTTGGTGATAGTTAATACTGTCATACCTTTCTCAGCCTAAGTGGTCCCCATAACCATAAGCCATACCTTCATGGTCATATTTTCTTTTTAGGATGATGAAACAAAGATAATTGATCAGTTAATCTGTTGGTATTTTCATGACACCCATGAGAAAGGAATGGATTTTTTGGTGTGTGTGGTCGAGGCTGTCAGAGTTCATTTGTTGCTGATTAATTTGTGCTGTTCTAGGCCACCCCATTCTCAACACATGCATTCATAATTCCTAAGGAGATGGGGACTAAAAAGGATGGATGAACCAAGTGCCTACTGAGCTGGGTCCCAGAGACCTGAGCATCCATTCTCTGTAAAAACGTAGGGCATTACCTGCATCTATACATTCGGTATCCTAGAATTTCCCGGAGCCAGAGACTTCAATGGAAAAGAGTTGAGTCACTTGAGAACAAGCACATCCTGGAAAGAAAAGAAAGAGAATATGTAACTCCTAAGGTTTGGGGAGAAATAATGCTGGGCAAATTAATACCCATCGTTAACATTCTTTAGAACTGTGAGAAAGCCATGGAGATAACCAAAAGAGGCGCCAGGGAGACTTTGAAGGAATGTATGTGACATAGATCATATTACATTCATTTGTTTGACATCTAGAGCTAAGAGCTCTCTTTCAGGAAGGAGAATTAGTGGCCTAATAGTTTTAAATCATGATTCCCTAAGGCAATTTGCTGATCCCCCTAAAGAGCAGTCAATAACCTCTTGATGGAATTATAATGTTTCTGAGTTGGGGGGAAAAAATGGAATAGGCTTCATATCTGAATAACTAAATCACACAGATTGGACTTTCTTTTAAAAGTAAATAAAAAAGTATAGACAAGGCTCAGATTGCTTATAAAGGAGACAGGAGTTAGGATAAATGAAATGATCACTATTTTAATGCCTCACACTGCTATTTGGTAGTGAAAAATAGATTTTTCATCCAAGCCCTGCATCCATCACTGGTTTACACCCGAACTTTGCATAGATCCCTATAGGAGAGAAGAAAGAGGAGATGAGCAAAAAGATGGAAATGTTTTCAGACCAGGCTGCTTGGCACCTTGGAATTTCATGCAAAATATTCAGCTCACCATTAGTGCTTTGGCTGTTTTGAGTGAAACACAGCGGGTCCATAAATACTTCCCACAACCCTGGACTTGCTATCATTTTTGTTGTTGTTGTTGTTGTGGGATTCATCTATTCTATAGTATTTTACAACTCTGTGTCTCTAGCTGATGAGAGGAAGGGCATGAAACAGACTTAGATTTAAGGTCACAAAAGCCCAAACATTACAAATGAAGACTCTTATAATCTGTATTGTTTGAAATGTGCATTTCAATTAATACATTCCTACAAAGGAATTAATAGGGTTTGCCTATGTATGTATTCTTTCTCCCCCCTTTCACTCATGAGTTACATGGTACTAGAAAATACACAAACTGCCAAGTCTTCCATATTTGTTGATTGGCAAGGACTATTTTTGAGGTATTGCTGCTTTCATCTTCACAGAAAATATTTGGGGTGGAGGGGAATACTGAGTCATAATTGAAGCAAAACTCAAAGGATATGATTAACCCCAGGGGTCTTCTTGTGGCAACCTGCCTATTGCTGCTGAATTGCAAACCAGAATTTACAAATAATTACAATATTGGTTTTGCTGAAATTACCCATAATGATTTCAATCCCAGCTGCCACCCCAGAACCCTGAGATTCTCTATGGCAGACCAGAATTTACAAATAATTACAATATTGGTTTTGCTGAAATTACCCATAATGATTTCAATCCTAACAGCCATCTTAGAACCTCGGGACCCTATAAATAATTTTCTCTACTAATGTGTTCAATTAAGCAATGAGCCTCTTGAATACCCAGGTCCCATTGCTTCTCCCATGGTCCCTCGTTTGTCAGGCATGGCTTGATACAGGAAGCTTAGGAAAGATTCTTAACCTTATTTATAGTCCTATTTATAAGAGCAAGCAGCAGACTGTGGAAGGAAGAGAGAAACAAATGGTTGAAAAACTACGCTTGCTGAATCTTAGAATATATGTGTAGCAAATTACAGAGCTAGAAAGTTGATCAAAAATCTCTGTGATGTTAGTTGAAAATGGTATTCCTGTAGGAACACCATCATAAGAAAGGTTATTTTTTTTCCTGTCTCAAGGCCTCAGTATTTTTTAAATGGTCCTAGTTCAGTTTTATCATTTGTCTAGCGAAAGCATGTCTTATTTATTTCTGAGGCTTGTGACAGAGTGCCTAATATCTAGTAAACACACAATATACTTTTTGTGGACTAAATCATAGACCACATACTCTTAAGTGGTTTGCCTGTATAGTATGTATGATATAAAATGCTCTAAATTCTATGAGAAAAGAATACTTGTCAGAGTAATATGGTATTCTCTCAGCTGAAATAACAAATTATAATGTTCTCAATACGGTAAGTTTATAGAACTATAGTACAGTTTTTAGGGTGATGTGTGTGTGTGTATGTGTGTGTGTGTGTGTGTGTGTGTGTACTTCCAATTCTAATTTTTCTAAACCAAATCCAAAGATGAGAGAGTATCTTCCTCAGGGCTGTTGGGCCTATAGGGATTTTCCAGAGAGATTTTTGTTCCTATGTCTTTAAAGAGACTTAAAAGTCTTATTTCAAAGATAGAACTCTTTTTTAGAGAAATGTTGTTAAAATTAGAAAGCAAAAAGTTGATGACTTTGTGCCTTAGAGAAAGGATGCATCTCCCTAACATTGGCCGAAGGTCACATACCTGTTGTGTGTGTTCGGTCTTCTGTGATGTCAGAGAAAATAGCCAGGATACCACTGCCAGCTCAGTCTAGTGAAGCCACATTGCTGTGGCCCATGACAATGGGGCCGGAAGGGGTTCTTGCATATCGTCTAATCCAGTACTCCCGCTTTACAACATACCTCCCACGCTGCAGAATTCAGAGGAATTCGGGCATTTTGGGGTAGTGATTTAAGCAGTAAAGACGGTACAGTAGAGCAGCAGCTGCAGGCACATCTCTGGAGTCTCCCATTCTTGGATGTGGTCCTTGGCTGGTGGGGATGTTGGAAAGGCCACCAGCACTGCCTGGTAAACCCCATCCTTCCCTTCCTACGGCAGGTAGACCATCCAAAGTACACTGGGATTCTCAGGGCAGAAGGTTACCATGACTAATGTCCACCATGACTAATGTCCCTTTTCATCCATCTTAGGGCCACCCTTGTCCAATTTTACCTGGGACTAAGGAAGATGTCACAGGATGTTGAACTTGCGGTGATGCTTTTGGCTGGGATGAGTTGTTGGCCCTAAGTCAGTCTGAAAATAGAATTTACCCAGCTCCACTGTGGCTTCTCCTTCCACTTGCTTGGCATTGCTGCACACACCCAGAGTTCCTGCCTTACTCTACAATAAACTGCACTTGGACTTTTGTTTTCTCACTGGACATTCATAGCTCAGCTGATGTAACTGAATCACTGTCCAAGACTCAGAAGAGTCCAGAGGATTTTGAAAAGCCTCCAGATGTTGACATGTCTAAACCAAAAGCCTGAATATTTACCATAGAACACTTGGGATCAGTAGCTAGATAGAGGCTTAACCAAACAGGCCAAGTCTTCACCTTGTCTCTATATTCTGTTTTTATTTTCCTTTGATGACAGGTTGTAGAAAACAGATCAGAAACATGGCTTTTCCTGAATCCCTTCAGCAGGTCCTCCCTGATTCAGCTTTTATATGTTCCTGTTGCCACTATTTCTTAAAACTAAATGTTCACGCAGATAACTCGTTATCTGTGTTTCTAACCAACTCCAGGTGCTCTATGAATGTGGCCGGTGCTAGGGGCTTAGGAGTAGAGCTCCATTAGCTCCCTCTCTCTTGTTCTGCTTGTGTCACAGGAAGAGGATCCCAAGGTAACTCTATAGGGCACCCAGGCCTTTACATCGTCCATGGCTGGGTTGTGGAATGGAGTGATTAGGCCAGTGGATAGATGGCCAGCTTCTTCCTGGCTCTCCCGTCACCCATCTGGGGTTCTGTTTTCCAGAGCACACACCATGGTGACCACCCAGAAGTTCATTGTCCTCTACCCTCCTTGAGTGTTTTGAGAACCGGAAGTAAATGAGCAGAGGTGGCCTCTTCCAGGAAATCCAGGCTTCCCACATGCCAAGTTAATTTTAACTCTTGCTATCAGATAGTCTCCTACTTCATTGCTTTCTACACATACTGATAGCAGAGTGTCTCTTAAATTAAACCAGTGTCTGACCGAAGAACCAGCCCAGCCTCGGTTAATTTGTCCAGTACCAGTTCATCCTCCTTCCCCAGCTTGGATCTCACAATGCTAAAGCCTAAGCAAGTATATACCACAAATAAAGAGCAACCTCAACTGATTTCTGTTGAGCCATGCCCAAGCCATTTGTTCCCTCTCCTCTCACAAAGAATAAGAACTCTGATGATCATGGCTTTAATAAATCCAAGTATCATGGATTACCACTCACTCACTCAGTTGAGCCATAAATGCAGTGTGTTCATAGGAAACTTGCCTGTGGCAAGTTGTGCTTTATTTAACCACCACTGGAAACTTATTTTTATTATCTAAGCAGTAAAACTTAATTCATGGCAAAGCTAGTTGGAAGAAAGCAGTATCATTCATTCCTATTGGGTTGGGCCCTAGGGCCTTAGAAGTGAATGATAGATTCAGGGAAAAATGATATTTTAAGGAAAATAATTAATAATAATAATAATAATTTCCTGGATGTAGGCTTTACACTCAAACACTTAGAATATTTTCCTCATACGTTAGGCTGTAGGGAAGGCTATGTCAGAGTTCTAAAAATCAAATCTGTAGTTTGAGAGCAGCTGAAAGAAAACACAAGTACCAGTGAAGAAGAGAGAGCAAGCCTTTTCTAACCAGAAAAAGGGGTGATGCTAAGAGGGAGAAGATAAGACTAAGGCAGCTAGGTGGAGTTCAGCATTTCATGCTTACTGCTTTATTTTTGGTTAAACCATGTGAATTTCTGAAAGAGAAGCCCCCACCCCATCACTGCACCCCATCTTCATTCTATTCCCAAATGTCACGTTGAGTCTGCTGGCTGTTTCAGGGGAACCCAGTGCACCAAAGCTCGAAGGGCAGATGGGCGAGGACGGGAACTCCATAAAGGTGAACCTGATCAAGCAGGACGATGGTGGCTCTCCCATCAGGCACTACCTCGTCAAGTACCGAGCGGTAAGTGGCCTCCTTCTCCAGACCCGCCCTCGCACTAACACCTGATGTGTGTCTTACAGGCAATATGGGGGCCTTGGGCAGGATTTTGAATCCCAAAACTAACCTGTAGCTGTTCAACTATGTCCACGCTGAGACCATTTGTAAACTACTTGTTTGGTTATTTCTTATTTCAGTTCAATTAGCATCATTTTATATGGCCATATATGCATAGCTATTGTGGTCCCCTGCTAGAACTATCCAACACATATACTAATTGTTACAAATGAGGCAAACTGGTTGAAAACTTTTTTTATTTGTATATGTTTTTATTGTAAAAATACTGTGCAGAAGGGTTACACTTACATGAGTAAGGTAATGAGTACATTTCCTATCGAGCATTGTTACCTCCTCCTTTGTTTATCCCCTAGCATCCCTTCCCTCCCCAACTCCTCCCCCTGCCCTTGAAAAACTTTTCAAAGTGAGGTGGTACCAAACCCACACCATGATTGGCTTGCCTTCTGCTTGAACCTTTCTACACAGCCATTTGTCCATGATCAAGTACTTTTGTGAAAATGTCACACAACTATTGAATAACTGCTCATTTTGATCAAGTGTAGCTTGCAGGGAAGGCTCTGTCTGAAGGCTTCTTCTTTATACAAAGACCCCCATGGGGGGGGTCTTATCATTAACGCCATTCGATAGATGAAGCAACTATGGTAATCAGTGATTGGCAGTCTCCACTCAGTGGGGTGAGCCTGAACTTGAATCCAGGCTTGACTGAAGAGCCTGAGCTCTTTCCCTGCCCAAGCAGTCTTCAAATTTTAATACAGCATCTGTTTCCTCGCTTGTATTTTGTCTCTCTACTTCAACCAGTCTACTTGTGCTGGCATTGAGCTTGGCTCTACGCCTATCCTTCCAGTTGCTTTCCTCCCTTCTACCCAGCTCTCTGCCTCAACCTCCCAATAGAACCCCTTTCTCCATTGTTTTTTTTTTGTTTTCGTTTTAGCATGATACTTGGACATCCACAACCGCAAGCCAGTTGTTACTGGGAGATTTAGAAACAGTGTCTGTCCATTGCAGATAATCTTGTTGCTGGGGCTTCTTACCCCTAGAAGATAATGAGCTAGAGAGAAGTTTTTGCCTTCTTCATCAAACCCAAATAAATTGGGGGGGGTTGTTATTGTTTGTTTATTGTCTGCAAGTTGGCTTATTCCCTCCCTGTCTACCCCTCTGGAAGTGACATGTAGTTTTTTAACTGATGGCGCTTCTGCAAAAAGTGGTCCAGCACAGAATCCTTATAGAGTCTAAGGTATACGTACAGGTAGGTTCTCAGCCAACCCAGTTGGTATTCTCATTTTATCTCTAAGTCAGCTGGTTTAAGAGGGAAAGCATCAGCTGAGTTCCCTGAGGCCTAGCTCAGAGGTATCACTGAAAGACAGGGAAGGATGCAGGACTGGGCAGGTGGCCTTGCATCCAGGCCTTGCTGGAATCAGAGGAATGAGAGAGCGAAATGCCTCTGGCCATTATTAGGCTAATGTGGCCCGGTTAGAAGAGCCTGGGTCTTATAACCAACCAGTTCCAGCATCTACACCTCAATAGACCATACCTGCAGACCTCCATTTCCCCATCTGTAAAATGGGGATAGAATAACTCACCAAGTTGCTCTAAAGACTCGTTTTAATATTTGCAAGGAACCTGAAATGTACCTGACACTCGGGAGCCTCTATAAATGGAAACTAATTACTGTAAAGATGCCAGCTCCAGCTGGAAATATCTCCTCTGTCAGATCGCCTGAATGGCTTACAGCGGCTGCGCTAAAAAAAAAGACAATGGGGGGAATAATAATCCCAACAACTTAGACTTTTCTCTCTTTCACTTCAACGCTTAATGTTTGCTAACTATTATCATATATTAATATGTATGATACAACAGAATGCTTACTTTATTGAGTGCTTGCTTTATTGTCTGGTTGTCTCTTCTGTAACGATGTTTGCTTGGGAAGACAGAAAGAAGAGCAAAGACAGGCAGCTCAATTTCTTAGTTCAAATTCAAACAGGGCTTTGTAGTGATTATACACAACCTTATTTTTGTTTTAGATTTTAGGAAACCACAATTGTCTTGCCCGCATTTCCCCCGTCAGCATGCGCACTCACATCCCTAAGGCCCATTTTGAAGTTTTTAACTAATTATCTTGCACTGATAGGGCCCCTTTGCTGTAAGGTAACTGTTCATCCAGCCTCAGCCCAGGGCCCAGGGCCCAGGGTGATTGCTGAGCCACTTCCTAGTCTTCCATGGAGCAGCATGTTATTTAGTAAATATTTGTCAGACCTCTTTCTTGCCCAGCATGTACCTTGGGCATATCATTTCTGAAAAAGTCAGAGGGAGCCAGGAACCCACGTGGCATGCCACAGTAATCCTACCTACCAAAGACTCTGAGATCTAGAGGGTCAAGATCAAGAGCCAAACTGGGCAGCAAAGTCTGTGAAATTCCATCTCTATTAATCAATTAAAAAAAAAAAAAACAAGCTAAGCTGGCCACCAGTGGCTCACACCTGCCTGTAATCCTACACAGAAAGCTGAGATCTGAGGATCACAGTTCAAAACCAGCCAGGGCAGGAACATCCATGAGGCTCTTATCTCCAATCAACCAACAGGAAACCAGAAGTGGTGCTGTGCCTCAAAGTTGGTAGCATGCTAGCCTTGTGCAAAAGAGCTCAGGGACAGTGCCCATGCTCTGAGTTCAAGCTCCATAGCTGACAAAAGAAAAGCCAACATGGAGGTATGGTTTGAATGGTAAAGCACCAGCCTTGAGCAAGCAAGCTAAGCAGGAATGCATGTACCTCAGTTTAAGCCCCAAAACAAGCAGAGAGAGAGAGAGAGTCAGATTGTACAGCTGTGTGTGAGCTATGCAGTTGTGAAACTATCTGAAGACTCCTTGGGAAGTCTGAGTCTTCTCCCACTTCTTTAATTGAGATGCAGTTGCCTAGCAACAGCTTTGTAATCTCCCCTTCAGTACAGACTTCCTGACATATGTGTAGGCTATAACTGGAAAGAGCATAGGATGAGAAGAAAGGGGGCTCCCAGAACTCTAGCTTTGTGCCTCTCATTCTGCCCTGGGCAGTGCTTGCTTGGCTGAATGAGGCACTCCTCTGGGCCTTCTGAACATCCCACAGGGTTGAGTCTGACAGCAAAGCCTCATCTGTCCAGCTGCAGGCTGTAGCCACCAGACCGCATGTCATGGAATATTTGTATACATTTGCTGAGCACTTGCTACAGAAAGTGAAGAAGACAGCTTCAGGCTGTGCTCTTGACTTGTGAGGTGACTTTGGAAAGCCACCCAGCCTGGCCGTTACATCCCCGCCATCAAGTTTAATAGGAGCTTCACCGCCCCCTCTAGACTTGTGGCCGGGGCTCAGTGAGAAAATGTGTGGGGACAGACTTCCACAGGGCAAGCGCCTGACACGCTGTAGGTGCTCAATAAATGACAGTGCCTATTTGTGGTAAAACTGGAATCTACGCAGCATTCACCTGTCCAAAGGTGAGGTACACACCGGAATGGGGGCAGCATTGTGAAATATGACCAGAAACATGAGTCTTCTAGGAAATCCTAGTGCATCCCAGAATGCAATCCTTTACGAACATGGCAAACCTCGCCTCCTGATCTGTGTGATCCTTAAGACTTCTCAGGCTCAGTAAAAATGAATTCCCAGGCCCTGTACTTGCTTCCTGATTTTGTGGTTTTTGCATCATTATTTGTTTCGGTTTGGGGTTGTTTTGCGTGTTTTATTTGCTCTTTTTTTCCTCCTGCTTAGCAATACTCAGAGCCTTGGTGTTCCTACACAGGAATTATATCACTTGAAACCTATTTTCCAGGCCTCTATTTTTTTGTTTTGCTTTAGGCTATTTTTCAGATAGGGTCCTGTGTTTTCCTCGTGGGCCTACCTGAACCATGATCATCCTAGCTGCAAGCCTAGCATACCACCATTCCCAGCATGTTGGTAGAAATGGAGCCTATATTGGCTCAGGCTGCCCTCCTAGCCTTCCTGATCTCTGCCTCCCAAGTCATTAGGATTATAGGCATGAGCTACCATCCCAGCCCTAACACCAGTCATTATTTTTTACTCTCGTAGTAGCCAATCCTGCCAAGATTGTTTATTAAAGCTCTCTGGTGTCTTCTGTCCTTCCTGCCAATTTTTCCCAGAAGCTCTCCTCCGAATGGAAACCAGAGATCCGGCTCCCCTCTGGCAGTGATCACATCATGCTCAAGGCCCTCGAATGGAATGCTGAGTATGAAGTCTATGTGGTGGCCGAGAACCAGCAAGGAAAATCCAAGGCGGCTCACTTTGTGTTCAGGACCTCGGCACAGCCCACGGCCATCCCAGGTACACCTCGCTCCCTCTGCTTTCTGTAGTGTCCTGCTTTGAATTAATGCACACGTGCTGCACTCCTAATGCGCCTGAACAGCCCTGACAATCGCTTGCTTACAGCCGTCCTCATGACTGGTTGCCCATGCCAAGCTTAGTTTTGCCTTGTAGCTCTCTGTGCAGTGGGTTGAGATGTGCTTGACCGGCCCCAGGAGAGCTAAGCCAAGCATCCTGGGGAGAGGGTCCTGTCTCATTCAGCCGTGAACGGCTGAATGCTAACCAGTTTATAAGCCTCCTTAGATGGAAAATGCCTTGCCTCAAACACAGGTTGAGGAAGGAGCCTAATGAGACTTTATCTGCTAGCTGCATCCCATACCAGGACCTAGTATCTTTTTTTCATATGCCTCCTATCTGATGCTTGCTTTAACTGCACAGCCATGGTCCAACTCTCTTCTCTTTGGTAACCCCAAGAGAAGGAAGAGACAGTGTCCAGTGAGTGACAGACATGAAAAACAGAGAATAAATTGAACCTCTTGAAATGAACAGGTAGACTAGCTAGCATCTAGAAAAACGCCATCAGTGGAAGTCTGTTAGACTGTGGTGTCAGCATTTGTCCTGGCAGGTGACATATCTGTCTCTAGGGAATCAGAGCTGACTTGAGTTCACTCGAGACTAAAGTGAGAGTCCTGATTTCTGGTCCAATATGCCCTGTCCTTGTACAGTGGACACATGTCCTCATTGGCCAGATCCCCTCCAAGAAGACAGAGCTCTTCTGCCATGCCTGTGCTTTCTCCAGGCCAGCTGAATACCAACTGTAGACAGGCGATGTGGGCATAGATGTGGGCCCATATAGTCTGCCAAGGCCAAAGGTATAGGAAGATAGCCCTGAACAGCTCCCATCATGCCTGCTGTGTGTATAGAGCTTGCCAACCTCTTGGTCAATTGACACAATTGCTCTTCCTGGGGCAAGGGGGCGGGGAGGGGGCAGGGAGACAGGCCAAGAAAGGTCTCTGTCACAAAGAGAGAGACCAGTGTATGACTCTCGATGATTGTTTGTGTGTGAATGGCTGGGAGACGTGTGGGGGCCGCCAGCACCAGCAAGTTGGCAGGTGAGTTTGAAACTATAGAAGTATCCAATGCGTTGTGGTTAAGGCCCCTTAGTGTATGATGGGGTGGGCGTGTCTAAAGGCAAGGTAACCTGGAGGTGATCGCCCGAAATGGTTCTCTCCCTGGATTAAAAGGAAGTCTGAAGAGAGGTGGCCCTGGTTTTCTTCTTCCCCTTCTTTCTTTGGGTGCTCTGGTGTGTTTTGCTGTGAAATGGACAGGACAATGAGTATGTCAAATCCATCTTGCCTTAGGGCCACGTAGGAGATATGGCAGGGTGAGGCTGGTGTGAGCAGTTTGTCACAGTTGTTCCCTGGGGTGATAATGGATGAGCAAGTCTTTGGGTAAGCCGGGTTCCCAGGCTGGGTACTGCCAGCAAATGTGAACTTCTAGAGTTTGGGTGTCAGAGCTAAAAAGAAGAGGAAGACCTGGTCTTCCTGCATCCTTGGGAAACACCCAAGCTCCCACGTAAGCCAGAGAAGGCTGGGGGCTGTTCAACTTTGTGAGGGCTTCATGACGTAGGGCGCAGGTGTTAAGAGTTTGATGTCTTTTCCCGTGCTTGGCTGGGCCTTCCTGACCCTTGTACTGGGACTGGAGAAAACTTGGTTTGCATTACAAGATGTGCACTGTGCTTGGAGTCTGTGGTGAGCAGAGTGGTAGAAGTGGGCAGGCTTCATGCAAAGCATGATGGGGGCTGAGGGAGGGGCGTAGTAGGAAAGAAGATCAGATGTGGTCTGCAGAGGCCACCCTGGGCCGGGCACAGGGCTACACACAGTTGAATCACCCACTGCATCTCTACCAATACTGCCAGCCAAAAACCCACTAGACGCTAGAAGAACTACACTCATTGACTGCACCTAAGAGGCTTGACCTTAGAAGAAGGTAACATTCTCCTAATCAAACCCTTAGCATTCTACTGTGGAGGTTCTTGTTCTGTCACTTTAACTTCATTTGCTCGCTGGCCCTTTAACCCCCAAATTAACCCCGCTATGCTGCTTTTGGCATTGCTGAGCTTCTGACCTGGCCTATGATAATGTTGATACTGCAATGAGTTCTCCTCTAATCTTTGGTTGGTTTAATTTACTAAGTTGCATTAACCTTGGATTCTTGTGTTTTCTATATTGGACCTAATTTTTTTTTTCTTTTTATCTATTTTTTTTCCTCTGTTTCTGTCTCTGCCTTCTCTTTTCTTCTCCCCGACCCTGACCCCTTCCTGTGTCTGTCGTCATACCTGTCATCTTGGACGTCACTTGGGACATCCCCACTGCCACGTCTATTTTTCAACCAACTACACTCTCTGTGGGGACCCCCCCCACACCCCATTGCTTGACAATGCAGCCACTTTGGGATGCACCTCTGCGTCCTACACGTTTGTCTCCTTGCTTTTCTCCGCAGTGACTCTTCTTTTGCTCTGTTAGGAACTTGAACGGGAGGATTCCGTTTGCTTCAAAGCCCCCCCAGATCCTATGGAAATGACCGGTACCCCTCCCCCCTCTTTGGAAGAACCTTGTCAGAGCCACTGTAGCTTGGCCATAGCCTCTGAGCAAGCAGCGTTCAGTGTGGAAGAGGAAAGTTTTGCATTGGGAAAAAGCTTTACCTCCTGACATTTCTGCCCTTCACAAACCCTCCTGTGCCACTTGATAAGGAGTCTGCCCCTTTTTCAGAGCAGTTAACAACAGCAGCAAAAAAAAGAGAGAGAGAGAGAGAAGAATCTCAGCACTCTTTCTTTATTACTTTTTTTTAAAGCATCATACTAGGTTTACAGAGAAGTTTTTACATATCTGCTACTTACTGCATTTTTTGGTTCATATCTAAAATAGAGCAGAAGGAGAATTCTAAGGCCTTGGAAAGTTTGTCTCAGATTATTGAGATCAACACAGCCCATCTCATTCTAACCCATTACCTCTCCTCCACCCCCAGGAAGTAACTGATTTTGCTTACCCATGTTGGAAGACCTAGATGTGGTGATCCATTAAGCACTCTGCTGATCGGATGGGCCAATCGAATGCCCCTGTGGCCCATGCACTGGGGGACAAACAATTGGATACTGTTAGATAAAGTCTGGGGGGGGACTGATGAATGTTCTAGAATGCCAGTTCTATCACCTCTGTGAACAGGGCAAAGCCGTTATATGTCCCACACATGTCAGCTTTGAAAGGTGTTTATTTCCCAGATGTGTGACTCCACTGCTTCCCAGAAGCTTGTCACACCAATGGGTAAGGGGAGAGTCTCTGGGTTCCTGGGGTTGTTGACCAGCCATGACCTGCACCGTGGCTATAAGCGTAGTATGTAGGACAGGTTGGAGGCACCCACTGTGAATGAGACGAGAGGTTTCTACTTTCCCCAAACATGCTCGCAGCTGTACCCGCGGAAGGTCGGGGCCCCTACCAGAGTGCTCAAAGCCACCGTATCAATAAATTCAGGTGGAGACTGTGGCCACTTCCACCGTGCCCTAGCTTGCCTTCCCTATTGGTGTCTTGGTTTGATGATACGTCTCAAAGTCTCGTGAAAAGCTAAGTACCCCTGTCTGCTATTGGGGAAGGAAACGCAGGGCTGGGTCCTGCCCGGTCATGGGATGGACCTTCGATGGGATAAAATCTCCCGCACTGCAGTCACCTGTCATTCTACCTGTCTCTTCTCTGACCATTTCCACAAAAGTTGGATTTACATTCTCTTTAGGTTCTTTTTGTATATTTTTTTCTGTTGCTTTTTTTTTCTTTAATGTTCAAAAATTAGCCTTCAAAACTAGCCTTGAAATAACCCCACACTGTGGTTCTCTGGTCAAAGACCACCTGTTGGCATCCGCTGGTGCCTCCAGCAGTCAGTATAGAGACTCCATACTGCTCACTAGCTCAGGCAGACAGTGCCATCTGCCCAGGCCGGAACCTCAGCAATGGAGCCCTGGGCCTCTTCCAGAAATAGTTCTTAGATACAGGGTAAAGCTGTAGAGAACAGAAACCTGGAGTGAGAATTATAGATGACTTAAGGAAAACGGTCGTGAAGGCAGGAGAGGCCCTCATCATCTCCTGGCCATTCCGATTGGTTAGAAGCCACTTGCCTTCATCATCCTATGGGAAGCAGCCCAGGCTTCTACCTCAGCCTGATCCCAGGTCCATCCACAGTGTTACTATTTCTAAAAGGACCTTTGAAGATCTATTCCTACATGAGAGATCTAGACACCACCCTGATGCCGCAGCCCTCAGCCACCTCTTGGTACCTGCTGGTGATAGATCCAGGGTTCAGTTATAGAGAGAGCATCCATGCTGCTCAACAGCTCAAATAGGCAGAAACCTCTCCTCTGAAGCCTGGGCCTTTTCCCACCAGCACAGCAGAGCAGTGCATTTGTGGAGGGTCGTTGCAACCAATCCATTCAGACCTTTTGCTTGTAGCTTACAGTGGTCCACCCCTTGGCAGACAGTGTCCACGCCCACCTGAGCACACCAGACTCTTGAGGTCCCGCCAGGAGTCCTTAGGAGAGGAACTCTCAGAGAGCCTCCTCAGCCTCCTGCCTCTGTGCCCTGCATCAGTACCACCCCCACACGCAACCCGCCCGTGGGGGCTCTCTGCTCACTTTTGGAATATTTATACAGCAGGTTTGGATCACGTTTTTTTCTACTAATAAGAATGTTAACCATGTTGTGTAGATAATCAGTGAGGCCTTTATGAAGTTTACACCTTCGCATTATTAAAGGATATAACGGTTTGTGTGAACTCGCCGTTCGTGTGTTCTGATTTCTGTTTGCTCCATGTGTGCCCAACACAGTGTCAAAAGGCCTTTTCCTTCACCCCGCATCAACCCAATAGCCAGTTACCTGGAGAAACATTCACACTGGGCCTCACATTTGTAGCCTGAGACTGGAGTTCTGGCCAATGGAGATTTATTTTTCCCTTCCTCGTGGGGGCGCTCTAGGCTTTCCTGGTTCTCCTAAGACACACCATGGGTCTTGGCTACATTGGAATTCTTAGCAAGCAGGGAGAGAGGGTTATGCTTTTGCAGAAGTGGGGAGGTGGTCACTCTGGGGACAGTGACACATTCTGAGCCACCAGATACATCACTCTGGAGCAAAGCCTTCCAGTTACACAGCCACCTAGACTACTCCTGTCAGAGGCTGAAACTGAGAGAAGTGTCTGTTGGGAAAGTTACATTCTGATTGGAATCACACTTAAGACACCTTGCACAAACGCCTAAGACCAACCATCAGTGGTAGCCAGTTTGAGGATGACATAAACAGATGTATAAGGGATTTGTGAATGAACTAGACCCCTACCTAAATGAACCATTCTGAAAATCTGAGAGTCAGAGGAGAGGGAGGGGGCAGGGAGGGAGGAACTCCTGCACCTAGATCTCATGGACACAATGGCTTGGGCCCATCAGGACTCTGGTAAAGTGTGAGGCCTGTATTCTCATTCAAAAGTATAAGTTAGGTATCTGTGGGTCTCAGTCTTGGAGCAAGCCTGTTTGCTTTTGAATGCCAACTTCCCAAGATGGTAACTGCAAAGACCAGTGGCCTCAGCCTTGTAGTAGCCTCCCTGCTCTGGGCAGCTCTGACATCAGAGGCTGTAAAGGGACTGTTCTCAAGAAGTCATTGCATGTAGGATATACAAGAAAGATGGGGAAATCATGGTGGCAAATGCAGTAACAGAGCCTCTCCACAAACTTGGGGTTTAAAAAAAACACTTTTATGAACTGTTACATGAAATGTGGGGAAAACGTTTACCCCTCCAGCGTTCCTTGACTAAACAATCCTAGAATGCTACTAAGAAGGAAGTGAACATGGCCTGTCTTTGTTTACCACTTCTTTTTGTGGATGTAGGCAGCATTCTCCTTCCAATTTGAGTTGGAAGTCTTAATTCTTAGCATGGTGGCCCTCTTCCTTCAGGAAAGTCTGCTTTCTCTGGAGCTGTTCAGTCCCATAGGCCCGGTCCGGTTATCAGTAGTGGCTGCACAGCTTTAGCTCGGCGATGGATCCTAAAATCTGCTGTGGTTCACTGTGATACAGGAGAGGAATCGTGGGCCCCCTTTGTATCAGCTTGGGTACTTGTTCCATCCCTGATTCCTGTGCCTCATCCCAAGGATTATAATTCCAGAGAAATAGGGAGCCCCAGAATCTGAGTACCCCCAAGAACTCCACCAGAGTGAGTCAAAGCATTGGGTTTTTAAAGAAAAAATAAAAATCACAAGAATTAGTGATTTAAGATGGACTAGACCAAGTGTTTCTGTCCTCCAGGAAAAAAACTCTTTCTCAGTGTATACTAGAGAGAGTGGCTTAGGGAATCTGTTCCATGTGCACAGTTACAGACTTGGAATAGTGGGCACTTGTGGTTAAAGAAGACTTGCAGACATCCTATACAGAATGCCCTGCTGGGTACCACATTGGGATCCCAAACATTACAACATCTCTACCCAGGGTTGTCTCACCTTTGCTTGAATGCCTCCATCAGGGAGCTCACCCACCACGGCTCTGTTTTGACTAGCAGGTGGTTCGCCCTTTCTCGTGTGAAGTTGCAATCTTCCCTCATCCCCATAATTAGCATCTATTGAGTGGGACAAAGCTACGTTTACTTCCTTATGACACACCTGTAAATATTTAGAAGCAGGCTTAACACAATATTCAAGTGTACAACAGATATTCTGTGAACAGGTTATCTTGAATGCTGGAGAAATGAGACAGGACACCTGCTAAGGTGGCCTAGAGGGAAAGGCTAGACATGATTAGAATGAATAGAAAGTAGTAGGTGGTAATGAAAAAGAGAATAAAAGAGATCGGGGGAGACTACTCCAAGGCAGTATGAAGTCTGAGGCCCGAGGGCCTCTGATGGGGGTCTCATTAGGAAGGAAGTTTTCCAGTCAGTCAATCGGCCCTGGGACGGGATTGGCTGGTATGCTCAGAAGGCGAAACACAGAAGGTTTGGAACTCCTGATTGGTGGTAGTAACCTTGAATTCAATTAGAGGGCTGGGCAGAAGCCGCAGAACATTCAACCAAGGGCGAATGTTCTGTGGACTGTATATCAAATGGAAGGAGAGACCACTGCTGTACACTTCATTGGTGTCACTGCACATACAGTCTTTCACCCTCATGCTCCTCCTCTCCAGTGCGCCCAGAACCAGGGCAGCCTCCCAACTACATCTGCTGAGCCCAGAGCGGAAACTCAGCCAGCGCTGTGTCCTCACACATCCACCAGGTCTCAGTGCTTCACTTCTCTTTTTTTTATTTTTTATTTATATTTATTTATTCATTTATTTATTTTTTGTCAGTCGTGGGGTTTGAACTCTGGGCCTGGGCACTGTCCCTCAGCTCTTCAGCCCAAAGCGAGTGCTCTACCACTTGAGCCACAGTGCCACTTCCAGTTTTCTGGTGCTTTATTGGAAATAAGAATCTCACAGACTTTCCTGCCCAGGCTGTCTCTGAACGGGGAATCCTCAGATCTCAGCCTCCTGAGTAGCTAGGATGACAGGTGTGAGCCACCAGCCCCCTTTATTTTGTTTTATTTTTTTAATTTTTTGTCAGTTGGCGGGGCTTGAACTCAGGTTCTAAGCACTGATCCTGAGCTCTTTTGCTCAAGGCTAGTGCTCTTCCACTTTGAGCTACAACACCATTTCCAGTTTTTGAGTGGTCAGTTAGAGATAAGAGTCTTACAGGGACTTTTCTGCCCAGGCTGGATTCAAACTGAAATTCTTATATCTCAGCCTCCTGAATAGCTAGGATTACAGGAGTGAGCCACCAGTGCCTGGCTTACTTCTCCTTTTTAAGAACAGGCTCGGCTATAGAAGAGTCTATGTAAAAGTCTCAGACCTAGTGCCATTGAGTGCAAATGCACAGGTGTATACACACACACACATTCACATATACACACTCACACTCAAAACCACTTTCAACTCCTCCAGAAAGTATGAACATACACCAACCAGTTTACTAATGTCTGGACACTGTCATGGCTTTAAGCCACTAGAATGGAAAATACAAGGCTAAGATGCCCAATTCATTCAAGAAAGCCACTCTGGCTTCTCCTAAGGATCTAGAAAGCCTGTGGTGCCTTTGTTCTCACAGGGGTGAGGGCCATGGGGAAGCAGATTGGCGCTTCCTTCTCATATAACCAGCCAGAAGCACCTCTGCATTAGCAGGCTGCTGAGGAGAATGACCCACTCTAGCTGACAGCTGAAGTGAGCAGCTGACCTTCTGGTTATACCCAGAGACGAGGTAGCCAGAGTCCTCTGCTAGTTGTGAGTCTGCCTGAGGGCACAGGGTGAGGTCCTCCGTACAAAGTTGAATAGGACCCACTAGGGAGCCTGAGGAGGAAAACTCTGAGAAGCAATCCAAGGTCCCAAAGAGACTTAAACCATTGATGTGCTCCAACTCAGGCCCCATGGCAGCCAGAGTAGTAGGTTGCGAGTGGTCCTGTGTGGTTTGTAGGCCAGTAGCTCATAACCAGAACTGGGGTTTGAAGTGGACCAGCCAAGAGTCACAGCCACTGGGAAAGTTGTTCAGTGGTTGCACAAGGATCCCTGGAATGGGCAGAGCATCTTCCCCCAGGAGCACAGGCTATATGAGAAGATAACAGTGGTGGGGTTTAGCAGTACATACATGTAATCCCAGCATTTGGGAGGTTGAAGCAAGAAGACCATGAGTTCAAGGCCAGTCTGGGCTACATATAGTAAGACCTTAAAAGGAAGGGAGGGAGGGAGGGAAGAAGGAAAGAAGAAATGGGGGGTAGGGAGGGAAAAGAAGGAAGGAGTGAACGAACCTAGGCACGGTGACCCAAGTCTGTGATCCTAGCTATTCAAGAGGCAGAGATGGAGGAATCTTGTGCTGAGGCCAGCCAGCATAAGAGTCCAAGAGAGTCCATCTCAGTCATCGCTGGCTGCCTGCCTGCTATCTTACCTTCAGGGAAGCACACTGGCTGGGCCCAGTGGTGTGCAGCTTTCACCTCCAGTGAAGCACAAGGAGGAAGACTGCAGCCCAGGCTGGCTGGCCCATGTAGAAAGGGAGAGAGAAAGGGGCCGCAGGTGGAGCTCAGTGGTAGAGCACCTGCCTTGGAAGTGCTCAATGCTCAGCAAGAGAGGGAGAGAGGGAGGAAGGGAGGGAGGGAGGGCAAACATAGTGGCTATAGTGCTGATTAAATGCCCCATCTATAGTGCTGGCTACTATGGGTCACACAGCGCTCCCATTATCTGTGTGATGCATGAATGGCAGGATGCTGGGCCCAGCCCACCAAGCATAGGAAGCTGAGTTTGGGGTCAGATGGGACCAAGCCCCAGGTTGTATTGCCCATAGTTCTTTACTCAATTCCTGAGATCTTGGGTAACCTCAGGAGACCCCGAGAGTACAGGAAGCTTGCTTGCTTGCTTGCTTCCTCCCTTCCTTCCTTGTTGCTTGCTTGCTTCCTTCCTTCCTGCCTTCTTGCAATTGTGGACTCAAGTCTTTCCAGAAGAAAAACTAACCAGCAGTGCCTATATTTTAGATGGGGCTCATTGCTTCCATGCTGACATATAGGCAGAGTTCTGCATGGGATCGTGTATCCCACACCATCGCCCCTTGCCTTACCTTGCCTCTCAGACACTGCTGGCAGTCACCAAGGGTCAGCGGGTGCATCTTGGTCAACTGATGTCAATCACAGCCATGCAGGGAGCCGAGCCTGGGTCCTTCTGTGATAGCATTCGGGACTGTAGGTGAACACCAGGGAGCTAGACACAGAAGCTGAGTCGTTCAGAGTGAGTCCCACCAGAATGGCAGCCGGATACTGCTGGGAATGTGTTTGCCAGGGTGCGTGTGTGGGAATGGCTGTGTGTGAGTGTGTAGCGTCACGTGGGTCTGCTGGTTTCCCTGAAGTCTGATGCAAGCTTGCCTAGCTCCTAGACGGTGAGTATTCCCAGACATCTTTCACCTTACCCATCAGGCCTGGGGAGACGCCACATCTCTGGAGTCATGTGACTTCATTCAGCTTGCTGGGCGGTGGCAGAGCGGGGATGAGCTGTGAGCCCTGGGTTGCTCTGGAGCGGGGTGGGGGCGGGGGATTCGCTAGAGTTACTTGCAAAAGGGGAAGAGGAGAGTAAGGCACCCATCCCATTGGCCCTGACATCCTTGCTAGCTCCAGGCAACCCTGGAAATACCATTTGCAGCCATTAGGGACCCTGTCCCTCCCCTCACAGCCTGAAACCGGCCACCATTACCTGCCTGTCCTGAAAGTAAAGCCTTTTGCTCAGGTACCAGACACATATCACAGTGCCCAATCACTTTGTCCGCATCCAATATCCCCAGATGTTGTGTGGCTGCGCTCAGCCTGCTCCCAGAACTCAGGAAGGCTGAGTGGGTGATTGGAGACATGACTCCCAAATCCCAACTTACATCTTCACATACTGCTGTCTCCTAGGTGAACCGAGGCAGCCATTTCTCCCCTCTGGAAGAGGTAGAGATGCTGTTGTCTCCACAGCAGGCACGCGGAGGCCAGAGAGAAGGTGCCACTGAGCATGCGTGCCATGGCTTTAGGCTCTAGGCCCTCCCTAACCCCAAGGGCAGTAGATCACAGGGTCAGAAAACTCTTCTCTCAGTCTGTTAACCACCAGCCATCTCTTTCCCCCTCTTAAGCCAACGGCAGCCCCACCTCGGGCCTGAGCACCGGAGCCATCGTGGGCATCCTCATCGTCATCTTTGTCCTGCTCCTGGTCGTGGTGGACATTACCTGCTACTTCCTGAACAAGTGTGGCCTGCTCATGTGCATTGCCGTCAACCTGTGCGGAAAGGCCGGACCTGGGGCCAAGGGCAAGGACATGGAGGAGGGCAAGGCCGCCTTCTCGTGAGTACAGCCCTCCCTCACCCTCACACCGGGCCCTGCCCCTAGCCAGGACCCAGCGGTGTGTCACACCTCAGAGCTGCCCTTCAGAACCACACTGACCTTGCCTTTAGCTCTCCTTCCCCAGGTTGAAACCCTGAGAGGCAGAGCATTATGGGAAGTCTCTAAGCATGGTGGTGGGGTTACTTGTCAGAAGTTTGGAGATCCCCGGGAAGGTCACCTGAATAAGAGACTCATCAGAGCTGAGGCTGAAGAAGAGCCCAGATGGAAGTGGGTGGCCAGCATTTTAAGGGGCGCATTACCTACCTGGCTCTCATTCATTCACTCGTCTTTTCATCACCCGGCAAAACATTTCTCCTGTAGCTCCAGAGTGCAAGGCAGCGTTCCCAGGCTCTAGGGAGCCAAGCAGATAAAAAGCCACGTCCTGGGGTGAGCCAATGGTCCCAAGGCTGTTTCCTCCAGCAGCATTTCTGAGGAAATGGATCCTGAGCAAATTGCAGGCGCTTTGAGGGCCCTCAGCTGCTGCTGAGAAGGGACAGAAGGGGGCGATGGTTACTCGCATCGCACATGCCTGCGATATACCTCTACATGCACACATGCACACGACCCTCCATATACATACTTCACAACGTACATGTATATGCGTGTGTGTGCTTTTGAGCACTTGCTCTCTCACTGCCGTAACATGCTATGCGCTTGGTATGCATTGGCTCATTTAACTCAGACCAGGTGAAATGCATCCTCACGCTTGCCACTGTCTTTGGGTGAAGACACTAAGGCAGGGCTGATTCCATTAGCTGCTCAAGGTGACACAGCTCTTGAAAGTTGGGCTGTGAGGCTTGTACACTCCTCCCTGACTCCGAGGCCCAGCCAGCCTCACCCGAGACCTAGGTACCTACCTGAGCGGTAGCTGTTGCCCTACCCACTGCCGGATTGCGTCGGGATCTAACCAGCAGAACTCCCCACAGGAAAGATGAATCCAAGGAACCCATCGTGGAAGTTCGAACAGAAGAGGAGCGGACCCCAAACCACGACGGGGGGAAACACACAGAGCCCAATGAGACCACGCCACTGACAGAGCCTGAGTATGTGGTGGGGGGAGGGAGGGCGGAAGGGAGGACTTGGCACCTGTTTAGTAGAACCCCACACTCCCACCTCATCACCCTACCCATGCCTTCCCTGCTTCCTACCCTCGGCTTCCGGCCAAACATGGCAGGCCTGGATTCTGAAGCCATTGGGCCAGAAGACCTACTTGGCCGGGCAGCGCTTGAACCCACTGTGCTTCAAGGGAAGGCATTCTTGGCTCTATTATGTACCAAGGGGGAATCTCAAGTTACATACCTATTCTAGAGATGGCCTCATGGAGAGAGGCTTGGCCAATCCTGTTGAGGGTCACTTACAAACATAGTCCTGTGCAATTTTCCTCCTAAAAGAATCAGAGTGGTGAGGAGACCTGGTAGAGTTCCCTGACCCCTCTGCTAATCAGAAGCCTCCTGGGAGGGGTGTCCTCAGAGACCCCGACCAGCTGTGTTTGTCCTGCCTGGCTTGGTGGGAGAGGATCCTGGGGAGCTGCTAGGAATAGAGCTGTGTCTGGAAGAATGCATAGCTCTCGGGAGCCATGGGATCACATGTTATCTGCTTTCTGTTCCTCATCCTTGCCCTGCGGAGCCCTGCAGGGGAGTTGCCAGGGGTCAGTTCTTCTGGGGCCCAGGAAATCTTGCCCTGCCTCTTCTTGGCGTGGAGATCCTGGAGCGGGCATCCGAGAGCTGAGGACCTGTGTGTGCAGGGGGTGGTGGGAGCACTGTACAGAGAGCTGGGGGTCCGTCGGCAGGGAAGAAAGCTTTAGCCAGAGCCCCTTTGCGACTGCCACGTTCTTTGTCGTCTCCTGTAACCTCTTCTGCCCGCCTGGGCGTGTGCCTTCTCTTGGCGTGCTTGTTTTCTCTGTGACCCAGTGTTCCTGCCTGTACGTGAATGCATGACCCACCCACCGTCCCCCGCCTCTCCTTCTCTCCGGCCCTCCTGCCCGGCTCTCTCTCTTTCTCTCTCTGTCATGTCTCTGCTTCATCGTGTCTTCTCTTCTACTTCCTGTCCTCCCCACAGGCTGCCTGCCGACACCACAGCCACTGTCGAGGACATGCTGCCTTCTGTCACCACCGTCACCACTAACTCTGATACTATCACCGAAACCTTTGCCACTGCTCAGAACAGCCCCACCAGTGAGACCACCACCCTCACTTCCAGTATTGCCCCTCCGGCCACTGCCACGCTGGACTCCAATTCTGTGCCCGCTGGCCAGGCCACCCCTTCCAAGGGGTCTGGGGTTGCTGCCTCCTCCCCTCCCCCAGCCTCAGCCCCCAAGATCGCCCCCCTCGTTGACCTAAGCGATACCCCCACCTCAGCCCCGGCTGCTAACAATTTGTCCTCTAGTGTCCTGGCCAATCAAGGAGCCGTCCTCAGCCCGAGCGCCCCACCCAGTGTCGGGGAGGCCCCCAAGACCCCCCCCACCAGCAAGCCCAGCCCTCCCCCAGCCTCCGCCCCAACCGGGACAGCCAGTCCCGTAGCGTCTGCCCCGGCCACAGAAGCCCCCCAGGCCAAGCAGGAGACCCCCAGCACCAAAGGCCCGGACCCAGAGCCCACCCAGCCCAACACCGCGAAGAACCCACCCAAGGCCTCCCCAGCCTCCGCTAGCCCGAAGAGCGAGGCTGCCTCCGTCACCGCCACAAACCCTTCCCAGGGCGAGGACTTAAAAATGGACGAAGGGAACTTCAAGACCCCAGATATTGACCTTGCAAAGGATGTTTTTGCAGCCCTGGGCTCTCCTGCTCCCGCCGCTGGGGCCAGTGGACAAGCCCCTGAGCTTGTATCTTCCACTGCCGAGAGCTCGGTTCCACCGGCACCAGCCAAGATCGAGTACGACCTCTCTCTGTCTGCTGTCATTGGGTTGTGTCCTGTGTGCGTGTGTGCTGCGTGTGCTGTGTCCTCCTTGTTAGATGTGTCCTCGGCCTCCCCCGGGGGCTTCTCTGAGTGACTCAACCAGAGGGCTGGGCTGAGGTAGAAGAAGGGACAGCCAGCAGGGTCCTGGTGAACCAGGAGAGGAGCCACCAACCTCCTGCTCGCTAATTAGGCCACCTTAATTACGTTTTATCTCATCATCCTGGCTGCACTTCTGTTCTCCTTGGAGGTTGCCTTGCAGTCAGACCCCTGAGGAAAGAGCTAAAGGAGGCCACGGTGCCTGTGTCTGCCACCTGGGCCCACAGTGATGTGGGGGACAGGGACATTCAGGGACAGGGCTGAGTGCTCCCCCAAGAGAGGCACCAGAGAGCAGGAAGAAAAGACACAGCTCTGCCCCTCCCCCCCCCCCAGGTCTGGTGAGGTAGCCACACACTAGCCAAGGTAGCCACAGTTGACTTCTGTTGGCCTTTAGAGTATCTGGGAAGATCGGTCAAAAAAGAATGAGCCAGGCACCGGTGGCTCACCCTGTAATCCTAGCTACTCAGGGGGCTGAGATCTGAGGCTCACGGTTCAAAGCCAGCCCACGCAGGAAAGTCCATGAGACTCTTATCTCCAGTTAACTACTCAAGAAACAGAAGTGGTACTGTGGCTGAAAGGATTAAAGGGCTAGCCTTGAGCAAACATTGCTCAGGGACAGCGCCTAGGTCTCGAGTTCAAGCCCCATAACTGTCTGCTGGGTCTCTTAAGTCCCAGGTCCTTACGATTTCCAGTTTCTCATCATGTGGTGCTTCACACCACGGCACTGAAGGCTGAGGTCTGTGCCGGTTCCCCGCAGCCTTGGCTCTCTGGCTTCTGGGATCCATGGCTGGTGACAGAGGCAGGCCTGGGTTTTCTGTGGAGGTTCCCAGGGCTGTCTCCACATAGCTGGTATGATGCCAGCAGGCTGTAGCCCAGAGCCCTCATCTGGGTGTCAGGAAGTTAAAGGACTGCCCTCCCCACCCCGCACCCCCCAACAAGCAGCCCTCTCCAGCCTCTCTCCCCCTTCGCTATTTTCTCACTTGGACTATGTAGAGGCTACAGCATGGAGGCCAAGGGATGGAGATGGGAGGGCGGGGAGATGTTAGAGACGGGGGTAAGGAGGGAATGGGCCAGCAGGAAAGAGGTGGTTAATAGTGGGTAAAACAGTATAAGCAGCCTAGGACATAGCAAGCTGAGCTACTGACGCACAGTTTGTCCAGGTGAGAAAAGGGATTCCTTTTCCACCCCTTGCCCTGCCTCAAGTTTTATGAAAGACTGCAATTGAAGGCTGCACACTTAGGTCTTTTTACAAGTCATTGTGCCTGGAGTTAACTGGGAAATTGGCTCAGGATACAGCTCCCAGGTGACTGCCAGTGTACCTCCAAGGTTAGGAGCCAAAATCACAGAAGCTCCCCACCCCTTCCCCAGGGTATGGCAAAAAGTGGGGTGATGGGGGAGATGTGTGCAGCAGTGCAGCAATTGTGTCTCAGTGGTGCTGTTTGTCGATTCTCTGCAGGAAGGGCCCAGTAGAAGCAAAGTCGGAAAGCCAGGAGTCAGAAGCAAAGCCAGCGCCAGCCGAAGCCAAGACGGTCCCCAATGACACCACACAAACAAAGGAAAATGAAAGCAAAGCGTGATCGGTGCCAGGAAAAGTGACACAGCGGCTTCACCAGAGCATTTCCCAATGTCACACACACACTCACACACACACATGCGTGTGCACATGCGCACACACACACACACAAACACACACACAAAATCTCATTCCTCTAGTGTCTTTTGCCTTCAAAAAAGAAAAGAAAACTAAACAGATAAACATAGGACCTCCTTTTTGTAGGTTTATAGAAAGGGCTCCTTTGTTGCAAGAACATGAGACAAAAGGTTAAACCCAAACTAGGACACTCTGTTCCCTGAAACCATTTAAAAATCAAACAAAAGGACCCCAAATTAAGAATCTAGGAAGCTCAGAAAAAAAAAAATGTCTAGGTTCAGGAAGACCATACTTGGTGTAACCTAATTGGCACAGACCAGTTTTCAGAAAGGAAAAAAATAAAATAAAACAAAACAAACTTCCAGTCACTAAGACTAACTGGATGAACAAAGTCCACGCTTTATTTTTATACTTTCAGTCGAGTTGGACGTCTGTCAAACCTCATAAATAAGTTATCATTTCTGTTCACATTGTATTTCTCCCTTATGCAAAGTGTGTCACCCTTTCTAGCTGAATTCATTTCCCACGTAGATGCTTATTATTTCATAATTATGCCAAATTGCAAATTCTCGGGGAGGGGAAGGGTTCTCCATTTTCAGGATTCCGATTTCATTGGCTTCTTTTTCTTTCCTTTTTTCACCCCTCTTCTTTCCTTTCTGACAACTTTGTTTCCAGTGTTTACAAGTTGACATGTGTTTGACTTCAGTTCTCTGTTTCAATGTCCATGTAAAAAAAATACTGCCTTTTTTTTTTTTAAGTAACAAATATCGCCTAGAGGCAGCCTTATTTCATGAACATGGGACAACTTTGATTTGGGCGGCTCTTCCTCCCTGTCCTCATTTGCAGTTTTTGCCTGTGTCCAACTCAGGTAGAAATCCATCTCATTCTGACATTGTTTTGCCTTTGGACTTTTGGTTCTTTTTGGTGATCCTTCAGGGGTTAGACCACTTTCTGATTAGCTGCCGCCTGCCTGTGTCTATGACAAAGGAACTGACTCATGGGCACGCAAATGCTTTGTTGAATGAAGCAGAAAAGATTGTATAGTTGGGGCTGGTATTTGGTGATCACACATTTTGACCCCAAACATCCCCCTCTTTTTTTTTTTGTAGAAAGCCAAATAAAATATATACATACCATTTTCTTTTGAGCCCAGAATCTAGATTTGAGCAGAAGAGCATGTACACTTCAGGGAATTAGTGTCTTTTTTTTGGAAATCTGTTGAAGTGAAGTAACATTGGCCTTCTGTTCACTTAAGCAGCATTTGTTTTAAAACAAACAGAAAAAGGAAACAACAACAAAAAAAAAAACTATCTGGAGTCATAACACAACTTTCCTGGATTGGAAATCAAGTGAAGAGGGGAAAAAAATACAGAAACTTCAAGAGGGATGGGAGGGGGGAGAAGGGAAAAGCCAGCCCTTTGTATAGAAATTTTGCTTTTTTGTTTTTCATTCTACTTTAGAACTGCAAGCTTGTTGTGCACTGTGGATGCGTGAACTTTAGTGTGAAACGTGTTTTTTGTCATAGTATTGAAATAAAACTTTCAACATAGTTTGGTTGTGGAAAGGTATAGCAGATAGTTCAGAAAAAAAAACACATATTCAGGAAACAAAGTATAAATCTTAAAAAGGAATTGAAGCCTTTAAGACAGAGGAAGTGAAAAACGGATTGTGATGATGACCACGATGATGGTGATAATAAAGAAGAAGAAGAGGACGAGAAGTCAACAGAAGTTGATCCTCGGGCTCTCGTTCCTTTCCTAAGGTACCACGCAGCAAGAGGCTAGGGTGGCAAGTCGGCCTCCACGCCCCCTCCCCCGTGTCCCGACATGTCTGCACTCTGATCAGTGGCGATGCTAGATGATAATTTCAAACTGTGAAAAATAATGGTCTTGTCATTTGCTAAATGTGGGGTTATGTTGCATTTTTCTCAGCTCCTGGGGATGGAAATGGAGGATTCCAGAACACACAGCCCTGTGACTCTAGTCTGCATGGATCAGTCATTCAAATGCACAGGAAAAAGGAAGGTGAAGACTGCTCTCCGAGCACCGAGCAGAACGGGAGAGGTGGGCACCTGAGGCAGGGAGGGCCTAGTGGTGATAGTGGAGGGGTTCTTCCGGTCACCAGGCTGACCAGGGGAATCGCTTTCTCACCTTGTGATATCAGTGGCCTGACCAACCAGGCCAAAGGCCATTCGATGCCTCCTGGAGATGGTTCCTCCAACTGGTTGGTTGTGTGTAGGCAAAGGAATTGGGGGTTCTGATGGTTAAGAGAAAAGACAAGAGGTATAGTTAGCCCATAGATAGCCTGGCCCAGGGTAGACAAGTCCTAGAACTCTGGCTAGGACTCCAAACTGCCCACCCACCCTTTGGTCTGCCTCTCCTGTGTTACATATTATGTTTGTCTCGGCATGCATGAGCTTTTATTTTTTTAAAGCGCAATGCTTCCTCTTAAAATCAGAGGGAATCACGTCATTTTTGAGATGTTCTATCTTTTATGTTAAGAGATACAAGCTTCTTGTTTCCCTTTTGGTTTTTTCTTTCTTTTTGCTTTTAAAGGAGGGATCAACTCCATTTGTTTCAATGTTGGTGTGTGTGTGTGTGTGTGTGTGTGTGTGTGTGTGTGTGTGTGTGTGTGTTATGCATATGTATTCACATAAAGAATGGCAAGGCCAAGTTCTACAGGAGGGCCACTAGGGTGCCATGAGCAGTTTCCCAGTCTGAAGGGCCCATGGTGTATATAGTTGCAGCTTTCGCAGTGGAGTTCTGTCTTCACGCTTTTCTATGGAACCTCCCACATCCCAGGGTTTCACCCTAGGCTGTCTGTCTGGTTGGTGGGTTTTTTTTTTAGACCTCCATGAACAAAGACCCTTACCCAGCATTCTGTACTTCGGGGGCCTTCTCTCTTGTTATAAAACCTTTTTACCAAGTGAAAACATCCACAACACCTTTGTTTCCATTCTCACCGGTGTAAATACTGAGTACTAACTGAGAATTTTGACTTTGCATTCTGTCAGAATACTTGTGTTCAATAAAAATTGAAAGGAAAAAAAAAAAAAAAAAAGCAATGCTGGTCCAACTGGGATTTCTTTCCATTCTATGAGAGAATGTGGTCTGCAAGACCAATGGAGACCTGTCTGTGCTAATGGTGTTGACCTTGTAAGCAAGGTCAGGGAAACCCAATGTCTTCAATGTGGGTAGCCTGAGTGGAGATTTCTGTATTTGTTTTAATCGGTTGATAAGTCCTAATTTAGAAAGGCCAGATATCAGATTGGGAAAGATTTCATTCACATCCTGGTTTTCCCATTTCCCAGTTGATCCTTAGAAGAATTACTGAATTTTTGCCCTTCCAAACCACCCCCCCATACCACCACCTCTTAAGAATCTACTTCCTCTTTGAGAAGACTAGATGTAACCTGGGGGGAGAGAATCAGTCCTGGTTAATGAACAAGACAATGGATATGTGAGTCTAGCATGGTGCTTTCTTGGCTCATTGAAGGATCCTATAAATAGGAGTGCGTGCTCTACAAGTCCAGTTGTAATAATTGCCAACACCCGAGCTTCAGTTCACAATGCTGAGATAGACACATGAGGCTCTTATACATGAGAAGCATGTTTCTTTTTGTTGTTTGGTGGTGGTGGTGGTGGTGGTGGCAGTGGTGGTTGTAAGACTTGAACTCAGGGACTTGGGTCCTTTCCTGAGCTTTTTTCACTTAAGGCTAGCAATCTACCACTTTGAACCACAGCACCACTTCCAGTTTTCTGGTGGTTAATTGGCGATAAAAGTCCCACAGAATCACAATCTTCAGATCTGAAGCCTCCCAAGTAGCTCGGTGTGAACCACCGGCATGCAGCTAGTGCCTTTCTTCTATTGCTCTGCTCTGCCCGACTGCATTCAAAGGCCCCAACTCAGCCCCTAGAGTTTGTCTCTGAGCTAGGTAGCATGAAAACCAGGCCTTGGCACAGAATTCTCTTGCCTGTGGTACTCAGGAAGAAGCAGACAATACTGCTGGAATTGCCCCACTGTGCTATGGGATCCAGAGTTCTTGACAGAGACCTGGCTACAGGGCCAAGTTTGCTCCAAGGGCAGGTACCCACCCTCAAGGGTGACACCACCATTACTTTGTGTCCTCAGTGCCTGTGCTAATGATACACAGCCACCTGCATCTGTGGGGTCAGAGGTCCAACTGCAAATGGTTTGGGGGGGAGGGGCAGGGAAGGAGACACAAATCACATTGCTTAGCAAAAATTGGATAAAGCAAGAAATTCTGGCCCTCTCCACTCGCCGATGAGGCCTTGCCTCCAGAACCTCCTTCCTCCAGATGACAGGAAGTACTGAGCATCTCCAAGAGGCTGAGGATGCAGCAATGGGCAAAACCCGCCCTCGAGTGGAAGCTATATGCAAGAACTAAACTCCTTGTGCTTGTCTTTAGGGCTACTCACAACCATTCCTGCTTAAAGGTAGGTATGACTGAGCCATGGATATAGTTCCCAACCCAAAGGAGTTCACATGTTCACTTCCACAAACAAGTGAGATGAAGTAAAACCATAAAAAGATCACTTAGAACTTCACACCTCTGCCAATGGCTGGAGTGCCTTTGTGGAATCCAGTTGGGCTTTTAATCCAGCGTATGTTTCTGAGCACTAGAAGAATGTTGTCTAATTTTCTGTGTGTGTGTATATGTGTGTGTGTGTGTGCACGCTATTCACATGTATTGGATGCAGAAAGGACACACAATCTGCATCACAAATATTTGACCCATCACTTTAAGTCTAGATAAACACTAAAACAGTGTAGCTCGTGCCGAGTTCCACAGGGGGTAAATACTTCCAAAATGGCACCCCCAGGCCAGGAGTGAGAGAGATGCAGCCTTACTTGGTGTTTCCACCAAATAGAAGCAGAGCCAGCCATAAAAACCCTGCCAGGTCACAGGCCATAGTAATAGGTGGTAATATGAATATAATGAATGTTATTAAATAATGCATAGCAAAGACTACATATACAAATAATAGTTGAACAACTAACTCCAGCCAGTACCTGCTAGACAGCCCTGACACTTTGAGCACTTCATTTGGAGCTCTTGTTAGCAAGGCATTATTTACCTGTCCTGTCTGACCCAGGGCAATGGACAGCACTGTGGACAAGATCCAGGGATTAAGGAAGAGAGTGGGGTAGTGGTCTCTGAAGGATGACATTGGAGCCGTGACTTGAGAGGAGGGAGGGATGGAAGTGGGTAAACATGGGAAGGAAAATACTCCAAGCAGAGGGAAGAGGACAAAGGCACCAAGGAAGGGACTTCACGGAATAGCTCTTTACTGGAGCAGAGAGCAAATGAGGGGGTAAGACAGAGAGTAAAGACAGAGGAAGGGACCAAAGGTATTGGTGAGCTCGATACATCATGTGGAGTCTGGAGAGCACACTGTTAGAACATCTCCCATTTCTTCAATGCAATGGAAAGTCAAGGGAAATTTTGTGAGCCTACATCTGACGTGAGTTTTCCCAATGACCGCTCTGGCTGCTGGCTGGCTAGCAGACCACAGAAGGTCAAGAGAAGAAACACACAAGACTTGGAGAAAAATCATGTGGAAGTGAATGTGGATTCGGAAGAGAAGAGAATGGAGCCCCAAACCCAGGAAAGAAAATCACAGGCAGCTCTATTTATTTATTCCAGAATAAATAAATAAGTAAATGGAGTTCAGGCATGGAGTTTAATTAGATGAAGATTAAATGTTGGCCACCTGTCCCTCCATCCTTGTCCTCCTCCACCCCGCCCCTGAGTGGGGCTGAAAATGCTCAGTGTCGCAGGAATTTCTGACAATTCTCCCCGAGAGAGAATTCACCCCACACACAGAACGCAGGACTTTCAAAGGAGCCTTTGAGGGGGCTGGGAATGGGGCCTGGTGGTAGAGTGCTTGCCTAGCTTGCATGAACCTCCAGGTTCGATCCTCAGTACTATATACACAGAAAAGGCCAGAGTGGCACTGTGGCTCAAGTGGTAGAGTGCTAGCCTTGAGCTGAAGAACTCAGGGACAGCACCCAGGCCCAGAGTTCAAGTCCTACGACCGACAAAAAAAAATAGCTCTTGAGGCCAGCTGAGAAAGACAGCCTCAGAGAGGATATCTGGTCCTCTCCTAGGGACAGATGTGACCTCCTGAAAATCCAAATGACAAAGCCCAAGGATGAAGGCTTAGCAGTGGAGCACATTCTAATAACACCAAATCAAACAGGCTACGGGACTTAAATTGATGCTAAATGCAATAGGACAAAGCAATGTAGATAGCCCCCAAAAATTACTCCCCACATTGACAGTTGGATTTTCTGTAGTGTTTCTGCTAACACTTCCTCTGGGAGGAATGATCTAAGCATTTACAAGTGTTCACTCATTTAATTGTATCCTAGATAGTACACACTATCACCCCATTTTCTACATAGGAAACGGTGGCATAGAGAGCCTAACATCTCACAGAAGTAAGAAGCAAGGCCATTCCACAACGGGCAGTGTACAAGCCATGTGTCTACCCTGTTAGTTCAGACCATACTTACGTGGCTACTGGGGTAAGGGGTAGGGGTGGGGTAGGGGTAGCTCTCCATAAAAATGCCTGCGTTTCCAGAATAGCCAGAAAATGACTCATGCCCACTGGGGTCTCCTACCAAATCTGATCACCAAAAAATACACTCAGCCTCTTGCCAACACTTAACCAATCTTTGGTGGGGAGGGAAGGGGAAGGAGGGAGGTCGGGGGTTCATGCCTCAGAGTTAACATGATTTCTCTGCCACCCTGATACATCAGGGACACCCTCTGCATGCATCTACCTATGTGCACCCCACCACACACACCTCCAGCCCCAGAATACCCGGGGTCTCAGCAGACATGGGGTGTAAGGAGAAACACCTAAAGAGTACTTCATGGTTGAGGCCTAGCTGGGAAGGGCACAGACCGAGCAAAAGCTGCCACCCAGTGGCCATCCTGAGAATCACAGGAAGACCAGGCCTTACCCCAAGCTGGCCTTGTGGATGGAAGCTACCGTCTTCCCTGGGGACTGAGAAAAGGGTTCTGAATCATTCCTGGACTGAGCCATCTGCATCCGCTGAACTCCAAAGGAGGAAATGCTGCCCAGCGCTGATTTGGAACCTTGAAGTGTACAGAATACACTTTCACCAAGTAAGAATAATGATATGACAATACTCATCACTGTTACAGGAACTTTGAAGGCTAGCAACCCAATGTGCCAGACACTTTAAAATATTATCTCTTGGGCTGGGAAGGTGGCTCAGTGGTAGAGCGCTTGCCTTGCATGCCTGAGGCCCTGGGTTTGATTCCTCAGCACCACATAAGCAAAAAGAAAAAAGCTGGAAGTGGCGCTGTGGCTCAAGTGGTAGAGCACTAGCCTTGAGCTGAAGAGCTGAGAGACAGCGCCCAGGCCCAGAGTTCAGACCCCACGACCAGACCCCCCCCCCAAAAAAAAATCTTTTTTGCCTCTTTTTTGGCCCTTGCATTTGATCCACTGGTACCATAGCCTCTTCTTGCTGATTGTATAGGAGAGGAGACTCACATAGACTTTTCATCCCAGGCTGGCTTCGAACCTCAGTCCTCAGACCTCAATCTCCTCAAATAGCTAGGATTACAGACACAAGCCACCAGATGCCTGACTCAAAATACCACCTTTCCATGCCCACCACAAATCTGCATTGGGTCAATGTATTGAGCGGGATGGTAATTTTCCTTTCTTCTGGTAACAGCTTTTTGAGGTTTGGAATGTTCCTTGCACTATGAGGATGTTTATGGAAACTCCTACTAATGTAAAAGAAGTGGTAGTGTGTGAATCCCTGAGAACAACCTGAAGTTTCTGGGTACCACCCAGGGAGAAGGCTCAGGACATTACTAACGATACCCAGGAAACAGGACAGAGCCTGCACCAAGCCTCATCAAAGGCCGTGCTTGGAGTCTCTCGAATTCCCAATCCCAGGATCCAACCTCCCATATTCCATTTTGCTGACGTCCATGGGGTTAGCTTCTTAAAAGGTAATAGCAAATGAGTAATTCTACTTCCTCTTCAATAAGTGAACTTAACATGTGAAAAGCAGCAGGTTGTAATAGTAACCATCAAGGTGGAGTTAGTACCAGATGCTAATTCCAAAACATGTGCTGCCCTCTTATTATGGATTTTATGGGGTTTGGGTTAGGGTTCTGGTTTGGTTTCGTTTCGTTTTGTGCCAGTACCAGAGCTTGAACTCAGGGCCTTGAGCTCTTGTGTTTCTCTCTCTCTCTCTCTCTGTCTCTCTCTCTCTCTCTCATATATATATATATATATATATATATATATATATTCACACACACATAATTTTATTTTGCTTAAGGCTGATGCTCTACCACTTGAGCCACATCTTCAGTAGGGCTTGCTGGTTAATAAATAGGAAACAGAATCTAGCAGACTTTTCCACAAGGTCTGAGCCTCCTAAGTAGACTGAATGTTTTGTCTTCCTAAAGCATGTGTTGGCCAGGCACTGGTGGCTCAAGCCTGTAATCCTAGCTACTCGGAGGCTGAGATCTGAGGATCTCAGTTCAAAGCCAACCCCAGGCAGGAAAGTCAGTGAGACTCTTATCTTCAATGAACCACTCCGAAAACTGGAAGTGGCACAGTGGCTCAAGTGGTAGAGCGCTAGTCTTAAGCTGAAGGGCTGAGGGACAGCGTTCAGGCCCAGAGTTGAAGCCCAACAACCAACAAAAAACAAATGCATGTTGGATTCCTAACTGCAGGGTGATATATTTTGAGGTATGTATCTGATATCCCAACTAAGTAAGCAACATAAATCCAAGGATTAAGATCCGGTTGGGCTGGGTGCTGATGGCTCATGCCTGTAATCCTAGCTACTCAGGAGGCTGAGATCTGAGGATCCTGGTTCAAAGCCAGCCCAGGCAGGAAAGTCCTTCCAGAAAACTGGAAGTGGTGCTGTGACTCAAGTGGTAGAGTGCTAGCCTTGAGCTGAAGAGCTCAAGGACAGCTTCCAGGCCCTACAAATATATATATATACAGCTAGTCATGGTGCCTGGTAAGATGTGAAGCCTTGAGTTCAAAATAAATAATAATAATAATAATAATATGATGATGATGATGTAAAAAAAAGGCAAAGGTAATATGCTCACCTATAATTTCAGACAATTAGAACATTCACCCAGGAAAAAGTAGAAGAATAATAACAGAATAACTCAGTAACAGCTGAACAAAGCTATATAAGTAACTAAAACAAGCAGAGAGCCTTAAATAGTAGAGTGCTGGCCGAGCCAGCCTCAGTTGTTGAAATTATTGAAATAATTTCATTCTCCAGAGGAGCAATCCCAGAAGTCCTAGAGGGAACTTTGCAAGTACATACAGGAAGTAGGTGATGCCAGAAGTAAATAAAAGGAGGGGGGAGGGGAGGGAGATGGCAGAGCCTTTACTTTAGGTTACACTGGGTGGTATAGCCAGGTCGCCCACACGGTGGCGCTGCGGCTCCACTCTAGACAGGGTGGGAGGCACCCTTCCCTTCTGGCACTCAAGGCCCAACCTTTCCTTTACTTGTCAGGGAAAGTCTTCAAATAAAGACCTGTCTGGAGTAGGCTGGCTTGTGAATAGAGTGGGGGTGCGCCCCTTTGGAGGGTTGGGCACATGGACGGGTGACAGGAGATTTACACAGCCAAAGAGCCAAGCAAGGGCAGTGGCTTTCCAGCATAGAACTCTCCCAGAAGGGGTAGACATTGCGATGGGGTCGCTGGATCTCAAATCAGGACTCACATCTCACTGGGCAATTCTCCTATCCTCTCTAGAAGCAAGATGGGAGTTATCTCTTGGAGGGCTACTAAGAGAAGTAAATTACATAATGCATGTGCAGGAGAGGGTATGGCCCTCAGCAAGCATCCCCTGGCCTCATGGATGCTAATATGCTTGTGGCGGATAATTGTCATTCGTTAGGCATGGAAATTCAGGTCTGCTGGCTCATGCTCATAATGCCAACTACTTAGTGGGGAAGGGGGGGGGAGGATAGGAAGATCACAGTTCAAAGCCAGTGTGTGCAAAATGTTATCAAGATTCTATCTCCAAGAACAAGCCAGATGGAGTGGCTACATGGAAGGTAGGAGAGTCAAGATCCAAGATTAGCTAGCCAACGCAAAGATCATGAGGCACTATCTCTTGACAATTAACTAGAAGCAAAAGGGGCTGGGGGCATGGCTCAAAGACAAGGTGCTGAGTTCAAATCCCAGAATGGAAGATTTGTCCCCCAAAAGGACACACAGACAGTCTATGGCTGAGTCCCGAGATGGTACCTTCAATGATAGCAAGGGAGGAAGGGAAGGAGCAAAGTGAGCTGCAAAGGCGGCACTTTTACCTGCTATTGCTGTGAAAGGTCATACGTTCTGGGATAAGCAATGGAGAGGAGCTAACCTAACAGAGCTAACCTCCTTCAGCTTCCTCCAGTGCCTGGAAGACAAAGACAGTTGCAGCTCCAGCAGCCATGTACCTTAATCTCAGCTTAATCTCAAAGGTAGGGCCCTTATTCCTCATGAGGGTGTGTGTGAGGGGAGATGTTGTTGAATCTCTTGTAGGCTTATAAAAGACCATGAGACAAAGCAAAGGGCTGGGGCTGGTGACACCCAGTGCGCAGTTAGAAGAGCGGAGACAGAAGCTGATGATCACTTCAGTCTCAGGTTTACTCTGCAGTGGAAAGTGACCACAGGTTCTCCAATTCTTATTGAGGACATAAAAGGAAAGTGGAATTGAAATACTATTCCAGGGATTTCGGTTGGGCACAAGTCGAAGGTGTATCCCCTGGGAGAAAGAGATTCGAAGTGTAACTCAGCAATGCTTTTAAAACCTGTTGTTTCCCTTGACATGCTTGCCTATATGTAAAAACACACAGCAGATGACACTTCAGCTGTACATCACAGTGACTATAATGTGCAGTCAAGGTCCCTAGATATCGTCACTGTAGCAAGCCAAGCTCTCCCCATCCTTGGCTTCAGCCTTCTCCAGCTCCCCTAAGTCTTTCTAGACCCCCCACTTGGCCCTGAACCCTGTGGTGTGCTTGGCTGGGCTCCCCTTCCCAGGTTCCTGGCCACGCCCCTCGGTCCTGGCCACGCCCCATAGTTACGGCACGCCCCCTGGCCTTTGGCCCCGCCTCTCCTCAGCCCAGCCCGCCTACAGCCGTCATTTCCGGTCCAACTCGGGGCGCTCCAGGTCAGTGCAGCGGGGTGGCCCTAAAAGTTTCTCTGGGGCCTGGTTCTTTCCGGTCCCGAAAGCCGAGCAGCGGCCCTCGTCGTTGGGGGCCCCCACGGATGGGACGGTATTGGTTGGGAACTGGATCCTCCATTGAGCACACGGGGCCGGGGACGCTGAGGAGCGGTTGCCAAGCAACGGCGCGACTGGCCCCGCCTCCAGGCAGGGCAGACCTGGGGGCCGGCCCCGCCTCCAGGCAGGGCAGACCTGGGGGCCGGGCCGGGGCCTTGGGAGGGCGGGGCCTTGGGAGGGGCGGGGCCTTGGGAGGGGCGGGGCGAGCCGCCGTCCCGGGTGTGGAGCGGGTGCAGGGCCGAGCGGGCTGCACTTCCCGGGTCACCTTGCCCTGCGCCCCTCGGACATGTGCGCCCAAGTCCCGAACCGAGTGGTGGGCCCGGTTCATGGGTTTCCAAACCATCTTTCTGACCCTCGTGGGCTTGGACCAGTTCATTCACGACACTTGTTGGAGAAGAAAAGAGGCCCAGCCACGCACAAGGCTTGCCTTGAGATGAGGGCCCTGGTGCCGGCCGTGTATCCCCAAAATTTCCCTTTTCCATAGCGTGGTTGAGGCCCCAGAGGAGCTGTGACCTTAGCCCAGGTCACACAGCTTGTAGTTGGAAGAGATAAGGACACTGTAACTTAGAGCAAAGAACTTCTCAGCATAGTCCTGGCCGGGTCATAATCTCACTACAGGTGTGCTACCCTTAGCCTACCTGTGAATCGCCAGGAGGAGGTTGGAAGCACGCATTCCTGGGCCCTCCCCCAGGCTCATGGACTGAGAGTCTCTAAGACAAAGGTAGAGGGATGTGTTTTCAAGATTAGGGATGAGCTCTGCAGTGTGCAGACAAAGCTTTGGGTACCACTGGGGTCTCCATCCTTCTCAAATACAGCTGTGGTATGCCAGGTGCTGGGAGCTCACACCCTTGTGAACCTAGCTACTCAGCAGGCTGAGATCTGAGAATTGGCCTGTCAAAGCCAGCCAGGGAAAGAACATCTGTAAGACTCTTTTCTCCCATTAAACTCTAAAAGCCAGAAGTGGAGCTGTGACTCAAATGATAGCCAGCCTTGAGCAGAAAAATCTAAGGAATAGCACCCAGGCCCTAAGTTCAAGCCCTCATACCAGAACAAAATAAACCCCAGGTGCATAGGGAAGATTCAAGAAGCACCTTGGTATCAAGTTCTAATCCCTTCAGCCAGTTTTGTACCTCTACTCCTGAGAAACAAGCCAATGGCACACATTGTAAACAAGTGTAGACATTTAGATGTAAAGTGTCCAGTCTCTGATTACCTGACACCTGCCAGATCCAAGCCTGGTAGGACCGGAGCTGGCCATTAGCATCCTCCATTATCGTTGGTGACCTGTCAGTTGTTCTTCTGGTCTCCATGCTGCAGCTGACGGTGGCTTTATTTACAAAACAGTTTTCCCAGTGGAGGGAGGGCTGGCAGCTTTCCAGAAGTAATGCCACAAATAATGAGTGTCCCATGGTCCTTCAACAGCAGCCAGAGTGAAATAGATCGAGGCCATTATTCATGACATTTATAAGCACAAATCTGCCTTTAAAATAATCACTCGGCTCTTCCTCTTAGAAGGCTAATAAGCCTGACAGTTCTGTTTAGTGTCTTATTATATATTTTCTAATTTATGCTGCTTCTCTTAGAGACTCTGCTCCACCATGGCTGAGTATCAAGACGAAGACTTGCAGAAATTTCTTAAGAAGGTGGACGAAATCAGTAAGTACTAATAAATAACAAGCGAATTAAATTCTGCTTTGGAGAGGGAGAAGTAGAAAGGCTACCAAGAAAGGAGGGCTGTATGGTAGTTTCTGAGTTACCTGGCAGGTTTATGACTCTTATTCTGAAAAAAAACAACAACAACTGTAATTGAAATTAAACAGAATGGGTATTGAGAAATAAGTTATAGCCTCAGGAAAGTATTTTCTGGTTGTTAACTGGTATCATTGTTAACATCCTGATTGAAATTCAGGCCGAGAGTCCTCCACCATATTTAGTCCCCTTTGCAGCAAACAGGAATTGCTGTTTCCCCCATTTCAAGGAGCCACCACTTGGAAGAGATTTGCTCAAGAGCCCACCTGATTGGTCTGAAATCTCTCCTATTTTAGGGAAAGATTCATTTCTGGGTTTGAGCTACAGAGACCAAAAAAAAAAAAAAAATCAAATGGCTTTCTCTGTGATTATATGGGTGGTTTATGAGTATTATCTTCTCTCTCCCTCTGGGCAGCCAAGACAGACAGGGCCTCAGAGAATGCACTCTGCATTCACACATCATGTTGGAAAGATGCCATACCAGTCTGCTCCTGTTCAGACTTCAGGGAGCTTGTTTGATGCCAGAAACAAACAAGCAAACCTTACATGGCAACTTGAAAATCTGTTTTAATTGCTGCAGGTGGGATGGATATAAAGAAGACATGAGTTTGAAAACAGTTTGTAACCTCATAGTAGGACATACTGATGTGTTCATGTTCCCCACCAGCCTCTCCTCTGCTCAGCCCTCAATGATCTTGCATGAACTTTGGCCTTGGCCCTCTTGTCTGTACTACCCAGTTTTGCTGGTGACTTCCACATCAAAACTGCCACCCAGCCTTCTTTTCAGAACCTGCCATTTCACTGTGGTCCACAGATACCTCAAACTGAATGTGTGCAGAATTGAGTCCTAGTGTCTCTCCCTGTCTGCTTCCCCCATCTTAGTCCTACCTTCTCTGTCTAGTCTCGGTTGGTGGCACTATCATCCACAGCTCCAAGAGGCCTCTGGACTCCACCCACCTTTTCACCCTGCATCCAATCAGCCCTTGCCTTCAGCCTCTTTCCCCAGCTCCACCGGTCCCAACCTTCCCTTGATTCTGGTTCCTCTCAATAGACTTTCAACAACCCCTAATTGTTATCCCTGCCACCAGGCTTCTCACTCCCCACAGGGAAATGTATCTGAAATGCAATTCTGGCCAGACACTTCTCTGCTTGGATTCCTTCACAGTCACAATAAATTCGAGCCTCCGCATCAGGACCTCAGTCCTCACATGACCCTGACCTCTGCCCACCTCACACCAGAACAGCAGCTAGCTGCCGTTCCCCTCCCAGACTCTGGTGTGTGATACTCCTCACGTGGCCTTTTTGTCTCTCTTGAATCCCTCCTTGAATTTCCCCCCGGGATTATTTATGCCAGAACTGCCCCGTAGAACTTCCTGCAACAATGGAGATGCTATACAATTTGTAGTGTCCCTTGTGCAATCACTAGATACGTAGACAGTAAACATTTGAAACGTGGCTTGTCTGAAAAGTTGAAGTTCTGATTTAATTTATTTTTAACTAACTTGGTTTTATGTGGTTTCATGTGCATAGATTCTACGTCATTCATTTCTTGGGCTTTATGTTATTCTTAGGAATTGTAGAGGATGACGAATTACTTTCTTTTGTGATAGTTTTAGTTGAGTGGCAAAAACATATTAAGTAGATGATTTCAAAGTAATATATGACAGAAACAGAGACTTGCAAAGTACAAGACAGCAAACTCAGTGTAGGCAATTGTATTAGCCTGCTATAGGCTGCTAAGACAAAATATGGCAGGCTGGGTAACTTAAACTACAGAATTCTTTTTAAAAAATGAAAATCTCTTCAAAACAAGCATCCATAAGAAGAAAATGAAAGTACAGGCCATACCCAAGAGGAAAATATGTAGAAATACATGGAACCAGTTCAGAATGTATAAAGAAATTATATAAATTAGTATAAAATGGACAGCTTACCTGTTTTTACAAAATTGGTCATGGATAGGAACAGGTGCATCAACTGAAGAAATACAAACGACCTGCCCAGAAGGTATTTGATCTCAGGTATATTCAGAAAATGCAAATTGAAGCATTAAGAAGCTATCCTTCCCATTCATTTAGTGACAACAGTGTTAAAGTCTGACCATATCAAGAGCATGGAGGAATGGCAACTCTTTCTTTTACACTGCTTGTAGAAATAGTATAACTTATTAAGAGAGGGAAAAAGATTGCAAAAGAATGTACATTTTATTTTTAAAAATCACTAAAAACAGTTAAATACCTGTAACACATTCTGGTTAATGGTTAATGGTAAAATAAAAAGTCATAAATCCTTGTTGTTATTGTTGTTTAATCAAAGGAGTCTGTTTCTCCACCCTGGATTGGCCACCTGACTTACATTAGCCAAGGCAGTGCTTGGAAACTTGGCACAGCAGAGGTTCCAAAAGTGTGGGTCTATGGGGGTTTTGGGGACCCATGTGAGGAGATGAGATTCACTTCCCCTAGGATAATGCAGAAGTGGACTGATCCCTCTGGAATTGGAGTGAGATGAATAGATTTCTCCATCAGATGGGACGGGAGGACAAAGGGGTTGAGTACCTGGCGAGATGACTGCAGGTTGATGGGCCCCGGATGGAAATACAGGTAGGGAGGGAAGGGAGGGAGGGAAGAAGTAAAGGGCTATTGTTATGTGAACCTCAAAGCTGCTTGTACTCGCATTTCGTCTCCTACACAAGATCAAAAGCTTTTCACAAAAGCAAATCACAGAAAGATTTTTTTTTTTACCCATCATTGTTGTCTATCACATTCTGCAGACTATCTGCCTCCTAATAAGCTTTCCCTAAATTACGGTTGCATTGAAGAATGGCTTAAAACTATTCCTTGAAGCCTAGCGTTAAATTCTCTGGCAGCTCTCTTTCCAGACAAATCCTGTACTTAATTGTTCCATATTGCCTCTCATTATTCTGCCTTTGCTTTCTACAGCCTTAGTTTCCTTCCTTAAGATCTTCCCCATTAATTTTCTCCACCATCCTTTCCGGTGAATGAAGTTGTTGGGGTTTTTTTTTTCGTTTCTTTTGAAGACTCAGCTTGATTGATTCACACCTGATTTCCTTCTAGCCAATTTAATTCAAGACATGAATTCTGATGACCCAGAGGTACAGCAGAAAGCTGTCCTGGAGACAGAAAGACACCTGCAGCTGTTGGAGGGAGACCTAGAGGAGGAGGAGGACGCGTGCCGCATCGCCATGGACAAGACCCTCATCAGTCCTCCACAAGCTCCCAAGGAGGTTTCATTCTGCTATGGGGTTAACTAAGTAGATTCATCAAGAAGACCTGCACTGAGGGGCAGTTTAATGCCTGCTCTCTGTGAAAACTGAAATAGTCTTTTGTTTTCTTAGATTTGCTAACGTTATTTTCCACAAGGGAGTATAAACTCTGGATTTCCCTTGCTTAGTCTCCCTGGGACATCTTTAAACAGCCTCTTGGGTTTGTTTGAATGAAAATTTAGCCTTTCTACCCACTGAGCTAGTGTGCCAGCTGTTCTGTTAAGGTGATGCATTTTACTCAGTTGTATGTCCATCACTGCCGGGAAGAGAGGGGTGTCCCATGACCTGGGAAATCTTGATTCTCAGCCCCTCGAAACGGCACCCACAATCACATTTGCTAATTTAAAGCAAGCGCCCAAATTTGGGACCCTTCAGTATTGGTGATTTAAAAGAAATGGCCTCATTCTTCTTTTGTAGTTGGTTTACCTTTTTGGTTTAGTTGCATATTAAGTCGAGTGTAGTCTTTGAAATATGTTTCTTTGTTTCTATGATAACCCGTGCCTTGCAGAATGAAGATGGAATAAATCCAGGTAAGAACAGCATCTTCTCCCGATGTGTTTTATTCATTTAGGTTCTGTTTTTACTGGCTATAATTTCCAGACCTTAAATTTTAAATTTTAGCCTCTGGGCTTGCAAGTAGCCATAACCCAAATCCTGCTCATCACCCAGATGCTGTAGCAGTGGTCTGCTTGGACAGTGCCACAGGACTTGGCTGCCTTTTCTCCTGGCCAATCTTTGTAAACTGAATTTGCTTTTCTGTGTCATCTAATTTGCCCTTCGCTGCTCCAGGGATGCAGCAGTTTCTCGGTTGCTCAGCCTCAAAGTTCATTATGCTAAAAGGAACAGGGGGGGAAAAAAGTCTCTTCAAACAAAATCTCTTTTAAAAGACATAATTTATAGTCACAGTCATCATGTATAATACCGTATCACACAGATTGCCATTTAATGTCAGAGGAAGAAAACGTCACTCTAGTTGGCTCTGAAGTATCTGCGCGTGTGTATGTGTATGCGTGCACGTGTGAGAAATGTGGCTGTAAACGCATTTTGGAATCTCCACTAGACAACTGAACACCATATGTGTGTTTTTCTTTTAATGGTGGAAATCCCTCTGTGGCCAGAGGCCTTCTTGGCATCTATGGAAAAGGATGCAAAGGAGCGAGCCAAGAGAAGAATGGAAAACAAAGTCCTAGCAGACGGTAATCATCCATCTTTCTCTTCACTCTGCTGGGGAAGTGCACAGGAGCCTGTGTGCAGATGTTGAGGACCGGAAGTTCTGCTCTCAGGTGATGAGTTTGCAGCTGGGACCGTGTCAGCAAGAGCCTGGCCCTGCAGAAGCCAGTGGTCATGTCTCCTCTGGTCGGCTGCAGCGGGCAGCCTCAGTCCTCCCTCTTTCTAAAACATGTGGAGTCCTCAACAGTGCTTGAACATTAGGGAGAGAAGGGAGTGAGCTGCCACTGGCTAGTCTGAGCCCTGGATGAGGAAATCCGAAAGGACAACGAAATAAGAAAGCTAAATGTGAGACAGGAAAGGGAGAGAAAAAAGACATACGCACAGAGTGTGTGAGAGGGTGGATATGTATAATGGAAGATTGTTTTCAGGGGACGTTAGATGTGTGGCAAGCTCAGAGTGCTCCTGAACTTTGATGCACAAAGCGTTCTCTGAGATGCCATCTGGAGGACTTGTAGGTGGGTTGGGAGGGGGAAAAATACTTAAAAGCTGGGCACCAGTAGCTTACACCTATAATCCTAGCTATTCAGGAAGCTGAGATCTGAGGATCGTGGTTCAAAGGCAGCCTGGGCAGCAAAGTCCTTGAGACTCTTATCTCCAATAAATTACTCAGAAAAAGCTAGAAGTGGAACTGTGGCTCAAGTGGTAGAGCGCTAGCCTGGAACACAAAGAGGCTCAAGGACAGCACCCAGACCCTGAGTTCAAACACCAGGAAGGGGGTGGGGGCGGGGAACCTTAAAGGAACAGGTCCTGAAGTAGCTGCAGAGAGAACTGAGTGGCTAGGACCTTCAGAGCAGAATCAGGAAGCCGGGAGAGTGCAGTCTGCAGGAAGCTGGGACCTTGTGTGGTGAGCTCACCTGCACGACTTCCATCCTCACAGCCCTAAGAGTGAAGGGGAATGAAGCCTTCAGCAAGGGCGACTACAACCTGGCCATCCAACACTACAGCGAGGGCTTGGAGAAGATGAAGGACATGAAGGTGCTGTACACTAACCGAGCCCAGGTCAGTGGGCCGCCGCCGCCGGCGGGGGGGGGGGGGGGGGGGGGGGGGGGAGGGAGCAGTCACCACCAACCTCATGACAGCAAAGACTAGAATAGGTGGTACCATGGCGGGGGTTGGGAGTGGGGTGTTAGGGGATGGTACATTGGCAAGTGCTGACCAAACCTGGCACTTGTTTGGAGTAGGAGGAGCTGGTGGGTATGTAGCAGGTATGGGTTTCCATGCTTCAAATGATGTCAAGCGACCAGTCCTGCAGGAAGAGTTGGGGAGAACTCTGTCCTGAGTAGGAGGACCACCAGGATGCAATGATCTATGACACTTAGAATTCTACCATCGTCCGACTCATCCTCCCCCACCCTCTTTTTGGTTCTATCTCAACGTCTAACTCCTATTCATTTCTCACTTATTCTGTCTACCCCTCTTCAAGATTCTGTGACTGGAGTTGAACAGGGGGAGGGAGGGTCGAGGAAGGACTTACAGCCAATTGGAGTTTCCACAGCCCTTTCAACTCAGTTTTATATCACAGGGGATCTGTTTCCCAGGACACCACCCTGATGCTTATTACCTGCTGCTCAATGAAGGGACAGGGCTGACAGCTCTCAATTGGAACAACAACAACTGTTGTCTATGATCTTATCCCTGAGAAGTAGTTGGTTGTTTTTCCATGTGTGATGGAAGTCTCTGTGGCTTGGGCCTGAGAAGCTAGCAGATGGATGGGCATGATTGCCAGGTGATCAGTGCCTGTCAGCAGGACTGGGATGAGACGACTTTGATGCATGTCATTTACTACAGGGAGACGCTGTTCCACAGTGCTCATCACTTCCGGGCTCTCTGACACAGGGACGGCTGGCTGTGCTTGGTGGAAGAAGAGCATCAATAGCAAGAAACAGACACATGAAGTCCAGAGAGTCCAGGGAGGGACAGTGTGTAATGTTGAATAATTCCAAGCACAAGCCAGCTGCCAGTGTAATCCTGGTTACTCAGGATGCTGAGATCTGAGAATCTTGGTTCAAAGCCGGCATGAATAAGTTCCTGAGACTCTTATCTCCTCTTAGCTACTGAAAGGCCTATGGAGCTGTGGATCAAGTGATAGAACTCCAGCCTTGATTGAAAAAGCTAAGGGATAGTGCCCAGGCCGAGTTCAAGCTCTAGTACTAGCACAAAATCAGCAGCAGCAGCAGCATCACTTGATGATTATTACTATTCCAAGCACAGTATAACCTCATTAGTTCAGCCCTTTGCAGACATCCACCTGGTGATGAGGTATTAATTGCCTACCTCATGTGTGGTAAAACTTTGTAAAAGGAAGTAAATTGACAGACAAGATGGCTAGAGGTTGATTGAGCACCGTACAGCTTATCATTGTAGCAAAGCTATAGTTATTGAAGGCAGAAAGCTGCCATATACCTTCTCTAATGCTCTGCTTGCAGTTGCTCTTCAGCACATCCTTGGCAAGTTACATAACTGGAGACATAATAAATCCATTTAAGGAATTAAGTTTCTGTTGACAATTCAGAGGAATCATTTAAATATAAGCAATTAATACTGCAATTACATCCCATTCTTGATTTATCTCGCAGTTCTGGTCCCTAGAAACATCTACTGATAGGTGCTCATTCAGGATTGTGGCTCTGAAGTGATTCGAAAGCAATAAAATGGAATTGCTTTGGGAATATTATGTAATTTAGACTTATATCTCATTAGACTGCCCATCCCCCAGTTTGTCTAAATTAGTTACATTTTTACTGTACTCAGTTTTAAGCAGCTCTTTGATACATTCTGAAGAATCACATCAACAGTGAGTCTGGATTAATACAAGTAAACGCAAAAGAAAAGCTTTAGGGGAGTAATTTCTCTCAGGCTTCCCAAAGAGAAAGCTTATTCAGAGACAAATAGAAAGTCATTGACTGTTTTTAAAATGGATCTCCTGTTTCCATGCAGTGCTGGAAAACACTTAATAAGGACCCTGTGAATTGAGTGTTTCTTGCTAAAAACAAAAAAACAGCAGCAAAAATAAATAACAACTCCCTACCCTTTTACCGCTTTGTTTTTCTCCCAGAATTAATGTTATGATCAATAGATTGCTGATGTCATTTATGTGAGTTTAGCATTTAATTACCATTTTGGAAGAAGAGAATAGTTCCTCCTCAAATGTGAAAAAGCCAAGGAGAACAGAGACATGACAGGGTGCTGAGCGCAAGCCTTAAAAAGGAAAAGGACTTGGCTTATCTCACTCAGCACATTAATCTCCAGTTGCGCCCATTTTCCTGCCAATGACATAATTTCATTCTCCTTCATGGCTGTGAATAATATTCCATGGCATAAAAAGCAAGAGGCTGTGTAGAGACTGGGCCCTGACTCACAGTGGTTACGGGTCTCTATGGAGAGGCTAACTGCTCCCTCACAGCTGACTCTCAAATGCAGCCCACGGCTCTGAACACAGATGGCTCCAAGGGTTTTGTTTGGTTAGCCCACAGCCCAGGTTAATGAAGGTACTGGGCTGCTCTTGCTTCCTATGCCCACAAAGAGCTGCCCTGCAGAAATTCAGAAACTGCCTGCTTTCCCCCCTGTCTTTGGCCATGGACCTCACAACTGGCTTGTTGGGGTAACCAGCTCATCTGAGCACTGGGATGTCACAGGGCCTCGTTAAGGTTTTGGTCACAGGCAACCCTGCCTGTGGCATTGGCTTTATTATGGGTGACTGGTGGGATCCTAGAACAGCCACTCTCCCCTCCTGGAGCTTGGCCTTCCTTCCTCACCTGAATCCCCAGTTTGGTTTGCATTGTCTTCCAAAGTCCCTTCCTGATTCCTCTTGGAACACTCACAGCACGGTGGACACGGAGATGAGCTCTTCCTTGTACTTGTGGTTAGTGCACTGGCCATTTTCTCTTTGCCATGCCTGACCCTCCTCCGGCTTGCTCTGCACCAAGGGTCTGGCCAGGATGCACTGAGGTCTTGGCCCCCTACTCCTCTAGTTTCTGTTGGGGTTCAGATCAGAGGGAAGGACAGCATTGAGATGGGGTTCTTCATCTCCTGGCTTCACAGCTCCCATGAATGCTCATGTCAGCTGTTCCCACATGGTCTTCTCTCCTCCCTCCTCCTCCTCCTCTGTGCTCCGTCCTCCTCACTGTGGTCATGGCAGCTCACTTTGATAGCCCTGGGGTTCTGTAACACCCTTGATGGCCCCTGAACCTTGTCCTGCCCTTGTTAGTGGTCCCTTGGCAAAATCCACTTGGATCTCCAGGGTGAATACGCTACCTGCTTCCTGCTGGGCCCTGCCTGGTACAGGGCGGCCGATACAGCTGCTCCTTGTGGCTGTTCTTTCTGTACTGAGAAGAGTGCTCTGTGCAGAGCTGTGTTTGAGTGTCCATCTGTGTCATTACAGGCTTACAGTAAACTCGGGGACTACCAGAAGGTGCTGGCGGATTGCGACTGGGCTCTGAAGGTAAGACAATATCTTCTTTCCCAGGCGCCCAGGTTGGTTCTGCTCAAGCCAAATGTCTTAATCCTAAAATAATGGAGGGTGCTGCTAGTCTGGTGGTAGGAAAGAGTATGAGCTGCAGCCAGAGCCTGCTTCCTCACCTACACAATGAGATGGAATGTTGCAAGGGTCATGATACCACTCAGAAACGGCCCAGCTCAGAGCGGGCACTTCCGCAGATGTCTGCTAGTACTTTTCAAGGCCTTGCATTGCAGCGGCTCATTCCTGCCCCCCATCACCACTTTTATTATCTGGTGCTTTTGTCTACATCATACTAGAAAACTTTCTTTTTTTAATTTTTTTAAAAAAAGGTATTGTCAAGGTGATGTACATAGCGGTTACAGGTCCATAAGTAAGGTAATGAGTACATTTCTTGTCAAAGCTGTTCCTCCCTCCCTCATTTTTCTCCCACTTTCCCTCCCTTCCACCCCCCCCCATTGAAATCTCTTTCTTCTTGAGCCAGCTGTAGGAGCTCATTTCCACTATATTCCCATTCTTCCTCATCCATTTAGGCTGTTTCCTTTCAGCCTTAATAAATAATTGGAATTGGATTATACTGACCCCTATTTGTAGAGGGAAAAAAATCACAAGAGAGAATTCCTGTTGTTCAACTTCAGTCAGGCCTCAGGCACTTACCACCATGATTTACACTCCTTCCAGAGCCTGCCCGAGGAAGCAGTCCAAGGTGCAGTGAAGTAAGGCCTGTTTGTTTGGGAAATGGCATGATGCCTCCTTAGAGACATTATTTCGGATGACAAGATGTTAAAATAACCCTCCATCCACATTTCCCTGTGCTCCATTGTCACTGGGGTCTGTAACTAAAGAGTCAAAGCTAGCGTATCTCAGACGTCGGCGCCCACACATTGCTGCCTGCAGAGAAGGGAAATAAGCCCCACACCCTGCCACAAACAAGAAGCAGAAATTTGCTTTTAAAACATGTTTTTAATATTTAAAAAACCCCTCGTGAATCCATACGGCATTCTCTAAAATGCGTCTCTTTGTTTTATTGTTACTCATTTATTTACTTTTAATATTCCAGTGCTTTAACAGCATCTCAATTTAGCAGATCAGTTTCTGAGTACAATGCAGCTTGATCAATGCTACTCTTGCATCATTCTTCCTCATCTCTCCCCATCCCCTTATATTATTGCATTTCTCTTTATTTTAATATGCCAATATTGTTTTAAGCAGCTTGTGATCAAGTAAAACTAGGGCAGGCAGTAGAATGCTCCAGGTGGTTCCTTAGGAGAGCACATTCAGCCTGACTTCCTAGCCATGGCTAACCCAAGACTACCCATTCACACTAGTGTGCTGGCCCTGTCTACCTGCTTGGTTGTTAATAGGGGGTAGGAGAAGAGGAGCCGAGTAAGCAAAGGAAATGGAGGCAACTTAGGAAGCCACCTTTGCTTGTGACGGTTCACAGTACTCAAGGGATCTTTCAAAACTGACATTTGGAGAATCCCCTGTCTCCAAGCATCATTCCAGGGCACTGGAGAGATCCTGAAGTTAGAAGAGTTACCCGAAGCTGTGGACAGTATCAAGTCTCCTCACTCCAGCATAGAGCCACTAACCTGCACAGCCCCCTTGTTTGATCACGATTTCTTCTCTCCACCATCACCCTACAAGAGAAGAACAAGGCAAGGGGTCCTCATTGGTGGTTTTAACCATCATTTGCCACACACTTAACACAGCCTGTTCTGTTCTGCTCCAGTCCACTGTTGTCCTGATTTTTCTCACAAGAAGTTAAGCCTCAGAGATGAACTAAGTAATGGATGCAGGATCACAGAACTAGTGTTAGTCTGACTGTAAGCCACCCCCCTTCGCCATCTGCCGTAAATGGCCTTGTCTCAACCCACAACCCCCTTTAATCCCCTGATGTGGTATAGTTTCCACAAAGGCCTGTTCCCAAATCTGAATTATAATACAGCATAATTAACGATGAGCAGAGCTGATGTGTGTTGGGTCTTCGTCCATTCGGGGTCCGAGGAGGGGTAAGTGCGGCTGCTCGCCAGTTCCCCAGCCTCCCTTAGCCCAGGAGTCAAGCAGGAACTCGTTTATTAACAGGGAGCATCCCCTTTTTAAAGCAAAAGACTGTGTGGGAGGAGAGGAAATGGAACCAACCAATCACTGAAAGGCCATACCTTATCATGCACCTAAACTTCCATGAGTTGTTTACACACTGAACCTGAGCAAATCCGGCTCTGCCCACTCAACTTCCTCTCAGGGCCATCTCTGCTACTTGTGTTCCCCACAGATTTCCCCCACAGATGGGAGGTCATGCCGACACACAGTAGGCAGTCTTATTAAAATACCAGCCAGGCTCCCAGGTGGAACGGTTTGGATGGATGGGCCAAAATGTTCCAGGAATTCTCAAAGTAGTAACATTCGTTGGTTCTTCGTGGAAGCGGTAAATTCAAAGAAAAAGTTTCATTCTCTGAACCATTATTATTAGCATTAGTGCTTTCACACCCGTTTAGCATTCTTGACACTTTTAAATTGGTGGAGACAAGCCGGTGTGGTGGTATTTGAGGACTGATGATCCTTTTCGAGGAAGGTAAAGGCAGCAAGGCTGCTTTCAATCAGGACTGGGATCATTTCTTTCCTGTCAGAACACTTCACACACAATGAAATACACTCTTCCTCCATGTCACAGTTCCTTTCAAGGGAACCTGGGGCTCATCCAAGGGGAGCCTGAGCGTGGACACGTGGTCACAGGACAATGGGCCTGATATGAGCAGTGTCTACCAGTGGCTCCTTGCACTGGTCATGGGGAAGATGGAGCCACGGTGACACCTGCTTCTCAGTGATACACCCACCGAGGCCACGGCTCAGGCTTTCAGCTTGGGACCTGGATCGCCATAGTGTTCTGCCAGTGAATTATTTGCCGTGACTATTTCAGTTTAGGAACTGAAATGTTGGAGTTGCCTCTTTTCCCCTTTTGACTGTGTCTTTCCTGCGTCCTTGATGGTATCTGTGGCATTACCAGGCTCACAGCTCTGCTCCGGACGTCCATGGAAACTCGCACCTCCAAGGCTGGCTCTGACAATTCTCACTTCCTCTTTTACTAGGAGTCGGCTTTTCTTTAGATCGCTTTTGCTCTGAAATGGATTCCCGCTCTTATAACTCCACCAGCAGCGGCTCGTGACGCATTGCCTGGAGCCATGCTCCGTGCTTTCCAGGCCATTATTAGCATCACCATCCAGACCAGGAAAATGAACATCCAGTATGTTAGGTTGGCCTAGCCAGCACCCTGCTCCTGGTGAGGGGTTGAACACAGATTTACCCAGAACACATGACCTCCTAACCTTGCTAAGGCTTATGGGTAGGGAACCTTTTTTTCTGCTAAAAACCACAGGGATATTGATCACAACACTTGTGGGACCAGGCACTGGTGGCTGACACCTATAATCCCAGCTACTCAGGAGGCTGAGATCTGAGGATTTCGATGAGAAGCCAACCCAGGCAGCCATGAGACTCTAATCTCCAATTAACTACCAGAAAACTGCAAGTGGCACCATGGTTCAAAGGAGTAGAGCACTAGCCTTGAGCAAAAAGACTCTGGGACAGTGCTCAGGCCCTGAGTTCAAGTCCCACGACTGACTGCCCTTGCTCCGCCCCCAAAGCTCATTAGCTATGCAAATTATCTGCCTCTTTAGACAGCCAAGGGCAGCTGGCAAGAAGCATATGGGTCCATTTCGTCCCAAATCATTTTGAGGGTCTGGAGTCCATGGACCAGTTGTTCCCTACCCCTTAATCCCTAACGGACATCTCACCCAGTTACTGCCTTGTAAGGACACGAGGCTAATTTAACCAGGCTATTGTAAATCAGATTCATGTCCCTGTGCCAAATTATTCTTTGCAGAGTTCTAACAAAGATAAAGGAGAGGACAGGTCAGTGTAGAAACACCTCCCCCGAATAGAAGATTCTCAGCCATATGTTTCAGTAGTGTCTTTGGAAAGCGGGGGACATCCTCCAGACCTTAAATGATAGATGTGACGTATATATGTACTGCAGCTCGCTCGGGAGGAGGAACAAACCTCCTGGCCCCACATAAATACTGGTAGCACCAGCTGTTTTCCCAGAGCCAATTCTTTCTCCTGCAATAAATCAGTTCTCCGAACTTACCTACTTAGTTATACGGCCTGGAGAGCTGAACAAATGACTGATGCCTGGCCCCACCCTACACAGTAATTTCATTGGCCCAGGGGGCAAGGGTGGGGGGGAGAGGGAGCTAGTGAAATCGTGAGCATTCTAGGTGATTCTAACTGAACCCCATGTTAAGCGAGCGCTCTTCCAAGTTAAGAGCTTCCGGTTTGCTTCCTGAGTGTGTCTCAACTAAACGCAGATGAAAACTGGCGTGTCCCATTGCCTTGGCAGAGGACTTCTCCTCCATTCAGACCCCTCACAGGCAACAGTCAGACCAGTCACAGACACACAGCCCCAGCAGTCAACCTGAGAACACGTGTGTCTGCCTTCGTTCTGAAACCGCTGACCAGCCATTCTCTTTCACGCAGTGTGATGAAGCCTACACAAAGGCCTACTTCCACATGGGGAAAGCCCACCTGGCCCTGAAAAACTACAGGGAGGTAAGTTCGTAGGGGAATACAAGAGGCATGAGACGTCGGCATCGTGGTTCCTGGTTAGCCTGGATTGGAAAGCTTGTGAGACCCCATCTCAACAGAGGGGAGCTGCACGCGGTGTCATGTTCCTGACACCTCAACAGCTACAAGAGGCCTACCATAGGCAGATCGTGGTCCAGGCACATGCCTAGGCAGAAAGCAAGACCCCGTCTCAAAAACCACCATTAATAAAGGTGCTGGATGGGTAGCTCTGCAGTAGAGTCAATGACACCAGGAAAGAACCCTTGACTACCTATCTTTTTACCCTGGGCCTTTGGTATGGTACCTGGGTTTGAACTCAAGACCGATCACTTGCTAGGCAGGCCCCCTACCCATTGAACCACACCCTGAGCCCTTCCTGCTTTAGTTATTTTCCAGGCGAGTCTGTTGTTTTTGTCCCGGGCCAGCCAGACCACAGTCCCGCTACCTGCACCTCTGGAGTCGTTAGGATTAGGTGTATACCACCACACCTTGCTTGTTGTTCAGACAGGGTCTCACTCTGCCTGAGCTGGGGTCAAGCTGCAATCCTCCCCATCTCCACCTCCCAATAGCTGCAATTACAACTGGGAGCTACCCCGCTGGCCCTCAGCTTGTGTCCTGAAGTCGGCAGCCTGTCTTCTTCTTCCCATCTCTCATTCAACACTGTCTCCAGTTTCATTTATTCCTTACTTCCCCGTGGGCATAGGTAACAGTTAGCCTCCTGTTCTTTCTTACTGCAAATGTCATATGCATGCGTTGAATTTACATTATGATTTTTCATATCCCAAATAGACACAACCTACCAAAAAAGGTAAGACTGGATATTTTTCACCAATGTCTATATCTGACTGCACAGATGGGTTTTGAAATGATGCGTGTTTCCACCACACACACACAGAACCTGAAGAGTGTAAACGAAGTGTCCAGTGCACACCCTGTACCCCATGGCCAGCTCCCGTGCGGGAAACGTGAGCAGGCTGGGAGCAAGCTTATAATAACGAAGCCTCATCCTGCCTGCTTTGTAATCACCGTCACCCCCAACCTCTTTGCAAGGTCTTGCTTCTGTTTTGCAGGCTAGAGAGTGTTACGAGAAGATCTTAGAAATCAACCCCAAGCTGCAGACACAGGTGAAAGGTGAGTCCGGTCCTGCTGCTGTCCTCTCTGAGTCTCTTTCCCCTTCCAGCACCTCCCATAGGTGCCTTCCCACCTTCCTCCCCCTCTCTGCCCTGGCCAGGCCAGCAGCCCTCCCTGCCTTCCCTGCACAGCCTCCCTGTTAAAACCTGCTCTGCTTCCTCCCTCGCTTCCCTCCGCCACCTGCGCGCCTTTCTTTCTGTGTGTCTTCTTGCAGAGCTTTCGCACTGCTCTGAATCCACAAGGCCTTAAGATTCTCGATAGAGACTGTGCCTTGTCTGTGTCCCTGATCTTTGCTGAAGAAGAGTTTGAACTATTTCAATGTTTTATGCTTCTCAACCTCCCACCCTTGAGAGGGAGAGAGGGAGGGAGGGAAGGAGAGAGGGGGAAAAAGGAAGGGAGGAGAGGAGAAGAGAGGAGAGGAGAGAGACAGTGAGGAGGGGAGGAAAAAAGGGAGGGAGGAAGAGAGGGAAGGAGGGCAGAAAGGAAGAGGAGAGGGAGGACAGAGGGAAAGAGGGAAGGAAAAACAGAAGGGAGGGAGAAAGAGGGAAGGAAAGGAAAGGAAGAGAGGGATGGAAGGAGGGAGGGGAGGTGTTCTTGTACAGTATTAGTTATTAGAGTATTGCTTTGTTGAGAGTTTTTTTTCCCCCATATGTTGCTAGAATACCTCATGCAGGTCAATCTTCAGGAGAAGGTAGATCTTCAAGAGAAGGAAGCCCATGAAATTCTGGCTTTAGGAAAGAACACAGCTGTGACCACCAAAAATCTCCTGGAGACCCTGTCCAGGCCGGACCAGGCACCGCTGTTCTATGCAGGGGGGATGGAAATCCTGACGGAAATGATGAAGCAGTGTAAGCCCCAGATGTGTGGCGGGGTCCGGAGTAGAGTCAGCATGCTGGGCCAGCGCCTAGAGGTCTTGACGTTGTGACCCCAAGAATCCCTCCCACAAATACCGAGTGCACACCCATGCTAATGTAGATCCCGAGTGATCCCTTACACCCCACCCTCTCTTCCAAACACGCACATGCTCGGCACACACGCAGTAAATACCACATACACACGAGCACAGCACTTACTCTCCTGGTCTATAGACGTGTATATACACACCACATGCCTCCTACGTCATAAATACTTACATCCACGTATTTAGTCCACACACTCAGTCATCACACACGCCCCAAACACGTTACATGTACCCCTCTCCCCCCAAAATGTCCTGTGGTACCCAGTAGAGATTCTTAGTGGGATAAACAGCACAGTTCACCTCGATTACACTAAATGGCTACTTCGAATGTGAACATAGTTTCAGAGGAAACTTTTTCTTCTCCTAATGAGAGCCACGCTGCTCTCTGCTCCCAAATCTTGTCAACACCGAAGCCAGGGCTGAAGCATGTCTCGTTGCTCAGTGGCGGGAGGCTCTTTGCACAAACCGTGGCCTCTCTGGCTTTTCTTTAGTGTTCAATGGAGGCTCTGAGGTTTCTTCTCCAGAGCCTGGAAACAGCTTGGAAATAAATATTTAAGATCAGATGTGTGTGCCAGTCTTCTCCAGAGGTTTCAGAGCACCTGGAGGCTCTGAAACTTCCCAGTGCTGACTTGTGCCACAAACCTGCCCAGCCACACAGCCCCGCCCTCCTTTTCTGAGTAGTTCCTCTGTCTGTGGCATCAAGTGGCTGGTAGTAATTGTGTTCTTTTTTTTTTCAGAATGAAAAAGTATTTGTCTCTAGTTCAGCCTGGTAGCACATGCCTGTAATCCCAGCACTGGGGAAACTGAGGCAGGAGCAGTTTGAGGCCAGTCTGGTCCACATAGCAAGAACCTCTGTGTGTGTGTGTGTGTGTGTGTGTGTGTGTGTGTGTGAGAGAGAGAGAGAGAGAAAGAGAGAGAGAGAGAGAGAGAGAAAGAGAGAGAGGTTTGTTTTGATGCCGTGATCATCTCAATTGAGTTCTCATGACCAGCTGACACCTTTCCCATGGATTTGTTTCAGGCACAGAACGTACTTTATTCAGAACTCACAGTGGATTCAGCATCATCAATGACAACGAGGTCCTAAGAAGGTAGGGACACTTGGGCAGACAGGGCCAGGGAACACAACCATCGCATGTGAAACTGGATAGTAAGCAGATCACGCAGGAGGTGGTATTCCTCTGTGTCCCCCCCACCCCATCCCTGTCAGCTGGGGTTCCCTCTTCTGGTACAAAGCTCCCATGTGAACACCCTCGAGCTTGGAGCCTGGGGCCACTTGAGTTGGGCTGTAGCAATACATGGAGAGGGAGACAGCAGCATGCCTCAGAGATGCTCTGGGCATCACAGTGGTAGAGAAATGGCCCTTTTATACTGCTCTCCAGAGTCTCCAAGATTGCTGTCTATTCTCTATCTGCTTTTTGAATTTGCAAATCATAACAGGAAGTGGAATCAGCTGGGTCCTGGCTAAGCCCTTCGAATCCCATCTAAATTTACTTTATATCTCCCTTGTGCTTGGATGACCCTGAGACTTAAGGTCCCAGCGTGGGTTGGAGTGAGCTCGCCACCATGGCCCCTGGCTCACAGCACCCACTGCGGACCTGTCCCCTCCATCCTGTGTCCTAAGCCAGGACCTCAAGACTCAGTGACGGGCAGTCCTTGAGTCCTGGTGGGTGACCTGTGGTTCTGCACCTAAACGTTTACTTTCTTAACCTTGCATCCGGTGAGACTCGGGATAAAACCAAGTAGAAAGAACATGGATACTGATTGCATGTGGCTCACTCACCCTGTCCCCTCTAGGTGCTTATTAGCCGAAAAGAAGGATGCAGTAGAAGAGACCGTCTGTGTGTCTGTTCTGAAGCTCTGGCAAGCAGTGTGCTACGAGAACGGTAAGCCTGCTCATCTCTGCCCGCCATGCTGCAGGTGTGACTGGCTGCGTGGCCAGGCATGATGTCTGTCCCCGAAGGCCGGGCCCTGGAGAGCTGGTGTCTAGACCTTCTCAGCCGCTCTCTCCAAAAACTGTGAGGATCAAAAAGCAAGGTCTGCACTGTAGTTATGTTTCCCGAACCTTCCTCCTTGGCTGCCCAGTGAGTAGTAGGTGGAATCTCCATCCCCTCACCTGCTCCAAGTCTCACGAGATGGCTGCTCATGCTAATGGGATAGAAGGATGGAGAGTTCCCTTTCCCCTCTGCCCCCAAAAAGTACAGCTTGTCTTGAGATGTGTGACTTGTCATCCAGCACCTCCAGACACTGCTGGGTGGCAAAGGCTGCTCTGGCCCCTGTCTGAATTTGGATAGTCTGAAGCGAGCCCCCACTTAGGCCAGTTCCTTCCCCTTTGCTCCTGTATTCAGACCCCACACACACGGCGGAGCCCTCTGACATTAGGAAGGAGATGGTTGATGTGTGTCAGTTCCTGTCTGGTGCAATCATATATTGACTCACCGAGTCCCATTCATCTTCAGTAGGTGCATTACCACTCTCGTCTTACTGACAGGAACCTGGGGGGGGGGGGGGAGGGAGGGTCAGGACTTCATAACTGTGAATCTAAAACCCCTTGCCCCTGTTCATCCTGACCCACCAGATCTGGTTCTGGGGTCTTGCTCTTAGACACCATCATCCTGCCTCCCAAATGAGTGGAGACCTGTTTACCCACTAGAGCGGTAGGGGCAGAACTGGGCTTGGTGGCACCATGACTCCTACAAAGCACGTCACCCCTGTGTTTTGCAGAAGAAAACCAGCGATTCCTTGTGATGCATCCAGACAGGGCTGGCCTGCTGCTCTCCTTCTTGACGTCCCCAGTCCTGGCCATCCGGCAGCAGAGCCTGACCCTGATTCTCCAGCTCGCCCAGACAGAGAACGGACGGAGCCTTATCATCAGCCACCTTGACCTGACCCAGTAAGGCCCCCGGGCAGCTTTCATCCCAAGTCATCAGTCAACAGACAGGAACAGATTGGCCTGTCGCCCTCCCCTGGGTTCTGATGTGTGGCTGCCATCAGCCTTTATGAGGGATCAGTGACAGACACAGCGCTGGAGGGGAACACCGCCGCTTCTAGCGGAAGCAGTGCTATCTCTGCATCTCACGGAGCCCTTTCTAAAACAACACAGGCTAGAACTTCATGAAACAAATGTGGTTGATGGCTCAAGTCTACAGAGCTAGAGTGGTCTGTCTCCTAAGAAAGCTTCCTACGAACCTTACCTAGTATCTGGTAGTGTCTTTCTTTATTATTTGTTTTATTCATACTCGTTTTCTTATTCTTTAGCTTTCTTTAGCTTTCGATTATTAGTACGGACATATGAAATTACCACATTTGCATGAGAAATGTGTTTTCATCTCGGCCATTTCCTATGGTTCAATCTAATACAATAGTAGCACTGGTAACATCCTGCCGCGTACATGTGACAGACAGGAACTAAAGGCGGTCAGCCTGCCTTGGTACTGCTGACTGCTCCTTTCTGGCGGGATAGAACTGTGTCGCACGTCACCCTTGCTGGGGAAGATGGTCCCCTGCTTCTGTAGTAGAGAGGTTCTGGGGAGTGTCTTTGGCCACTCAGCCTTGACAGTAGGAAAAGCCACCAGTGTCATGCCGCTGGGATTCCTATGTTTACAGTCATTCGGGGTATGTGAGTCAGGGTCACCTCTAACTGGGGTGACAGTGCAGTCATTGGTACCCTGAAACTCTTCTCTGACCTACAGTCCACCCACAGGGACAGCTTCTCTATCCACAGGGCAGGGGGACGGCAGCAGGAAGGAAGGACACACTGTCCTCTGTAGGTAATAAGTGTCGCTGGAGGAGCGTTGTCCTGGGTTGAGGAAGCTGACTTGCCTGTGTCTCCCAAGACTAAATCCAAATGCTCTCGGGCTGTTGTCTCATTCTGTGCTATGAAACTTCATTAGCCTTCACCAAAACAAGAGATTTCAATGGTTGGAGGAGGAGGAATCCAAAGGGACTCTAAAGCAAATGGTGTCTGGCAGCAGGAATTCTGGAGTAGGCTCCTGAGGAAGTTGGGGATGGGTAGAAGCTTAGAGACCTTCCAGCACGCATGCCCAGATTCCATTGTGTCCGAACCAGAGCTTTGATTGTCATTGCTTCCATTTGTCATGGGACGGGGTTGCGGGTGGGCTTCCCTGTCCCACTAAGGAAGATAAGAGCTCACCTCCTCAGGCAGCCCAGCCACATCCTGAGAAGCTCTCTCCATACACCAGCCTCAAACTACCCACCCTGCAGCAGAGGCCTGGTCCAGCCTTTGGAAGGTGCATCCTGTCCCACTGTCCAGTGTCAAGGGAAGCCAGGTTTTCCCAGGTCAAGCATCCAAGTTCCCTTGGCAGGGCTTCCGGGGCAGCCTGCCTGGACAATCCTTCTAGCTTTTCTCCCCGTGGATGCTGCTCCTTCCCAGATTCCTCAAAAGGTCTCTTTGCTGGGCCTCTGGGAGTTTGAGGACAGGCCACTCTGAGGTGTTTATGGGGTTGGGGTTTGTTTGTTGCAGATTGTTGGAGGCCCTGCTGTTATTTCTCGAGTTCTCAGATAAGAAGGCCAACACCGCCATGGGACTGCTCACAGACTTGTTTCTGGAAGAAAGGTAATGTTTTATTTCCTGAAATGGATAGTGTTCCCACTTGAGAAGCACTAGGTGATCTTTCTCGTGTGCAGAGAGATGAGGCCAGCCTCCTCCCGAGTGTCACAAGATTCCCTGAGCAGAGCGTGGCGTCTCCCAGAGGTCTGCGGTCCATACTCACCCTAGTCCCTCTGGGTACAGGGTAGTCAGACCTCCATGAGTTTGGAGCAGAAACTGCTAAAAACAGTCCGCTCTTTCTATCTGGATTCTATCAAAGGCACATCAGAAGTGTTGAAAAAGTACATCTGTGCTGAATATAGAGAGATGTTTTCCTTGTCATTCCCTAAATAATTCAGTATAGCATCTATTTATATGGCACCATGCTATTAAGTATCTAGTAACCTAAAGAGTAGAGGTTATTTAATGATAGAAGAGGACTGGGTAACAACTCACCCTATTATCATAGCTACTTGGGAGGCTGAGATCAAGAAGATCACAGTGTGAACCAGCCAGGACAAAAAGTTCATAAGATCCCATCTCAATCAATAAAACATTGAACGTGGTAATGCTGTCCTGTCATCACAGCCCCAGGGAAACAGCTAGGAAGGTGGTAGTCCCGGCCTGTCTGGGAAAAAGTGAACTCCTTTAGAAAAAAAAAATAGCAAAGTAAAAAGAATGGTAATAAAGAATAAAGTCAAAAGGACCAAGGAAGCTGAGCACTGGTGGCTCATGCTGCAGTCCCAGCTACTCAGGAAGCTAAGATGTGAGGATCAGACCTTAAAGCCAGCCCAGGAAGAGAAATCTATGAGACTTTTACATCCAGTTAACCAGCAAAAAGGCAGAACTAGAGTTGTGGCTCAAGTGGTAGAGTACCAGCCTTGAGTAAAAAAGCAGAGCAAGAGTGCCGGGCTCTGAGTTCAAGCCCCAGTACCAACACGCACGCACTCACAAATGATCATGTGGGTTATATGCAAATACTAACCCCCATTTTATATAAGTCTCTTAGGACTTGAGCACCCACAGACCTTGGGATCCAGGGGGCTTCTGGAAGCAGGCCCTTGCATGACTGTTGAGAGCAAGCACACGGTAGCACCCTCTTGGGCTGCCAGAGGCACTGTGTGTAGCCATCTCCGCCTGGCTTTTTTGTCTTGCCTTGCTCTGTGATTTTTACGTCATATCTTATTTTCTTGGTTCTTTATCTTTCCCTATGCACTTTAGGGGTTTTGCCTAGAAACCTTTGCACACCAGAGAAAGGCTGGTTCTCACAGCCAGGCCAGCTGGCTGGAACTATGGGATGCCACACCAGCACATGGAGACGTGTGTGCATCTGGGCCCTCCTGATGGCTGTGACAAGTGTACATGCTCACACTGTGGTCGCCACCTGTGCAGGGCACACAGGACGCACAGGTGTGGAGCAGGGGAGGGGAGCCAGCACAAGGTCAGCTTGGCAGAGTCCAGCAAAGCTGCCCCCGAGGTCTGTCATTCGACATCAAAGCAGATTCGCCAGACTTAGACATCTAAAAGCCACTTTACATCCACCCAGTGACTTTTTTCCTTTTCTTTCCTGTTTTGCTGCCTCAGAGAAAATGATCCACACCTGCTGGAGATCAGAGGGACACCGTTTATCACCATCTGCTACCTTACCCAAGAGGCTGTGTGTCCCGGTGACAGTTTGTGTCATTTAGAAATAATACTGGCTGCTGTTTTCTCCACAGATTTCAAGCCTGGTTCCAGGCCAGCCTTCCAGACGTTCTGCCCATGCTTACCGGTGTCCTGGTGAGCAGCCTCCCAGCCCCCCATTTTCCTTCCCTTCTCCATGACAGGTGCTCAGAAACCTAGGCAGAGCTGTGTAAATACAGTTTGCAGCCCAGAATGCCTGTTGTCTCTCAGGTTGACTCATCGTTTATTTACAACTGGAATCGATGCAGATGTCAGTTGTCAAAACAACTACAGGTGGGGCAGGTGGAGACGGCATATGGGCGGGCTGCGCGTGAGCCGCACTTTAGGGGAAGACTGAGGAGATCCATCTCCTTCAGCTGGTTCCTGGTGCAGTGCTGTCACCAGGACAGCCTGCCACTCCATCCCCAAAGGGAAATCCGCCCCAGCAGGAAGACAGTTGAGCCATCTGAGCTGATGAGGCCGAGGATAGATAGCAAGAGTTCTCCCTGGAGAGAGTGTTGGACTTGGTGAACTGGAAAAGTACCAGGACCCAACCTCACCCCAACAGCGGACATCTGTGAAGAAGAGCTCAGAAGGGAAAGGCCTGAGCCAGGTCCTGTTGGCCCTTTTTGGTCTGCCTCTTGCCTTCATCCTGTGGCCATGCTGACCCCTTTGCCATTCGAGGTGATGGGGAGCTCTCTGGAGAGTGAGGGTTGATACTAGGGACTTGTGTGCCATTCTCCACCTGCTCTCTGAGGCTTCCATTTCTCTTGATTCACTTGTAGAAGAGAGACCCCATGTTGACCAGCACCTCCGCCTTCTGCCAATGTGTCAGCATGATGGGGAACCTCAGTGCCAAGCCCGCCGCCCGGAGACACATGTGGGCCTACGAAAAATTCCCAGATGCCTGCTTGGGCCTCCTGGTATTTTAGCTCTTCTATTCAAAATGGGTCTTTTATCCTCTTTGTGGGCATTGACTTCTTAATACATGGCTTTTCCAAAAATTCTGTCTTTCTCTTTGGGGCATTGGGACCCCAATGGTTTAATGCCTTCCGTAGCCATAGATTTTGTGGACTGTGGCCTCTATATCAAGTCTCCCACCCACCCTGGAGGGATGTGGAGGATTTGGGTGGAGCTGGCCTGATCATCCATTTCAAACAGCCCATTCTTCAGTGGAAATCCAGAACCAAGCTCTTCACAGAAGGTACCCTTCTGTGTCTCTGCTAACCACAGAACTGGTCTGGTCTCTGAGCACTTCCCATAACTTAAGCCCAGAGCATTGACCGTTTGGGGAGCATGGGCATCTGAGACCCTGTCTAAAAGAAGAGCTGGCCGTGAAGTGCTCCATCAAAGCCATCAGTGGTCATCTTGTTTCCTCTCAAGGTCACATGTGAGGAAGACCTCTTCCGAGATATCATATACACCCTCTTGGGCCTTGTCATGAACCTGTGTCTTCAAGTCCCCTTTGTCTCAGAGGTATGAAATTTCTGTCCCCCGCTTCCCCCCAGGATCCCTGGGACAGACAAAGCACATCTTACTGCATAGAATCTTTCACTTACAAAGAGAATGTATACGCATGAGCCTGACCCCTGGCAGTGGGAGTAAGGAGGACATTCTGTCACTTTGCTGAGGGCAAGACGAATCATATGTGCATTCGGAAAACTATTCACATGTCCAGTACTGGGCACCGCATTTACAAAGTCAAATAGAACATGACCTTGGTTGGTGGAGTACAGCCAAGAGTTAGGGAAGACCGACACAGGAAGGGGGGGCAGAGGAGGGAGCAAGGTGGGAGAAATCAAGACAGAAGTAGAGGCCTTGAGGACATGGACATGAAGATCACCTTCTCCGCTCTGTGGTTGTAGGCATGGGCCATGGAGGTAAGCAGGAAGTGCCTGTCTCTACTCAACAGCCAGGATGGAGGAATCCTGACAGTAAGTCTCTCTGGATATCCAGACTCAGTGTTCTTACTCTTGTTTGTGTTTGCTTTCAATACCATTTTGGTGACTTTATTTGCAGTCACCACCTCTGCAAACCCACTGTCTCTCCCAGGTATGGTGTGAATAATGCCACAAGCACACAAATGCCAAATTTCACCTACGCTTTTGGAGATTGGGTGATATCCCTTCTGGTATCCTGCTTGTGACCCCTCTCACCTCCAAGAACTCTAGTTAAGCCCTTTTCTGTATATTCTAGATTCTAGCCAGCATATACATGTGGTCTGCTTGACTTACCCTACTTCAAGAGATGCTATATACAGGTTAGACAGCCCAAGGATTTAGTTTAGCATTTTTTTTTTCTGTCCTCAGAAAACTATGCCCACAAGTTTGAGACCAGTGCTCTTGGAGGCTGGTTGTTTGGGGCCCCTTTGGAGGTGCACACTAGAATGACTTTCATACTTCGGTTTCTGACATTTTTGTTAAGAAAACTGGCCTAGTGTGGTTAGCACAGTGCATCAGAAGAATGTCGGTATGATTCAAAAGACTATTTGCCATCAACCCAGTGTATATTCTTCACATGCATTAGTTAGTCATCACCTCCATTTTTCTGGCCCTTGAGTAGAACACACCCTCCACCATCTCGGGCCTAAGTAGGAATTCTGGCATCTGGAGCAGAATTCTAGGACTACAGAGCATACAGAGCAGCTCAGGGAAACAAGATTGATGAGATGATGATACCCAGGTTTATCCAGCCTCACTCTGGAGACAGAGGCATCAGGGAGAGAGAGAGTGGAAATCTACATTGACAAACTGGAGAGGTGAGAGGTCACCAATGGGTACTTTTAATGCATTTCTGGAAGACAGAGATCGCCTGTGATTTGCAGATTAAAGATTCCTTCATGGGCTGGGAATGTGGCCTAGTGGTAGAGTGCTTGCCTTGTATGCATGAAGCCCTGGGTTTGATTCTTCAGCACCACATACACAGAAAAAGCCAGAAGGGGCACTATGGCTTAAGTGGTAGAGCGCTAGTCTTGAGCAAAAAGAAGCTTAGGAACAGCTCTCAGGCCCTGAATTCAGATAATTCGGGACTGGCAAAAAGAGAGAGACAGAGACAGAGAGAGAGACAGAGAGACGGGGGGGCAGGGCTGAAGGCAGCAGAGTGGCCTAGTCCTGGAAGGATGGAGATTTTACGGTAGCAGGGACACTGAAGGCGCTACCAGGAATAGGAACTAAGTACATGTGGCAGGCAGGCATCCATCCCCAAGCATAAAATCAGAGCTGTTATTTTGTTTGTTTTTCTTCAGTACTGGGGATTAAACTCAGGGCCTCATATTTGCTAGACAAGCACTCTACCAATTCAGTTCTTTTTTTCCCCTTTAGTTTGTTTTTCAAATAGAATATACCACTTTTGCTCGGGCCCGCCTCAGACCATAATCATCCTGCCTGCCACCATGTCCAGCTGTTCGTCTTTCTTTTTCTTTTTGGAAGCACAGTAAAATAGACTTTATTTAGAACATTGAAAAAGGAATTGTAGAGACCACTGTATTAGGGCTTTTGCAATGGATTTAAGTCCTGCATGTATTTACTTCTCTTAACAAAGTGCAAGATCAGAGAAAAGAGATTTTTTTTCCTTATAGAACCATCTCGCTTGGGTGTCACCTGTCTTTCTGCCAGTTCATAAACTTCCTGTAGGCACAGCATCCCCAGATGCACTGGTTTGTTTAGTTTTGTTTTTTGGGGAGGGGGGTTTGTGGGTCATGGAGCTTGAGCTCTGGGCTTGGGCGCTTTCCTTGTATTCTTCAGCTCAAGGTGAGCGCTCTACCACTTGAGCCACAGCAACACTTCCGGTTTTCTAGTGGCTTATTGGAGATAAGAGTCTCACGGAGTTTCCTGCCCCGGCTGGCTTTGAACCTCGATCCTTAGGTCTCAGCCTCCTGAGTAGCTAGGATTCAGGTGTGAGCCACCAGCGCCTGTCTGCACTATTTTTTAATTAAAGAACTGATTGGACAGCTAAGGGTTACCAGACATTTCAAGAAAGCTACACTCAGAAATTATTTTTTTAAAGTATAAACATGAAAATGGAAAAAAGTATAGGAAATCAAAGAAAGAAAATAACTGCCATTTATATCTTGGGAAAGATTAAAGGTAGTATACCCAGAAAACTGTAGCTGCTAATTTTTATTGGGATTTTTATTTTGATTTTGTCAGTCATGGGGCTTGAACTCTGGGCCTGGGTACTGTCCCTAACTTCTTCAGCTCAAGGCTAGCACTCTACCACTTGAGCCACAGTGCCACTGCTGCTAGTTATTATTATTACTTTTAATCTGAGAGCTGAGAAGTAAATGGAATCACCCAGAAAGTAGGACCCTCCCCCACCCAAAAAAGTCCAAAGCCTCAGAAAGATAAAGGAAAATGAAAAGACCAAAAGTACAAATGCAGGAAACAGTTCTCCTAAGGAGGGCCCTGGGGGCATGGAGGCCTTGGGAGGTACTGGGGAGACCTTGCTTTCTGAGGGGAGCTGGCTGCTTCTGTGTGACACTGAAATAAACTGGGTGGTCTCTGTGCACCTGGGGCAAATGTTTGCAGCCCTCCCAGTGGTCTACCTAGCAGCTTTGTTAAGAGGAACCACACATGTTCTGTGCTCCTTGACTATTTCATTATTTTGTTGTACTTTAAAATCCAAGTATAAATCTGGCACAGGCAGCTCATGCTTGTAATCATAGCTATTCAGAACTGAGATCTGAGGATTGCGGTTCAAACCCAGCCCAGGCAGGACAGTCTGTGAGACTCTTGTTTCCAATGAACCAGCAAAAAGCCACAAGTGGAGTGGTGGCAGTGAGAGAACCGGTCTTGAGTAAAAAAACCAAATAAGAGAACACAAGGCCCTGGGTTCAAGCCCCAGTACTGGCAGGCGGTGGGGGATACAAATCAAGTAGCAGGTGGATAAAAATCAAGGAGGGGACCAATAATAGCTTTCAGCTACACCAAACTTGTAAGTCATCTGCATTTCTACAAAAACATTTAATTATTCCCCTCCCCCTCCCGCTCCCCTCAGAGAGCTGCTGGTGTTCTAAGCCGAACTCTTCCTTCCTCTCTGAAAATCGTCCAGGAGGCTCTGAAAGCAGGAATAGTGAAGAAAATGATTAAATTCCTGAAGGTAAAGTAACTTTCTGCCCACCAGAACTCAGCCGTTTTTATTCAGGGAGCAGCACAGATATGGGCTTTGATCAGTGAATGTACCACTGTGTCACCCCTACCGCATTTCCAGCTTCCGGGATAGCCAGTCTCTCCCGCCTGTCCACCCGGATGGGGATCTGAACGCCACGATTGCTGAGCAAATAACCAACAAAAGAAATGCTCTTTAGGTACAGCCTTGGAAATGGTTTGGCCACGGCTGGAGATGGAGCTCAGTGGTAGCAGGCTTTCCTGGAATGTGCAAGGCCCTGGGTTCCATTCCCAGCACTGAAAGTAGAAAAGAAAAGAAAAAAATTGCTTACTCTTTCAAGCCCAACTATAAGATGCATGGCCTCTGTCCTTAAGATGGTATGCATAACTTCCTGCCAGTTACCTTGTTCATGGACTCATGATGCTTTATGTAGTTACAAGGAGTGTGTCAGATGTAATCCACTTATGAGACCGAGAGACCGTGGAGTTGCCACGTGACCAAAGGATGATAGGCTTTCCCCCCAAGAAGTGAGTGCAGCGCATGCAAATGGGTGACTAGATTCACTTGCAAGGCAAAGTGAATTATTGGGCTGCTGTTGCTGAATCCCACTTGTGATATATATGTCCGGTGAGGCCCTCTTCATCCATGTTAGTGGGGTCCACACAAACCCCAGGCTGAGCAGAGCCTGAAAAAAGAGGGGGTGCTGCCGAAACATGGGGAGAGCTGGGGATGGGACAGTAGGAGTGAGTTCAGACTGCTGCCTGGACAGTGACATGCTACGGCTGTGTGTGTGTGTGTGTGTGTGTGTGTGTGCGCGCGTGTGCATGCATGCACACCAATACGAGAGCTTGAACACAGGGCCCACATGGTTTTTTTTGCTCAAAGCTGGTGCTCTTCCACTTTAACCACAGCCCTATTTCTCAGTTTTTGGTGGTTAAATGGAGATAAGAGATTCACAGACTTTCCTGCCTGAGCTGGCTTCAAACTGCCATCCTCAGATCTCAGCCTCCTGAGTAGCTAGGATCACAGACATGAGCCACCGGTGCCCGGCCACATCCTAAAACTTCTGTAACCAGACTGTGGGTGGCATGCTTTCACATGTCATATGCACATGCACACAGGATGTTTTTAAAGGTTACGATTGCACAGTTGTTACCTCTGATGGAGATATTCCGCCCGCCCTCATCTACAAAGGAGAAGCGACACCGCAGGGACACTTCCTCCTTTTGAGGTTGGGGCATCTGCCAGCATCACTGTCTCCCAGCCGCTCACAGTCTTCCAGAGTTGTCAGGTGTACATAGAAGGGCTGCATCCCTGCCTGGGGTACCGGCTGGCTCGGGCGTCAGGGGGTGAGTTGTACTCCAGGCATTACTCTCCGTAGGGTCCTCCTTTGGACATCCAAGAAGCCACTACTACCTCAACACTTGCTCACTATGATTATGATTTTGGGTCCAGAAAGATGAAAGTGCCAGGTGCTGTGACTCATGCCTGCAATCCTAACTACTCAAGAGGCTGAGCTCTGAGCATCACTGAAGCCAGCCCAGGCAGGAAAGTCCCTAAGACTCTTATCTCCCATTAACCAGCAAAAAGCTGCAAGTTGAGCTGTGGTTCAAGTGGTGAGGCAACAGCTTTGAGCAAAAACCAACAACAACAACAAAACCAAACCTAAAGAACAGTGCCCAGGCCCTGAGTTCAAGCCTGGGTACTGGCACCAAAAAACAAAAAAAAAAAAAGAAAAAGGAAGTATTGGTGTTCTGATGTCCTTCTGGAATCTAGACAGGAGGCCAGAGCGCGTCACGTTATGCCATGAAGATCCTGGCTGTCTGCACCAACAGTTTCCACGAGGCTCGGGAGGAAATAATGAAGCTGGACAGAAGTAAGTGACCGTGTCATGAAGGCTCCACCTCAGAGGCTAGCCCATCCCAGAAGCTGCTGGATGAGCTTGTCGGGGCTTGTCGGGAATATCCGAGCGCAGTTGTCCGCTTACCTGGACAGAAAAGCAGTTCACTAGACTTGGGTTACATACAGGCAGGCAGCTCAGAGAAAGCAGGGTCGAAGCTTCGGCAATCTGAAGACCCAACATAGCTCTGTTTCTTCAGAGAGGGAGAGAGAGATGAAATACCTTCAGTGAACAAGGGTAGAGTCGGAGCCGATCTTCATCCGGTGACTTACATCACAGCTAGGCTGCCACGCAGACGGTTAATATTCTCCTTCACGAGTCAAGCTGGGACAGGAGCCTTCTACCTGAGCAGATACAAGATGCTGGCACAGGGCTTTGCACTCAGGCTGCTGGGTAGAACACCTCACCGTGGTGGGGGCTAGAGAGGCTTTTTAGAAGACAGATTTTCTGGTGATGGTGGCTCACACCTATAATCCTAGATACTCAGGAGGCTGAGATCTGAGGATCTGGTTTGAAGCCAGCCCAGACAGAAAAAGCCATGAAACCTAACTCCAATTAATAACCAGAAATGTGGAATTGGAGGTATGGTTCAACGGGTAGAGGGCCAACCTTGAGCAAAAAAAAAAAAAAAAAAAAAATCCAAGCAAGCAAGGGTACAAAGCCCTGAGTTTAAGCACCAATATAGCCAATATAGGAACCACCATCCCCCCCCAAAAAAAATGGGAAAGAAAGAAGGGAGAGAGGAAGGAAGGAATAGAGAGAGAAAAGAAGGAGGGAAGGAAGGAAGGGAAGGAAGGAAGGGAAGGAAGGAAGGAAGGAAGGAAGGAAGGAAGGAAGGAAGGAAGGAAGGAAG